>NC_088828.1:0-629016 GCF_000507465.2 Kwoniella mangroviensis CBS 8507 | reverse complement strand
CAAAGTATCACTACTTGATGGGTGCTTATAGCTCTGAACCTTTATTGCAGTTCGTCATAGTGCATACCAAGCTCGAATCGATCAAAGGCAGGAAGAGCGTAGTCAGTGGATATATGGAGACGACCAATGGAGAGAGGATAGCCGATGCTACGTGAGTTGTCAATTCAGAATGTCTTTTATTCCCACTTTCGATATCACTCGATATACCCAATGTCATGTACAATGACTGAATGACTGACCTGCTTCTCTTCCAGTGGTCTGTTCATCGAACCCAAATGGGCTCAATTCTTGGCTTCGAGCGGAGTAACAGAAGCTATGGGTACTCGTAAGATACCTGATCCATCAAAATCGCCAATGCTATTGGACGATCAAACGGAACATATCATCTAGAAGAGTGTTCACATGTGCATATCTCGTTGAACTAGTGTAAAGTGAGGAGTGATCAGTCTAGTGATGTGAAATCTGGCTCAGGCTATGGAATTGTAGAACAGTGGAAAAGGTTTTAGGTATCAACATTGAAGGGCTTGCAACACAAGAAAGTGACGGCAGATGAAATTACTGTTGTTGCCTAACCCGCTTAACCCGTTCATTGTATTGTATATACGTTTACTGAGATCTCAATAGATCAGCCCATCTTATACTTTAACAGGTGTGCATATACCACAATTGAAATTATAAACAAAGGGTTTATGTAGATAAGCAAGGTATATAGATGAATATGATAACTACATGAAGCAGTAAAGGCAAACGAAACTGCACTGCATAAGCGTTAACATATATGTCAGACAGGTTTGAATTTGAGAAAAACAGTAGTGATAGACAAATTCCAGACATCCTTATGAGAAGCTAATCAGAATCAGACAGAAGTTTTTCAAATCGAAAAAACGTATCAAATCAAATCAAACGATCAAACAGCCTGTCCAAAAGCGATAGTCGTACTTGACATAGCCGATAACCTCTTGCCATCTTTATCGAACGCTTCTTCCTCATCATCGTAGTTGCACCCTTTCTTGCCGTTAAGCACTTTCTTCTGAGTCTGGGGATGAGCTGTGATGTCAGATGCATCACTATCGTCTGCAGCAGGTGAAGGCGGAGTGAAGTTCCTGGTCCCGTTGACTTTTTTCTTGGGTGAGTTCTTGGCGGGAGTTCGTGATTTAGGTTTCATGATTATCGGTGTAGGTGCAGGAGCTGACGAGGAGGTATTTTTGGTTCTACCTACAACGGGTGATCTGGGTTTTATGTCCTTGGCAGGGGCTGAGTTTGGAAAAGATTCATCGGCAGATAAGAATTCTTCACTGCCACCTGATTTCCTATTTGACGGTGCTGGCAGGGGCGGAACGACCTCTTTATCTTTGGTTGTAGTGGTAGCAATGGGCAGATCAGCATTTGAAGGTCTTCTAGACGCTGTAGGAGTTTTGTTATTATCTTTATCCGGTATCTCTGCATCTTCCTCTTCCTCCTCCGTATCTTTAAATTGATATTTCCTAGTTCCGGTGATAGTTATGTTACCCTCTGTATCCGTTTCGTTACCCGATTCAAAATCTACTTCGCTATCCGTCGGAACGGACGAGGAAGTCATGACGCTTGATGAACGTTGGGATGAAACTACGTTCAAGGCGAGTTCGAGCTGTTGATTTATTCCCCCTTTGTCAGTACCAAATTCTTATTAACGAAATTGTGTATGGATGGAAGGAAAACCCACCTTAGCTTGTATACTGGCTACCCTGTGAGCGATCAGATCATTCCCACTCAAGCTTCCAGTTGGCAATCCGAAGCCTAATCCACGTTCAGTCTCAGTCTCAACCGTCGCACCCGTTACTACCGAAGCCCTTTTATTCAATTTACTGTCATTCCCAATACCCTTCACTTGACCTAGTACACTCATGGGTTTCGATTGAGTGGAGAGCATCGAATTGGCGGTAGCAGGTCTGGATCTAGTCGAACCTTTCGAGAATGATCGGATCGATGACGCTTCGTTGACATTGGTATTGGGCGTACCGGGTCGAGAGGAAGTATCGGATCCTGCACCACCCAATGGGTTTAGAGAGCTGGGTAGACCAGCTAAGGCGCCGTTGATCTGGGCTTCGAGACAATTCATAATTTCCTCCCTTTCTCTCTCTAATTCTTGAATACTGCATAGCGAAAAGAACGAATGATATAGTTCATTAGCTTGACAGACATAAAACTAAAGATTGCGTCAATATCGCTTAGACATTAGACTTACGATTGATGCATATCTGATAATTGTCTCATGGCCTCCGCTCTAGCATCTTCGGTATTTTTCAACTTTTCTTCCAGCTCGACATTCTGCTTGGTCTGTTCATTCGCCACTATCAGACAACCAGTGAATATCAGTACAGCTATTTCTCAATTTCCTACCAAAAAGAGAAGGACAGCTTACGATTAGATAATCTCTTGGCTTCCCTCCTTTCCCTTTCGATCTTAGTTTTCAGCTCATTAGCTTCGATCGTCAGGCGATCCGCGTACTTCTCGAACATCTCAAATTGTTTCTTCCACTGCCAACACCATGAACATGAGCTGAATATCCCAATGAGTTGCCAAGGTGTGGAAGGACTCACATGATCACCTTCCTGAATCAATTTGAGTAATCGCTTGTTAATCTTAGCAACTTTGAGCTCGAGGTCGTCCCTTGTCTCAACGTAGTGTACTGTCTCATGCCATCAGTTTCTATATCTGTAGAAGAAAATGTAAGGATTGATCACTCACAGGCTCTTCTTCTCATCATGGCTTTAGCAAGCTGTTCGCCAACCGATAATTGAGCTTGTGATCTGGCCATACCGGATTTCATCAATCTCTGAATTAACGTAGGCTTTTTGTGCTACAACAACACACAACATGTTAGCTCCAATCAAACCTAGGCGGACGATTTTAAAACTTGAGCTTACCTTATCAGCCAGGATCTTATCGAACACGGAAATGATAGCTTCATGTCTCCACCAGCTGGGCGCTTTCAACCTTTCTCCGAGATAATGAGGTCTCTCGCCCTTGTATGTGAATCGATTGAAATTGCGGAAATTGCCTTTAGGGTAAGACACCTTGAATTCCATGGGGATACTTCGGTCCATAGCTATAATGGAGCCATCAGTCAATACGAATGTCCGAGAGACATGACTGATAAGCTAACTTACGGTAAGAATGACCCAAAGCCGATAAAAGTTTTTGTTTGATCTTCTCTCGTTTGGGTCGAGGGGTGATGACTCCAAACGGTGGCGATTTACAAGATAGAGAACTAAATTCGTCAGCTTCATTCGACATATCGAAAACTCACTTGGTATCGATGTCAACGATGACTGCTTCTGGAGGTGGAACCAGGAGGTATCGACATTCGGTTGGCATACCCTATACTGACCAGTAAATTGCAAGCCCTGGCATCAAGTATCGCAAAATCGAGATAACTCACGATAATATAAGGTCCAGGATCTTCAATGACGAACGTCGTATCACGCTAAGTGGTATGTCAGCACAGTGAATCTGAGAGATAGGCTTCATATACTCACAGCATGTATCATCGGCATGGTGATATCATCCCATCCCCTCAATTCGACAATATACTTGAGCGTACTGACAGCTACATTGATCATCGCGGGATGTTTCGAGCAAAAGATGATTCTTCCAGAGTTTGACAAAGCGACCTAAAAGGGGGCCGATACAGTACTATCAGCATCAGCATCACTCTATAATAGCAGAAAGAGGGTTATCTCACCTCGGCAGCAGTGATGATATGATCCAATTCGACAGCTTGGAACAAAGGCCAAAGTTGGAAATCCACTTTCATCAAACCTTTGTCGAAGTCCATCAGACCGCCTGGCATATGTCCTTCGACTACCACTTCATCTTCTGACTTCTCTCCTACAGGCAGTTTAAATGCCTCTCCTGGTCTTGGAGGATCATAATTTAACAATCTGTTGATCTGGGTCATATGGATCTTAGCATTCTTGGAGAACCTTGCCCACTATACATATAGATATACCATCAGCTTAACCGAACAATCAGGTATATTTCGGACTCACACTTAATCGGAGATAGTCTTGTAAGAAGTCATATATGGGGAATCGAGAGACTGATAGTGTAAGTACACATTCGTATCAGCCATTAAGATATCAGGTCAGGGTTAGGAATGTCATCCACTTACCAAGTGTAATAGCATAAGGCATCCAGAATATATCGCTCGCTTCGTCGTACGCAGCAGCCACATCCTCAGGTACACTATCAACAGTTGACAGTCTATCGCTATTCATCGTATTTCTGATCATCGCTCTTCGACCTAATGGTCCTTCAAGATCCGAATCACTCATGCCCGTTTCGGTCTCACTCGTACCAGTGATATCGCCTTCAGATTGATTTCTGCCCATCATATATTGTAATGAACCCCGTTTGGTTCCTCCCTTCTTACCTTCACTAGGAGCAGTCGAGCCCTTTCGCTGTTGTTGAGCCAATGGATTGACAGAGTTGAGTGAACCTTGACCTAACTTGGCGCGCTCAGCACGCATCTTAATAGTTTTCAATTGGACCGCCCTATCTCGATCGGCATGAGTCCATACAGTCAATGTCACTCCGTGAAAAGTAAGTTCAGTAGCTGATGCGGAATTGGAATTTCGTACGTTCGGATTACCCCTCGCTTGTAGATGCAATGATGGATCCAAATTACCTTGTTCGTCAATTGCGGATAACATCGAGAGCGTGTTTGGAGCGCCGGATAATGCACTGTCCAATCGGGTTCGAGCGATCGCAGCGAGAGTATCGTGTCGAGGGATCGTGAATGTGAATGCGTGACAGGTAGTGGGAGGTGACAAAGTCGAATTGACGACCTCGACTACATAACTCAATTCCGGATTATGAGCTGAACACTTTGCCCTACCAAATCGTGAATGATAACGACTTACCATCTCGGGGATGAGCGAATTTGATACTCTTAGATACGAGTCTTTGAGCACCATCAGGTCCAGCATCTGGAACGTATTTCCCTCTGATATCTTTGGACAGCCCATTGGTGAAAGTACTCGATTTAGAATCTTTCCTTGCTCGAGAGGATTCCTCGGTCTTCTCTCCACTGAAGGAACTACCCAACATCTCAGGACGCCAGAAGAGGCCCATGGAGTCCTCGAGTGGTTGTACACCGCGTGAAGAATCGGAATCGGCAAAAGACCATTGAGCGGTGGACTAAAGGGGTCGAGGATCAGACACGTCGGATCAAGCTAAGAGGGAAAGGTTGCTACTCACTTTTGCTAATCCCGAAACCAAATACAAAGAAGCCAACTTAGCATTCGAGTCTATGCCTAGCATTTTGTCTGCTTTAGTCCTCGATCCGACACTCGTGACAGATTGGTTGAACGTCCTGTCGAAGCTTGATAAGATATGGGGCATTGAATCGTTTCTTAAGCCTTTCAGCTCATCTAGCTCTTCCATTTTCTCCAACATGCCCGGTCCATGAGGTACAGAAGTCTTGGTAGAAGTTTTACTTCCTCCTCTACGGATATTGCTCCCTCTCATATTGGTAGGTTTGGATTGATGTAAATTTGTAGAAGTGGATCCTTGCGATAAAATCGACGGAGCAATGAGGGGTGAAGGTGGAGCTGAAGATTGATCGTTGAATGACGATGCTCTACTTGGCGTAGGTCTTTCAGACAGAACGGGCGATAATGGTGCACTTGCAGATAAGAAATCGGAATTCTTATGTTCCCTATATTGAGGTTTCCTAGTAGTAGTATGAGAAGAGGAGAGTTCTTTGTCAGATTCAGGTTTGACGTAATCCGCTACGATATCTACTACTTGTCGATCTAACGAGAAGTCCGATTCGTTTCTCTTATGTCTATGACCGCCTCCAGTATAGTTGATATCTCGTTGCTCGTTCTTGGTGTTATTATTAAGGGTAGGAGAATTAGTAGTGAAAGTATTATAAATCGAGGAATGTTGTAAAACGTCGTTTCGTGCGAATGGATCTCTCTTAATTGATGAGTTATCGTCAAGCTTGGATTGCAGATATGGTGTCTGAGGGAAATGAGTTGGTTTATGAGGTAGACCAGGAGGAGAGGGATCTTCAAAAGAGATAATTTTTTTACCGGACGTACGTCCAAGGGAAGTTAGATTGAGGGCAACCATGATCAACGATTTTCCGGGGTGCAGACCAATAATTTGAGAAGAGGTGGTAGTGGTGTTCTGGTCGTCAGGGACGACAAGACACCGTAGTAACAGAGCGAGGTGGCTTAGCTTCGACGGAATACCAGAGAGATGGATTGATGGGAGAATGGATGATGGAACGCAAAATAGTTGGGATGGGAGAGGGTGAAGGAGTTGAGAAAGAAGAATTATATGGTATGACCAAGTCAGCAAAGAAAATTTTCATTTTGTTCGGTACGCTTTCTCTTCTATATCCTACACCCCTCCTCCTTCCGATGCATACTCTCACAAATCACACCAAGATTCACCTGACGTTGGGATGAACATTCATCAATCACAAACGCTGGATCCCCTTGAGCTTCGCTCGGATCGTTGATTTGTGGATCCTTGAACACTATACTTGGATTGTTTTGGCTCGATGGAAGAGGGCTGTATGAACAGGGAGGACGTGTCCACATGCGGACATCATCGTGCACGAACCGTCAAGTTAGTTTTTTATGGAGAAAAAGCGATCAGAACCATGTCACTCATGATGTCCATCGATCAGATGGTCCCCTTCGCGTCTTCGTCATTCTGCAAAAGCTCTTAATTGAGTGTTGGTAGGTAGTCAAGATTCGAGCATTCGCAAATATCCAGACCGGTGTTGGACGAAGTGTCATGCGCAAAAGTGGGGTGGTTATCGTGAAGCTTTCAGGAGAACAGTCAAATCCTGACAGCCACCCACACAAGCTATTGCGTCGTTTCATCCCTCCGCTAAATTAGTACGATTGGTGTAGGGTGGAAAGGCCTGAAGAGGATCTGAGCGAGGTTCAAGTGACCAAGAAGAAGATGAGTTGAGAAAGATCACGCGTTGAGTTGCTGGATGATATCGTGTCATTGACGTTCGGAGTGCCATGCGATCAAGAGATAGCTCTTCACCAGTTCTATTCTATCTTTCTCCTTCGCAACACGTCTCGACGCGAGGGTCAAAGCTAAGCCCGGAATCACCTGGCCACGCGTCAGTCACGTTTTGCGATGCCCGGATGTAATTACCTTTTTGGGATGACCGACGAATTGGTGAACCGGTGAATGCCGCAAAGGGTAACTTGGATTGAGCAGCATAAACGAAAGATAAGGATCCAAGCTGTGAACCAATAGAAACACTCTGATAAGCAGGGGCTTGGCGGGATGATACGTACACGAAGTACTCAACGATATACTCGAGTCATAATCAACGGCATACTCCAAAGGAGAAGAAAGCATGCAACAACAAATGGGAAACCTGCTTTTTTCCGTAAAGTATTTGGACGAGAGCCCTCGGAATAGGAGAGGGGTATTACCCAGATCGCGGATGGTGGAGTTTTTTTTTTTTTCTGTTTTGCAGGTGGTGGGTGGGTGGTGTCATGGCTTTACCCGAAAGTCAGAAAATAGGATAGATAAGGATTTTTGTGTTTTTGGTAAACAACCAATCAAATGGATCTTTTGACTTTTCTTGGGTTTCATGCATTTCGTTTTCCCCCTTTCTCGGACCCCAAGGAGAGTTCTGCTTGGCCCTCTTGCATGTCTCACAGCTAGAATAGTTATACCGTATACCGTATCTTTATCTTTATTACTCTCGCTCTATTGATTGATTGGTCATATTTACCCCGTTCCTAATCCCGTTTACATACTTGGACCTAGACTCACACGAGGTTGCAAGTCGTCCTCCCTCCTTTCTTATCTATTTCAACACGACCATCGATCTGTCTTTTAAAGTCTTCTTTTCTTTCCACTTCTCTTTCTTTCGAACCACATATTTTTTTTCTAATATTCAGACTAGAAGCTTCTGAACAAACGTTGGTTGTCAACGATCTAAGAACAACAACATCAACAAGACGATCTCGCGAGCGCTAGGGTCCTTGCAAGCACTTATCTCACACACACGTTCAACACTTTCCCACATCACCCCGCAACAATGGTCAACGCGACCTACGTGGAGACATCTCAGGATGTCCTTTACTACGCTGATGATGGCACACCATACATCTACAATCTCGGTGATATGGCATGGAGTGAGTTGCAATCCCACATCACGCAGATAAGCGAGATAAGCTTCTGATCATTGCTATCATACTAGTTCTCGCATCCACGGCATTGGTATGGTTGATGATACCGGGTGTAGGACTGTTCTACTCTGGTCTGTTAAGGAGAAAGAATGCTTTATCCATGATATTCTTATCGGTAGCTGGTGTAGCTGTCGGTTCTTTCCAATGGTTCTTCTGGGGTTAGTGCAAAGCAATTTCAGCATCATTCCATTAAGCCAAACCAAGCTGATTTCACAATTTCTCACGCATATAGGTTATTCTTTGGCATTCTCTGATACTGGTTCCAAGTAAGTTACTTCGTACATCTGAGATCTGGATCTCATATGAATCAAATCACGCACTAACTGTATTTCCACCTTGTAGATTTATCGGTGATTTGCGATATTTCTGTCTCAAAGGTGTTCTCGCCGAACCATCCGCTGGATCAAGCAGAATCCCGGCATTGCTCTTCTGTGTGTACCAATGCATGTTCTGTGTAAGTGATAATATATATGTGCCGTATCAGGAAACCAGCTGATAAATCATACCTTACCTACAGCTCATTACTGGTGTTCTCGCTATCGGTGGTTTCGCCGAACGATCCAAGATCGGTCCCGTTATGGTCTTCCTTTTCTGCTGGTTGACTCTCGTCTACTGTCCTATTGCCAACTGGACTTGGAACCCTAACGGCTGGTCCTTCATCATGGGTGGATTGGATTTCGCCGGTGGTACCCCCGTACACATCTCATCCGGTACCGCTTCTTTGGCTATCGCCATCTACCTCGGTAAAAGAAGAGGATACGGTACCGAACGATTAGCTTACAAACCCCATAACACCGCTTTCGTTATTCTCGGTACGGTATTCCTCTGGTTCGGTTGGTTCGGCTTCAACGGTGGTTCAGCTCTCTCTGCTAACCTCAGAGCCGTCCAAGCCTGTATCGTCACCAACCTTGCTGCTTCAGTCGGTGGTATCACCTGGATGTTGCTCGATTGGAGACTCGAAAGAAAATTCTCAGCTGTCGGTTTCTGCTCAGGTGCTATCTCAGGTTTGGTCGGTATCACCCCTGCTGCCGGTTTCGTCGGTTCCCCAGCAGCTGTCGCCATCGGTTTCGTGGCTGGAGTAGCTTGTAACTTCGCCACCAAACTCAAGTTCCTCGTTGGCGTTGACGAAACGCTCGATGTCTTTGCTTCTCACGGTATCGGAGGTATGGTCGGATGTGTCATGACTGGTCTCTTCGCCCAAGCTTCCGTCGCTGGTTTCGACGGTATTACAGAGATTCCTGGTGGATGGTTTGATCACAATTACATTCAGCTCGGTTATCAGATTGCTGACATGGTTTCTGGTGAGTTTATCTTGCGATTTGACGAAGATACATGCATGCAAAGGTCAAGAAAGACGTTAGAAATGAAGGAGGTGATGTGGCAGGCGGCGGAGTAACGTCGGATAAACCGGAGCTACTTCAGTGAAATAAGGTCGCGCGCCACAAACATTTTCGCTGAGTCGCGCGTGGTGCGTCCTTCCGTTTTCAGGTTTCGCCTACTCCCTTGTCATGACCACTATCATTTGTTGGATCCTCCATTTCATCCCTGGACTCCGACTCCGAGCGAGCGAAGAAGCTGAGATTGTCGGTATCGACGATGCCTATCTTGGTGAATTCGCTTATGACTACGTCGGTACCGACCCCGAGCTCCGATTGCACCGAATTGACTCTCGACCTCAACTCACCTCTGGCGATGTCATCGCTGAAGCTCCTCACTCACCTGATGGTAATTCATCCCATGAGAAAGTGCCTCACGGTGCTGTAGGAAACGCTGCTGCTGGAGGTGGACGAGTTGACGTATAAGTGGGAGAAGACTTGTTGAAATCTGGCTTGTGTTCTGGTCAAAGACGCCTGTATTCGCAAGTTGCAGAAAATAGGAGTTGGAAAAAGTTGCAAGAAATCTTTTTTGTAAAGGTCCTTTAGGTTGACATAACCTTTAAAACACAATTAATTAATCTTATAATCTCTCTTCGCTCATCGTATGTTTCATGTTATAGATTTGAGTTTGGTCTGCTTTTCAGTTCCCTTTATATCTCAAGGCGATAGTATATAGTTGAAAACGAACGTATATGGGAATGCATATAGTATCGTATGATGGTTCTTGTCTCTCACACCGCAGAGTGTGAATTGGACTTGTCTGTAACCAAAGTGCCACATCGGATGGGTGACCCGGTTGTATGGTTGTTGCCCCATGGGAGGTAAGGGTCAGATGACTGAATTAAGCGAAAAAAATCTTTGCTTGGCAAAAACAGTTGAAGTTGGGTGTAGAGGTGGATGCATGTATGTGTTCAAGATTCATAGCTATGGATGGTTCATCATAAAACAATCATAGACACTGATCAACCATATATAATACAAGTAACCTGGCAATTATGACAACAGCAACCACCACTTCAACGGTACCTCCACCAAACACGGGATTAGAAAGAAGGCCTAGCGAATCACCCACCGTGGGCTCATCGACATTTTCCACTTTTAAAGAAAAGATGAGTAGGGCATTAAGTCCAAATAGGGATGCACATGCTGGTCTGGCAGGAGGCGGAATAGGGAGGAGACAGAGTTTTGGTACAGGTTAGTCCTCTTGTCATGTTCCTTTAGGATCGAATCGCATATATTGCTCTGTCCTTATCGTGAGGATATAATTGGTTGGAAGAGTGTGAAGCCATGGCGTATGGGATTGGACATTTTCATTAATTTTATTTTTGTGATCTACGGGTTGACCCGATTGGGGGATCTAACGATCTACGGACAGATCATCTTTATCATCTCGTTTGTTGAGAGAATCGAATCCTTATCTCTATAACAAGAGTGTGAAGTTCAAGGGACCAACCAAAAGACGAGTTGGGGATTTAGCCATGCCATGTGGCAAGGGATTTGGATGATAAGGATTATGACCATGAGATCCGACAATCGTTTCTTTCTCTTTGCGGGTTTGGGTCTGAGGCAAGGCAAAGTACGACGATATGAATATGCTTAGGTGGATGTATGTGGTTGTGGATGCTCTTGGCAATTCCTGTTGGATACATACGAGGAATCAGATAGGGATTTACTATTGGATGGTTTGGTTTGGGAACATGAATTCTCTTGAGTGTTTACGTATAACGTCATTGTCGTTTCCATCCAATCTATTCCCATTCTCATCCTTCATCCTTCATCCTCATTTCCACTTCCACTTTTACCGGTCCTTTCTCTATTTCATCATTTGATTGTTTGATTGCCACTCTGATTAACCTTACACATTGGCCATCGTCGATATCATAAGAACAGCCAAGACTGATAGCTGATACATATCATCGACCTGCACAGCAGCAACCATGTCAATGGCTGACGAGAGACCCGGAAGGGCAATTGTGAGTTGATCCGATCCCATCAAACCTTCTCGCTTCATGACCTTTGTCTTCTGCATAAAGTTGAAATTGATCATGATGGCAACGCAGTACTCGACCGGAAGAGGAGGAGCGGGCAATCTTATGAAATCACCTACTCGAGGTCAAGATCTGGATGCTCAACCTGGAGCGGAGAGGGGAAGGGAATTATCACCTCATCCGATTGATGAGAAGGTGAGTGATGTTCATGTCGGACAAAAGCATTGAGGTCAAAGTTGCTTGTTCGAGTTCCAATAGGGGACCATCATCCTATAAACATCGTCGGGGGAGAGGAAGCTGACTCTTCATACTCTTTACAGATCATTCACTCCGGTCGAGGTGGAGCAGGTAACATCCACCGATCAACATCCCGCTCTCGAACGAGAGAACAAGAGAAGAAAGATGTTGAAGAAGCATTATTACAGGAGAAACTCGTAGCTGAGAGAAGAGGTAGACAGGCCTTCGAAGGTGGTTTCTCAACTGGTAGAGGTGGAGCGGGTAATATTGAGAGATCGAAATCCAGATCTAGATCCGCCATTCGAGGTGGAAGTGCTAGCGTAGCTGGAAAAGATGATTCTACGAGTTTAGCACCTACCGTCAGTCACAAGACCGCGGTGCATGGTACTGGTAGAGGAGGATTTGGTAATATCCAAGAAGAGAGAGACAGAGGAGATGCCAGTTCGTTGGATTTGGAGAAAGAAGAAGCTAGAAAGAAATACGAACAGGATGTTATTGCTAGACATCAAGCTGATGAAGCTAATCAACCGTGAGTCCGGAATTTGTTCAGACCTCACTCGAGGTGGGCAGTTGGATTACATTCCCGCTACACCCTCGTAAGATTCTCGACTTAAAACTAACGATATGTGTGTTCGGCCTTCCGCAGATACACCAGCGGTAAAGGTGGAGCAGGCAACTTCCATTCTCACGATGCCAACCACCCTGATCTGGCGAATTTGTCTTTGGAGGAAAGAGACGCTCATGCGAGGTTGCACGCTCAAGATGGAAAGTACTATGTCAATACCGGCAGGGGGTGAGCTTTTGTTTTTGGGATTCTAAAAGAGTGCCTCATCTGTCCTTCTACAATCTTGACCACTCTATCGTTCAATCTACTTGCTAATCTCCATCTTGTAATTTGCACATTGATAGTGGCGCAGGGAATATGATCCCACCTCACAAAGAACATTCACCCGCGCCGGACGGTGACAGAGGAAGGGGTAGAAGTGCCGATGGAAACAAGCATGGTGTGTTGGGTAACGTACTGAGAAGTATTAGTAGGGCAACAGGTAGAGAGAAAAGTGCAGATGGTGGGAGAAAGGATTAGGGTGTAAAATCTTAGAGATCTTTTCTTTCTTTCTTTTGCTTCTCAGCCTTTCAGGGGTTTTATGTAGATGAGTCAGTTGACTTTGGTCAATCTAATCTAGTTGATGCGAGAGGACAGATGGGGTTTTCCTGGTTTCCGACTTCTGGTCTCTAAGGTATAAATGAATTTATTTAATACAATACAGTAAGATTTAATTGTTTCGTAGGTGATCTATCAATTATATGTATCTTGTGAGTCAAATACCAGTCCAGCTCATGGCTTTCGCTAAGGAAATTCTCCCAGATGAACAAAATGCGCATCTGCCATCTGTTACTAACGTCAAATTCATACACATGCTGAATATATATGCCCAAAATATGATGACTGAATGAATGAAAAGATCATTTTGAGCACGAGTAAACAAACAAAAGACAAGTAGAATCAACATGGTATCACACAAGATTCAGACATGAAGAGGTATATTTGACATAAACTGAAATACAAAAGAATGAGAGAATGAAAAATAAACTGATAAACCGATAAGTAACGGGAAGGGTAATAAAGAAAAACACGAATTTATCGAAAGAACCAACTGACATCCACTAATTTTAAAGGCTCCTCACCATTTCAATCCTGTGCTCTTATTACACCCCCTTGATGGTTTGACTACAATATTACACACTTCTGTTTCTTTTTCCTTGCCCCACTTCCCATCCCACTATCCTGCAATCCACCACCTTGTCCCGCCCCTCCTCCCCTCTTATTAATCTTAATCTGTCTCACCAAACTCTTAAAGGCATTTTCAACATTCGAGTTGGTCTTTGCTGAAGCCTCGTAGAAGTCGCATCCCAAGGATCGAGCAAGATTCGAACCTTCATCTGTTGATACTTCTCTAGAATGATATTGATCTTTCTTATTTCCAACGATCACTATTGGTATCCTCTTTGATCCACCTCCACCACCCGATTGGGAATACTGATACTGACCTCCTTGGCCGGCGTGTGAACCATAAGGATGTGATTGAGGATAATGATGTGAATAAGGTGAAATGTGATTCTCATCTTTGACTCGTAAGACTCTTTCGACTATACGTTCGATTCGCTCGAATGTAGCTCGGGAGGTTATGGAGTATACTATCAGGAAACCTTCACCGTCGCTAATCGTAGAAAATGGAAACGTCAGTAATGTTCTGTTGCGATCAAAGGGATGATGATGGAATGAGAGCGTCATGATTCATTGGGTATACACTAAAAAGTAAGAACGAGATATAGATTGTGGTTTGAGAGATGGACTTACCGAATCCATTGATCCCTCAATGCAGTATATTCCTCTATTACACATCAATCACAATCACGAATCAGCTTGGTAAGGCCATATCATCAATAACGCTGCGAGAATAGTCACCCACCTTGTCCAGCTGTATCTAAAACTTCTAATAAACAAGGCTGATCATCTACGACCCATTGTTTCCTATAACAATCTTCTATCGTAGGGTCATATGTCTATGGTTAATCCATTAATCAGCATTATACTTGGCTGCGCCAGTAGAATGACGATAAAAGGTATATGGTGATAACTCACTTCAACAAATGAAGACATGGTAAACTACCAATACCAATCAGCTCCTTCTGTCTATTTGAGGAGGAATTGAGAAACTCACCTGCACGGTCAAAGCTGTTTTGCCTACACCACCGTCACCTAGGACGGTTATCTTGAATAACATACGAGGTGCGGGACCCTACGTAGAGCGATTAGCTGATATAGAACATACATTCTATTTTTTCATTGTCTAAGGATGTGAGATTGAACTTGCCATTTTGATTACGTCCTACACAATTGATATATGATCGCTAGTGATAATCCAACAAAGCCAATCCTCCTGGATTTTTTCTTCTTTTCGGTGTTATTGAAATTACTCTGTGGATTCGATATCAGATGATGAGTAAGGAGTGGAGAAATGGAAGTTCGGTCTTTTTGATGTTAAAACGATACGATATATTGATATCTCTCGATTAATAATGAATTCGAGGTTGTTGTCAATCGATTTGACGTTGATATGCTCTTTGGTGATACTTGGCTGTTTTCGCGATGTTATACGATGTACACCCAGTAGGAGTACTCCGACGAGCTGAGGAAGAGTTATCGAGCAGAAATGGAAGAGTGTTGTCGTCTATGCAATGTTGATCTTCAATTGTGGATGATCGTCGTGTCGTGGTGTTGAAAACGACACAAAATTGTATGTTCGCAATGCTACTATTCGAACTGGAAGTCACGTCCCTGGAGGGTATATCGATGCGTTGGAATTCCCCAATGATGATGATTATGTTGATGCTAATGTTTCGGGAGGTCTAACGGATCAACCTACGGATACGGTAGCCTCTCTTTCGTTGACAGGGCCACAGCAGTAATAGGGATTATGGGATCGATCGGGTAACGGTGAATGATTGACAGATATTGAATTGTACGAGAGTAAGATGATAAAGTGACGTGATTTTTTGATCGTCTAATTGTTTAATAATAATCGTTTGATCCCGGATTCCAGCTAGAACCTGTACTCGCACCGTACTCTCCCGCTACTCCAAGATATTCTTCTCGTGTTTTCGTTTCGTACGTATAGACTCGAGGATGTAGGATTGACTTATGGTGATAGATAGATGGATCGAATGGGATGAGAAATCAGTTGTACTCTACCACAATTGTTGTAGTTGGCCTGTGCGACCTGACCATGGAAATCAGTCATTGACTTTACTCGTAGTGCCTGAATCTACGATATTTGGCTTACTATTTCTCTACCTCTTTGCTTGTACCACACGCCCTCACCTTATCTTGCTACGATCCGACCTCTCTCTCGCATGCGACGTATATACCCTAGCAAGAGGGTGAGATGCACGAGGTTCAACTGCAAAATTGCAAGACAAGAGGGACGAGCTGACTGACGACCGGGAGTCGAAACGCTCGGACACCTCATTCGACCTGAAGCCCAACAAACTCACTGGCCATGTCGCAAAATGATGGCTCAACGGTTCATGCCCTTCCTCGTCATCTCTAGACGAGAACAGAGGGCGGTAGATATCCAATTAGTTCACTCCAGGTATTGTACTCCACACTGATGTTTGTAACCCTCCAGAGCATGGCCCAATACTGAGTTCACAAAGCCCATCGCAAAGTCTCTGTAAATCTCAATAGGACGAACGGACCATCCACTTGTCCCCAGATCACTGACTTGGTACCATTCTTAGTACCATCTCTACTGGACTAATTCTATCAGATCCGACTAAGGGATGGTAGGCCATATGGGCGTAGTCACCATCTTGACTACGAGCAGATTATCTCCTGAGAGGAATATCAAGCTAATTTCTGCTATACTTGATCCTCTTCAAGGGAACATATAAGATGGGATTCTTGTCATTGTATGGTTGTAGAGAATAGTACATGATGATGCCGCTCAAGAACAGAACATATATATTTATATGTATATTATATCGTAGTGTAGTACAAACAGTTCACGAAAGAACACTCAGTCGGAAGTAGAGACAGGAAAAGGAGAGAAAGCGAGCGATCTAGCAGGTACAAGCTGAAGGGGTCGAAGACTCTTCTTGTTCACCTGCAACTTTGACTCCCCTAGGTCCTGATTGAGAAGTGCGTTGAGGCGTAGGTGCGAGGGGTAACTTCTTGGCTATTCGAGGTCAAACCAAGTGTCAATAATCGGTCTCTACCTGGTCCATCTCTATCTCCTGGCGGTCAAGCGCTACATACTCTTCTTCTCCGGTTGCTCTGAAGAATAAAGACAACTCACCAATCTCCATGAAAAGCTGTTCCACTCCATCACCCGACTTGGCACTTGCCTCAGCGAACAACAGACCCTCCTCCTGAGCGAACCTTTCTCCCATCTCTCTCGGTGTTTTCCTTTGCGATTCCATATCCAGCTTATTCCCTACTAACATGATGACTATCGATGGATCTGCCTGTCGCTGGAGTTCTCGGACCCATGATTTGGCTTTTTCGAATGATGCCTAGTGGGTTTACATATGAAATTTAGCATATATCCTTAAAAAGTAGGAAGTGGAGAGGATATTCAACATACTTCTGGGGCCTGGTCAAGAGCAGAAAGCAAACGTTAGTTGCGCTGAATTGAATAATGATCAGGCATCAGCTCACCTGTGTTATATCATACACTATCACAGCGGCATTGGAGTTTCTGAAATATATAGGGGCTAGGGATTTATATCCTATGATGTTTTCAGATATCAGTGACGTCTTTCCGGCCGGATCGTCACACTCATAATGTCGATAGTGAGATCAACATACGTTCTTGTCCTGCCTAGTAGAGGAAATGATATACAATCAGCGATCATGTGAATTGCTTGATTGCTATTTGAGGAAACGTACTGTATCCCAAATTTCAAACTTGATTGAAGTGTTTTCATCTAAAGATACAGTCTGAGTTAAGAATGCGGCTGTCCATTGCAAGCAGAATAAGGTCAGTAAGAAATGAGAAATCCATTCAAAGTTGAGGGAATATATACTTACCACCTAAAGGATCAATTATCGAACAAAGGGTCACAAGTCAAGCGACGTCAGTCGACAGGTCTATGTGGTAGGACTACCGAAGATGATGATAGGGACATACCAATCGTTGATTCTCTACATCAACTCATTTTAGCCTTTCTGCGCTCTGTCCGTTGATTCGGGTTAATCAGCGAGCTCACCTGAAATCTGAGAATTCATTTCTAACCTATTTCATCAAAACTTAACCAGTCAGCCAGCCCTTTCTTGCTTTGTCTTTCGTTGCACAGACATATTTGATGATACGACGATGATGATAGTGAGAGTCAACGTACAAATCTCAATACCAATGATGATTTTCCTACTGCCGATTCTCCTACAAGCATAAGATTATAATCAGTGAATGGGATTCTTATGGGATTGACAGATAGATGGGGGACATACCTAGAAGGACTAATTTGAATGAGGTCGTTCTTGACATTGTACCTTACTATTTCTTTGTACCTTACTATTTCTAAGTTCGGTCTGATCTGATGTGTTGAGCTGTTCAGTTGATATATTGGAATGGATAATGGACGAAAGCGTCCTTGATCTTGATAGCTAGTTGCGGATAGTGACTGTCTATAGTTTTTAATGATATATATATGGTATGGTTGGATTCGACAGATAAAGAAGAGATGTATCGTTGAGACAACAATAACAACATGGGTGTGGTGACGCCATCCTGATTACTCGTAGTTGATTAGGATTTGCCACTCATTACAAAATAATTTGTAATGGTCATTACGTTATATTGGTAATCCCAACAAACTGTTGTTACATGCACAGTACAATTACAGCATATAGATCCATGAAAATATGAATTAAGATAGTTTGAAACCTTCTATCCCTCCCTTCTGGCTCTCTCCATCTCTTCCCAGATATGATCCGCCGCGACGTCCCTCCCTTCTCTAGTGTAATTATCAGTCACCAACCTTCCCAGCTCTCTCGCTCTCTCGCGCATTGTCTTCGCAGCTACATCCTCAGGTGTACGTCCAATCACTTGCAACAAGGCTTTTGTGAGTTCAGGCTCTGAGCATCCAGGACTGTGAGGTGAAATCGATAGTTCAGTGAAGTTCTCAACCCGACGTTTTTATGTACGTTGCGAGAGAGACTTACCACGCCTTTGGATTACCCCACGCACCGATACCAAGGTACCTCGACCTTGCGGTAAAATCATAACAGTCTGCCCAAGCAGGTAAGATCACTTGGGGTATACCGGCACTAAAACCGACACCGATCTTTTAGCTTTTTGCTTCTTCCCCCTTTCATATCAATGTATGTATGAATGTGAGAAGACTCACTATAATGCCTCATGATACGAATTACTCCCTCCATGACTTACAAAACAAACCACATTCCCACTCTGCAATATACTGAACGGATCCGCTTCCAACCAATCAACGATCCTTAACCTATCTCCATCTCCATCTGTGTCTGATTCAGGTAATTGGTATTCACCCAGTTTCTTAAGTTTCCATAACACCTGAATATCTTTTCTTATACCCAACAGCACTCGAAGGGATCTTAACATTTCGTTGGCATCTTTCTCCGAATATTTCAAATTTGTTCCCAAACTGACCAGAACGGTAGCTCGAAGATTACACCAATCATACAATTTTGGATCAACTTCCTGAAGTCGTTCGGATTTTTGGATAATTGGTCCACAACACCTAACCCAATCTGGTATGATCAGAGGTAATTCCGCTCCGACCGTCGACATGCATATAACGGAGGTTTCTGAGAATGAATCTCGATCAAATAATGGTAATACACCTTCATATCCTGCTTGGTTTCTTGCTTTATTGAGTTTTCTGTGTTTCCCATCGATAAGGAATAGCCATATTGCGAAAAACAAGGTGATAAAAGTATTGGCTGGAAGGAGATACCAGGGTATTGGAAATTTGTACGCTGTGCAAACCCTATCCCATCAAAAATACAACTCAACTCCTCAGAACACAGTCAGGAAAGAGGAGAAATACAGAACTCAATGAACTCACGCAGGAATGGCGGAAACTCCCAAACCCTGTTCACTCAGAGCAGCTTCTTTAGCGGTATTGGGAGTTAACAAGATTGCCTTCTTGCCTGATTTCCGAATAGCATCTCTTGCTGAGCTCATCAACGAATCTACAAGGATATAATCGGGATTGACATCTTGGATGATACGCTCGACGTCTCGGGCGGTCTCGACGTATTCATCCGGCGTATCAGGCTGGACGATGCTGGTTGTTCGAATTGCTGAGAGAGTGGAACCGTATAGACCCGAAGGGGTACGAGCGTATCCGAACGTTTTGGCTGGATACAGTGTGAATAATGAGGTTCAATCGATCCGATCCGATGAGTTGATATGATACAAACTCACGCTCGTCATTAGAGAATCGCCTCATTAGACCATCCGTCAAGCTTATACCTTTGATCCTATGAGAAGTGAATTCATCCTCACTCCCAGACTGATTTGCAATTCGTTTCTCAAGGTTTATATACGATGCAAGATCGATATCCACCCCATCACCATGTTTAGCCTTGAGAGATGAGATGACTGCGAAATGACAATTCGCTTGACCTGCTTCTGGTCTAGGGAGATGAATTGTATCAACTCGACCGGAGGTTATACACCAACTCTAGAGAGGAGCTCACGATGTGATGAACAGTAAAGTCGGTTTCCTGCTTCGAGTCACAGTCATTATGCTATCGTCGATATCCCACTCGGACAATTGACACTATAAGATGCATGTATATCGTTAACATGATGGACACCTCGAAACGATGTTGAAGATTTGAACAATAGATGATCTATGCATGTAGCAGGTAGCAAATAGCAATCGAAATGACCGAGCTAGGATTCCGTGAGTCCGAAGGGTCTCCCTGTAGGGGTCTGTGCGCGCTCGGAGGCTGATGAGGGAGGTAGGATGATCGTTTATATCACCCACTCACTTAGGACCCGTCAATCCACCTCGTGTTTGTGATAAAGTTGAGTTGAATACAAGCAACTAAGTGTTCATTCCAATATCATCACATCAGCTCGAAACATAGCTGACTTCCAGACCATACATCATCCTCTCACGTCGACTGCCCTCTTCTGGCTACTACCATCTATGCTACTGAACCGACGAACAGCATGAGATTCGCGTTGGAAGATAGTTCAGATGACGAGTCCATCTCTTCTTTGGATTATTCAATTTCATCAGATGATGAACTTGACTTGACGCCTTCGTAAGTCTTACCGCATTGCATTCGACGATGGTCATATCTGCTGGATCATTTCGACCTTCTGAGATCAAAGACTGAACTACATTGATTTGTAATCGCTGTTAGACGTAATCCACGTTCAACACTCGGTAGGAACATCTTATCAGCCTACGAGACATCCGAAGACGAGTTGAATTCCGAAGATGAAGTCAATCTGGGATTAGATGACGAATGGGATATAGTAAAGGCCAAAGCTAGAGAGGGACCTAGCTGGAGGGAAAAGAAGGAAAAATCGTATGTCGCTCTTGTAGCTGCTGCGTGTATTGGTGAGAGTAGTGCTGATATGCTGTTGTTAGGGTGAAGAAAGATGTTAAGGGAAAGGGAGTAGCCAGGTCAAAGATCTCATCAACACTATCATACAAGGTCCTCACCCCCAAAAAGAATATTCCAATATCTAGGAAAGCGGAAGATCTGACGGACGAGAGAGAAGATCAATATGATCTTTGGCTCAATACTGCTGATCAGGAAGCATGGGTGAGTCTCGCAAACTTCCTTCAGAGCTATCTAAGACAAGCTGACTTAGTTTGTGTGCTTAGAGAGACGGTCAAAAACAAGCGACAGAACGACGAGGTGAAATACGAAATATAGCTTCCAATGCTCGAGCGAGATTACAATCGCAAGAGCAAGATAGATTAGCTAAAGAGGCTGAAGAGCTGAGGATGATGATGGAGGGGATGACAATGAAGCTTCATAAGGAGGGAGAAGAGCTCGAAAGACAGTTCAAGGAACGAGAAAAGAAATTATGGGATGTGAGTGGACTCTTATGCTCCATGTGTTTATCGTATCGTCGGGACAGCATGCTGAGTGGAACGACCTGCAATAGGACATCGATGCGGCTATCAAAGAGGTCGAACGACGGGAAGCGGAATTGGCAGCTGCTACAATGGCGGCTGTGCAACGTCAAAAAGCGGAAGAGGAAGCTCGCCGAGCACAGGCTGAGAAATTAGCTTTGGCGCATAAAGCGGAAGAAGATAGGAAGGCTAGAGAACAGGCTGAGAAGGAGAAACAGATTCAGAGTGCCAAGGAAGAGGAGGAAAGGAAACAACTGGCTGAAAAGGAACATGAAGAAACGAAGGCCAAAGTAGCTGCTGAGAAGGATAGAGCCGGAGGGGAATGGAGGAAATGGGTCGAGAAACAAAAATGGATGAAGATCAATGTGATTGAACCAGTCAAAGGCGATAGATCCACCAAGACCACTTTAAGAGCCGGTATGAGGTTGATGACGAGAGGATTAGGTCAGGTAGTAAATACTCAGGAAAGCATCGTCAGAGTTGTGAGTATCTGTCTTGGCTTCGTACAGGAGTGATTGGAAGCTGATCATACGACACTAGACGAACGACTTGCATGCCATCCTGACTGAACAACTCCCTTCACCTCCTTCACCCGCTTCTCCTGTTATCCTCAATGATGACACATCTAAACCCTATGCCTACCTTCTATCGCACCTCTCGAAAGCTCTCATCAAGCAAGCTGAGTCTGAAGTGAACGCCAAAGCCGATGCTGCCTTCCCCTTGGCCCGCATCGTATTCGGTCTGATACTTCGTGGTCATGCTGCTCTGGGTGAAGTACTGTTTGCGAGATTCGTGAAGAAGTGTCCTTGGGTCGTCCCGTACTACCCTTCCCGGCAGACTGTAAGTATAGTCCATCCACGATCTCTCATACACCCCGAGCTGATTGATGTGTAATATTTTAGAGTCAATCTCGCGAGGAATATGAGAAATCTACAGGGCGCGGTTCAGATGAATCTCTAGCAGAATACATCTCTCGAATGGCAGGTATCTGTACTCTGTACTTCGCAATTCTACAAACACCCTTATCCTCTTTGATACCTACCACCTCGGTTCAACCACCGACACCAAGTCAATTGGAGAGTTTGATCATACCTCCTCTTAGGTTCCCATCCGCATGGAAATGGCTGGCTTTGGCATTGAAAGATACATTCCCTGTCCTTCCACCTGTCGCTCATTTGATATCGACCTGGATAGACATAACAGCTCACGAAGCTGTAAATCGCTATGGAAAAGGTCAGATGAGCAAGATATGGGAGGCGATCGAAAGAGAGGGATTAGGTGAGGGGAAGATCAAGGGTGATAGTGAAGCTGCTAGACAGAGGTTAAAGTTGGTTCTGGAGAAATGGAGAAGAGGTGAGGTTGAAGTGCCGAAAGGTAGAGTGTGGGAGTAGAATGGTGAGGGTGCTTAAGGAAGAACATAAAGGAGGAACATGCTGCGTCATACCTACATCACCAGTAACTTTTCATGGGATAAGCATTACTTTTATAATCTTTGTAGAATAGGTAATCACTATCAATGTATAATAGCATGAAGACGATACGAAGAGTGATTTGAGCGTGATTCCATAAATAGATCTTGCAACTGTGCCTGATTACTGGTTCATGGAAATTAGTCGAGCTAAGCTGAAAAAGGATTTGCTTGTTGATGTTTTTCGAAGTCTTCTCTTGTCTCATCGCTCATATATTGTGTGTAATAGCTGTCATCCGTCTCATCACGCTCACTCAAAGTCTCCGCGATAGATACGGATTGAACTACGATCCAGTAGGCATCCTAAAAACTCATTTGTTTTAGTCCTGTACGATGGCCTCACCTACCACCCATTCCCGCACCGATCACCATGTCTCATCATCTCCATTCGCCCCTCATCCACCCCTGACATCCGTCTTATCCCATACAACCTCATTATCGCGGAACCGGTCCACTCGTCAATCTCGTCCTCGCTCAGCATCGTCGCTCTCTGAGGATCCGGAAATACCTAGACCAGCTCGACCTCCTTCACCCCCTGCTCCAGAAGCTAATGCCCCTCCGCCCGCAGAGGAAGTGACGAGGTTGAGGTTGGTGGCGCATTATGCAGGGTTAGTGTTGGCTAGTATTCTGGGGTGTTTAATCAGGCTTGGGCTCTATGGCCTGGGAACGTGTGAGTGCAGCATCGATATCCTTTTCTCTCTATTATGGGTGTACTGTTACCCCTCATCAAGAGAGATATCTCAATGTTCAATCTGATACCGAGTACTGAATAAAAGGTGATTGAAAAATTACAGACGACGGTACGGTCATCTACCCCTTGATATGGTCACAAGCCGTAGGAAGTGGGATCATGGGATTATCACTAGCAAGGAAGAACGAGATCATCTCAATGTGAGTAGAGTAGAGTGCGATAAGGCCATTCATGGCCCTTGAATGAATCATGAATCAAGTTACTAACAGACTCCACGTTATGGTACTCCTTCAGCTATCCACCCATATATACTTTCCTGACTACAGGTATAGCAGGTTCAGTGACCACCTTTGCATCATGGATGTTAGATGGTTATTTGGCTTTTAGCAATTTCCATAAATACGATAGAAAAGGACTACACGATGTGGGTTGACACCATTCACAAAAAAAACCATCAGTCATTGAAAGCCACTGCTCTTGCCATTTGATGACACTATAGTGGACTTGACTGAATGAATTCTGCTAACTTCATGGATTTTTTTCTATGTAGACTGTAGACGGAGTAATATACTCCCTATCGACATTCGCCATTGCCATAGCATTTCTTCGATTCGGCGAACACTTCTCAAAAATCTTACCATCTTTAAGTCTCTTCAGAAGACCCAGTAAAGCCCCTCTCCCAGATAGATTACCTGCACAAACCCAAGCTCGAAGTTCCAATCTCAACTCGAACGAAGAAGATTCTTCGTCACCATCCCCATCGTCAGGTTCAAACGCTGATCCTGAGAAAACCTCTTCCCCTTCTTCTTCACCACTCAAGCCACTCTCACAAACACCATTATTAGATATACTATGGATATCCACAGCGTTCTTCTCATACCTTATCATCCTCCTACTTTACTTCCTTGCCAAACCATCTTGGAGACACAACGTCACATTTCCCTTACTCGTCTCTCCTCCAGGGACTATCATCCGATTTTACTTTTCAAGATTTAACACTCGACCGAAATTCATTGATAGATTCCCTCTTGGTACATTTATCGTCAATTTCTCAGCAAGCATTATAATTTCTATATGTTTCGCTCTTCAACGATTACCCCTTTCTCAAACCCAGGGAATCAAGTGCAATGCGTTGAATTCTATCCAACAAGGGTTTTGCGGATGTTTAAGTACCGTTTCTACCTTTGTGGTTGAAGCTCGAACCATTAAAAGTCCAATACACAAATGGATATATATAGGTGGAAGTGTGATATTGGGTCATTTGATGGTTTTGGCAATCGTTGGTGGGATAGGATGGGATTATGGTTATGTGGATGTATGTAAGGGATAATTAAATTTTTGTTTTGGTCAGTGCAATATTCATGTATCCATTTGTCAGTATGTTTCTTGTTGTAAAGGTTCGGATGGGCGTGTAATGCATAAGTACTAGATAGTACAGTGGCAAGAGAAGAAAGAAGCTATGCTACAAATCCTATATTTACAACCATAGTTCTGAGTCACTCGGAGACAATACCTGTCAATTCGATCAACCAGCCAATGCAGCTTTTTTGAAATCGTCCATTGCTTTACTTTGAATTCGACTGATGAAACCATGTCTGAATGAGCATACGAGTCTGAAAAGAGAATGAAAATACTCACGCAATATGCATCGTGTGTCCCACTCTGCTCATCTCCTTGATTATAATATCAATATCATCCTCAATCGATCTTGATGCTATTGTAAGAAGACACATTGATCAGATTTCGATTTGATCAACTTTTAATACCACATTCGGATGAAATTGACTTACCAGAATAATCACCGATCTTAGTACATCTCCTCAATTCTTTGATCAGCAATTTGATGATCATACACCAGACCAATATCACTTGAGCATCGACCTCTTGAGATGGCTACATTGGTTATCATCCAACATGTTAGCGATAGTCAATCGTCTGAACTATAGCATATAGGATCGTGGTTACTCACGATAGGTGGTAAACCTTTGATTAAATTAGCAGACTTGCGTCCAGCAGCAACAGCAATATCATTCTCCGTGTCCAGTGAATTGATATCATGCATCAGCATCTCACTAGCGTATATTTGATGGTGCTACGTTCGTTATGATTAGCTATCAATCAAGCCGCTTATTTCTAAAGTGAGACGTACAAGTAAGATCGTATGACTTCTTATAACGGGTTCGATAGATCCTTCCTGCTGAGCCAATTGCCTCCTTTCCACTGGAGAGACACCATCAACCCCAAGACTCTTGATATACTGATTGAGCGCTCTTAAACAATCATCGTAGTCCTTTGAATTCCTATACTTAGGTTGGTTTAGCCAACCTGGAGGTGGATTCGGTTGAGGAGATCCGTTAGATAGAGCAGTAGCGTATGAATGCCATGCTTGGGAATATTCCGAGTCGTCCGTTGGCGTCAGAAAGGCGAGTTTGGATGCTCGTTCAAGGATTGCCACCTGTTGTAGGTTTAATTAGCTTATTGACGAATCAGTGAGAATATTACTTACAGCTTTGATCCATCGAATGCTGTATGATGTATATTCTGTTAGTCACATCCCCAGTCTGATGGACAATAGCGGATAACTCACTATGGTGAATCTCCGTCAGGATGTGGATGCGCAGTGCCTTTGAATAGATCTCTCACCGTCACATCATCTTGCAAAGTGACGGATTGCTACATCGATGACCACATTCAATCAGCTTCGTTCATTCGTAGACTC
The DNA here is from genome assembly GCF_000507465.2 of Kwoniella mangroviensis CBS 8507. NCBI lineage: Eukaryota > Fungi > Basidiomycota > Tremellomycetes > Tremellales > Cryptococcaceae > Kwoniella > Kwoniella mangrovensis. Next base: position 602,667 of record NC_088828.1, on the reverse strand, counting down.
GCTGATATACCGCACTAACCGAAGCAATCTCATCGAGGGGTCTTCCGAACGGCGTAGCGATATCTTCGTCTCTCAAGGATGATGGGAAACCAGTTGCGAAAGCACCGGATTTCTCGATCGCAAATACACACCAGCTATACAAGTGGCCATCAGTTAACCATGCCCGCCATCATATATCAGGTGACAATCGTAACAGTGATACTCACAAAGCATGAACCCTTTCAGCTAATTCAACCGCATCTTCCGGAGGCGGCAACAGGTGAACTCTATTCCTTAAGAACGGGTTGTCGCGATGAGCAGGCCTGAAAGTGAGAGAAGGGATTTGATGTATCCCAGTGGAAGTGACGAGACTACAATGATGATGTGAGCGTATGAAACAGCGTTTCAGGTTCAAGTGCGAGTTAGGACATACCGGACTGCGAGACCTGCGATGAGCCAGCCCTAATGATACCGCAAGGGTCAGTTCCTGATCGTTCAATGAGATCAAGACGCCGTACTCACCTCATGATGTCGACCATTGGTATACGAGTAAGCAGAAAGAAGCATAGCGGCTTTGACAGCATCGATGAGTCTGTCGCTATTCGGACCAGCAGAATCGAGGTGTCTACAAGCTTCCGCGAAGAAGTGAGCCTCCATCGGGACGAGATTAGGCGATGCTGTCATTCGTGTCGCCCATAGGTACTACTCACGCATTGCGATATTGTTAGCATTTCGCAAGCTTATGAGGAAAAAAGGAGACATGCTACACACCATAGCATTTAGTAAAGCCAAACTAGGTCTCCTTCTATCATGGAATGTCATCCTGAACCAAAATCTAGGTATACTCATCTCGAAGAATAGTCGACAGTGTCCAAGGAAAGTATCAAGTCTAAACTAAATTGTCAGCGAGTACTCATGATCCCATATGCAGCTTACTCCACTCACAATTTCTTCCTATGTTCATCTCGCAAACTATCCGTTTCTACCCTACTTCTAAACAACGAAGTTCTATCGGGCCCTCCAGATCTCTGATCAGCTCCGTTAGACCATTGTCCAGATTGCGTTTTCCCCGTTCTCCTCTTCTTACTTCCTGAATCAGGGGCATTCCCATCCGCGTTGTCTTCCACAGCTTCTTTACCACTTTCGTTTGCTGGACTAAATAAGAATTCACCTAATCTCTCCGTCAACTTGTCCACGGGGTCGCTCTCTGCTATCTCAGCGGTATACCGCAGATTGGCTACTTCAGCGTACATCGTCTGTGAACCAGGTGGCGCATGAATAGATGTCGACCTGGGTGTACTGACTCCTGCACTTCCGCTAGGCGTGAGCACATTCTGAGTAGTTGAGGTGGTAGATGATTCGGAATTGATCGAAGATCGCTGAACGAGTGGTTGAGCGGTCATGAAAGCATTCTTGGTAGAGTACTGATTTTGAGGTTGACCTTGAGACGGAACCAACTGAGAGACTGGCTGTCTTGATTGGGGTAATTGCTGAGCAGGTTCAGAGGGATAGGTGAATTTTGGATTAAGAATTTCGTCACGAATCCCTTGATCAAAGCCGCTACCAGGTATGGGGGGAGAGGACGATACAGATTTATAGCCCTGTTGAAATTGCTGAGGGGTCTGTACAGATGGGTTCGCAGATAAAGGGGCAGTAGCGGGTGAACTGTTACTAGGACCAGGAACGTATTGCGCATTATCAGTGTATGTGGGGTATACTGCATATTGATTTGACTGAGAAAAAGCCGTCTGGAATGCCGGTTGGGGAGGTGTTGGGACGTATGGATTATATGGTTGTCCGTTCATATTGACATTTGGCGTGAAGGTCGATGGGTTGTTATCGTCCCCGCTGACGGGGAGCGTATAGCTGAGATACTGGTATTGTGATTGAGGATCATTCTGATAGGATTCTCCATAAACAGGTTGTGGAAGACCATTCTCATCATATGCTAAAGGCTGAGAGCTGAACGCAGGGGTGAGATTGGCAGCAGTCCCCTGAGTAAGGTAGTCTGATATTTCTGCTACAGCAATCAACGTCAGGTAGTTAATCAAGCATTTTGCTAAATAGACATTACTCACCGACTCGGGATTCCAATGACTGGACTTTGGATATCTTCGCCGGTGGCTGATATTCACACTCTTGCTTGTACTTGACACAGCTCGAACATGCCGGTCGCTCCCCGGAGCACCTCTATACATGCTTTGTCAGCCATGAAGAGGGCAGAGGATGAAGAATACTGACTAGCTTCCTCCGTCGACAAAATTTACATGCCCTGATGGTGGTATCAGCTTCAGTAATCGGTCTCGAAAGATTATGGCACGACTTACATTCCACGCCGCAACGAAGTACCGGAGGGAGCGATATGTTCAGAAGATGGGATACCGGAGGCACCAGAGTCTACCAAGAGAATGAGCATATGGTATAGCCAACTGGACAAGATATCTCTTACATGAGGTGCCTGATCGTTGGGATGATGATTGACCTTGTTGTGATCTACTTCGTGATTAGCGAATCGATATTGGTAGCGTAAAGGCACACGGCTCACCCTTCTGCCATCATTCCATTGAGATCTCCTGTCCCTCAATGTTCAATCAGTCGCTGCTATGATTACACGTACATTCTCACTCACCAGTCGACGAGCTCGATGGGGGAGCATTCAGATTGGGAAATCTAGTGGATCCTGAAGTCTCTGACCCTCCTCCTCCACCACCATCAGGCGATACCGACGACTTATCTCCCAGACTACTCGGAACACCTGACATCCTCCTGGGTTCATTGTTGTCACTAATCATTTCCCCGTAGTTTTGCTGATATATCACGTTGCTGGGATGAGGTGGGAACTGCAAGGGATTTGTCTGTTGATGCTGCTGCTGTTGCATTTGATTCCAATCATTGTCGTATTCGTTACCAGGATACCAACCTGTTAAAGACCCGTCATTCTGCTGATTCTGCCAGTCGTCTAAACCCGGCTGGGGTGGTTGTTGTTGCATGATGCGATTGTGTGTGGAGTACCGGTAGTGATGATGATGATGATGGTGTTGTGTATATAAGTATGTATGGGATGTACGAGTTCACTGAACTAGGGTATCCTACAATGAACTGACGACTGAATGGAAGCTGATTCGGAATGATGAGGTGAGCAAATGAGCAGATGAATGACTGAATCACCAGGGAAGGGTTTTTTTTTCCTGATGATGTTCTCGGTCTTAAGGGTTTACCAAACAAATCAAGTACTGTAATCTAGTCGATCCTATCCTTGTCGGCCCCCGATCCTTGCTCGTTGAGCGGTTGAGCGACGCCGAGGTATCCTGTGTCGACTCACTTACTCAGTGTCCTGTTGTCACAGACGACGCAATGGTTCAAGGTGGGGGTGAGATCTCAGCTAGATTTCGGATTAAAGTTGCTAGAACAGGGAAATTAAGGGTAAAAAGCCAAAAAAAAAGGTTAACTGCCCGATGAGGTTTGCATGTGGATGGGAGGATGAACAATTCTTTTTCCATCTTCGATGAGCACGGGGGCACAAGGATAACGAGATTATTACACTTTAATTCAAGCGATCATACGATGAGACTCTTGCTCTCTTTACTAGCTCTGAAAGCGATGCTAATTGATGTGCAGGCACATTCCGTATATCGCTCATGTCATAACTGGACATGCGAGTGTATATGTACGTGTATTGATTGAGCTATCTCTTCTTATCACTCAATTTTGCGATTGTTCTCCCCACCTCAGGCTTCTCATCTTAGACGTGAAGCCAAGAGAACAGGTAAGGGTGTCAGATGTCCCATGAGAGTCTAGGTGCAAGAGCAGGAGTCGGGAGATCTGATCGAGTTCGAGTATCAATCGGCCCGGGACAGGTTTTCGTGATCGTGGTGGCCACGATCTACAAATTGGTTTTTGACCGCATTAGGCGGTACCTCAACGTGGCGCCGTCAATGAACCTGGTGGTATCTGACCAAGGCTTAACGTACCTTACATACATGCACTATGCATACAGTGGGAAAGTCCGAGCTGGCGATTACGATTTGCGACGAGCATCTCCTGCCGAATATGTGCAGTGGATATAAATAGGGGACTTTCCCCTCGTTGAGCAACATTTATGGATGGTACTGTAATCTCGGTGTGATCGCTTTTATAGAGTATCCTACCTCTCTTCATGCCCAGATAATATCACTGGTGTAACACTCAGGCTCGATGACATGCCATTACCATACACCCTTTTCGCAGTTGGCTCCTAGCTCGTGATCCATTTACCCCGGCTCGTCCTTACAGACTGACATGCTTCTCTATCTGTAAAAGACATGCAGTCCAGGTCTATAACTTGGATCCTTTATACTGGTAAACGAGAGACTCGTTTCATCGTTGGAGACCTTCCCGCCATCCCTTGATGCCTTCAAGCTTCGTGTTCTGGTTCTCAGGCGTAGCATGATGAGCATCTTTGGTGTTCAATGCTGTAGCTCGCAGAAGAGACCCACAGTGCATTATATATACTCTATATCTACAGTCTCCTCAGGTGTCAACACCAGGTCTCAGATCATCAGATCCAATCTCTTCAGATAGGATATACGAGAATTTTCACCTGATGGACATGAGTTCAAACGAATTCCAAATTTCCAAGACGCTTGGTTCTTCTGGTGAGCCTTCCAAGTAAGCCCCGTGCGATATGCCAAGCTGATGGTAGGTGTTATCAATCTCAAGAGGGGGACCGAGTTCTATCGATCCTACAGACGGCAGGCCAAGATAGTAAGCTCTACTCTTATCATGTTCATGTATCCGCTGACGGCCATTCCAAACACTCACTCCAGTTCCGTCACACAAATACCTTTTCGAAGGTCTACCGGAAACGGTTGAAAATGCTTTCTTCCAAATGGTGCTTGGCCCATTCACCGATCGATTCCTTGGATCCTCTGCCCATAGTGGCAGCGAGTTCTGGACCAGTAAGAGAAATGGTGAAATCCAAAGCATCATGGCGTTCATGTATCCTCAAAACTCAAAGTCATACGATCATCAGTAAGGTTGGATTTCTCAGATTTTCCCCTCTCCGGTCATACTGGAATTTTACAGTACTAATTAAATTTTACCTGACAGAGCTTTCCAGGGAGAACGTGCTCAATATCTGTGGAGCAGTCTTCCTGATCGCAAAAAGTCCTGGATGATGTCCGAGGTCAGAACTATCTCATGCAGCATCGCCAATCGCCGAGAGTGTCGTGCTGATCCATTTTCCGAAAGTCGGCACCGAAATGCAGTCTCTTGGAGAGCACCTTAGGTTTCCCTACAGAAGAAGCGATCGAGATCAAGCTCCTAGCAACGGATCCTGAAGCCAGACGACAAGGTCATGCCAAAGCATTGCTTACCGAGTTGAAAGCTGAATCAAGAAACAGTCGAACCCCAATTTGGCTTATTGCTCATAACCAGGAGGCAGTAAGTAACATTACCAGTCCATGAAAAGAGATCATTATGCTGACCTTTGAGGTGTGCTTCAGGTTCAAATGTATAGAGCTTTAGATTTTCAAGAGACTGGCTCTGTAGATGTTGATATTGAGGGACGGACAGCAACGATAACTGCTTTCACATACAATCCTGCCACTCAATAATGAAGGGCACCACTATAGGTCGTTGTTTGATTGCGTACAATGTGGCTGATATCTCACGAAAGTGAAAACTTTCAGCTCCCTTCTGATCGAAGAAAAGATAAGAGTATGTATGTCCGATCAATCGAGCGACGGCATTGATGAAACGGCCACGATGAGAAAGAGGATTTTGCTTCCGGTCAGCAGTGTGCATTCTCGTTGGACAAAGGGAAGCTGAGAGCAGACTCCCTTGACATTCCACAAGTCGTTTTAAGATCGAGTGAGCCATTGTGTGACATGCACGCCAAAAGGGGCTTTTGAAAGAGTGATATCTGCATACTACAGTTTGCTGAGACTCCACAGGTTCGTCGAGAATCACAAGGCGTCCCTTTTCGCGAACCTTCACCCGGCATTACTTGTAAGCACAAGGCAGGATGGCTATGCTTCTGTCTGCCAGTGCGATTAGTGGGCATTTACGTCTATAAAGATAGTGTACTCATGCCAAGTATATCTACCTATCCATCAATCTAGCAACATGGAAGTTTCACTGAACACCGAAACGAGACCTCTTCATTCATGTCGGGATACCGTTATGCTTTCAAATCCCCCAGCCACTGATGCCGCTCACATCCTACGAGAAATGACTATTCCTATCAGTGAGTGAATACACTCTTTGCCGAGAAATGGAACGATGATCATGTGTATTATCAGAGGACGAAGCCAGGAGGATTTTGTCAATCATAACCCAATCTTATCAGAGCAGTAAGGTAGCGCACGCCTCACCGAGGCTTGGGAGGTGTGACGATGACAGAGGTACACAGTCCCATCCAATAAATGGCTATATGACGGTGAACCTGAGGCAGAACGATGTCCATTACTCTACTTTTTCGGGCCGCAATACGACGATACTATCGAAAGTCATTCTGAAAATGACGGTAGTGGCAGTCAAGCAGGTAGTGAGATCTGGACTAGCAGTGATCCTGATGGAGAAATCCAAAGTGTTATGGCTTGTAAATTGCCTCATAAGGTCTACGAGGCACAGTAAGTCTCGAGGACCAGTACTGTGGCCTTTTTAGACAAAGCTGACCATGAAAACGAAAAGAGGGATTAGGAACGTCTATGCTGAAAGATTGTGGGGAATCCTTCCGGAAGACAAAGTTAACTGGTTGAGGGATGAGGTGAACTCATTGAGAGCAGTACCTTTTCCCTTTCTCCAAAAAGATGTACAGAGTAGTAACTGACTGTCGATCAGTCAGGAAACGCATCTGCCGAATTGAGAGCCACCCTCGAGTTCAAACATGAAGACTCGGTCGAATTGCAATTCCTCTTCACGGACCCATCAAGTCGGAGTCAAGGACACGGAACAAAGTTGATCGAGAAGATGAAAGAGCTCTCAGAGCGAAATGGGCTTCCCTTCTGGTTGTCTGCTCATAATGATGGTACGGTGAGTATCTTCGACACACTGGATTCAAGTGGAAAATTGGAAAGAGAAAGATACTGTACGCTTGGCTGATACAGTAGATTTCATCTTTTTAAGCGAAGCTTTTACGAACTAAAGGGAGGCTTGAAACGAGGATCAACAGTGGAACTACCTTTTGGTCATGGGAAATCGTCTGATCTGACTGCTTTCACCTATATTCCTGACCAGCTGAAATCATGAGATGGTACAGCGAATGATGATCTCAGTGACAACCTGTTATGATTTTCAAACCGAACAGCTTCGCTGTCGTGATGGCTGTCTGTGAAAAGGGTTTCTTGATATCCGATTACAAATGTGATTGAATTACATACAGGTATAATGCTCAAGAGCTCTATTTTACGGTCTATGCTACTTACTGCAAGTACTGCAAGCGGACCTCCACAACTCACCGATGTACTGCGTTTGAATCCAAGCTTGTCAGTCGTTGGTGCTGTGCATTGGAAGGCAATTTTGCAGAAGGTCGAAGGTTGCGACTGATCTCGGCCCTCCCACTGTACCATTGACATCAACTCTACTTTTAGGAGGCCTTATTGGGATTTCCTTTGAGGGCTGTTCTATGCCCTCACAATTGGCTCATCATAGCCTTCATGCTGGGATTGTCTTCCTTTCTGGGTTCCACTTACCAAGCTCTGAACCATGAGAAGGCATGAGCAGTCGTTCTGAATACATAAGTAGCTGTGAGAAGGACGATCTTGACTGAGCCACTCATTGTGGTCTAGTACGGCTTATTTCAAACCGACGTTCATCGACTGAGTAACTTGCCAGCATGAACTCACAATCTTCATCCGTGGAAACCAGCTCTACTGAATCCTCATCAATCACTGATGATACCCATATCTTGAGACACATCATCGTTCCTACTGGTGAGTAGAGAGCGATTACTATCATCTCGTGGGACTGACCACTGACCACTGCTTTGACACATTGTGCATTTAATAGAGGACGAAGCGTGAAGAATTGTATCTATCATTGCTAAATCTTGGCAAGATAGTGAGTACAATACACCGCCCCCTTTCTGGGTTCCAACATCCTGTGATATCTCAGAGGTATATGATACAGTACAGTATATGATGATGCTTCGAATTTATCACAGTACCATCGAACAAGTGGCTATTTGATGGGCACCCGGAAGCCGAAGAATGCTCTATGTTATCCATCTTGGGCTCGCAGTACGATGTCAATTCCTTCGGAGCTCAGCCCAAAGGATCCAGCTATGATAGCGCAAAGAGTCAAGCGGGGGTCGATATTTGGACTAGTAGCGGTAGTGATGGCGAAATCAAGAGTATCATGGCATATAAGCTTCCTAAGAAAGTCTACGAATCCGAGTAAGCTCGAACTCAGGGCGCCGCCAGAAGGAAATACGCTGATGATGGTTCTAGGGATTTGAGAGGGACTTTGGGACAGGAGATATGGTCATACCTCCCTGAATACAAACGAGATTGGCTAGGCAGCGAGGTGAGCATTCATTGAGCCATCACAATGTCATGATATTCAGTTCGGTCAAGGCGGATGGGTGACCCAAATGTACTTGAACTCAGTACGATAAGTCTTGGGACGAGCTCGAAGCTTCTTTGAATGTCAAAAAGGAAAATTCCATTGAGTATTTTCTGCATACAGACCCTTTGAGTCGTAGTCAAGGACACGGAACGAAGCTAGTCCAGAAAATTAAAGAGATGTCAGAAGAAAGTGGTATTCCGGTCTGGTTGGCGGCTCACAATGACGGAGCGGTGAGTCACCCTATATTCAATACAGTGATGATCCTGCTATTGCAGTTCCTTGGGCATGCCACTGATGATCAATTCCACCGTACATAGAGAAGGTTTTATAACGATAAGGCTGGCTTCGAGCAAGGTTCAACTGTCCAATTCCCACTCGATAATGGGAAATCAACTGGTATAACTGCTTTTACCTATATTCCCACTACTTACAATCCTTCAGAAGATACAGCCAACGACGGTCCCATCGAGGAGCCATTATCGCCTGAAGATATCTCATTAATGCCTGAATTTGAACACTGATACCTGAACGTTTTGACGATTCAGTCTACAGTACGTTAAACTCGTATAAAGTCAATGAATAAATCATTGAGATTAGTTAAATTGCATTGATACGGTATGCACAAAAGTATTCCATTTCGTACATCCGGAACCACCAGGATTAGACATTTAAGGATAAGCAATACCAAGCATTGGCGACAAGTCAGTACCTACGAGAAGAAAACTACGCAATGCATGTAAAGGTAAAATAACAACAAAGAGACATTACACAGATGAGTGTGAGGTGATATGATAATTCGACTTTCATCCCAACCAAGTTCGTTCAATTCTTCGCTGTCCTTCTCAGCAATTCCTACTCTGTATACACAGCTTGACATACTCTGAGCTGGTTTTCCTACATAACCTTATAAGCCGTTGAGGCCTGATCTGTTCAGTCTCGCGGTTATGTTTCTTGTAGAGGATTTAAATGATATTCCACATTTCCTCCTATGTAAGGCACAACGATAATCAGTGATTGCTCCTCATACAGATGCAAGAGTATGAGAAAAGAATATAGGACTCACCATCGCGCAACAGAATTTCCCACAAGCTACCGAAGCGGATAAAGAGTAGTCGCTAATTGAGATTTTCTGATCTACAAACTGATCTGCAAAGTTATCGGCACTACAGGATCCATCAAAACAGAAAAAAACAACAAGAATCAACCTGTTAGTATTTCTGTTTATACCATCGCATTTGACCAATATCGGCTACAGATGTTATCGTATGATGACTCACCCTCTTGCCATTGCACCGACGAAGACGCAGACCGAATGAGTTTCAGGTAGGGTAGGTAAGAATTGAGATAATCGGATGGTAGGTGCGTCGGCGGAAAGTGCTATTTATGTCAAAAGCAGAGGTAGACATGGAACGTCAGCTTAAATCCATGAAGAAGAAGAGAAGTAACTGACTTAGCTTGATGGTGTTGGTAGGTAAATGATCGGTGATTGGGTTCTACAACGACATATCGTATTATAGGTGAATTCCAGTAACATTTCAGAAGTATAAGTTGGAGCGCCATGAGCTCACCTTGATCACTCTCAATAGTTTTTCACTCCCGTTAACACCTCTGATAGACAATTTATGTAATAATTGGACTGCAATATCGATAGAAGGGTCAGCTCAAACACACCAGCCACACCGATCGTTGCTTAATTTGGACAGTGGCACTTACCCATCAACCCCGAAAACCTCTTGAAAGTCCTCGGTATTCTAACACTGGGATTCACCTCAATCAAAACGCCTCTAGCAGTATGGATGTACACCTGGAGTAAACCAGCTTTGTTAAGTGGAGAATCAAGGAGAGTGAGAAGGCACTGTGAAATAACGAAGTCAGCTGTTCTGTACATGAATGTAAAGTGACGAGAATGCCGGTACGAACCTGATGGGTAATATCTGGTCTAGCATCCGCTATATCCCTTCCAGTCTTTGCCAGGATACCTTGATGATCATCACAATTCAATAAAGCGTATTTAGCTTCTTTACCTGAAGAGTTCTTGCCTCCTGATCCGGATGATACTCTATATGCTTCGAGGCATGCCTACGTAGCAAATGAGAACATTGTCAGTACGTTGTCACCCCAACTAGCGAGAGATGACCGCAGCATGAGAATGACTTTATTTTGGAGTAGAGAAAATTATGACTTACCTGTGATAAAACCACAATCAGCCTCCTAGTGTTTTCCTTCGCCTCCAAAGTCTTAGGTACAGTAGCCTGCTTAGGTACGAAATCCGCTCTAGTCTGCTGTACACCTTTTCGACCAGTACCAGAAGAAGAGGAAGGTAAAGGTTTGGTAATTCGGTTGGAAGTTTCACCAATAGGTATATTACCTTCTACATCTTCTGCACCATCTCCTACCTCTTGCTCTTTCTTGAACATTGATTGTGCAACATCATGGAACGATGTTATGCTATTGATAGGACGAGAAGGGTTGAAGATGGGTGCTGAAGCTGACATCTTTGATGATTTAGGTGGTGGGGTTGAAGATTCCGCTGCTGCTTCGGAGATACGCCTCTTGGGGGGTGTACCAGATCTGTTAGACATTGTATATACACTCTCGCAGGTTCTGGTGATAGGGTGCAAAAGGGTTATGGATAGATGATGAAGTTCAAAGTAGGTTCAGTTGTCGAATTTGAATTTTGAATAGGCAAAATCAAAAGTATGGTATGGTATCACTGAAAATTCGTGGTGATCTCGTGGCAGATTCAAGATTCAAATTTTGAGGATATCCCATAGACAGATAACCCTGACTCATAATATCACACAATCATGCTTAATGTACTACCTTCATTCAGTCTGTCCAGTGCGATCGTATGCAGACTGGACATTCACGACAGAAAAACACATGGGCAGATGCGACATTGCAACACCACAACACAACACATCGAATTTTCAGAATAACTCCATCACGATGAGAGAAAGCACGTTATAAGAACTACAAATTCCACCTAAAAAACCGCTTAAGCAGAGTGGAGGATTTCGAGGAATTCCTTTCCAGCAGCACCGGGAGCGGTCTTCTTGACTGAACCTTTCTTGTCGTGCTCTTGTCTGAGGAGTTCGTGTCTTCTGAGAGACTTGGCGTAAGGGTTGAGTCGGAAGAGGATGGCCTTGTTTCTGAGAGGGTTCTTCTTTTGGGTGAAAGGTCCTATATGCGAACGTACATGATTAGCATACCACTTATAGACAATATAAGATGAGGGAAAAAAACCCCTTTACTCACTCTTTTGGACGGCAGGACCGGCGGGTCTGACGACGGATTGGATTTCATCAGAGTTGATGAGTCTGGTGACATCGGAAGAGGTGATCTTGGCGGTGGGGAGGTTGAAGCCAGATTTCTTCTCGTAGACAGAGTCAAGAGCGGCAATGGCAGCTTCGGTCCAGATGATGAATCGACCGACGTGACCACCAGGAGCGAGTTGGAGGAGGTTGAGGGATTCAACGGGGCAAGTCTCAACACCTGGGACGTTCTTGAAAGCTCTGGTGAGACCTTCATCCTTGGCGTAAACGACTAAAGGACCTCTTCTTTGTCTGTATCTTCTGTTTCTCATCTTACCCTTACCGGCTCTGAGTTTTCGGGAGTTGGAAACTTTGGCGATATCGGGGTAAGCGGCAGTAGCCTTGAGCAACTCGACGGCTTCCTTGGTCTTGGTGACTGACTCGAGGGAAGAAGAGACGACCAAAGGAACTTCTTGGATTTGTTCGATTCGGTGACCTCTAGCGAGAACCAACGAAGGAAGGGCGGAAGCGGCCAAGGCGGAAGCGACAGCGTATCGTCTTTGGTTTTGGTTAACCTTGACGTGCCATTTTCTCCAGGTCTTGGTAGGAGCGAACATTCGACCACCTCGACACATGTTACCGAAAGCGGCTTGACCGGATCGTTGGGTACCACCACCACCTACACGAGGGATACGAGCGACAGCTCGACCGGTACCCCAAGATTCGGCAGAGGTTTGGTGACCAGCGTTCTCAGCGACAGCGTAAGGTTGTCTTCTGTTCTTAGCGATGGATTCTGAGGTTGGAAAAGTCAGCACATAACATATCCAGCTTACAGGCGATGAAGACGGGGCATAGGATATCCTTTTCTCCTTCCGTCTGATATCTTGACAACCTTTCCATGAAATCCCAAAATCTACTATCCAGTTCCTATATCCCCTCTGTTCCCATTTATTCCTCCATCTCTTAACGCTTTCCCCTATGCCCAGTCTGATAAGCAGCTCCAACTCACTGTGAACTTGTTGAACAACATCCAATCTGATAGGAGCGGTGAAGACGGCTGGGAGGGGAACAGAGCCAGAAGACTCGCCAGAGGCGGACCAGACGGTAACGGTAGGTCGAGCAGCCATTGTTCTATGTGTATTGAAGTATATCAGTTCTGTCCTGTGGAGAGATGTATCAGAAGTGAACTGACGATTCTTTTGTGAAGAGACTTGAGGGATGAAGAAGGTTCAACTGGGAGGGTGAATGACGAGAAATGGTCAAATGCCAACGACCAGCATACGGTCCAATGCAATGCAATCCACCAGCAATGCACCCTTCCCATAGATGAAAACGAAAAATGTTGAATTCGAGGTATCGGCGTTTCGTCTGGGTATCGGGAATTTGGGGTACAGACGATCAGTAGATTGTGTGGCACTCCAGCCCACTCCGCCGTGTGTCTGACACGTGGGGTCGATCATCCGAAGTTTGAAGTTGAACGCGTGGAGGTTTGAGGTTTGAGCTGAAGGGCGTCACTGCGAGCGTAGCAACAGCATCCATCCATCCTACAGGATCCTCATCCTTGGACAAAGGTAGATAGATGTTCACTCCATTACCCAGTCGGTACAAAGTAGTACACTCAGCACATCAAGCAAGTTCCACTTCATGTCATCCCCCACTAACCAACAGAAGACGAGTTAAAAGGAACGGGGGAATAGCAAATCCGTTCAAATAATCATCCCATCCCGAGTCAAATAACAAAAATCAACATCACACCACAAAGATCGTCAATTCTCTGAACATATATCATATTACCTGGTTCATCAACTCATTCGGTTTCCTACTCGGCTCTTGTACGATCAATCATTAGATCACCTCCATGAAGAGGTCCTATCCACCTTCCACTTCCACGTCAACCTCCAACTCCTCCGCTTCTACAACCTTACGACGACACCTACATTCCAACTCTAATTATCAGCAGGACAACGGGAACGGTGAAGCGTACGAAATCGATCTCAGTGATCCTAAACCTTGGGAATCCAATAGAAATCCTCGTTTATACGGATCACGTCGTGACGTTACCCACCCTACCTCTTATATAGATAAATTAGATTCACCCACTGGTACAGCTTCCGGGGATTTACCGCTTTACCTACACGAAGAGATGGAAACTCGACGTAGACATACACCTCAACCGCCCCTTCCTCCTCAATTGGAGAAGGAGGTTTCATCAGCTGATTCACGAGGAGAGAAAGACCAGTTGCTTTTTGATGCGAATGCAGAGGTAGACGATCAAGGTAAATGGCAGAAAGGACATGGTGCTGGGCCTGGTGTAGGTGGAAGAAGAGGACTGCCACCTAGACAAAGAATAGGAGGATGGGTGAGTGCGGTCTACAATTAGCCTCTATCAAGGATCTGTCATCATGTATAATCAGTGTGATCGCTAATGCCTTCTTCCTGTCCTTGGTGTACACCCGCAGAGAGGTATAATGATCGAGCATGAGGAAATCATCTGGACAGCGGTATATACGATATTAAGTATGATCACTAGATATTGGAGGATCGGAGCTGCCAATTACGTAGTATGGGATGAGGTGAGTACCAATTCTATAAGCATAATATCTTGTGCTTAAGCTGATGTTGATGCTGATTTGCACATGGCTAGGCCCATTTCGGTAAATTCGGTACTCACTACATCAACCGAGATTTCTATTTTGACGTGCACCCACCGCTCGGTAAGATGCTTGTCGGTTTAGCAGGTTTGTTATCAGGCTATGGAGGTGGATTCGAATTCAAGTCCGGTGTGGAATACCCTGCGGATGTCCCCTATACCTCTATGAGAGTCATATTGGCTTCTTTTGGTGTAGCGCTGGTCCCTCTTGCGTGGATGACAGTAGGTGAACTGGGTTGGTCGAGATGGACTAGACACTGGGTTACTATTTGTGTCTTATGTGGTGAGTACATGATTTTCCACCGGAGAGGTGTGTCATGCGCTAAATGAAAACCTTTTTTTGCCCGGCAGATATTGGATGGCTCTGTATCTCAAGATTCATCTTGCTAGACTCGATGCTGCTCTTCTTCACTTTTACTACTACTTTGGGTTTGGTCAAATTCCATAATCAACGACATGAGTAAGTCAGCTGCTATCTTCTGTATGATCCCAAAATTGATAACTCATGATATAGCCCCTTCGGAGACGATTGGTGGGCATGGTTGGTGTTCACTGGTTGGTCGATCGGTTGTGTATGTAGTGTCAAGTGGGTAGGGATGTTCATCACTGCTTTGGTCGGATTATACACGATCGAAGATCTATGGGAGAAATTCGGTGATCTGTCTATGCCAATTGTGAGTATAATCCCGGCATGTCTGTAAGGTGAAAAAGCTGAAGATTGATATTGTTGTAGCGAACATACATTCAACATTGGATCGCTCGAATATCATGTCTCATGGTCTTACCATTCATAGTCTACGCAACATGTTTCAAGATCCATTTCATGGTTCTTAACCGATCTGGACCAGGTGACGCTCAAATGTCAAGTTTGTTCCAAGCTCATTTAAAAGGGAACGATTTCGCCGAATCGCCATTGGAAGTCGCCTATGGATCTAAGTTGACATTGAAGAATTATGGCTATGGTGGTGGATTATTGCATTCTCACGTTCAGACCTATCCAGTCGGATCGTTACAACAGCAAGTAACATGTTATCATTACAAGGATGATAATAACAATTGGATCATTACTCCTCAATGGTCTGATGATCCCGTTGATCCCGATGGACCTATTAGATACCTTCATGATGGAGATACAATCCGATTACTTCATTCGTCGACTGGTCGAAATTTACACTCTCACCCTATCGCTGCTCCAATCACGAAAGAAGCTCATGAAGTTGCGGGATATGGTAATGAGACGGTCGGAGATGAGAATGATCTTTGGATCGTAGAAGTTGTTGATGATACGTCAAGAGGATCTTTCAAAGCTGGAGAAGAAAATAAAATTCACGCGTTGACGACCAGGATGAGATTCAGACATCAACAATTGAATTGTTACTTGCGAGCGGCCAATGCGGTCTTGCCGCAGTGGGGATTCAAACAGGTTGAAGTCACTTGTACGAAAGAGAATAATAAGAAAGACAAACATACATATTGGAATGTCGAGAGTCATTGGAATGAGAGGTGTGAGTGAATTCATCCCGAGGATTACCAGCTGTAGCATCCCAGAACTGCGGCAATCCTTGTATTCTCATTGCTGAACTCACCGGCCTCTGAAATGGTCATATGCTAACATCTCTTATTTAATATATCTCAGTACCACCAGGAAACGCCAAGCTTTATAAATCACCATTCTGGCGAGATTTCGTCCATCTCAATGTAGCCATGTGGACCTCCAATAACGCCCTGGTCCCGGATCCAGATAAAGAAGATATCTTAGCTTCTAAACCTTTTGATTGGCCTTTCCTCCATTTAGGATTGAGGATGTGCGGTTGGGGAGATAATCAGATTAAATTTTATTTGCTGGGAACTCCCATCGTCTGGTATTTCTCGACTATATCTCTAGGTTTGGGATTACTCCTTGCTTTCTACTATGCTGCGAGAGCTCAGAGGCAATATAAAGACTGGAGGAGCCAGGAGGAATGGGATCATTGGTTGTACGTTGGAAAGGTCGCTTTTGGAGGATGGGCTTTGCATTTCTGTGAGTGAGGGTCCTGGTGAACATGCAAACTGTGTATAACGATATGTAAGGATAGACGCTAATGTACATTTTGACGAATAGTCCCATTCTTGATCATGGGAAGAGTAACGTATCTACATCATTATGTGAGTTATTTCTTTCCGTGCAAATAATACATATGCTAACGTATCTTGGTTCCTACATAGCTACCCACCCTCTACTTTGCAGTCTTGATGGCAGGGCATGTCCTTGACCATTTCTTCTTTGGCGGTACTCGACGAACTTCGTTCAAGAAAGGGGTATGGTTCGGAATCTGGGCTGGAGCAGTGATCCTCTCTTTCTGGTGGTTCAAAGATCTCGCTTTGGGTATACACGGTCCGGTGAATGACCATTGGGGTTGGTTATGGAGATTGAGCTGGAATGTGAGTTCCCTACATATCTAGCTTTTCGGTATGGATAGGGCTGATAGCTGATGATTTTGATTATTCACCGAATATAGATTTACAACTAAACTTGTCACCCAGCAATAATTGAACAAGATGATGGATGATGGTGTAAAATCAAAACAAACAGCTGGATCAGATGGACGATGTTAGATGTGAAACAAGATCCCTTCAATGATACGAAACAGAACAAACAGAAGAAGAGAAACGATGAATCAGCCCATGTGCATTATTGCCTTCTTTACCCTTCATATAGAATGATATACCCCAATAAGCCCTGTTTCTCTTGCATATTGAATATCTAGTGGAAATGACTATGGTTTGATGCATGCATACAAAGTTGAATCGAAATGAAATGCTCCCCTTCATTTCTCCTTCATCTTCGACAAAGATAGATATGATATGTTATCTCGTAGAAAATACTATATTATATTATGGTTATTGATCTAAAACCCACATTTCATATCTATACTTCGTACCCTTCTCTTCGTTCTCCTCATCTACCTCAAACCCTAACCAATCTTGCAATTCCTCGTGAGTGGATTTCTTCCATACCTTCTTCCCATTTTCGCTATTGCTATGGGATGTAAAATCCTCTAAAAACGCATCGCACTGGTAATCCGGGGATAAGATCCTAGTGAGAAGTACACGATCTACCATTGGTGGAGAGGAGGTCAGGCAGGCGGTATATAGTTGAGAACCACCTATTAGGAATGTCCTTGAGGATTTGGAAGAGAGGGAGGATAGGGCGGATGGGAGGGAGGTGTGTGAAGTTGTATTGGGTGAGTTGGATCTGTTGATGTTTGATGATCAGATGGTAAGATTCAGTCACTCATATCAAGTTGATTTTGATAAAGTATCCAACTTGAGCTTCAATAATACCTTCAACTCACACATCAACACCTTTACTTGAAATCACCAAATTCCGTCTACCTTTCAAAGGTCTAAATTTCGATGGTATACTCTCCCAGGTCTTTCGACCCATTATAACTGTGTTTTGTTGCTCCGGGGCTTCGGAAGGGTTCTCACCGGTGGTTACTATTCTAGGTTCAACACTGTTAGCAATGATGGTTTGTATGTGTCCTGATGACCCAACCCACCTCTGGCGAAATATTTCATTTCTCCCGGTAATCTCCATGGTAGACCGCCGTTCAACCCGATTCCATTCTGGGCGGTTGCAGCTACTATGGCTGTTATAGATGGTCTGGTGCTGGAGGTAGATGACATGATGGATAGTCTAAGGAAGTTAGATAGCATGTGAAGATCATATAGTGGAGAGCATAAGAAGAAGGGTTAGTTGGATGGACGCGACTGAACATTTCATTTTGTTACTTCTCATCTCGTCTCGTCAAACGCGATCTGATGAGGTGGCTAAAGTGGGTAACTCAAATACAATGTAGCACGCAGGTAGGACATGGTGCTGTGCGTCATGCATCATGCATCCATCCATCCATCCTGATACCCAACTCATTGTGATAACATCCAACCTCAATCGTACATCGCAAGTCATCATCTGCAGCACTCCCATCTCCAACTATATCACATCACCATGCCAGTGAGCTGACTCCTAGTGTGCCATCGAGAGGACTCTCCAGCTAACACCTCTGACCTGTCTCAGGCCTATCACTCCGTGTTCAACGATGATACCTCGGTCCGACAGGTAGGTAACATGGCGCTGTTACCTATCAATACCAAGATCAGGGGACCGGCACCTCTAGCAGGTAAGTCATATCACCATCACCTTGAATACCTCTTCAATCTATTGAAAGACCTCAAGAGAAGCGATCAAACGCTGATCTTTCGCTTTTCCAGCCGATTCGAGTCAACCTGATATAATCGAAGAGTCCCTTGATCTGTACGTGCTAGTAGAGATCAGATCAGCTTTGTCTCCGGTTGTGAAGTATGAGAACATATAGCTGAGTGCAAGATGATTGTCGTTATATAGATTCAGAGCCAATTGTCTTTTCCGTAATTTCGAGATCAAAGGCAAGTCTTTCATCCTACCAAGTTTTCTGAAATCAGTATGCTGACTGTTTTGTCGCTCAACGTATAGGTCCAGCAGACAGGTTGATGATTTACTTGATCCTATTCATCTCCGAATGCCTAACGAAGCTCGCTCCCAGTCCCGGTAAACCTTCACCAGGATATCAAGAAGCCTTGAAATTACTTCAGACTCAAGCGGTGGATACATTCGCTTTACCTGGAGATGCTGGTTTCCCTTTGAATTCCCTGTATCATCCTCCAGCTAGTAGAGTCGATGCCGGTGAGTGTAGTCATACTCTAGAAAACGATCGTGAAGCGTGACTGACATGTTCTTCTTCGATTTTCGCTTTCGCTCATTCGTGAACAGATGCCCTCCGATCATATCTCACTCAAACACGTCAAGAATTAGCTATCAGACTTGTAGACAGATTATACCCCCATGAACAGGTGTTGGGATCCAACGGTCAACCGACTGGTCAAGTGGGTGGTAGGGCAAATAAACCTAGTAAATGGTGGATGTCATTCCAGAAGAGAAGGTGGGTTACCCATTTTTTCAATAATTCAAAGCCAAAGCAATTTAATTGGATTTAAAAAATCTGTCATACTGATGTGTTTTTAATCCTTCATTGTTTTGTTGCACTTTAACAGATTCATGGGTAGATCACTTAGCGCATAAATCACCTTTCATCCCTCGACATCCGCCTGATGGAGGTGTCGGAATCGACTTGTATAAGGAAAGAAGCAGTAGTGCATAAAGGGGATAGAATAGATGCCGAAGAAAAGAAAACAGATACCTATAAGATACCCATTTCATCCATGCAGAGCAATATTGTAAGAATTCTGAAAATCAAATATCAAATGATTGATGAATGCGTCGACCTACATATCCATTTTTGTGTTGGCTTTCCAATGGCCTGTCTCGGCCCGCAATATCATCGTACATCGACTTGTTGCCATCGTCCACTTATAAGATACATAAGATGGCGATCATTGAGAGGAACTACAATATATGATAAAGGGAATACCAATAAATAACGATTGAGTATTCAAAATTGTCTAAATTACACCAACAGATATCGAGATTACGCTTTAATGAATCACTTAAGACTATTTTAGTGATAAGAAGCATGATTAACCAAATCGATTATTCCAACATTCCTTCCAAAACGCCAAATCTACCCACATTGGCATTGACACCCAAAGGCGATTTGGTCCTCTTCTTCCTTTTGTGCTTCTTCGCCCGCCCATCCCCCTCTATTTCTTCTTGTCTAAAATTTCCATTCATACTCTGAGGTTCTATCTCTGCTGATACAATCTTATGATGAGGATTGTTCAATCCTACTATACATTCCCCATACTCCTCTAACCCATCGATCAGAGCATTCCAACAACTCTCAAATACCCTTTCTTCCTCTTCGGTCCATTTCCAATCATTTTGAGTAGGTTCAATCTTCGCTAACAAGCTATGTAAGGTGACTCCACTGAAGAATATAAAAGGTATCAAGTGGGTTGTACCAATCTCCGACCCATTGTCTTCAGGAGAAGCCGGGTGGTGTGACCTATTGCTAGTTGGGTTGATAGATTCAGGTAAAAGTAATAAAGCTTGAGCTAAAAGCTGTACGTCTGACCAAACACTTCCTAGTTGAGCTATCAAATTGGCGCTTCTCGTTTCCAACATGGGATATAACCTTCCTCCTTCCTCTTCATTTCTTCCTTCACCTTTGGCCTTATCTTTAGGTAATTCTTCAGAATGTAATTCCCTCTTCCACAATGTATAAGTACCTATCATCGCTCGTAAGACAGCCACTACCTCCTCCCTCCTCCACTTATTATGATCCGTCTTACCCGTCGATCTCCTCGATGCGTCAATCACGCAAAACCGTACGAAGGATACTAAAGGTTGAAGGGAGACAGGGAGTGATCGTATACCTTCGGTATTAGAATGTAGCGATTCCAGGTAGATCTTCAGTCTTTCTTCTATAGGTTTCAGGCAGATTGGTAATTCGCCAGGAAACAGGGGCTGTACAGGAGGGAGAGTAAGTGGAGAAGCGATGATCTTGGCCGTTGATCCTTGTCTGAGGTATTCCGTCATCTCTCTAATTGGTCGAGTAAAGGTCGGAGCAACTTGCTCAACCAGAGTCGTATCGTCACTCGCTACACCTTCGATCTCCGAATAAGTTTCGCTTGAAGGTACACCTAACAAATCTCGAAGCTCCTTTTCCTCTTGAGCTTGTGTTCCAACATTATCCAAGTCCATCTTATCATCCACAACTTCATTTCTGGAAAACCTCAATCCTCCCAATCCCTCATCAGCAATCATCCAAGCCTTCCTCCTAATTCCTTTCGCACCATCCGAAGCTTTCAAACAAGGTCCCGAAAGATCTTCAAGTACCTGCCATTGATACATCCTATCAGGGTATAGCCAGCCATGTGTGATAGTTCCTACTAATCCCATTTTCTGAGCTTTCGAATACTCCTCTTTCCCCGATACCTCTCTTTCCTCCTTCTTCAGCGAGTCCGGTTCGTCCTCCGCTTCAACACCAAGGGAGATGGGTGTCTGACATCCCAAAGTTAAATCCAACTCCCCACAGAAGGGATAAGTCGCACAGCAATCGTCCACATTCGAAGGTAAAGAGTACTGCAGGGCAGCTTCGATAATCAAATCAACAGTTTCATCTAAACTCTGTTGAGTGTCAAATGGATAGACACATAATTTCTTTATCACCCTTCTAACCAATTCGACCACTTGATCTCCTGGATTATCACTCTTCCTCTTCCCGTTCGAAGTGGCATTATTACTAGGGGAGTACAATTGTTCTCTCAGTATTCTAGCGGCTTTTTCAATCTTTTGGAAACTAGTCAAGTGATTTTCGTAGAGCTGAACTGCAATTGATGGCGGTATATAATCTGTTCCGCATAGGGAAGCGAATAGCGGTAAATGCGTAGAAGGGATTCTCAGTCGGTGTCGTAATGCTTGAGAAGGTATATAAGTTATAACCAAAGTCGGATTCTTCAATGTCGAAGATGGAATTAAAGATGATTGTTTATTCATGAAATTCGATGTTGGACCATTCATGTTTCTTCGACCATTATGAACAGGTCGGAAAGAATCTTGTTCTGAACCATTCGCCCTTGCGCCTGGCGGTTGATCAGTATTGTTGTTTGACGGTCCTTCAATCCAATTTAACATATCTATCGGGACGTATCCCCTAACTCTCTCGGTCCTTCCCATGAGAATAACAAAATCTGAATCTCGTCCAAAGACATATCCACCTACTTTCTCTGCCATCGAAACGCATACCCCGTCCGCTTCGCCGGTAGGCACGAAGTGCGTCTTCACGCCAAGTCGATGGAGGGCATAGGTGAAGGTGTGTGAGGCGAAGAAGGGCAGGACAACTTTGTTTTTTGAGAATGAGGGGGAAGATCGAGAAGGTATGGAGGTGGTATAGAATAATTGACAAGATAGGAGTTTCTCAGATGCTCGGGAGAGGATAGTTTGATGTTTCTCCGGAGGAGCGGCGCCTAAGATTATGCCAATGTGATCAATAAAATACTGCGAAAAGTAAGTTGGTGAGAATGGTATAGGAGACCGAGGGCTCACCATCAAAGACAAATGTCGGTTCCAACCCTACACTCCTCCATGCGTTTACCAACCTCTTGATCAACTTGTAATACCTTAGGTATTCTCCACCAGATGTCCACGGTAACGTATCGAGATACAGCTTGAATATGACCCTATACAGTCCATGTCAAGTGAGATTGATTACCCAGATCAACAAAAGAAAGGTAGATGGAACATACCCCCAGGCATCCACAATGATCGGTATCCTTCCATCGTCATTAGAGCTATCCGTCAACGATGATGATGTTGAGTCGTCAATGGTTGGTAGCGATATAGTCTTGGTCATAGAGGTTCTATTCTCCCTTATGAATGATTCCAAGCCCCTGACACCCATCTTGGTGATATGTGTTCCAATTATATCGATTATGCGCAGGGTAGGGTAGATCGCTGACGAGATGAAACTCCGATTTGTCTTGCGATGACCCAATAATTTGATCGTGGTGATCGCAGGGATAGGAGCTGTGCTCTTGTAAAGTTATTTCGATAGGAGGGTGTCTGCACAGACCACGTTACAGGTGGTGTTGCACGATTGCAACTATGCTATGAGGACGAGGAGAGAAGAGAAAGAAGTGAAGGTTGATGTGATGAGATGAGATGGAGATGTAAAATGGAGATGCGATGTGGAGGTCAGATCGCCTGCCAGAAATTAACGAACAAAGCTTGGTTGGTGACAATTCGAGTCATGATTTGTATCCAATATGCTGAGACAAGCATTCAAATTGGTGCATATTCAAATCATTCACATTCATACACGTTGATTTCGTAAGCTCGTATCATAAAAGGAAGAAAGACACATCGAAATGATATAAATAATGTCCATTCAACCAACCTCCAACCGCCTCCCGTAAACATAGACCAACTTAATATCTTGGACTTTTCCTGCCGAACATTCCCTCGGCTATTCGTATTCACATCAACATCTCTTCTTCTCCATTCATCCTGACAAGTCATCAATGCCCACCTGGATGTGATTGAATTTCGTCCGGTCTTCTTAAACCTCCATTCGCTCCGCCCGCACTGGGATAACCTACATTCTGACCTTCAGAATACTGATTTATCGTCGGCGTTATACCTTCTCTATTGTGCATTGCTTCAGCAGGATGATCGACGTATCCTCCTCCAGGTGCAGAAAAGGGA
The DNA here is from genome assembly GCF_000507465.2 of Kwoniella mangroviensis CBS 8507. Taxonomy (NCBI): domain Eukaryota; kingdom Fungi; phylum Basidiomycota; class Tremellomycetes; order Tremellales; family Cryptococcaceae; genus Kwoniella; species Kwoniella mangrovensis. Next base: position 579,053 of record NC_088828.1, on the reverse strand, counting down.
TATTGATCTTGACCTTCTGACATCGGTCTTTGATCGTGATGATTGTTGTGATTGTAATCTGAATAATCGTACTGTTCATTCCCATACGCAGCATCGTCATACCGTCCTTCATCGACTGGTCTGACAGTCGCATCTGAGTATTCCCTCTGGTGTCCATATCCATGTCCTGCAGGTCCAGCTTGTTCATCCCTCACTGAATCCATTGACGGTCTTGCATCCCACGCATCAGCATTGGGTCCAGTAGAGGGTGGCATGTTGTTGTACACTGAACCAGGGTTATATCGCGTTGATCGAAGGATGGACATGGTGAATGCTTCTGGATTCTCAGAGTAAACCGAATGGTAAAGCTTGTGATCGCTGACCTGGGAAGTGGAATAGGTTCGAGTAAGGCTGAACAGGCGATCAGCAGAGCGGTCAAGGTGATCCAGGTCAATCATACGGGTCGAACTTACTAGATGAAATATCCCTGTACGAGTAACAAGATCACCCATAGTGCCCCCATGATACCCACATCTGCCCATGCGAACGCGCTACACAATGCTTCACCCTCAGCAGCGAGAGTTTGGTTTGCCGATGATGAGGTTGAATTGGAGTCGGAAAAGAATTTAGCCTAGGGTGACAAAGGTTGATGGAATAAGCATTTGAACACTACACGTCTATTTGCATATGAGAGAGATCTGGTAGCGAGAGCTCCATGTGGACAAAGATTGTCTGTCATGTTGAAACTAAACTCACCTCACAAGCTGACACAGCTGTATTGTGTTGTATAGCACTAACAATGATCAAAGCAGCCGCGCAAATCAGACCAGCTAATATAGCGATGGTATTGAGGAGTGTGTAAACTTTGAAAGTGGAAGTTTTTTCCTGATGATAAAGGGAAATCAAATCAGCAACTTCGCCTTAGGCTCCTGCAGCCCGCACGAAATGGATGAAGGGGCGTAGACTTGCTCTGATAACACCAATAAACCCCACAGGCTGTACAGCAGCAATAACAAAACATATGATTGCGAATATTATCCCTCCTATATCTGGGAAAGATGCTCCGACGACTATACATAGTGTGCACGAGATGTTAGTGAGCTTGCCGTGCCAAGTAGATGGGAGTAGGGGAAATAAACATACCATCAGGTGTAGCAAATACTATTATACCAATGGCTAGAGCTATGATCTAAGAGAGATATGCCAAGTCAATGGTGCATCTGCAGGTCAACTTATCGATGTATACTCACAGCCTGCTCCGATAATATGATGTATATACCAGCATTCACCAATGGTACAGCTATTACCACACATAATTTCAGCGCAACTCGAAAGAACTCCTTAAGAAAGGGGAGAGATGACTTACCGCAACAACAATACCTAGGATCTATCAGCCCTTTTCCAACATCTCTCATTGTCGCCATCTTGGGCAGATATCTTCTCTCTGTGTTTCTATGAAGTCGAATGCGTTGTGTAGAGAGATGTAAATTAACGATCTAAATCGGGTCTTCGGCCTTTGTCTTTCGTCGCGTCTGACAGTTGATGAGTTGTTTGTACCTCCTATGTTTGATTTTCCTGCGAGCTTTTGACCTGCTGCCTGTTGCTTGATGGAAAAGGTGATAGAAATAAGTCGAACAGCAAAAGCACTTTTGATATAATCCTGGTATCTATTCACTCTATGATGTTATGTACGATACGGTCATATGAAAAGAGTGTTTCTACTCTACAGCACAGCAATACAGCAATACGATACAGCTATACGTAGTTTAACCGCGTGAACCACAGATAAAAAAGCAAAAACAAATTCAAGGTTTCACTGGGATTCGAACCCAGGTTACTTGGATATTCTCTAGTTTCGAACTTTCTTGTAAAGATCTGTTCAGAACCAAGGGTCTTAACCACTAGACAATAAAACCATGAACGAACCGGTCGGCGAACACAATTAGAATGTTATATATCTTTGAGTGCAAGTCCCACATCACAGGTTGAAAAGCTAAACCTGTTGAAAAGCTAAACCTGTCGATCAAGCCGAACAGATACAAAAGTCAAATGATGTTACATGTTATGTAGTATCGGTTACGCTGATCAATTTCATCCTAATATCGTTTACCACATCTTCCACACTCTCCCCACTCGTATCTATTACCCAGTCCTTATCCGCTCTGTCTCCATATCGATGAATAGAATAATTGTCCTTCATATATTTCAACAGTTCAATATCCGTCAACTTGGTGCTTCCTGCTTTCATGCGATCTTCCGCAATCAGCCGCTTGACATTCTCAGCCATTGAACATTCAAGTATGATAGATATTAACCTCGACTGCGTGCTGCTGGCGAACTCGAGGCACTCGTTCATCACTTGAGCTCCTGACTTGGTTGACTGACACTCGGTGAATAGTAGTATCGGTGGAATGGAGGAAGGGTAGGAAGAGAGTGTCGAAAATAAAGCAGATCTCTATCGCGTTGATAGTACATCATTATGAGATGAGAATAGCTCATGGATCCTTTGGTGGATAAAGAGTAGATGAACAAGGGGTAGACTCACAAATGCCTTACGAAGTGGTTGATACGCCTCGTCTTCCCTATCCAACACTGCAGCAGTAGCATCTATCAAAAGGTGATTATCGATAAGCCTCGCTTCGGGAAACGATCGACTGCGGATCAGATTTGGTATAATCAGATCAGCATAAACCTGTCAAGATGTATGGAAAAGGGTAACTTACAGCAGGCTTTGGGCTACCGTCTTCTTACCCACACCGGGAAATCCGCTGAGCAGTACGAAGCAGTACGATCGTCGAGTCTGTGCTTGAGGCTGAAGACATATCGATTATTGCAATATTGCCTATCGAAAGCTCATGTCGGTGGGCATTTATATACGCCCCTTCTCAATGGCAACAAGAACTGGAAGAAGGCTGCAGTAGTCAAAACAAAGGAGCAGCTCGACTCGGGTGACGGAGCAACAATTTCTGTCGGCATGATATCGCTTCTTGGTCGAGTCAAAAACTACAAAGGTTCTCCTCGTAGAATACAGACGACCATTCAGAATATCTATACCAAATTGACTGCGCTCAGGAAAGGGTATGACCCGTTGATCACGGCCATACTGCAAGGTAAATCTGGATATAACTGTATCCCACCACATGATCATGCTCGAAACAAATGCAAGGACAAGACTTATCATTGACTTAAGGATCTCCAACCTTTCAGGCTTTTATTCTTACCTATCTCTCAGTCAGGTCATAAATAATACTTCTGAGCTTTCCCTGCTCTTCATCAAAATGAATGACATCTTCGAAAACCACTTGGAACCCTAAATCCTCGTAGAATTTGACCTAAGGTCACGCAGCGAAAACAAATCGATTTCAGCTCTCCCCTGGAGCTATACTACCGAAATATGATTTGAATTACAGCTATATCATGAGTACTAGTCAGCCAAATGTAAGGATTCCTCTTCGGTAAGTAAAGAGATCAATTTCTTGATTAACATAGTACCTAGACCATGTTGACGAAACGAAGGGTGAGTAGCTGTGATTCCCAAATTGAATGCTTGTTTGGTATCGAATTGGACAGATTGTTCAGCTCGCTTGGAAAGTGCTTTACGCTAACATACAAATGGAAGGAAGCAGTGAGGTCTTTATCAGCTTATCTTGTTTACGAAAGGTAGTTTCTCATGGTGATTTGTGAACTCACCTCGTTCTGTATCCAATCTCTTTTCTATTCAGGTAATCTCTCCAGAGCTTTCTTCTCGTATTCTAATTTATCTTTCCTATCTCATAGCGTACGATGAGTATTGTCCAGTACCTTGATGGTCATAGGGGAAAGTCACGAGTCCTCCCTGGACTGACCTGGTCTAATCTTTGACCACCCAAATCTCGCACCCTTCCACTTGTCTGCCTGCATGGACGGCGGGATCAGGATCGAATGCGGCACCGAGTCTACGGAGGTGGAACAATCTTTGAGTGGCAAGATCAGACCAGAAAATGAATCGGTTCATTTGAGCTTGATCGAAGACCAGAACAGATGTCACGTTGACGCTCATACTGTGTTGGTCGCGAGTGACGGAAAAAGCGGATAGACTTACTGTCTTTGAAAGATATTTCGGTTATTTAGCAGAACTCTTCGCCGTTCTTCATCTGTAATCAAGAACAAGCCTCACATCAGAAACAGTTGATGTAGATAATGAATTCAGATAGATTGTAGAAGAGGGGCAACGTACCAGTTGGTCTGACGATTTGGACCAACTCTATTTGACGAACACCGCTCATTGTGTCTCGTGTCTGGTTTGGTAAATTGTGAAGTGATGTGTGTATGTTTAAGATGAACATGTTGCAGGTGATGGATATCTCAAATCGTTTTGAAAAGGTTACAATCTGACAAGTCTTGCAGAGCGTGAGACACTGGGAGGGGCAAATCCTGTTCTTCTCGTGTAGCCCTGAAACACTGTTTGTGTATGTGTCTTCCTTCCTTCAAAGGATCGTGACACCCTTTCATGACCTCGACAGCCTCAATTTCGACTCGATGACGATTGTTTGTTACAGCTACATTCATGGCGAACCCATGACATTTCACCTCAGTGAAAAGCAGATTGGATCATCCTCCACAATTCGAATGCTCTATCGTATGGGTGTGTCATATGAAGAATCAAGCTTCTTCACCAGAGGTTATGAGAAACTGCTAAGACTGTTCCGTTTTCTGCATATTGCTAGAGAGAATTTCATACATGCAATCATAGTGATGTTCATCACGGAATGTATTCTTCATACAGACTATTGCGAACTATTGGCTGTAAAATCGGTTGTGGCACTCTGCTCGCAATCGCCATCCGTACCACCAGTCAAGCCGTCCGGGATATAACTCAAAGCGAACAAGTGGGCGTCTTCTTGACCTTCAAAAGGGAGCGTCCCTTTCCCTTCACCCGTTTCTTCGCGATTGACGAAAAATCCAGATTTCTTGTAAAATCTCACCTGGTATCGAACAACCTACTGCATCAGCTTTAAAAGCTTGCGAAGACAGCAAATCGCACGAGGCGAAAATTTACTTACGGCCTCCTCTGTGGCACTCAACAGCATGACAGGTACGTCCATCCTCTGTGCCACATCTGTAATCACGGACAGCAGTTCTGTTCCATATCCGTGGGATCTGGATTCCTCCCGGGTGGCCATAAAACATACATCGATGGCTTGGCTCTTGTCAAAGTCGTACGTCGATTGGATGACCTCTTGAGCTGGATTTTCCTGTACAATGTAAGACGTCAGTTCGGAATTTTCCCAACCACAAAATCAGGTTTATCGTCCAAAGCCTTCGGAACTTACAACGTCGGAAATCCAGTCCAAGACGTTGTAAGGTAGTTCTTCAAACATCTTCTCAAAGTACGCACTGACGTCGTCTCTTGATGATTGTGAAGAATAAGTGATGGGCGAGTTAGCAGTGCCTGAGATGGGTGATGAATGTGTGATTGACGCACTCAGAGTTGTAAGTCTTCCCTGGGATACTGAAATTCATGAATGTCAAGAGCTCTCCATCAGATCATGATCGACCCGTGATGATCTCACAAGACTCATTAGTGTCGTCCCTCTCGCAAACATCTGGATCGACCCTCTTGCCTAGTCCAGCAAGAAGGTATGACCTTCTCGCTTTAGGACTTGATTCGAAAGTGTACTTATGGTATGGTACTACAGGTATCATAGCTCATCAGTCCCGTACAGAACATGGCGCAGGTCATACATTTCTGACTCACTGTCCTTGTACGAGTCTGAAAGCAAAGACAAGATTTCTTCACTATTTTCCTCTGTCACACATACACTGTCAGCTCAACGTATTCCGATAACCTCCGAAAGACCAGCGAAAATGACTTACTTGTGAAGTTCTTGACTCTTTCATACTTGATAGCACTACCTTGATTCACCTTAGTGAGTGCATTAGATATGGCTTCTTCCCATGTTGCAGCGTCGTACATGGTCATCCAAGAGGGGTAAGTCACGCTGGTACAGAAGTCAGATTTGAAACTTGAACTGACATATGAAAGCGAAAATGGGCCTAGGCTGTGCAGTGAAATGACATTTATATTACTGTATAGCACCCCTCTGAGTACTGGGCTTTCGAGGAATCAGAAAGGATCAAGAACAGTTCAACTTCTTACTTCTTCCGTTCAACGCCATATCATATACACCTTCCATCAACGGGACGTCGCTTCATTATCAGATGGAGCAGTCTCTCGGCTGGTAAGCTATTATTTTGGGGCTGTGGCACATCTGTAGACACAAAATGTACAATACCTTCCATTCACGGTCCATAGAGATAGCTTCTCTCGTGAAAGGAGATTATATGCCGGGAAATAGACATGACGCAGTGAAGTAATGGATAAATTTGCAGTGAGATCATCAGCGGTACAGCCGATACATATCCTCGATGACGAGATCACCACCCACAAATCCCGGGTGCAGCGCAACCCAAGGGGGATACAGTTTTGTATCATGGCTTGACATCTGCCACATCTTCCCATCCTTCGGAGAGGTATGTCATAGTGACTAACGGTACAGCTTCGGACTCGGTGTTTACCTCTTTCCGAGAATTCTCCCTAAGCTTGGCTTTCTCATAGAATTCAGTCTATTTATATGCGTTTACTGGTAGTCAATACCATTATCTTCCAATACGAAAGTATCATGAAGAATCACTCACAGTTCCATCAGTCGTATAAAGCCATATAGGATATTTGCTCTCATCCGACATATCTGTCAGCTTCGACAAGAGTGTCTTACCGCATCCTTTACTTCGACAAGACCGGTCAGTAGTCAGGAAGGTTACGTGGAACATCTTTGATATGTCTGTTCCTGAGTCCTCTTCGAGTTTGTCCCCTAATTCGATTGCCGTAGGTTCCAACTGGTATAGTATGTACAAAACATCTTGCTGTTCAGTATATGTACTGTACCTAGATATCCTTATGCGATCTGTATCCCAATGGGCTTGGTCTTACTTACTGCTTCCGTCCACCAATTACATTTATCAAACGACAGGTGCTCTTGACTTCTCCATCTGTAAAAGTCTTCGTATTCCCTAAATCGACCTCTGGCAGTTTAGCAACGGTTAAAGCAGACGCTGTGAATAGAGAGCTGGCTACTGACTTGTCTGAATAAGTATTTCTAGGATTCAAAAAGAACATGACACTCTTGATCCTTCCATCTGACTTAGACTTCAGTACCCAAGTCTCACAGGCTTTAGGCAATTGGCTCATATCAAGATTAGCATCGGCATAACGCTTGTCGTATCGCGGACCGATAGAAGCGAGAAAGTAAAGTCTTTCAGATTCGGCGTGGTTTCCATAAGCGTATCGATGATATGGCACTGATATTGGATATGAGCTGACAGTGCGAGAGAAGAGTGTGAGATCAAAAACACACCTTCGTTCATACCTTCAGAGAGCAGTGACATGATCTCTGCTCTCTCTTGTACTATTTGATCATATTGACGGTCAGCGTGATATGAAGTGTTGCGTTTGCCCAAAATCAGACACGTTACCTGTTGGTGTCTGGATGTTTTGGAATAACATATCATCGTCAGTATTGTCGTCGGGGATTGTAATGTTACTGTCTGAAACTATGTTCGTCTCTGGGATGTTTTCCATCTTGCAAGTTGGCTGTTGCTTTGCAGATACCTGGTAAAATTCAACGGCTTGACCAGGTATAACTTTGATGATAGATGAAGGTCAAGGTCATTATCAATAACTTCACCCTTGCCACCTTGCTAACGAAATTCCCTTTTGGAAGTTTCTGGACCCCTTCTAATCCTCAAAGGATCCGAAAAAGCCTTTGTGCGATCAGGAATACACGCCTTGCTTCGATCTGAAAGGAGGAGGCATATGTGACACTCTCGTCACAGTCATGATGTATAACAAGACTCTACCCTTAACGAGTTTCAACCCTCAACGAGTCCGTGCAACCTCACGGATCAACCTCACAGACCTTCTATGCAAAATGATATCTTTAAATCTTCATTGATCATCTGTATCGCTATTTTGTATTGAGAACATCCATTGAACTCGACTTTTCAATAGTACGAATGTCTACAAAACCAGATCAAACGTCTCCAGAACACATCCAGCGAGTTCTTGCTCTTTGGACCGCCCTCCCTTCCGACAAACAACCAAGCAGACACACTTTTGCCAAAGACAATGATATTCCCTTGACAACCTTCAATCATCATCTTGCAGGTCGTCTGACTCGCCCTCAAGCTCAAGAATATCGCCAGCTACTCACAACTATTGAAGAGGAGTGCATTATCCAATACCTCGATCGATCAGCATCCATTGGTCATCCTGTTTTGCCTGGAATCATCATAGAACTTGCAAACGAAATACGAGAGAGAAGAATCACTCTTGCACTCATCCCAGATGAGGTCCAGCCATGTTTACCACCTCCCATGGGCTATCCTTGGCTTGCCAAGTTTCGAAAGCGCCATCCCCAGGTCCATAGTGTCTTCTCTCGAAAGATACAGGCAACTCGCTTCACAGCAACTACAGTCGATGCTTTGACACCTGTCATGTCGGCTACCTCCACGACAAGGTTATTGGTATAGGGATTTACGTAATGGATAACGACCTCGGTTTTAGGACAACGATATCGGTCGATATCGTTGGTAGAATATGGAGATAGTAGGATATAGGAGAAGGATAGGTTTTATTGTAGATATCATTCAACTTCGTTCATTCAACTTCTACTATGGACATTGGACTTTCAGGATAGTAGATATATATATCCTCTCTAATTTCGTATTCATGATGTTTCCCCTCATGAATTCTCAATTGTTGTCTTGTCTTACTATTGATTCCACGATATCACTTCGTACTTCAGTATCTCCTCAAGGCTACATCTCTATTGTCCCCTTGGAAGTCTACCTGTCTAGCTGAGTACTTCGTTTCTTTAGCTAGGATATCGTATAAGTCTCAACGATATCCGGGTTAGTTGAACGATTTCGTTGCTTGTACCAACGAAGTCGTTCATCTCTTATATACTTCGGTTAGATTAGTATATCATCCGTCGTCCTCTTATCATCTGCTCGCCTACTTAGGCCGTCTCCTATACGATTAAGGCCGTCTACTGAGGTCTTAGTTAGATCATCGTGACAACACCTTGGTTTTGCGAAATCAAGTCTCTATATGATGCCAATCATTACCTGCCGCAGAACATCTACAATATGGATGAGACAGGATATGCTATAGGAGAAACACAAAGCTCTCGAGTATTAGTTATTATAGAGCAAGGAGAGAAGATAGGTAGTAGAAGAGGTAATAAGAAGCCATCAAGCGCAATACCTGGTAGACAAGAATGGGTTACAACAATCGAATGTATCAATGCTGTAGGTTCAGCTCTTCCTCCTCTTGTGATATTCAAATCAGAAGGAAGTTTCAACACAGGGTGGCTCCCAGAGAACCTTCAGCTTCGAGGATGGAACTGGGCAGTCAGTAAATCAGGATGGTCAAACAACGAAATTGCATTCAAATGGTTAACCGAAGTATTCCATCCCAACACAATACCTGCCAATCCTGATCAACGAAGACTACTTATTGTTGATGGTCATGCTAGCCATGTGCAGGCTCGCTTCATTGCATTCTGCATGGCCAACGCCATTGATCTTATGATACTTCCGCCCCATTCCTCTCATGTCACTCAACCTTTAGATGTTGGTGTGTTTCGCTCTCTCAAGCAAGCTATGGCAAAAGAAGTCAATCGGTTTGCTCAATATGATTCTTCAAGGATACAACGATACACCTGGGTTAGACACTTGGCAGTTGCTCGATCAAAAGCTATGACAGAAGAGAATATTCGAAATGGTTGGAGATACACCGGCCTTTTCCCATATATTCCACATACAGTCTTAGATGCGGTCCCTCAACAAGTCAATACTCCTCAGACACCTACTCGCACCCCCTTAGCCACATTGTCTATTGAGAAGAATTCTTTCCTCGCCAAACATGCCAACACTATGTCTCCAGAAGTCAAAGATCGCGTTGTTGATCTTTATTCGAAATTAGAAACTGTCAGCACTGAAAAGACAGCCTCTGACAAGGAGAATGTCAAGCTCAGGAAGGTATTGGCGGTCAAGAAAAGAAGGACAAATGGTGTATCAGTTCAGAACGTTGGTGGGCACTGCTTTACTACAGAACATGTCTATGAGATGGCCAAGGAAGTTGAAATGAAGAGGAAGAAGAAGAAAGGATCGACAGAAGAGGAGGAGCAGCAGGAGGGCGAAATCAGTGAGGAGGAAGACAAAGGTCATGGAAGTAATGGTGTCTGGACAACGGTAAATCGATTGGGATCGCCCCTTGATGATGAGTAATAGATATTGTATTGAGAATGCATGTTAAAATTGTTTTGGGAGACATATTGGCATGAGGCATGATATATGTCGACTCGTTGAGGGTTGAAACTCGTTAAGGGTAGAGTCTTGTTACCACGGGACTAGAATTATGAGAATACACTCCACACGATCAGCTGATGCGCAGATTCGTAGTTGTGCTGGAATAACTGGGCACTTACTCTTCTTAAGGGAGCTATTCGATACCGACAGTATATCTTTCTTCCTTTCCCCTTCAACGTCGGTGATCGAACATTTCAAATCAACGACCTACTAGTATGGTATAACAGTAGTCTGACGAGGAAAGCAACTCACATGAAGGATTGGATTCCAGCTTATAGGATGTATTATGTGTATCTTGATCATTCGCACGCGCTATTGCACTGGCTAGAGCACGGTCGAATATCTCAGTATCATCAGCCATTGTGAATATCGATAGACCGCGTTAGTTATCTATTAGATAGTTGAGAGGTATAGTTTATCTGCATTTGCAGTGATCCACAATCCATATGTGTGTATATATATATATGAATACGAGTCTCGTCATTGCCACAGAATGACAAGGGTCCCCAGCTTCCTATGACAATGGATCGCTGAAGAGTCAGAATTGACCGACCCGGTTCGACTTCACTCTTCGACATCCTCCCTAAAACGTCCAGTTGCTGCCTTCCTTGGTGAGTCATCGAAAGAAGCCCGTGTGTCTCTACCTTTTTAGACTAGACGGGCTAATTTGTTGGATGAATGGATAAGTGACATACATTTCAATCGCAAGGGCTTCTTCTCTGTCAGGTAGGAGGACATCCATTTTGGTCGAATCATGAGCATCGATTCGAAGTTTGGTTGGTAATGCGTAAAAAGGATACTCTGGTGACATCAGTAAATCCCATCTTGCTCTAGGTCGAAGAAATGTGATTGAATGGGTTGGCTCTATGCATACGAGTACCAGCAGCCTTACCCATATTTCAGTAACGTTCATCGACTTGTACGAATGAACGGAAACAACACCCGAAATACAAAAAGTACAGTACTTTGATCTGAAGTCCGGTCCGTTAGTCCGCTTCTGTTTCGGCGAACGAGAATCTCGTCACTTGCTTAGCGCATAATCGCTAATCGACCAAATATCACCGTCAATCTCTTTAATGAATCGAGGTGGAGCGAGATCACTGAAGCGGTGTCTTTTGTCTGCACGAGTGTCCATTTAACCTGAGAGTGGGATCATCGACATGTTATCTGTAGTCATCGTGCATCCATCTGCCTGTCCATCTGTCTATCTGAGTTGACTTGTCTTCATACCGAAATCCCATCTTGGCATCTGAACCGGAACTTGGCAGTTTTGTGATATTGGCCGGGGCCTCTTGGGGTTGTACCCTTACGAATTAGCTTACTTGCAATCGGCCCCCGCTTCGATCTTTTCCGATTTTTCACCTTTCACCGCTGTTTCCCTTCGGTCTATCCGTATTGCATGTGTTCTGGCATGTTGAGCGTTTACTTAAGAAGTTGGTACTTTGTACTGTATCTTCACCTTTCTGAGCAAGTGATACATCTCTGTTATATCATAGTAAATAGTCATATATACGAAGCTCAGACAGTTTACGAATACTTCGCAACTGGCACCGTTTTGTCTCAGATCTTGGATATATCCCATCCCTTGATTCGGTAATCAAGCTAAAGCGAATTAAATATATACAAATCAATTCACACCTATACAAAAACACAGAGCACAACATACTCGAGTTAAACCAAGTCTATCGATAGAACAGATAGAGATCGACCATCACCTCCACTTTGATACGCCCATCACAAAGAGCAAGATCAAGAGGTCATTTAGGCATTGCGTTGTGCACAAATAGTACTAGGACTGAAGTGACGTTGTGTGTTTAAATAACAATTCCAATAATCCCGATCGTCATTCAACCGATTTTACTCCATTTTCAAACACATGTTAGTACCATTCCTATACTTCCTATCCATTCTACATGATACATCCTTCTCCTGTTCGTGATCACCCATCCAGTCACTCATACATACGTGCCATTCCTCATAGACAACATCTCACCATCCTCTCACATCATCGTTAGACAACATCCCAAGATGTCAGATCCAACCAACCCTTCGCATCCGGAAGGAGAGATACATCCTATACCACTCAACCCATCCAACGCCGAACCTTCACATCCCCTAGACCCAGCTTTACCGCCCATATCTACCCAGGTGACACAGCAGGATGAGGTAGTTGAGAATGTTCAGAGTATACCGACCACGCCTAAAGTGAGTACGACTCCCTCTCTTACAACGACGAGTAAACAATTTTCCTGGTTTATGCTGAAGTGTGTCATTCATCATAGGTTCACATCAAAGTCCTGATCATCTCCGGACAGAGTAAAGTACTATCGTTTGAACCTGAATTGACAGTTGGGAGAATTAAAGAGTTGATTTGGAGTTCATGGCCTTCTGGTGAGTGTGTATTCTGATTCATTGTATCGTCCCATTCCATCACTGGAGGAGAGGCGATATGAAATCGTCAGACTTGAATGATGCCTCCATGATTCCCATTCAAGATAGAGCGGATGGATGAGATGAGTGATGGGCTAACGCTAACTTGGTTTGGGTTATGTAGAATGGACAGACCCTGCTCAACCCCCTTCACCAAGTTATCTTAGAATATTACATGCAGGTAGGATATTACAGGATGATTCAACTTTAGCATGTAAGTCGACACCAGCTCATTAGCTTATCACGTTTCCACAATTCGAGACTACCTCGCCTAGAAATCTCAAAACTGGTTGTTGACCGTTTGATCATTTGGTCATTGATAGCAAACAACCTACCAGTCTCTGAAACATCCTCATTACCTACCGTTATACATATTTCAGTGCGATCATTCTCGATCAGAGCAGATGACGGTATGTCCATATCCCTTCTGTTTTTGTTCATTACTATACCATGGAGCTGACCTACGAACCTGATTCGCAGATCCCAAGAAATCCCACGGACTAGGTCGAACGACCAGCGCAGCAAGATCCCATCGAGGTGAAGATGATGTTGGAGGATGTAAATGCAATATCATGTGACATGGCGACTACGATACGACCGCACTCGACACTCATGATCCACATTATCCTACGGCCGTCATACAAGAATACACCGAAGAATATTTGAATCTCATGTTAATCCGTTCCCTTCTTCCCGCCATGTGTACTTTTCGTTCTTTTAAGGGACACTGTAATATAGATTTCTCTACTTTGCTTCCAGTCCCGTTTCCCCTTGATCATTAGATCTTGGTCTTTCACGCCAATCATCAAGGATCGACTAGATCTCTCAGAAGGGCTTTTGAAGTTTTGTTTCCCATATATTTGTAAAGTACTTTTCTCTCACGACGATCGATTTCAACTTTGCTCTCATTATTTGGTCTTCCTGTGTCCCTTTTTTCAATACAACAATCGCTTTTTGGCCTTTTTTACATACCCCGGTCTTTATATTATGATTGTTGGAATTCGGGTTCAAATATATCTGATCTATGTATGTAATGTATAAAGATGGACGCGAGAGGTCTGAAGGAATCTGCGAATGAATAACCTGAGGCATTACTCCGACCGCATCTCACCACCACCTTCCTTCTCCCATTCCTCGGGAGTCTTCAACCTCAGACTCAAAGCATGTAATCCCTTATTGTCGAATTCATCCTTCAGTAGAGCATTCACCATTCGATGTCGGGCTATCGATGTTTTGCCTTTGAACGAAGGTGATACAAGGTGAATAGCGAAGTCTAAAATAATAATCAATTAAACATACCATAACGATCAGCAGGCTATCAGTTTGCATAGGATGCGGCAACTTACGAGTTTCACCACTTCCACCTCCCTGAGCTCGCATGGCGGCATGATGCGAATGTTTTGACGAGTCGTTATATACCCTCAACAAGATAGGTTGGAAAGCTTCTATTATCTGCGGTGGGATGATTTATCAGCTACTGCTACTTCCACAACGTAGAAACTGAGAGGATACGAGTAGCAGGTTGTACACTCCTTGGAATCTAAGTGGTATGATGAATAACTCACCTTCTGCTGGATCGAAGTTTCCACTGGCCCAGGTATCCTAGTCGCTTGTCTGCCTGCCGAAGAAGACGAAGCCATATTTCTTACAAAACTGCTTTTGATGGGGTTTCTTCGGGTAGCTTGATTGCGAGTGGCAACTAGGGATGAGAGAAAAGCACTCATTGGTGAGTTCGTTAGGTTGGTGATGACCCTACTATGATCGATGTGAATGGTTCAGGTCAGAGAGGTATCTTTGTTCATCTATTATTGTCCAACAAGAACGACGACTTTTGACTTTTGTAGATTGAGTGAAGGGCTTACGTAATTATGCCAAAGCGAGTGGCAACATCGTCTTTGCCTTTGGCTCGTCGCTCAAATATAAGAACAAGAATACAGATACACTTTTCTGTTTTGATCATTCACCTCTTTCATATCCTTCCATCCGTCTCTTATTAGCCAGACATCATAGTCAAGATGGCACCAGTCCTAACAGAAGAGGAATCAGCTCTCGATCCCTATCTCATCCTGGAGATATCATCAGACGCGACGGACAAAGACATCCAAAGAGCATATAGAAAAAAATCATTGAAATGTCATCCGGATCGTAACCCATCTCCTGAAGCAGGTAAGTACGGGTTACTGCCTTTCGCTACTGTCTTCTTTCTCGTCGAGGGCCAGCTGAGTTAAATCTGGGACAATTGCTGACGTACGCTTTTCGTAAAATAGCAATTCAATTCCGTCAGATATCCGTATCGCTCGAAATACTCTTAAATCCCAATAAGAGGAATTATGTAGATACGAAATTGGAAAATGACAGGAAGAAGAAAGAGAGATATGCTGAGATGGATAAGAAGAGAAAAGTGATGGTTGATGTGAGTTTGAATCCAATCTTCCTTATCTCTCATGATGTCTGATACAACCCAATCTCAACAATTAATCAGTGAGATCATCGTACTGATAATGTAGTCTTTCTTTGTTTGTTCATAACGTAGGCCCTCAACGCCCGAGAAGAAGAAGCCAAAAGAGCCAAGGTTGTTCAACAGGAGAAACGTCGTCAGGAAGCTGAAGAAGAAGCTATCAAAGATGCTGGACGGAGGATGCTGGAAGAAGCTCAAAAGAGAGCAATGGCAGCTGCATCCGCTGCTAACAAACCACCTGTCCAACCTCCCCAACCCAAGTCAGACTTGAATGACAATAATCAGAATCGACCTGAAATTACATCTACCGATTTAACTCTCATTCTCACTTTCCCCTCTTCGTCTTCGTCTTCAGCTTCGTCAACCCAACTTCAGAATACACTAGAATTGAAATATGGTCCAATCGCTCACCTGATATTGACGGATCCACCGGCAAATAAGAAGAAGAAGGGTAAAAAGGCTGTAGTGGAATTTCAGAAAGGTAATTGGGGTGGATGTTGGGCATGTTGGAAAGATCACTCAAACACTACAGGGCCAGGGGCAGGTGTGGAAGATGGAGTTAAAGTGAAATGGGTTAAAGGGGAAATACCAGAATGGGTTGAATGGGCAGAACGACAGAATCCGAAACAATCTCATACCCAGACACAGACAAACGGTGATAATCATATATCATCAGCATCTGCAGCTGTTGCTGGTACAACGTTCAGTTTTGATTCTGCACCTGATATTAGTAATGGTGGAACTGGTGGGTTCACAATGGCCGATCTCTTATCTGCACATGCGAAGAATAAGGAACAGAAAGTGAAAGACAATCAATTTGAAAGTATGACGTTGTTGAGGATGAGACAGCTGGAGAGGGAGAGGTTGGAAGCGAAGATAAGGGAGGAGGAGGGTGAGCATTGATTGACGGGGGAAGGATAGAATTTAGGTTGCATTGGGATGGGATATCCATCAAATTCCCATTACTCAAAAATTGAATATGATTAGTTAGATTCATCATCACAAAAAGTCCAAATAATGACATCTACACTAATTCATCATATCGTGTACTTTTATAATTAGATTTGTTGTATCCACCTTATATGGTATAGTCTCAACGTTCATGTCCAATGGAACGATCAGGTAATGTACCTCGACGAAGTCCAAATCACTTGCACTGAAAGAACATTTTCACCTGTTTTTGATGCATATCATTTTTGTATCAACTTTTTTTTTGTTCTTTTATATATTTTCTTATAACAACGACAACAACATTGAGGTATGTTCTCCAGACTACTACCATCTGCTCGACTTCGCTCGTTCAGTCCTCCTTCACACTATCACCGATGTATCCTAAGGGGATTACCTGCATTTCTCAACTCGCTATTAGAGTCGTCAGCCTTGCCTCTACTACCAGGATAAGAAGGAATAGTAGCTCACTTGAAAGCAGCTTCAATACAATGTTTGATCTCTCTATAACTAACCACCAGACAACTCTGATCATCTCGGGAGACTAACATTATACGTTCATCTAGACCTGCATCGAGCTGTATCAGATAGGTCATAATCAGCCGATCTCGTCTTTTCGATAACGTAAAGAACGTGACATATGCCTACTATCTGACTTGAATCTGCTGCTGCTACAGGTGTTAAGACCGTCAACTTACCTTATTCAGGCATGTCAAAACATGTGATAAATCCAAAATAGGTTTCCCATCAACCCCAACCGAATGAAAAACGTAATCTCTGAACAGTTTGAGGATGTATCGATCACCCGTATCTGACCATCTCGGATCTAACTCAAACCTGAAAAATAACAAATATCGTTCAGTAAGATCTTGAAATTTCGGTTTGGCTTAGTTTAGCTCAACTCACTCTGCTCGTTCGTTGATGAATCCCAATTTCGATAATAATCTAACTATTCGTCCGTTTTCCATCTCCGCTCCAAGATCGGATTCGAGTGTATCGGCGTAGCTAATCAGGGACATGAGACGATTAGTATCGTTTACCCTTCACACACTCCAAATCTTCTTGCCTTCCTCAAAGTATAACTCATGAGATAGACAACCAAAACTCACTTCTGCATAGCATCCAGCTCATTCAATATCCTAGGACCCATAATTTTGATAGCTTCATCAACCGATTTCATAGGTGAAGGTTTTGAGATCAAGAACATCACCAAGGTCTTCACGTCGGGAGAATAATTACGTTGGATATGATCGAGTGGTAGTGCAGGATGTTGACCAGGTTGGAAGAAATCGCAGCAAAGGGAGATGATTAATTTGCCAAATGAGACCAAATCTTCTTGCTAAACCATTCAGAAAATATGTCAGCTTGGACCTGTACAGAATAGGAAAAACCAGACCAAGAATGTTTTCATATTTCTTGACGGAGCAGTTATGTTTTTTTGCCTCTTGGAAATACCGCAGTCTATTATTTTAGAAATCGAACTCACCTGAAACACCCCAACATGGGTATTCGGATCATGCGCCAAAACGTCCCATACCCCGCACCCATTCAGTCTTATCCTATTCTTATTCGTGATCAAAATCTTCGATGGATCCAAATTCCTAGCTGCCAATCCGGACGAATGGATCGCTTTGAGAGCATTGGCAATTTGGGTAATGTAGGACCACAAGACCCTTTCTTGGATTGGCAGACCGGTCCTACCCCTTCCTCCTCCTGTTCCACCGGATTGATTAGGTTGGAGTTGGTTGGGTATGAGGTGTTCTTCCCATATTGTTGTAGAGAGAGGGTGATAGTCGTATACCAGTATCAAAGCTAATGAAATAGACAGGACAAGATTTTAGCTTCCAACAATACGCTTACAGGTGGTTTTTTTTTGGCTGTTTGATAGAGAGATTGGAATGATAAACCACCCTACTCACAGTTATCGTTGAACGCCTTGGTGGTGAAGGCTTCCCTCAACCCAACAATGTTTGGATGTCTCATCCTTCTCCAAGTATCTATCGCGCCAAAGGCATTTTCGTTCACAAGCTTATAACCTATATGTCCATATAAATCAGTCCATCATCTTTGAATCCTGCATGATAACAAAGTATCATGCCTGAGGTCACGACACCGATTTTGATCAAAGATCTCTCACTCACCTTCTATCCTCCTTAAAGTATATACATTCCCATCAACGCTGCTCACCGCTTTATAAACCGGTGCAGGATGTATATAAACTTTTGACGGCTGATTCTGATTCTGGCTCGTATTTTGATTTTGTTGTTGAGGGATATTGGTGTTTTCAATAACCCTCAAAGAATGGTATATGCCCAATTCAGATGGTAGACCCGGTCCTGAACCCGCTTGAAGACCTTGATAAGTCACGTCATGTTTGGATTGTAGTGTCCTACGTAGATCGTCGGGGATGAAGAACGAATGTAGAGGATGGTGAGAGACGGGTGGATTTGATATGTGAGGTAATGGTGAGACGTAGAGGTGATGGTTGAGCTGTAAATTTGTTTTGAGTATCATAAGCGTCTTTGTGTGAGAGAGATACCTGACACGAAACATCGAATACACTCACAGGCTGCCGTACGGATTGATGATGCATGAACATACTTCCATCCAAAGCACTAGTCTGCGAAGGGTCCATGGAAATCATCGAATCTTCGAATGACATCTGATTGAATCGCATTCCCATGTCAGCTCCCTTCGAAGTAAGAAATGGCGTATGATGAGAGCTACTCACCGAGTTATCCTGTCTTGGTAGGATCCCACCTTGGTTTCCCAGTGAAGGCCAACTGGGAGCGGGAGCCGAGGGAGGAGGAACTGACATAGATGGAGGGAGGTGCGAAGCATTCTGAGTGAGGGTGGAAGGTTGTAATGATGGTGTGGTCGCTCTGAACACGATGTCATTAATATACATCGAGGTCATCAATCAGAGACAGAAGGGGAGTGTAATTCACCTAGGCGAAGGATTTTCCCCTATAGGCGTCTTGGGTACGAAGACAGGTGCTGAGAGGTGTTCTGCTCCCAGTCCTGAGAATGATTTGGTGGTAGAGGTGAGTTCTTTTGATAAGGGTGTTGGGTTTGTCATTGCTGGGCTAGGATGTGAGCATCAAGATTAGCTTTGTCACGATTGATTGATTGATTGATTGCGAGGTCGAGGTCCAACGATACAGCAGTACAGCGACATGACTCACCTCCCAGTCAATGGTGTAGATGGTGCATTGAGATCCGTTCCAGGCTATATCGAGTATAATTAATTAGTATAAGCGTACAATCAGATCATCAATCGCAAATTGCTAGTCGAACTCACCGGTGGATGATAATATACACACTGTATATCAAGACACGAAACATCAGTACAGACATCTCCTTGTCACAAGTATGAACGGTCACTCACACCTGAATCTTGAAACTTGCAATACCTATCCATCTCAACATTAATTGACCAAACTCGAATCGGCCGATATTGTGATGAGATGAATGGAACTTACCCATATATCATTACGTTCCTACATATCCTCTGGGGAGTTTCTATACACCACCTCACGGAATCAGTATCGTCGACCTCAATCCAGCGTTCTATCGAGGGACTGTCGCTGAGGCGAGATGATCACTCACCCCTCTTCTTTTCACCCGCAGCTGGACTATCCCTCCCCTTGTTGTTACTACCACCCCCATCATCCAGATTACTAGGGGCACGTATCTGGATAGCAGCTGATTTAGAACCGGTACCGAGACCCGCCATTTTCGATTGCTCTGTTGGGTACTATACAACACTAGATGGGGTATATGGTGAATCAAGTAAGCACAACAGAAGATGGAAATGGTAGATGGGGGATATGAGCTGAGCAGTGGGTGGGTGGATGTCACCGTCATCATGAGTCGCGTCGGATAAACCCAGAGCTTGGCGTACCCGTACATATTGCAGCAATGTTCTGGTTGAGGAGCCATAGTGAAGAGTAATGATGCATGCAATTTTGATGAATATAGGTACAAATGCAAAGTGTGTTATACAATCCAATCCGAACTATGCCCTCTATACCAATCTAATGTCATATTGATATCTAGTTATCTATTCCGAGTTCTTCTTCTCAGCTTGAGATTGGGCTTCCCAATGTGCCTTTCCGAAGGTAGCAGCGACTACCAAGGGGAATACCAAAGTCGCATCGGCGTATACCTGTTCATACAGCATGATCAGTTGGCTTTGCACCACTATGATCGGACATTGATCGACTATTGTAGAACTCACCTTGACACTCTCCGCGCCTGCTCGGATTTTTCCCCACGAAACAGCTTCATCAGGTCTAGCACCAGAGTCTGAACCATCGTACTATCAAACATTTCAAATGTCAGCTCAACGATCATTGAGTAGCAATTTGATGATTGGCTCACCTCTTGTCCGGTGTTTATGTATACGGCATAATCCGCACCATTCCTCTGTGATTATCAACATAGTGTTAGCGAATCAATCGTGACAACACATCCGCCGGACTGATGAAGGAATAGGTATTCGAACTCACAAATAACATGGCATTTGCAATTTGATGTTTACAGACACCACCTCCCAAGATGATCATACCAGCTTTCTTTGATTTCACACTCATATCATTCAATCTTCTAATATCAGCTACGATATCGATATTGAGTTGTAGAGGTGATGATTTGTAGGTATGGAAATAGATCATATCGCCTAGCGATCCATCTGTCAATGCTGGACAGAATACCGGGATGTTGTTCTGCATTGATCCATCTGAATGTCAGCGGACAATTCCATAATACGACTCAAAGGATATTCGAGTGTGACGCGTGACTATGGGTTCCACTCAAAGTATGGGTGTAGACTCACCTTATAGCACCAATAATATACACTCTCCTCATTGTCTATCTCCTTCCCTAACCTGTCAATAACACTGCTAGGACTCCACTTCGTACCAACTTCTTCCTGCTCTTTGACCATCTGATCTAAGATGGGTACCACCCAATCCTCGAATGCACAATAATTCGAATTTGGAACGAGTAAATTACCTATTCGATTCAAGCTATAAAATGGCATATATTCAGTGGGTTTACTTCATCACATATTTCAGCCAGGTTCAAAGGTTTTGTAGAACTGTCCGACTTACCCCCTCTTCCTCAATCCCGCACCATCCAAATGGAATTCACCCAATACAGTCGATCCTAGACATTTGATGAAATCCTCTTCAACACCTCCTGCAGTAGTCACCAGACAATCTATCAATTTGTGTTGAGCTAAGAATCTAATAATTTCTCGGAGACCTGATGAGATGAGGTTGGATGTGTATCCGAGGAAGAGAGTAAGCGGTTCATCAGGATTACTACGTTGTTTTCGCTGTATACGCACTCAAGAGTTAGCTTGGAAAATTTCATAACCATAAGAAACGAAATCGCCCGGGCTAAGCAATAACCATCCGAAGCGACACAAGAGCAGAGATGCAACTCACCATCTCCTCCACTACTTGTATAGCCCTAGCCAAACCCGTAGCTTGGAACCCAATCGTCTCATAACTCTTTAACAGATCCTGGAGAACCATGGGTTTACTCAAATCTGGTCCTTTCACGTGAACAGCATTTTCGGGTAAAGCCTCTGAGGGTGTGAGTACGCTCGCATGGGCGTTGTCGGTCGACATTTTGGGAGCGTTGTTGGCGGTTGGTATTGAATGGATACGATGAAAGATCAGCAACTAGTTCGCCGGAACAAAAAGTTAGAATTGTTGATGTTGATCATTTTGAACTGGACCTCCACATGTGTGAAAGAATTACCCTTTTAGGCAATTAGAGATAGGATCAGATCACGTCGAGTAACTTTACGAGTATGGTTGACGATGGACGATAACCAAAGATAACCTTTACGAGACAAGTTGACACCAGAGTAAGGTTTTCTCACTTTCCCACAGATATATCGATAACCAGATCGATAAGCTTACGAGTAGTATAAGATACAAGATGGACGGACTCAACAGGAGCAGTACGAGTAAATTACCCACAGCCATACCACGATCCAGCTTGTTCTCCTCGATTGGCGGGCCATCCTCGTCAACTCCTTCATCCTTGAGATCAAGTACCAGTCGTTTAGGAAAGAGGGCAGCAGGAGAAGCTGGATTAGAAGGTGAGCTATATTCAATCAAAGCCCGTCCGTCCTCCAATTTATTGCTTTTTCCACTAATGTCAAGTTGTAACGGGTACATTATAGATCCATCATCTTCAGCTAGACAGATATCATCGATGAACACCCGACTATCCTTCCTCGAACATGACAATCATTCTCTCCAGGTGAAAGCGAAATCATCAGCCGATAAGATCGAGGAGCAACGAGTCGAGATTGAACAGTTGAAAGCTGAGAGAAGGGCGTTATACGATGGTGAGAAGAAGGAAAGACAAGTTGGGGAAGAGAGAGAGAAGGATTTCTACGATGAGAGGGTATGTCAAGATTTTCCCTATCATCCTATCATCCCATCATCCAGCTATGATGTTGGGCCAAAGCTGATTGGTTGTATTGGATTGGTTTGGGTTTTGTTGGGGCTGTAGAAACGCTATACAACTGAAATATCCCAACTTCGTACTCAAAATTCCACTCTATCCAATTCCTACGAATCTCTAAAATCAGAACATAACATCCTCCTAGGAAAGAACTCCTCCTTTATACAAAATGCAAATAACGAGATACACCTTCTCAATTCTCGGATTGAAGAGTTGACCAAACAGCGAGAAGAACTTAAAGGGTGGGAAAGGAGAGCTAAAGGATTGAGTATAGAGTTGGAAGAGGAGAGAAGGAGGAATGAAGAGAATAAAGAGAGGGGGGTAATAGAAAAAGAAGATAGGAGGGTTGATGAGACGTTGCAGAAGGAAGTTAAGCGTGAGTGCATCTGTCTTTTTAACATTGGCATCGTATACAATTTGAGATAGAGATACCCAAGAGAGACCTGTCTGTTCATGATACCTAAACACCTGCGAAGTAGATGATGGACCTGAATTGACATATGCTTTTCTTTACAGGTCAATCCCTCAGTCTAGCCACGATATATCGTGAGAACGAATCACTCAAATCTGAAGTAGTGGAATTACGTCAAAAGAAGAAAGAATCAGATTCCAACGAGAGAGCAATGAGAGACGTGGAGAGGAAATTGAGAGACGAAATTAGGACATTGCAGGAACAGTTGGAAAGATCTAGAAGAGATATGGAGTAGGTTTTAATCGTTAGCTCAAGGAAGTTCCCCCGCTGATCATAGATCGTTGTGACAGTTCGTTAACCCAATCGTATCCCTCAAGTTCATCACCTGAGAAAACATCCGACGAAACGTTACGTATCCGCTTATCGACGCTCTCTACGCTGCATAACCAAACTACCGAAGAGTTAGCCAAGAAGGATTCTCAGATCCGAGAATTGCACGAGAGGTTGACGAACCTCGCTCAGAGTTCTAGATCTTCCATAGCTGAATTGACGAAACGCTCTGAAGAGGCTGAGAGGGAATTGAGGTGGGCTAAAGAAGGAAGGGCGTTTGCGGAAAGGAGAGAGGAGGTGGCTAAGAAGGAGGTAGAGAGGATACGGAGCTCGGTGAGTGATCAAGCATATGAATGCATCATTAAGCCGTTATTTCTGTCTTTTGCGCATCATGAATATCTGAAACGTTCTCGAAAGCGACGAGCTGATGCCTTATCGTGTGATACTAGAACTCTTCTTTCCCGATGCCAGGTGGTGTCATACCCGACCAATCAGCTAAGGTGTCCGAGCTGGAAAGTCTTGTTGAATTGTATCGATCCGAATTGGACAAGATATCGAGGGATTCGAGAGAAACCGAACAGCGAATAGCGAGTGGGATGGGGTTGGTGAAGAGTCAAGACCTGGATGAAGCGAGGGATAGAATCAGTCGATTGGAGCAGGGTGCGTCACTCGATCGGCAATATTAACAGGTCATTGATCAGTATATTAACCTATATGTCGTTATACTCTTACTTTTTCGCAGATATCCAATCGCTGGAATCGACTATCTCCGAGCTCACATCCGCCAACACCCGTCTAGATGGAGAAGTAAACGATCTCATGCGTCGTGTCGCTTCTGGCGAATATAACCCCTCGACAGAAAGATGTTTGGAATTGAAAAATAACCCCGCGAATAAGATTATGGCTGTCAGACAGCAGATGTTGGTTGATTTGAAGAATGAAAATGATGAATTGTTAGAACAGATCAAACAATTAGATGAACTTGTCAACCAAAATCACAGTGCGACTTCGAAAGGTGAAGAAGGATTGAATAGGGAAGGGATGGTGCCGAGGAGTAGCTTTGATAGGTTGAAGAAAGAGAAAGAGGATTTGGAGAGGAACCATGAGAAGAGATTAATGAGGTTGAAAGAGGTGAGTAAGCCTTCTAATGGAAGTCAACTCAGATGCGGTCCATCATGAAATTTATGATTTTTCATGATCATCATCACCATCCTCACAACATTTATTTAAACCCGTTAGTCAAGCGAATCGCTAACGATGATCTTACAATGTAGATATTCACATCCAAATCCAAAGAATTCCTCGAAGCAGTCTACTCCCTCTTAGGTTGGCGAATCAAATTCGACGAATCCGGATCGGATATCCGTCTAACATCGATGTACGCACCGAAGGGGAAATCAGGATTGACGTTGAAATTCGCTTCTCAAGAAGGTCATTTCGGTACGATGCAAATGACCGGTATGATGGCTAGAGGGTTGGAAGAATCAAGACATTTTTGGATTGTCGAGAGACAGAGTGTCCCGGGTTTCTTGGCTCAGGTCACCACGGAGATGTTTGAGAAGACTACTGTGAGTGAACCCACACTGGGGAATACGGTGTGATGTAAGGATATTATGCTGATTTTGATTGTGGATTTGATTGTGGATGGGTGTAGATTGGTAGAGCTGCTGGATATGTGGGATTAGAGTAGATTGACGAATGTCAAAAACTCCGTTATGGCAGGAAATTAGATTGATTGTCTTCTAGTATAGTATCGATGGAAGCAAGTAGTGGTAGAAGCAAACTTGAATCAGTTCCCGACACGGTTGACAGTAATTTATTTATGCATATAATGACTTCTTCTGCTGAATATCCTTACAACGTTCTTTCCTCTACATCTCACCACATTCTGTTATCCTTACTACCAATTTTGGTCTAGTAGTAATCCAAAAGATTTGGTTAGCATTGATGCATGTACACGGAAACATGATTCCCATGGCCTTCTAAGCTCACCTATTGTTAGCTCCGGTAGGTACGTTCTCGATTTTCCTTACGGTCAATAAACCATCGATCACTCGTCCGAATACACAGTGTTTACCATCTAAGAATTCTGCTGGTGCGCAGGTGATGAAGAACTATGATGTAAAAAGTAGGAAAATCAGACAAAGTCAGTATAAAAATGATCCAAGGTATAGTAGAATGACGCAGATATACATATATATATATCTGATGATAGATAAGAAAGAGATACACTCACTTGACATCCATTCGTACCAGGACCGGAATTAGCCTATACCCATGCCAACGAAACAATTAGCATTTTTATCTTCAGTACTTTTCGACCGAGCGATATCAATGTTTGGAAGATGAGGATATGAGAGACTTACCATACTCAACAGACCCGGTCCGGTATGTTTCACTTTGAAATTCTCATCTTCAAATTGAGCGCCGTATATCGAGAAAGAACCTGTACCGTCGTTACGTATAAAATCACCTCCTTGAATCATGAATTGGGGGATTCTATATTGCACAAAGAATGAAAATAATTTGGGAATTAGCTGCTGTTTATATACTATCATGGTATAGTTTGAGGTAGGTATGACTCACACTCTAGATTTCGTCAGATTCGATGAGATGACGAATAATGAAATCAGCTCTGATCGATTCCTTCACTGAGATGGTCACACGCCAGCTGACATACCTGTGGAAAGTCGCTTTCTTATATCCCTGCGGTATCGAGTTGACTCTATTCAAGAAATTATCAGCCTGGATTTAGCAATATTGGACAGCCTCTAGCTGATATAGTACGGTATGGGATACGGGACATACCGATGTTCACCCGTACATAACTGTCTGAAATTCTCGGCTGTCCTATATACCACAAACACTCAATGAGCTTATTATTCCTTTTATTGTTCTATGAATAGTCAGAGGGGAAGCTCACTTTGGTGTTATGTCGCTGAACAGCTCTATTCCAACACCATCAGCTAACCGATCATTCCGCAACTGAGATGCACGATGACTGAAGGAAGGTTTTGTACATACCCATTTTTATCCTCCCCGCTGGGGTATCTCCAATACTGACATCAAAGAAAACTACCGGTCGGGTCACACCTGCTGGTGGGTCGAGTGAGGATGCCATTTTGAGTCTGTTATAACTGTGTATGAAGCGACGAGAATAGAAGTGGACCGTGATGAATAGTTGTCATGCATATACAGAGGGAATGATATCTCGAAGATGGAGGTTTAAGAGACCAAGCCAAACATCACAGCGGAGCTCGCCGAAAGGGAGTTGAGTTGGGAGGAATTGGAATAAATTGATTTTATAGGGTATTGGGTATTGGGTATTCACAAAGTCAAGATTCAACCCAGGTGAAGATGATGATGATGAGCTTCTGTTATTCTAGCTTCTAGTCAAGTCACTTTCAATTGCAAGGCGGTTAGACCACACTTCAAGATGGCTCCAAAAGCTAAGCAAAGGTGAGTGTTTGACTATGCGCGTGCCATCAGATCGAGAAGAGAAAAGTCGCGAGGGAAGGGAAAACACTGGATGAACCGATCATTTCCATCATCTCCTCTGGCTATCTGAACCCATGCCCTCGCATCACCATTTGTACCATTCAAACAATTCAAACAACGTACGATTTGGACATTGACCTGAAGAATGTCGTATGATATTACTTGAACGGATGCTGATCCCATGTCTATCCACTTTTACAGGCGAATCCTAGTGAAATTGGTTTCAACAGCACTTACGGGTTACTTTTACACTACATCTAGAATAAGAGTGTCTGATAAATTGGCCAAGATCAAATATGACCCAATTGGTGAGTTTCTTTGTACCACTTTTTGTTCAGAAGGAAAGGCAAGGCGAAACTTATTCTTTGATTTGGTCGTATGTCTAGTAAAACGACATGTCCTCTTCACCGAGACTAAGATAAAATAGTCTTGTCGCTATCACCAGAGATGCCTTGGATGTAGTCAGAAAGACAAGGGTCAGAGTAAGAGAGGAGGGGATCAATGGCTCAAGGGTGGAGAAGATCAGAAGTGGACGAGAGGCAGGGATTGATCTGTCAGAAGGGACAGACAAACAGACAAAAAGGATGCGACGGTAAAATCCATCACGGCAGATCACAGCTCAATACAAATACAACATCTATATATCATGCATCATATACCCTGGTTCCATCCACCACGTACAAGTACCACCAGACTACCTTGAGGTATCATCTTGGCGGATTTGGAGAGTTCTAATTGTATGACCTGACGTTCTTCGTCTGGAGCCGGATAGAGTGATAACAGGTGTAATGACTGTGAGGCAAGATAGAGTGTGAGCGACAAACACTTGTGAGGTAGAATTGTGTCGATTATTCTAAGCAGAATCCTCTTGTAACCGACATCATCATGAAATGATAAACGATGAAGCAGACAAGAAGTTTCCACTGACCTGACTCTGATCTTCGGATCTCTTGATTTTTCCTCGGCCTGTGATCAGATCCAACATCTTCCCGATCGGCATATCCTATATATGATAAATGATCATGGATTGTCATTCAGCACGATTCAAAGTATCAAGAACTTGGTTAATCATGAGTTTCGTCCCACTCACACAATCAACCCAACCTCTTTCTAATTTCCCTCCCGACCATTTCCCACTTTCCTTCCATTTCCTCACATTCTCCTGTATCTGCATTAGATCCATCGTCCATTCGAAAAACACTCTCTCCGTCATACTATCATTTCTAGCTAATTTAAGGAGTGGTTCAGCAGTCATACGGATTTTCTTCAGGTGGATATCCCATAATCTATCTGCTTTACTTTTGATCTTCGGTTTGAGTTGATCGACCGCTGCGTTGTCTTGACATATACCCTCACCAGAACCAGAACCAGAACTAGACTTTGAAAGTTCTGTAGTTCTGTTATCTTCTTTACGCTGTGTCTGTGTTTTCACGCTCTGAGTCTTCACTACATCTTTCCCAGGGGGCGGTTTCGGTATCACTCTATCTCTGAAATCTGGGAACCGCTGAGATATAATCTCTCTAGCTTTATCTCTTCTTTCGAGGAACGCGTCGTGGCGAACATTATGATCAAGTGGGGCAGTACATGAATGAGTAGATTGGGATCTATGTCTGGAAGGAAAGGTTCAGCGTCAACGGCAATCAAATATAGTTATGGTTAGAATGGATTGAGAATCAGGGAGGAAGAGAGTTTGAGAGAAGGGAAGTATAAGATCGTTCTTTGGCAGTTCAGCCATGTCGACCTTCTATATGGATATCATTCATGACATAGGATTGATAAACTCAAAGATAATCAACTCACTCGACGCAGTAAGCCCCACCACATCCCCTACATCTAACCTCCCTCGCTATCCCCTCACCTTCTCCCTCCGCGACAAACCCTCCAATCGACTCTATACTCTCTCTGTCGCATCCCTTCATTTCACATATAGTCTTCCCCCTCTCCAAATTCCCAGGTCTATCAATAGAAGTATTTTGGTCCAGCTGCTGTTGAGTGCAGGTATGTAAATTCGATGAAATATGTTGTTGACAGTATACCAAATTACATGTCGGACAAATGAATGGGAGGAAATCAACTAGAGAGCATAGATGACATTTCGAACCTGGGGATAAAATTGACATCTTGGCGTGGGGATAGGCCTATCAGTATCCCGATCAGTCCGAATTGATGCGATTACTGAAGTGATGGAGAGATGGACGAAAGATGTTGATGAAGGTCATTCATTCAACGACTCATCAGCCAAAGTGGACATGTCATGTGGAGGTGAGTCGCCCCTCACCAGAATGGATGGGTGGATTATATTCACACATATCACCTCGTCATAGTTGAATATAGTATATGACAATGCATAATGACACTTGTTTGATACCAGCAATGCACAATGATTCTTAAATATATACATGTAGAAACGTATGGAAAGTGGACAGGATAGATTCATAAATCAGTTCGTTAATGTTGGATTTTCAATTTGTTTGTTAAGTGGTTTGTTTTGTGAATGATTATTGGATTTTCTGTTGCGTGGTTGATTTGCTGATTCTTGTTATCTATATTACAGCATCCCCTCCTCCACCACATCCTATAGTACAACAACACCCTCATACCACACAGCTTTGCAACTCTCACATCTTCTCAGCAGGTGTCGAAACACCGCTCACGCTCGAACTCAAACTGCCGCCATTAGATTTCTTCGTACTTCTCCCAATGCCCATGCCCATCCTGACCAAGGTTTCTATACTAGCTCTACCATTCTGCAAGAGATCTTCATCCCATTTCATAGCTCCCTTCTCGAATAGACATACGATGGTTGATCCGCCTACATACATCGCAATAGCAGAGTTAGCTTTACCTTCTCGAAAACAAGAGACTGCAGAACACATTAAACCCACCGAAAGCGAAATAACCCAATTCATCAGCTCGATTGACTTCCTGACCTTCTTCGACGGTCGTCAGGATACTTCCAACCACTGCAATCGTAAAATGCAGCTATCAGCGATTCTGCTCATGAGATGTGTGCATAGCGGTAGAGGTAATAACACTCACTCATCGCACCGACCCAGACAGTCATGATCATACCAAACTCTTCACTCTGAATCGGTACGATTTTCCTGACGTTCTCACCATACACATCTAAAGTCGTCCTGATAGCTTGCGGGTTGACAGTATAATATTCACCATCAATCATCGTCATCTTGCCTATCTTCCCTTTGACAGGCGAATGGAATCGGTGATAATCTTGAGGAGCGAGTCTGTGCAAGCATATTCAGAAAATCAGTTTGAAATGTTCCCAAAAGACAACATATAGCAATGTAATCATGACTGACCTGAAGATAGCTAATCCTCCACCTTCGTACCGACCCGCTACATCCTTATAATTCGGACCCAACAACCTTCCCACCGTAAATTCCCTTCCTTTAATCCAAATTTGCGTAGCTTCATGAACAGTCTCAAAAGCCATCATCCTACAATCCGCACACGATACCAATCGTCCATCATTCTCAGGTTCCTCTACAGGTCTAGCAGCAGGTTTCAACTTTCGATAGAAGAACTCATTGAAGTTTTTGAACGAATCTAATGGATCTAAGATCTCTTCGGTATCTAGATTATGGAATGCGATAAATCCTGGTATGTCCACTGCGGATGAGGGTGAATCGTACTTGAGACCTTGTTTGACGGATAATGATTTGAGTAATTTACGGGCTATCATTATATACCATACACAATCATATTGTTAGTGGTCTGTCAAAAGTAATCGTACCATTCTCACTCAACGACAGAAGTCGATCACTCACCCCTCACACTATGCATCTGACCTTTGGCACCTTTATACAACACCCTAATTCCCAATCGTACATATACCTGTCCCACCCAACCGCAATAATCAGCTTCACATCTCACCTATCGATAAATGAACAGTAGGAGAGTTCAAACTCACAGCCATCTTCTCTTCTTGCAACTGCCCAGTCCTCCTATCCTGCACCAGTATATTCGCACTATTCGCTCCCAAAGCATAACTTCCAATAGCCACCTTATTCACAATCTTACTTAAGAATTTCCTTTGGGCTTGGGACGAGGTAACATAATTGGCAGTGACGATCCGATCGACTCTCGACCAATCTGCCGACGCACAGACAGCAAGGTGCGTGACGATATCTTGTTCTGACTTCTTACCTAATCTAGGTCGATGGCATAGAGGACAAGTCTTGATATTGATTATTCTCTCTCTATCATCGATTGGGGTCTCATTCTCATTATCATCGTCATTCTCCGAATAGCTCGATCCGGGAGTCGTCACTTCTCCATCAGTTTCTTCACCGATGTTGATGCCTCTATTCAAAGGTATAGTTTCCCCATCCAAAGTAGCTGTTCTATCAACTTTGACCGCTGGGACATTCGGTTCCCTCCTATCCGATATAGGTTGGATATTCCCAGCAACATCATCACCATCTTTTTCTGCACCGTCCTGGTTCTTGGGTCGACTTCGTTCGATATGTTCAGCCAATTCGCCAGGATCTACTCCAGCCGAAGCAGCGACATTGCCGTCTGGTCCGGTCATCTCCAGCCCTTCTGAAGCAGGCTGAGCGGATATTGCAGGTGTAGCACCTCCCAGACCACTCGTGCCACTCGTGGCAAGTTCGTCTCCAGAAACCTTCTCTTTCTCAGATCGAGACTTGGTAACCTCTTTTTCCAAGCAGTGGATGACCTCTTCCATAGTCAATTCATCTTTATCAGCGGATTTACCACAGCTTGAGAAATATCCTTCAAGAGTACGTCGAGTAAGTGTCGAACCGAGCGAATCGAGCATCGCAGTGAGTTCGGTGTAAGACATACAACCTGAATCATCGACATCGTATTGAGTGATGTACTGCCGCCAAAATCGTTGTCGAAGAGCATCATATGGTTCGTATTTCGCTCGGACAGTAAGTTTCGGAGAATGTCGAGCTTCCCAGGGCATATCTTTCTCGGTTGATAGGTTGAGCTATGACGCATGTCAGCTCTTTGCAGGTGTGGTATCAACATTAGGCTCACTGTAAATATCCTCATCTCATGTTTCCCGTCAACTTCCTTGTCGTAAAGGCCAGTCTCCGGATCCGGTTTAGGAGCATCGGCAATGAGTTCGCTCAGTGGTAAAGTGCATGTACCGACCATGTCATTTCCAGACACCTATTTGACCAAGTCAGCTTCCTTACAAAGGCTTCAGCACGAGCAATGGATAGCTCACCTTATCCCAATCGAGCACAGCAAATTGCATGGTATATGCACTTTCATGTCTTCTCACGTGGAAAAGTAGCTTCTCGTCCCAAGTCGGATTGAGAGAATGTCTAATCACTCTTGTTCTGAAAACTTTCTTTCCAAATGAAATCACCACGAATGGATCCATATCAAAAGAGAATTTCAGAGCTGCGACAAGTATCGATCAACTCAAATTCCTATGCTCGCGTAGTTATTCCAAATGAGAAGCGATAGTGGTGACTTACCATTCTTAAGTTTTGGTAAGTCTTCTGCACCTTTAATCTCCAAGATGACAATACCCAACACTTCTTTACCTTGATTCGCGTCGAAATTAAATCCCCTCTTCGATTTCTTCTTCTGAACTGTCTGTTGAACTTGACTTGAAGATTCGGTTCTTGATTTACCTCTTTTGAATAACGGTCTTCTCATCTTGGTTCCTCCAGGTGTGACCACCCCAGGTGTACTAACGTTTGAATCGCCCGAACCACCTTTGATCATAGGGGCAGAAGCGAAATAATCACCTTGTGAACCTGATCCTGTACCGGCTCCGGACAGTGATCCGGGTTTAGGTCCAGGTACTAACAATCCACTGTTACCACTACTTTCTCTTTTCTGAGTTTTGTTGGTTGTTTTCGACTCAGGTAATCCGGAAGTCTGTTGGCTAACTCCAGCAATCACATTCTCAACCATCGATGGAGATTCATTGACTGGCATCGGCATAGGGGTTTCGGTCTCTTCTTCTTCGTCTAGGGCATCTTCAAATTCGTCAGAAGAGGATGAACTGGACATTCCATCGTCGGAGAGTGAATCAATGTCATCATCATCATCGTCATCATCCTCAATTTCGTCCATCTCGGCGGAGGTAGGTTGACCAGCGACGGGTACGGTCTTATGACCTCCTTTCATGGATGATACAATGCCTGAAACGGCAGATGCGACCATAGAGGTGGGTCGAGCAAGTGAAGAAGGTTTGATAGGTTCCTGTCTCATCTTGACGGTACCTATACCCTTGTGCTGCAAGTAACGCAAGACTTATGAGCCAATGACATATCAAGTACAATCCATTGGAAATGGAAGACTTACCGCCGGTACTCCCAGAACGCCAATCGAGTTTCTACCCACACTGGCTTGTTCGACAAGGGAACCATATACCCTTCTAACCCTCTTAAGGGCATCTTCAGAGTCGGTAGCATCTTTCGGAGGGAGAAATCCAATCTGGAAGGATACCGAGCCACTGACGGTATGCTTTCGACGGGTCGACAAAAGTTTCTGCGTGAGAAGCTATAAGGAATGATGAAAAGTTAGACTTGAAGACACTGGATGGTGGTGCATGAAAGAGGGACATACAGGAAGATTGTCTCGCCAAAGATGTATTTCACCTTCAGGGAACCACTTATCGACGGGTATCGTCAACTCGCCCATATATTCTTTACGCATCAGGTCCTGCATTCATCTTCAATATGAGATGAGGTTCCTGAACTTAGAGAAGTAACACGAGCTCACCTTATCCCACAATACACATTCTATACCTCTTCCACCAATCACGCCTGTCAGACTGAGGTAAATGGGGAAATCAAAAGTACTTGTCTCAGGTGGGAAAGTAGGTTCAAGAGACTTCTTAATTACTTTGGTTGAATGTCGAGAAGTAGGCGGCATGAGCAAAGTAAGGAATCTGTTTGTTTGTGTTTATCAATCAATCAGAATCATGTCTGCTTCTGCCTTACCAAGGTGGGTGGGGGAGCTGTATGACTTACGGATCAGAAGTCCCACCTCTATCCTTAGCTACTAATCCCTTAGCACTGACCACTCTAACTCTGAGGTATACAGCGGGTTCTTCGCCTTCCAGAGGTTTTCGGGGTCCTCGAGCAGCAGAAGCGATCTGTGCGGCTGTCATACCTTGTGATATAGGTTGATGTTGATGCT
This sequence comes from Kwoniella mangroviensis CBS 8507, assembly GCF_000507465.2. NCBI lineage: Eukaryota > Fungi > Basidiomycota > Tremellomycetes > Tremellales > Cryptococcaceae > Kwoniella > Kwoniella mangrovensis. Next base: position 544,944 of record NC_088828.1, on the reverse strand, counting down.
TTGATGATTTTCTTCTACTAAACCTACCGGATTTTGTATCGCTCGATAGTGAATCTGACGATACGAGGGTGGTAGTGGTGTCTGATGGACCTGGAGAAGGAGCTCTGGAGGATCTGAAGGTGGAAGCTGCCATCTTGAGTGGTTTGGACGCCAGTCGCTTCAGTCGAGGTGGTGCTTTACCTGATTGAGAGTCAGGAGGGGGTTTGGTATTGGTATTGGTATTGGCTATCGCCAAAGCTTCTTCTGTGTTGGGCATTGTGGAGTACTAAAGGAAGAGGGAAGAGGGGTGAGGTTGAAAGAGTGTCGTAGGGGGTTGGAAGAGCGGAATGTGATGTCCTCGAGGCAGAGTGTCGGGTCTTATATAGGGACAAAAGGATGAATTGTGCTGACTGGAGGAGGTGTGGGGTATATGGTCCGTGCTAGTGGTCGAATGAGTGACGTGGTGATTGTGTGAAGATGCAAATACAATGTCCTATACCCTATATCGTGTATCAAAGGAGCCAGCGGTGGTCCAGATCTACTCCGATCTACTTTATTGTCTTTGTCTTGGCCTACGATACAGTTGACAAAGAGGGAATGACAGCATTGAATGCTGTCTACATGTATAATCGATTGTATACAGATCAACGAGATTATCCATTTTGATCATCTCATCATACACGCGTAGACCACGAAGACTCGAATCCTCGGAATTCTCAAAATAACACAGCACACGAGGCCATCCCGGTCTAATGACGTCTTGGTAAGGGTGCCTGGAGTCTGTAATGCCCATTACAAAAACGCACGGCCCCCGTGAATACGAACTTGTAACCAGGCTAATCGATAAAGGTTCGGGTAACCATAAAGGAGTGAATAACCGGTTTGGATGTTTAGCTCGAGATGAAGAAAAGACGATACAATTCAGTGATTCGCATTCGACAGAAAGATCGTCAACATTACATCTCAGTATCTGCGATCTGTATGATCGCCTGTTGAAACGCTCATCTGAAAATCTTTATCACCCTCATTGGACCTTCGCACCGGGCGGACGATCTACCCACGATGGCTCCTCATCCTCACCCGCCTCTCACCCCTTTCGGATCCGCTCTCGCTGGAGCATTAGGATCAGTATTCGCTAATGCGTGAGTGCAAGTCCGTCATCTCTACTTCATCACGAGGTGGAGCACCTTGTACTGAAGGCTGACTCCACATGTCATAGTGCTGTGTACCCACTAGACACTGTGAAAACTCGATTACAAGCAGAAGATGAAGAATTAGACGATGAAGGTGACGGCGACTCTCCTGAACAGGATCTACCTGTTTTAAAAGGAAAAGATGATTCGAAGAGTTCAAGAAGTAAGGTGAAGGTAAATCAACAGGTGATAGCAATAAGGAAATACGTAAACAAGAAGTTAAAATCATGGGGGATGTTGATGATGTTATTGAGGATATTGAAGGAAGAAGGTATATCAGGTGCTTTCCATGGTTTTGGAGCTAGTATGATTGGGACATTTTCTCAGCGTGAGTATTTGTTCATCGCTCATTCATAACAGTCGAGGGCTGTCTCTATACCTTTCTGACTTACTGGCTCGCTCGATACTGGGAGTGTTGTTTAGATAGCTAATACCGAAGTACAATCGTAGAATTCGCCTATTTCTTCTTCCATACCCTCCTTCGAACATCCTACATCCGTCGACTCTCCTCATCCCCAACCAAAGGTTCTCAACAAGCCTTGGTATCATTATCAACTTCGGCGGAACTATTATTGGGGGCATTAGCAGGTGGATTAGCTCAAATCTTTACTATCCCCGTACAAGTCATAGCTACGAGACAACAATTATGGAAACCTCCTCATGAAGAATCCAAAACACAAGGGAATGTGAACTCACCAAGTTTGATGGAGACTGCTCAGGAGATCATATCTGAAAATGGTATCACAGGGTTATGGACAGGTTTGAAACCTGGTTTGGTACTTACTGTGAATCCAGCTATAACTTATGGTGTATTCGAGAGATTGAAATCATATAGATTAAGTCAGAAACCCCAAGGCGGAGGGAAACTGGGTGTAGGGGAATCATTCTGGTTGGGCGTCACTAGTAAGATGTTAGCTACGGTGGTTACGTATCCTTATATCTTTGTGAGTGCAAAGACATAGCAATTGTGATATCGTTCAACTTTCATCATCCTGGATCTGGAATATTGTGATTGCTGATGAAAAGCAACATACATGTCTATAGGCAAAAGTACGATTACAAGCTAAAGCTACTCCTGAAGAAATACAATATGATGCGGAACATCCTTTGAACCCAAGTAATAAAGCCTCAAAATCGACATTGGGTCTGAATACCAATAGTGATGACCTTCCACAACCAACTCAAGAGCGAGAAGAACAAGAAGAAAAGAAACAGACTGATTCAACACCATCATACGCATCAGTAGCTTCTGCTCCACCATCATTCGGATCAGCTACCGTCGACTTGCCAAAATCACAAGATCCCAATGTACAAAGACCAGGTTTGACTGAAAGGAAACATAGTCATAAATACCATCATCATCATAAACATGCTTTATCCCTACTCCAATCTGTATATAGGGAACATGGTTTGAAAGGTTGGTATAAAGGTTTAGGTGCTCAGATCGTTAAAGCTGTTTTATGTCAAGGTGAGTTATCGTATTCAACAGATACAAGATAAGATTAAAAGCTGAATTGAGCTGATTTGATCGATCTGATGTGGTATGGCGGGTATAGGTATATTGTTCGTTTCTAAAGATCAATTCGAATCTTATACATGGTTGTTAATTGTTTTCTTAACCAATTTGAGGAAAAAATTGGTATCTTCTTCTCCTGTTTAATTTCAATTTCAATGGAATTTCGAGTTGTTCTGTCTCAAAGTTGATGAATCATACGGTATACGGTAGGATCAAGATCTGTAACTGTAACTGACTATTCTCAAATACCACCCAGTCAATGATTTGGTGATGCAGTCGTTATAATCTGGTATTTTCTCCATCTTTTATTTCCTTTTTCATTTTGCCTTTCAGTCAGTCAGTATAAGGTAATTGAAGGATTTATAACTTACAATTGTTCTATGGATTGTTTGATGTCCAATAGGAATTCGCATTTGGTCTACTCGTATCTCTCAATCCAGTCAGATTATATGTATCAAGGGATGAGACTAATTTACAATGTTCATCGTCAGAGAGATCCAGAAAAGAAGACGGACGTCAAGCGAATATACCATGTATTATTACTTATGCATGTTTTCGATATACTGAACATCACTACAAGGCTGAACGAGAAGTGACATAAAAAGGGTATATATATACACACATCTGATGTTTGATAAAAAGGAGGAAAATTATCATCACCGGTTCATGTTGTCTAATCTATTCGATTTCCTTTACACGCACATCACCATCATTACCATCAACTACACCTTCCTTTGTCATATGAATATGTTCAAAGAACAGAGCATGGTGACATTAGATTTTCAGGTCTGCATATCTACCTCATAATCCATTCCTAACCTCTACTAGGCGTGGTAGGACTAGCAATAACTTCCGCCAATCTCTCCAACTGTCCATCACCATTCGCATCCTTGCCATCAACCACGTCCCTGATGAGGTGCATGGTATTCTCAAGTGATCTTCGTCTATTAGATGGCGAAGTCTTGGTCGTTCCCAAGGAAGTCTGTCGGGAATGTCCCCTTCGCCAAGTCATTCCTCCGACAATACCAGTACCAGGTGATGAGGGTGTACCGGGGGTGCCGGGTGATTGAGGGGACATGGGGGATGGTGTGCCGGGAGTGACACCGTGAGTATCTAATATTGGTGAAGAAGGCTCATCGGGTGTGTGAGGGGTTGTACCAGATGGCGAAGCGGGGTTCTCTTCATCTGGATCAATGATATCAGGTGGTAATCTCTCGTTTTCAATATCACTCTTTCGGCTAGACGAGTCGCATGAGAAAGACATCAGCGATACACCCTGACGGAGACAGTGATGTGAACACAACTTACGCATCCTCAAATCCTTGAATGGCTTCCTTGATACCCTCAGCTCCAGAAGCAAGCATACCAGCAGGTAGAGCGTTGGAGCCAGAGATGGACTTGAGTTCAGATACCCTTTCTGATTCCTCCCTGCAATCATATAGGTGAACATCAGCTTGATTCGTGAATTCGACATGGCAGACATGGTTGAGCTGACCGTAGCAAGGCAAACACTCGAGACATTCGTCCGACAGCCAAAATCTTGTTCTTGATAATTTGTCGTCGTTCCGCCGAGACATCTTCGACTGAAATGCAAAATTGTCAGCTTACTTCCTGTCAAAATATCCTTTCGACTGACCTTCGGGTGTTTCTGGAGTGATAGCCATGGGAGTCTCCTCTTCCTCTTCTTCCAATTCCTCCTTGGTGCAACAGTTTAGAATGGCGATGAGCATATCGGTGACTAGCAAATGTGTCAGCTGAGCTATCGAAGAAGAATCAACGCATGAGCTCACTCTTTTCTCCAACGAATGGCAAACTCCATGTGAATACGTCCATAAAGTTTGGTAACCAATATGGATGAGGTGTGCAGTTGAATTGTCGGATGCTGAAAGCAAATTTGTCAGCTGAATGGTGATCGAAAATCGAGATGTACAACAGCTCACTTCATCACATTAGACTCATACTTCAATACCGCAGCTTTATTAGAGTAGACATCGAGATAGTTTGGAGCAGAGAAGATAGTCATGACAGATGGGAAACCAGTGGTCTTTGTCTTTCGATACATTCGATATCTGATATGACTTGTATGAGCTCATATCCGATTATACTGATCATGCGAACTCACCCCGCGTCTTGAGCTTCATGAGCACGAATGATAGACAAAAGATTATTCCTCTCTAAGAATTGACAAGCTGCGTTATACCTATGCCCACAAAGCGAAGATATTAGCTATTACTAATGTGGCAAGTGCTACGCGACGCTAACTCACGTGAAGAAATAACTACATCCTCTAACGTGATTATGCACGAAAGTGTCGTTTGTCTTTTCCGAACCGAAATCTTCCAATGGATCTGCCCATAAGATATCACACATCAATCCTGAAGTAGGTGGTTCTCTGAATCGGTTGATCTGAGATATCAACATGTTAGCTTTAGACTCACCAACCACAGCGAAGATTTCAGAAGCTGATATTGTGAAGATACTTACAGCTCTCAAATCATCCAGAGTGTGTAATTCAGGTGACAGGCCACCGTGAATACAAAGGAACTGCTTGTTCATGATAGCTGCCAGAGGTAGGTTGCAGAAGCTTTCCATACACGCGTTATAGACTGTTTCCGAGTATTTGTGTTTGCCTAAGATGAATCGCGAAGGGCGAAGGTCAGCTGAAATTCACCTTTTATAGGACATGAACAGGACAGCTCACATTCGAGTTTGAAGGTGAAGTAATCTGTCAAATGTCTACACTCGTGATTACCTCGAAGAAGGAAGAGAGTATCGGGGTACCACATCTTCAGCGACCACAGATAGAGCACACACTACGCAAGAGCCAAAAATAAGCTCTCAAGGACCACATGTTATGTTTATCGACCAGCTTACTTCGATGGAAAAGTACCCTCGATCCACATAATCACCCAAGAATAGATAACGTGTCTCAGCGGGATTACCCCCAACTTCGAACAACTTCATGAGATCGTACTGAAATACACAATCATATCAGCTAGCGATTCATCCATAAGAGGAATTGGGTTTTGTATGACTTACATATTGACCATGGATATCACCACAGACTGACAAGTGTTTTCATCAGCTTTCTCACTCAGACTATTCCAGTGCAAAATAGAGCCAACTCACCAGTAATAGGGGCATCGACCTCCAATAAGTTAGGTTCATTCCTCAAAATTTCTCCACCTCTGTCACACAAATCGTCACAATGAGCATAATCTCTAGTATGTCGAAAGCTGGAAACGATAGCTCACTTCTCAAGAATATACAAAGCCTGTTCTTCTGTCAATCTTCCCTCCCTGTAAAAATGGTTCTTCAAAAATGCGATATCTGGTTTACTCTTATCTGTTTTCGAAAAGAACTGTTCTTCTGTAGGCAAATACATTGCTGGGGCTTGCACCTATATCATCATGCGTATTAGCGACGAGGTCAACGATATCTCGACAACTGAATATAATGAGAGCCGTGTGACGGAGTAATAAATGCGAGTATAGACTGGGATAAATGTGGTGAGTTATACCTCTCTGATCAATATCAATCAAAGAAAAGCAGACAGATTGTCCTCGTACAAGACACCCCAGTGAGATGATCCCATGACACTTCCATACCGATCAAGTTCAGATTCTACACGCCGCCAACCCCGATCTATTTTATGCTCGCCACTCTTCACACTTGCCCCAGCTATAAACTCACATCTTTGACGACTCTCTCTGTCGTACTGACCACATCTCCATTCTCCAGCTGATGCTGAGTGAAATCGATCTCCGGTATCACCACGTTGGATCGATTGGTGATGGCCGCCATGGCATTGGCAGTCTGAGTTGCTGGGGAGGTCATGGCGTGGTTATAGTCGTGGAGCGAATCAAACGACCAATTGGAATAGCTTTAAATCGAAAATGTATTGGTTAAAGGAAATAGATAGTGATGGGCCTATTGATGATCTGACCTGCAGTATATATATCTATGTATGTATTGGTCCTATATGAATTATACGATGAATGAAAAAGCTGAGATAGGGAGCAGGAGTCGAAGTGTGAATGTGGTGAATGAATTGGCCGTGTAATCAATCATAGGATGGAACTGTATAAACTATGACACGGTGACATCAAACTCAAAAGAGTGGGGCCCAGGGGGTGATCAAAACCATCTGACGCGCCTCATTGAAAGATGACGACATAACTCCGCATATCACCGAGCTATCACTCGTAAGCAGCCGGCCAGCTTGCAGTCGAACGCATGCATGGAGGGGATGAACATGAACTTGATATAAGAACTTGAATATACTCACCCAAGATACAGACAACCACCCTACAACAAAGACCAGCTCACACCCACTTACCACGATGCCAACAGTAGAAGATTACTTTGACGATGATACCGATATCCCCCTCCCATCCTCATCCAAACCAAGGGCATTGCCCGACACAGGTATGCGAGGAGCACTGTTAGAGGAGATATCAGGTGACGAGGATGATATGGATTTCAGTAAACTGGCTGAACAGTCAAGAGGGATATTCGGTGAAGGTGTCAACGCTCCTCCCCCTCCCTCTGGTGGAGGAAACGGAAAGGGGAAATTGGTAGAAAGATCACAGGATAATGAATTGAGACCATCTGGTTCTGGATCAGGTGGACCGAACATCAATCCGAATACGCCAATGGGAGGGTTCATGGGTGATATGATGAAGTTACAGGCTGCAGAAGATGAGAGGTTGGAGAGGTTGAGAAAACAATTTGGGACTGCCAATGTAGCTAAGGATCCTTCGGTGTATAAAGGGTAAGTCGACACTCATCTTCATAACATTCCGTCTTATGCTTCACCTACCTACTGGACATTTATCACTTCAAAGCTAGTCCTCGGAGTCAGCTAACAAGATTTTGTATGTAGGTGGAATACAGTCTACCCTCTGTATTTCGATGCGAAAGTATCGATCAACGATGGTAGAAGAGTACCTCGATCAAGTTCGTTATGGTGGCCTCAGGCGACTCAAATCGCTCAGGCATGTAGAGTATTGGGCTTGCCTAGTGTTCTTGAGGTGAGATCAATACCGGAGAATATCTCATAGTATATTGAATGAACGCAATTTATTGACCTTTCTGTTGATCTCAGCCCGATAGGTGTCATCCGGCAGATTGGGAAAACCCAGGTAGAGTGAAAGTCCAAATAACACGAGATGGGAAATTCTTAAACCCCATTATCAAAAATAGTCAGTTTATTCATCTCCCACAAAGGATCTCAACACATTTAGCTGACTCATTGCGGTGCGGTGCATGTAGGAACTGAGTTGTATAAACACTTGTCTGATCAAATCCGACAACGTAACCCATCTCTAATCTTCGACCCTTCTACAGCACCTTCCAAACGATCTTATAAACCCTCTACCTCTACCAAACAGCCATCATCGTCCAAGACAGCGACAGACAAAGGGAAGGGAAAGAAGAAGCCCCAAGGCAAGGGCAAGGGTAAACAAGATATACAAAAGAAAGTAATTCCTCTACCTAAATTACCTACGAGACCACCTTTGGCACCTCAACCCATACCTGTCCTCGATGATAGATTGCCATTACATTCACCTGTCGTACCTGCCGGCGTGGCTGTAGCTGCGATCAAGAGGGATAGGGATAATGAGAAAGAGGCTAAGAAGAAGGGATTGAGCCTTGGTGGGTCCGAGGAAGGTGCGGGTGGACAGAAGGAGAAGATGCCTAAGATGAAGAGGGTTGTAGTGAGGGGTAAGAGGTAGACTCTGGTTTGATCGATGCATCATGTATATATATATATGCACCTCGTACTCATTCATGTGGATCAATTGTATGGATGTGGGGTGTTGAGACCACTTTATCTCATCAGATAGAAAAGGTGATCACCGTGGGAAGGCAAAACACGTCTTGTCTGGTAAGATAACCGATGACGCTCGCAATCAAAAAAGTTCAATGTCAATCTGCATTCCTCGTTCTCCATTATTCATTCTTCATTCTGCATTCTTCCTGATACTACGCTGTCTCATTCTTGACAGATTGAAATTCGGTGCGCTGGATCACCAAGCTAACGTCTAAAATGACATCTCTCCCACCTCCCCAGACTCCCGCTCCGGCATCTTTCCCTAGTACCTCCAACAACCCCAACCCTCATTACTCAATCAACAAAACACCCAATGTACATACCATCAAGATAGGCCAATGGGAGATTGAAACAATCAAGAAACCTATATTGAATGGTAAAGAGATCGATGTGTGAGCTATGATATTCTACTCAGCTGCCAGTCTATTGTCACAAATCAGCTGATATTGTTCATTTTGTTTGGGGTGTAGAGCGGAGAAATCTCTGAATCTTCCTCTACCAGAGATGACCTTCGGTAACAATTCTCTGAGTTTATCATACTCCCCTTCCTCTTCCTCTTCCTCTTCATCAACATCGAATGACAAGGATGAGAACGGCGTTCAGTTGAGATTCGATAGTATAGAAGCTTTATCTGGAGTAGCAACAGGTGAAGGATGGGAAGAAAGAGTAGGTGGGGGTGTAAAAGTTAGTATGGCCGAGAAATGGAGTTCCAAGTGAGTCAAGTATACAATCTATCATGGAAAGTAAAGAAAATGTGTCCTTGAGCTGATGAACGAACATATGATTCGATATAGGTCATCCTCGAATTCCTTTTCAGGTGATTCACCAATACCTACCAAACCTGTCAAACCTCACGATTGGACATTTTCGACCTGTTATTCAGGATCTGTATCAGGTCCATCGGTGAGTACTCATCCATCCTTGCACTATAAGGTCTATCTACATCTATATCTCGAGCCCACCGATTAGATGGATCATCCCTTAGTATGAAGCTACATTATGAAAGACAGGATCCGTACAATGCTAACTTGCCTGTCTCCTCTCGTAGTCATTCAAACCTTCTCCTACCCATTCCTTACCTCTCCCATTACTAGCCAGACAAGATCCGATACTAGACAGGATACTGTTCTATGATGACGTACCCCTATTTGAGGATGAATTACACGATAATGGCGAATCGATATTGAACGTTAGGATAGTGAGTTTATCTATATCCATATCCATATCCATTCTCGTCTCTATACCTTGTTATCCATACCAATTGAGATATATCTTACGACCTGCTGATAATGACAATTAGCGAGTGATGCCTCATTCATTCTTCATTCTCTCGAGGCTATTCTTACGTGTTGACAACGTCTTATTCCGTATTCACGACGTCAGGGTGTATCATGCGTTCGGGAGCGATGACATTGTAAGGGAGGTATCGGGGATGGAAGTTGGGTATGATCAAGTGAAGAGGGTGAGTTGGGCAAAATTAAATTGTCATTGACAAGTACCCTAACATCGTTACACACTTCGACAAGCTAGCATCAAAGAACCTAGGCATCACTTGAGGCTGATTATTCATATTTGATCTATCTCGTAGCATCTTGAAAAACCTTCTGATCTCTCACCTTTGACAGATCCAAATTGGGTATATCAAAAGATGTTATCCCTTCCTTCAGCACCCAATCAGAACGGAAAACCATGGCCTGGATTAGGGAAGAGAGTAGAAGTCCTGAGATTACCTAGGTCGGATGGGCTGGGAGGTATCAAAGATGGTTTAGAAAGTGTGAAGATATAATGTATCACCAAACCCCATCGTTTTAGCGTCAAACTCAAATCTCAAGCAATATCATTTGTCCATACCTTTATACAGGTTCATGTATTGATAGTAGAGCACAGGACAGTGAATTGCAGTATGATTGGATGACTATCATATATCATTCGCATACCTCATCGATACAACTCATCTAAACCAATTTTCAGAGCTTTTATCTCCCCAAACGAAGTCTTACAACATCCACCGACAATCACTCCTCCCCACGTGTATTGACCATCATCCTTCTTGTCTTTTTCTAAATCATTTACAACTTCCAATACGCCTTTTGACCATTCCATAGCATTTCCGGGTGAGTCTAAAGGGGTAGACCAAGTTTTAGTATGTACATCATATACCTGTCCGCCATCAGGGTACAATACAAATACAGGCAGTTCATATTTAGACATTCGAATCTTTTTGAGTTGTTTGGTGAATTGCGAGGAGAGTTGAGGGACGTATAAAGGGTTGGTACAATTTATACCTATCCCATCTGGTATTTCTTCGTCTTCATGAGGATCTAACAATATATGTAAAATAGTATCGATCGATATGGTCTTGCCTTCTGGGGTAAGCTGCGGATGTTGACCATTAGGGAATGGACAAGTTATCCAGAATTTCTTTCGGTGCCATTGTTTTTCGGTTCCATCACCACCGTCATAACGAGAATGTCCATCGGTATACTTGTTACGAGCAATCTCGTTCAAAGTTTTCATACACCTTCGAATAGCTTTGATCTCATACATTAAAGGTATAGTCTCAAAGGCTATCCAATTGATCTTCTTCCATACCTCCCCTTGATCATCATCATCTAATAGACAAATTAATTTATCTAAATGGAATTGTGTTAAATGATGTATAGCATTCTCTTCTTGGGCTTTACCTTCTTCCGTATTTGAAAAATAGTTAAACTTGTATGTATTTCCTTTTGGATCTGAAGACTGGTTAGGACCATAAGGTGGTGGATATATACCTGAATATTCTGCACCAGGTTTCAAAGTTGATCCATATGGTCCACAGGAAAATACCACTCCTGGTTTATCGCGGAACGAGTCATGTACTAGATTGACGGAGGAACGAATTATAGAAGAAGAAGATGATGATCGTTCTTTATGCTCTTCTGACGAGGATGATAGGTATTTTTGTAGGTCAGTAGGTGTCAACTGATATCTAAACAAGGTGAACGCACTTCAAGATCAGGATTTGTCGATCCAATATATCATTTCAATATAAGGAAGAGAGTATAATACTCACGTACATGTTTCCACCAAATCCGCACCAGCTTCTACATACCCTTTGTGTATACTTTGCATAGCACTCGGATTCGTATAGAGTAATTCTGATCCCCATAAGTCGGAAGATACAGAATGGCCAATAGACTCGAGGGTCGTCCCCTAGAGTGCACATCAGGAAGAGGGAACATGAACGAGATGTCTGGGAACGAATGAGGAGAGAGACTTACCATCCCACCGTCAAGTATCTGAATTCTCTCTCTGCCCATCTTCAGTCTGTCTTTCTAATCCCAAGCCTGATTGAAGGCTGTTAGATCGCCTTGGTCGAAGTTCCTGTTATCCACCTGCAACATAGTATGAGTAAAGATTTGATAAGAGTTGATCTCTCATTCTTCGTGTTGCGAGCTGTGAATCACCTCCACTTTGTCCTGACCTGACCCGGAATATACTTCGTCTTTGTTCTGTTCTGTTATTCAACCTGGTTTATCGCTATCTTCGACCTATCTAGTTCTACCACTCAAGGCCAGTCGATAAACATCGAAATACTCTCATCTCAAAACTCCTTCAAAGTAGATTGGAGACATAAAACCAAAAGATTAAAGCAGAAGAAAAAGTGACACATCGAACTGAAACTTTTACAGTCGGAACATGTCTTCTCCAGGTGTTGAGACAGCCTCGATATCCGATGGCCTGGAACTCGAATCGTTAGATTCAGAGAGCTTGTTCCAAGCATTGACGAATGTAGAGAAGGTGAGTCGATGACCCATGACCCTCTTTGATGACAAGCGTGTTATCTTGCATCATCAAATACAGACGACGTATAGACCTCAAGCAAGTCCTTGGGTACTAAACTAACAGATGTACTCATCCCACCTAGGCTATACCTGAATTACTATCCTCTATCAAACCGATATTATCCCATCTAACAACTCAGGAAGGAACGGACGAGGAGAATAGTGGTATGATGGCCAGAGAAGGTGTGGAACGATATTTGAATTTATTAGACGTGAGTGTCTGTTTTTTTCCATCTGTCTACGAGCAAAATGGACAAACATACATACATACAAAAGGAGATTATGTTGAAGTCAGGACCTGGTGATACCATTTGGGAATGAACTAATATTGGTTAATGATCAATGTAGAAAATCCAATTCATCTTACGTCAAACAGTCTATTACCTCCATGCCACCAAGATTTCATCTAATGTATTGATACCTCCCAAAGTGGATAATATACCTACACCTTTCGCTACTTATTTACCTCAACCTCAATCTCAAAATCAAGGAGAACAGGAACAGGAAAAGGTCGAATTGGGATTATACGCCAGTAGGATCGAAAGTAAGGTATTGGATGATATGTTAAACGCTCTAAAAGCTATAAAAGAACAGGAGCATCAGTCGCAAGGGAATATGGATATTTCTTCAAGTGGGTGAAAAGTACATTCTGTAAGTATTTGGCTATATGTTGTATATTATACATTGTATGTATGTTGGAGATGAACTTAGATGAAACTATCATAGTGCTACGTCAATTCAGATTCCTACCTACCTGCAGGATCGAAAACATTTCGCTAAGACGATGATCACTGACTTGCTTGATGCGACAACGATAAAGGATAACACGATACATCACATCTCGGCTTTTTCTCATACAATTAACATATATCTGTTCGATTTATATATCTGTATAGCTCATAGCTCGAGGAAAGAAAGGATTGAAATATATATATATATAACATATAAGAACAGCGAAAAACGAAGTAACATGAAAAGTGGGGTGTCTCTGGGAACAGAAGGTAACGCTAGAGAAAAAATGGGAGTCACATGGGGAGGACTATGTTTAGACCACTTAAGATCTCTCTCCTCGGAGTCTTCGGGCGAGTTGAAGATCCTTGGGTTGGATGGTTACTCGCTTGGCGTGGATGGCAGCAAGGTTAGCTGTGCAGTGGGGCGTTAGTCAGCATTTGTATACATTATATTGTACGTTTGCACAGGAGGGTGTCAAGCGGGGTTATTGAAAATTATGACTCACTGTCTTCGAAGAGGGAGACGAGATAAGCCTCAGAAGCTTCTTGAAGAGCACCGATAGCGGAAGATTGGAATCGAACTGGTAACAATCATTTATGTCAGCTCGAGTTCCAATCATATGAAGGAAGAGGAGATAGCAGCTAGACTCACGATCAGTCTTGAAATCTTGAGCAATCTCTCTAACCAGTCTTTGGAAAGGAAGTTTTCTAATCAAGAGTTCAGTAGACCTATTGCACGAATACATACATGTCAGCACCTTGTCATACACGTTAAGAGGGTGAGGTAAACGTACTTTTGGTATCTTCTGATTTCTCTAAGAGCGACGGTACCAGGTCTGTATCTGTGAGGTTTCTTGACTCCTCCGGAGACTTGAGAAGGGGCTTGCTTTCTAGCGGCCTTGGTGGCAACTGTTCGTTCACATACGTCAGCGTCTGTCAAGTGGACAATAGAGGGAGAGGAAGAGAAAACATACGTTGTTTTCGGGGAGCTTTACCACCGGTGGATTTTCTAGCGGTTTGCTGTGAATTAGAAATAGGTTAGTTGATGATTGCATGGTATGAAGTATTGAGCAAGAGAGGAAGAAGGGTATGTAAGTGGTTGATGGTGAGTAGAGATGTATGGTGGAGAAGGATGTATGTTGGCGGATGTAAACAAATTTCATCGGGTGGCGAACACCAAGCCGTATCATCCAAGCATCGTTCACCTCATGCATCATGCCCTTCATGCATACTGATCGAGGTATGCATGAGAAGGTATGTGATGACGATGAGACGATGTAGAATGATGACAAGCAAGGGTAGTAGGATGATCCGCCAACTTCCGATTATTGCGTATGGTGAAGTGATATGCATGGATATGGATGTTGATTTTCCTTCTTCCTTCCTCTTCCTCTTGAGATTGCAAACCATTTTACTCACTTTGGTTCGAGCTATATGCATGCAACCATACTCTCATTAGCATCCCATCCTTCTTCCCCATGCATGCACATCAAGAAGGGAAGGACTTACCCATTGTTGATGTATGCTAAATGAGGTTGAAAGTCGGTTAGTATCAGTGTGGAGTTGGATGTGAGTGAAGAGATAAAAGGTGAAAGAACGAACGTTGGTGTGGGAAGAGAGAGGGGGGGATTTTATGTATCTCTTCTCAGGTGTGTTGGGTATATGTGTCGTCTCGTTTTCGCAAGGGTGAGTCAACAAAGGTGGGTTTCGTGGTTTAATTGGGGTTGACGCAACCCTTCCTGTCCAAGTAAGCTGAGTCGCGGCGCAATGGAACTAACTGTTCAGATCAATTCCGAGTATGTATGGTAGGAGATGATGTGATCGGTGTTACGGTGTTATAGCAGTTCCCATGACTGGTTGATGTGCCATGTACTCTATCTGCGAGTTGTGATTTTGTATGTGAGTGCAGATATTTTGATGTGCCGCGCCAAGGATGGAAAGAAGGGGTATGTTTGGGATGGTTGAGTATAGCCGGATAGGAATGTTTTTCACAAGATGGATTAGGATGATCATCGTTGTTCCTCCATAACTCTCCAGTCCACTTAAAAATAGAGGAGTTGAAGGTACAAGTGGGTAGCTGGCATTTCTGTCTATCCATCAAGACAAGCTATGTACCTCAAAGACCTCTGATGCATGAGATATGGACAAGACGCTCCTCAACTACTGTCGAGAAAGGTCTGTCTAGACATGCCACCCGCTCCCACGTGGCCAGATGATCGACTTTGTCAAGTTGCCACGTTGAACGGAACGGTGACGTAGGAAAATAACCCTATTCGGTGTACTACCCGGTAGATTAATGATAACACAGCCCAACGCCATACATACCTCATACCTCATACCTCACATCTCAGCGTAGCATAGCATTACTCGGATCAAGTGACTACTTATACATCTCCAGCCATCACCTCTCAGACCTCTTCACAAAGCACCTACGCCAAGCACATAATCTAACGCCTGATCTACACTCCAAGATGCAAGCGATAAAGTTAGGAAAGAAATATCCCGACCTGAAACAAGATGAGATATTCGAACTGATCAGCAAATTCAAGTGAGCCAAGTCCAACAACTGAACTTTGTCCCATCAACTACGGAGGTAGCTGTAGCTGACTTTGGCTGTATAGTCAAATCGATGTGGATGATAAAGGTAGTGTAGATAAGGCAACTGTGATCTCGGCATTACAGTCCAGTGGAGAAGCGGATTATGATTCGGTAAGTTGGTCCGTACACCATTTCCAATTCCCGTTGGATCCCTTTGCTGATATACTAGCTGGGTGTAGGCTCGAGAAACTCTCAAACATGTCAGTATCGATTCTTCAGGAAGAGTAGAATTGGAAGATTGGGTTCAGTTACATTCATTGTTGAGGCAAGCGAAGAATGCACCTGTGTAAGTGGACTAAGCATGTATTTTATCATCAATCACAAAGCTCTGAAGTAGACAACGTTCGCGAATCCCTATGCTAATTTGTGAACAAATTCAACTCACATCCAGCCTCGAGACGAGCAAAGGAAGAATCTCAGTCAAGGGTACAGCCGGTACGAACGCTTCGCACACTATTAACGAAGATGAGAGGCGGTCATTCACGGATCATATCAATGGGGTGAGTCGATCACATTATTCAGAGAGTCCCTACGTGGTTCCTTGTAGCTGACTAAGTGGGCTATCTTAGGTTCTTGCCGGAGACAAGGATATAGGACATCTTTTACCTATTCCAACAGAAACCATGCAGTTGTTCGACGAAGTCAAAGGTGAGCTATCTCATCTACCGTATGACCCGCCTACGAGTGACAAGATCAGCTGATTACATTATATAGACGGTCTGATACTTTGTAAACTCATCAACGACTCCGTCCCCGAAACAATCGACGAACGAGTTTTGAACAAACCGTCCGGTGGTAAAGGTGGTAAACCAAGAGCTCTCAATGCATTCCAAATTACAGAAAACAACAATATCGTCATTACCTCTGCTAAAGGTATTGGATGTTCGGTGGTCAACATTGGACCTGAAGATATATCCGAAGGAAGAGAACATCTGATCTTGGGATTGATCTGGCAAGTGATAAGAAGAGGTTTATTATCCAAGATTGACATCAAGATCCACCCTGAGTTATATAGATTATTGGATGATGGTGAGACCATGGAGGAGTTCTTGAGATTACCACCTGATCAGATCTTATTGAGATGGTTCAACTATCATTTGAAGGCTGCTAATTGGGGACGACGGTGAGTTTCATCCTGAACGGAACTACTTCATCAGTACTACAGACCTCACATATGAAAACTTGCTTATATTTCTCATACTGATAAATCTGGTAAATGTAGGGTCGAGAACTTCTCAAGAGATGTATCAGACGGAGAGAACTATACTGTCCTTCTCAACCAGCTCAAACCCGATGAATGTTCCAGATCACCCTTACAGACTCGAGACTTACACCAGAGAGCAGAAGAAGTACTACAAAACGCCGATAAGATCGGATGTAGAAGATTCTTAACTGCCAACTCGCTCGTATCTGGGAATCCCAAATTGAACTTGGCTTTCGTTGCCAATTTGTTCAATACTTGGCCTGGCTTGGCTCCTCTGGAAGAGACTGAGGCTCCTCCACCTGTGGAAGACTTCGATGCGGAAGGAGAGAGGGAGGCGAGAGTGTTCACGCTTTGGCTGAACTCGTTGGATGTAGATCCGGGTGTATATAACTTGTTTGAGGATCTCAAGGTGGGCAGTCATGGTGTCATTCCAATCTCTCAGGCTCATTACTGATCCCGTTACTTGTCTTTGAATAGGACGGCAATGTGCTCTTACAAGGTTTCGACAAGGTGATACCCGGTTCAGTTATCTGGCGACGAGTCTCAAAACCTAAAGAAGGTCAAGAATTATCTCGATTCAAAGCTGTTGAAAATACAAATTACGCTGTGGACTTGGCTAAATCCAACGGGATGCATATCGTCGGAATCCAAGGATCGGATATTGTCGATGGGACTCGAACTTTGGTTTTAGGATTGGTATGGCAATTAATGAGATTATCAATCAATCAAACTTTAGCAAGTATATCGAAGAATGGAAAGGGAGTGACCGATCAGGATATGGTCAAATGGGCGAATGAAACTGTGAAAAAGGGAGGGAAAACTTCGACGATGAGATCATTCAAAGATCCTTCGTTATCTAATGCAATCTTCTTCCTGGATTTGTTGAATGGAGTTAAACCTGGTATAGTTGATTATAGTTTGGTTACTGATGGAAGGGATGAAGAGGAGAAGAGGATGAATGGTGAGTTGATATTCACATTTCATAATACAAGGGATAAACAAGTATGAGATATTATACTTGAGTACTGATGCATAATATGCTTGTCTCCAGCTAAACTAGCCATCTCAATCGCGCGAAAGATGGGAGCTTTGATCTTCCTCGTTCCAGAAGGTCGGTATCTGTTTTCTTGCTTTCTCTTGGCACTTGACCGGGTCAACGCACTACCAGTAACATTCGATGTCTTGTCGGGTTCGATTGGCCTTTTCTCTCGTTATTGCGTCATCATCAGGAATTGAAGACTAACTTTGTTCTTTTTTCTCTCTTTTAGATATCGTCGATGTTAGACCAAGACTTGTGAGTTAACGACAGACTTCAAAGATAGTAATGATTTTTGCTGATGGAACTTTGTTTGCGTCCGTATGATTAGATCCTTACGTTCGTGGGAGCTTTGTGGTCCGCTTCGTTATCTCAATAACCCGTTGATGGGCATCGATCGAAGAGAAAGGGCTACGATGTGAGCGGTAAAGTAAAGGATGGGTACGGTGGGCATGGCGAAGGAAGGGAAAGATGTGAAGAGAGAGAAAAAGTGAATGGTGAAGATTGTTTTTAAGCTTGTTAATGATATATCTCGGAATATGATTTGATTCTCATGTATACATGTTTCTGTTCTCTCTTTATAAGACTGGTGAGTAACGCTAACACGGTACGATACGGCACGATACGACGACTCTTGACGGGAATGGGATGGAATGGGATGGGGTCAAATCATAATCATAATCATAAGCACATGTGTTTATCTCTCACAAAGCCGCGTGACCGCTGTCCCATGTTCGTCTCAAGAGAATTTCGAGCGGGCAGTCACCCTCATCCTCTTGCATGGACGTCGGGTAGTCGTCGTACAGAGAGGGTTAAACGAAGCATAAGCGAGAGTGATGCCTTCCTTTGAATCTCAGGTCGTGCAGTCAGAGAGGGATGTGATGTACGTGGTAATGATGATCAAACATTCCATCTGGATGACGTGTCATGGGGAAAATTTTCCTCTCTTGATCTGACTCTTGGTCCACTCGCTTGTCCAGGTTGAGGCTCGGTAGGAGAGATGAACTGAGATGGTTGAAAGATCAGATTATGAGGATTGCATGTACGGCTTCAGTATATAGTAGTTAGAGATTTCCTTGATCGGACATCTGTCTCCCTTCTTCTTCATGTCGCCTTCTGATCATCCGTAAAAGTATCACTATCGCTCTTTGCTTCAGTGATCACATCATTGTTATCATCAAGATCCACTTTTCCATTGCAAGATGAGACAGTTGTAGAGATAAGAGAGGTTTCGTTCCGGAAAACCCGATCACATTTACTCTCTTCGGGGAATGGAAACATACCCATCAAGATCCATAACACATCATTACTCGTAGCATCCATCAAACATCCAAGGGAACTGCTCTATTGAGCAACTGCAAAGGCCAACAATCGGTGAATATAGAACAAGAGCCATTCCATCGAATAAAGATCAAACATCAAAAGATCTTTATTCTTTGTTTCCCTTTCAACTTTACACTCTTATTCTCCCATTGTCATCCTAACATCCTGATATCCCCTAAAAATCATTTGGCACCGATCCTACCCTTCCAATTGGATTGGATCGCAACACCTCAAGCTAACATAACCGTATACAAGTCGAGATCAGGTTTGAACAGGTGATGGCTTTGGTGTGAATGTCAGGTGAAGTGTACAAGTGTAGAATCAAGTCAAGTCCAGGTGAGTGACATTTCGGCGTGTGTTTTGCATTTTTCAGTCACCTTTGGGTTATCTTTGCCTTGCGCTTGACGTCTTCGCCTAATCGTGACGCTTGAACTGACCATTTTCACCACCACATCTTCATGTTCATACTATCTCATCATCAATCACCTTACCTTTGTACTTGATTTCACACACAATCATCGACAATCAATCCTACCTGCATCAACCACATTCCCATGCATACTCACCAACACTACATGGTATCATCGTAAGACAGGGGAACCTCCGTTTTCGTCGGTTTCATCCTTCAACTTTCTCAACCATTCCCAGGCCCAAACAGGTCATCGTAGGATACAACCACTTCGGCTTCCCGATCATTCAAATAATAGAAAGACTCATGAGGATACATTGGATTAGATGAGGTTCATCTCACCGATATGACGAACCCACATCCATCACTACATATAACAACTCAAGCTGGACCTTCTACACCTGGTCCACCGCGTAGACCTTTAGGGGCTAGGAAGAGGGGAGGTGTGATACCTGGTTTATACGTTGCTAATCCTGATAATTCAGATGATGAAGATTCACCTCCAAGATCAAGTAATCAATCTCAGAAATCACCCACGGCCAACACTTCAGCGGTGTCCCCAGTTAGTATAACCTCTAATTCAAGTAGTAGTAGAAATGCTATTCCAATACAAACTCAACCTATACCTAACTCACCAACGTTATCGATAAAGGGACATTTACCTTCTATACCTGCACCTCAGTCATCACCTTTGCCTACGATCTCTTCATTTCCTAGTCCGAACCTTCAACCTTCCATACCTACTCCGACCGCTAAGCCTCCAACGAAAACTACTCTCAATGCCAACGTCAGTGGGCATCGACCAGAGATATCGCCTGTACCTCCTCAACCACCCCCACAACCTGAACGACACTTACGCAGAGCATTCACCACTCCAGTCACCGATCAGCCCGTCAGACCGTCACAAGATCCTAGGACAAATTCTTCTGGATCCGCAGTACCTCAACAACATTCACCTTCAAGAGCATTACCTCCTCTACCTCCCTTGCCTTCTCCTCCTATCACCTCTCAATCCCCTCAGAATCGTTCTCCATCAGCTGTAGCGTTACATCATGCGCTGCCTTCGACTGTACACCAGCACTTCACGCCGAATCGCGTTTCTAGCCCTGAAGATGCGCTTAGTCCCACGGCGGGAAGTGAGACTGGAGGAAGTATGATGAGTGTAGGAATGTCGACTAGGGATAGATCAGGATCAACACATACCCATCAGGTCAGATTACAGGTGACAACGGATAATGAAGCGTTTCATTTGGTGGATATCACTGGTATACATACAGCCGAGGGGATTAGGGAAAAGGTTTTCTCAAAGGTGAGGCATACTTTGATTATCGTATACAGATAGATGAACAAGCTAATCTTGTTCTCGCAGCTACGCATACGTGATGAAGAACATCCCACTTTGTCTATGTACCGCACCGAAATAGGGGAACCAGCAGATGACGTTCCCATCTTACCTGCCGCCCTACTCCATCTCTGTCAATCTCAAGGGGATTCAAGGGCCACTTTGAAATTCTTGGTCAAGCAAACCAACGTTCCAACATCGTCCGCAGCATCTGTCATCCCACCCGTAGTTGCCCAAGGCGACTATACACCCTATCGCTCAGCAGCAGATAATCGTCGAGCAGGGATCTCTCCAATCACCACTGATCTCTCCCATGCTTTGCTCAACCGCCCGTCTTCTCGTCATTCCAAAGAAGGTAGTCTTAGTAGTGCGAGTGGTGAGATAGTCGATAGGAGCAATCTCAGTGCGAGTGATTGGAGTGATCTAGGGCCCGAAGCGGAAGAATTCAGCGGGAAAAGAAGTCGAAAAGCTGCAGTCAGATCAAGCGGTAGTTCAAGATCACCGATAACAGCTTCCTCACCTGCTCTTCCAACTCCACCTCCTACATTCGCTGTCCCATCTCAGCCTCGCGAGGCTTCTTCACTTTCATCGCCATCAAGTCGCTATCATGATCTCAATCATCCAGCTTCGCCCTCTGTCGCGGAAGCTTTCCCTAAACCTCAGATACGCCATCTCACGCCTACTCCCATATCCCGCTCGTCAAGTCAACGAAGCCACCAGAACCCCTTTGGAGATAACAGTGAAGCAGGACCCAGTCGTCCGACCAATGCAGGACTCGGCTTAAACATCGATAGTGATATGGATCCTGAGACAAGAGCACTGATAATGCAGTTCCAACAAGAAGAAATGGAAGCGCAGCGCCGGGAAGAGCAAAGGAGGAAATATCAATTACAGCAGGATGAGGAATTAGCCAGGAAGCAACAGCAAGAGGAAAAGGACATATGGGAGATGATGGTGCGGATGGAAGAGGAGAACAGGCAGAGGCAGGAAGCTCAGATAGCAGAGGACGAAGCAAGAGCTGTGAGTTATCGAAGCTACATATTCTATTTGTGTCTCTTGCTGACTTGATCACCTGTAGCGCGAGGTTGAAGCTGAACAGCGGCGCGAAGAAGAACAACGACAATCAGTTGAAGCTGCTCGAGCGGCATGGGAAGCTGAACATAGGGAAGAGAGGGAAAATCGGTTTCATACATTCAATGAGGATCGAAGAGCGAGACAAGAATATTTCAGGAGTCGAGCTCAGATGGGTAGACCCTTGGACGAATCTGCGACGTTTCATGTCCCACTGCCGGATGAACGGCCTGGATCAAGAATGTCAGGTCCTCGTCAGACCTCTGGACCTGTTCCGCACCGACAAGGTAGTACGACGAATCAACCTCTTTACCAATCTCCTCAGACCCAGTATTCGCCTGAGATGTCTTATCCTTCCAACGCACCTCCTCGACGACCCAGTGGATTCCCGGTGCCAGGCTTTCAAGAAGCTTCCCATGCTCAGGATAGACTGAATGATCCGAGATTGCAACAGGTTACTGGTCGATCGACCCCCGCTCTTCAGGCCCCTTCGCTACCACCGCGAGGTGATAATCGGCAACGACTGCCCCTGCCGTATGGTAGGGAAACGGGTGGAGATCACCTTTCAGCACCACCGACAGTTCAAAATGTCCGATCGATGGATAATCTACGACCCTTCTCTCAGCAATCGGGAGCTTTCCGTCCTCCATACGCAAACCTACCCGCTCGCTCAGCTATGACTCCTCAACCGGGAGGTTATGCCGAACGTCGAAACATTCAACCACCTGGCCATGCATACCGAAGCACATCCACCGATCGGGTGCACGATGGAAGATATCCGGATCCCATACACTCAGGCACAGGGAGGGTACAACCACCATTACAGATATCTGTTGGTGATACAGGTACTATCCCCTTCCCATCTCCTCACCCTAGCAGTGCCACCTCGACCACTTGGCAGAACAGACAAGGGTTCAATACGATGCCGAGAGCCGCCCGTGGACCAAGTTGGGATGATCAGGAACCTCCTGTCTCTGCATCTCGACCTAACACCGTACATTATGATAGATCACCACCACCACCGACTTCCCCTCAGACCGCTATGGGCCGTCGACCCTCGACATATTACGACGACTTTAGTCCGCCGATCACTGCTCGAAATGCGGGAACGGGAACTTGTCATTCCGGATTTACCGCACCAACTTCACCAAATATCTGGGAAAGACCGAGGAGTGGTTCTGCTTCAATGACTCATCGACCTACTACACCTATCATTGATACACCTCGTCGAGTCAGCGAGAGTACGGTATATAGTGATGATAGGGAATCCCAACTTCCATATAATCATCCCAGCAATTCTCCTGAATCCGCCTGGCTCACGGCGAATCGGTATAAACGCAGTGATACAGATACTCTTTCTGTTGCCGGTACCGTTAGCTCAGACGCCACTGTTCGACCTAGTAGAAATGAAGATACGGATTCGAACGATACTGCTCGAGCTGGTGTTTGGGAGGGTCATATTAGAGATATGATTCAGGCTGCTTCTCAATCAGGTGGTGGAGATGGTACAGCTCGCCCGATCGCTAATGATGAAGATGAAGCTACCCTGTGGATCACCGCGCCTAAACCTCAAAGCACTCCTCCTACCCTTAGCCGATCAGATGCTGTGAGACCTTCACCATCTAAACCCAATCTTATCGTCAACACTGCTGCACTTAGTCTGTCAGATGAGATCGTATCGGCTACCACACCTTCCGATAGCGCAACGGAATCGGAAGGTACGGGAGAAGGATCGATATCCGGATCGGGAGTTAGGAGGGGTAAATCATTTGCTAGACCTAAAGATCCGAATCAATGGAACTTCCGACCTGAACCTGAGCAATTGTACGAGAATCTCGATAGGGTCTTCCCCAAGATCGACTTGGACCAACCTATCGTACAGGGTCCTGGATCTACGCCTACCACTCCTGCAGGAGACTCGCCCTCGATATTAGAGAATCTACAATCACAAGCACCTTCCAAAGTGACTCCTGTTCCCGAGCCTGCTCGGCCTCCTTCGGGATCAGGTGGGTTCAGCGGGATGGTGAGGAGTAAATTCAACAAGCTAGAGAATAGAAGATCCATCAGGGTCGTGGCGGATCATAAGAGACGGACATTGCAGAGACAATCTCGTGATTTATCTAGTATCTTTGGAGGCGGTAGTAAGAAATCAATTCAGGATGATCCCAACAGTATCAACAATAACAGCAATAACAATGTCATCAATAACAATGATAAAGATGAAGATGATCAAGTGCAAAAACAAAATGTCAAAGTTGAAAGGAGATCTTCTAAAATGTGGGATCACAAATTAGTTGAAGTTACGCCATCCAAGATTGCTCTCGGTCAAATAAACACCCCTATACCTGAATCACCAGCTGGCACCGGAGCTAACACGGTGAATTGGGTCAAAGGTGAATTAATAGGTAAAGGATCTTACGGACGGGTTTATATCGCGTTGAATGTCACGACGGGTGATATGATGGCTGTGAAGCAGGTTGAATTGCCTGTTTCGGAGACTGATAGGAACGATAAGAGACAAATGGGAATGGTCAAGGCGTTAAGGGATGAAATTGAGTTGCTGAAGGATCTGGAACATAAGAATATAGTGGCTTATCTTGGTGAGTATACGGTCTATAATAGCTAGCTTCTGTTATCATGCTATTGTGGGATTTGATTTACGAAAACTGATCGCTTCGAACTTTGCGATGTAGGATACGAAACGAGTGAAGAATACCTATCGATGTGAGTACAGCTGAACTTTAATTGATAGTATCATCTGAAAGAGACGACAGCTGATAAATCCCTGCCAACCCTAGCTTCCTCGAATACGTTCCTGGAGGCACTATCGCCTCGATCTACCGTACACCCAACCAAGCTAGGTTCGAACCTCAATTGGTCAGATTTTTCACTGAGCAGATACTAGAGGGTCTCGCTTATCTCCATTCTAAGAATATCTGGCATCGGGTGAGTTACCCATCCACAACAACATAGGGCTTGCTTTGCAGCGCAGACGCTAATCGTTGAGATGATCTGATAGGATTTGAAAGGAGATAACATCCTGGTAGACGCTCAGGGTATTTGTAAAATATCAGATTTCGGTATTTCCAAGCAGACCTGTGAGTGATCGCATCCCCCTATTGATATTGCCTTGTCGTGACATGCTGACGTTTGAATACGAATCATAGCCGACGCCTACGACTCTTTCGGTCAAGCTACGAATATGAAAGGATCGGTATTTTGGATGGCACCCGAAGTGATCCATTCATTCTCTGAACGAACATACTCTGGTAAAGTTGATATATGGAGTTTGGGATGTGTCGTATTGGAAATGTGGTCTGGCAAGAGACCATGGGGTGATATGGAGCAGGTCGCGGCGATGTTCGAAGTAGGTCGAGCTGTTATTTGAAGAGCCAGAATCTTTGTTGCTGATGCTAGTATATTCATTTATTGGGATACAGCTATTTAATAAACGGGCTCGACCACCTTTACCGTCTGACATCCACTTGTCGGATATCGCTTTGGATTTCATGAACATTCAATGTCTTGCGACTGATCCTCGAGATAGGCCCATGGCAAAAGATTTACTTCAACATCCGTTCATATTGGATAAAGATCCTAATTGGACTTTCAAAGATAGTAAGATTGGCAAAGCGGTTGCTAAAAGAGGCGCTAAGAGGGTACAAGCTTGAGTCGCATAAACAAGTCAACATGTAATTCACATTTCTTACAAGTACGCCGATTGTCATAATCAACTGTAAAATTTAAGAATACATTTATGTTGTTCCAATATTTCGTTTTTCCATTCTCGATTTACATGACATACATACTTTTACGATCTACTAGTTTGAGTCTAGGGTTAATGACGCCTTTTATGCATTATTCGTTTGCTGTATATCTTATAAAGATACCATTGTGCTCGCACTCTTTGAGAATTGGCATACAATAATTACCAAGGCTCACGATCGTCTTCCTGTTACCAAAGCCTTTCTGCCGTTGTTCTTGATGATGAATAAATCCCTAAACAGTAGCGATGTATGTTCTGAAAGCCTCGGTCCCTTCATTCTCAGCGACCTTCTCCATTTCCTTTAATATCTCTTTATCATACTGATCTTCCCCTCCTGAGAAATTCAAAGCTCCGACTGTATTTCCCGCCTCATCAAATATCGGTACGCAGACCGTCTGGTGTATACCTAATGCTATGAGCCAAGGGGCGTCCACATAGGTCGATCGGAGCTCTTCAATATTCCATGAAGCGTAGGGCTGTCTGGCTTTGATAACTGTTGTAGGCCAGGGTGCACCACGAGTCATAATCTTTTCGCCTCCTACTGGATAATCTTCCTATCATCGTTGCAAAACAAATACATCAGGGCAGACCTTGTCACGTCAACTGATACGAGAAAACTATTTTATCACGTACAGGATGAGTGGAGTATATTCTCTTAAGAGCATGTTTAGAGTCAATCCATTGTAACACTGTGAAATTGATATATCCGAAAGACTACAACATGATTTTGAAACATACGCTGTCAGTCAGTCGTGATCTGACACGTAGACGGATCAAGTTCGCTCACGTCTTTCGCTTTCTTGGCTACAATGTCGAATTCTGGCGCATTTGGTTCGGATACCTCTGGACGGGAGATGGTAGTTGGTGGTGCGGTGGTCATGTTGGATCACTGATTCAGCTCTGAGTACTGTGATGAACAGAATAACATTTGAATGCAAGCAAACAAGTCGACAAGACAACTGGTGAACCGAAACTGAGAAGAAAGATTTGCATAGAATTGTGCCAGCTCTTCGCATAGCAGTCAGCACA
The DNA here is from genome assembly GCF_000507465.2 of Kwoniella mangroviensis CBS 8507. Classification (NCBI taxonomy): domain Eukaryota; kingdom Fungi; phylum Basidiomycota; class Tremellomycetes; order Tremellales; family Cryptococcaceae; genus Kwoniella; species Kwoniella mangrovensis. The sequence goes on along the minus strand of NC_088828.1, from coordinate 518,084 downwards.
GAGTATCGTGTTCGATACATGCATGTGGCCCCAGGTAGAATGCCCTTCTCATCTACTCGTATCATCCAATACGATGTCAGGTCTTGAACAGAGGTAGAGAAGTAGACCGAGGGCAAGCAATTTTCTTTATAGATGTCTCGTGACCTATCTTATCTCATTCAAGATCCAAATTAATATACAAATCCGCGGTCAAACTGAAGTAAACCTCCGGCAGAGCCGTCACCTTGCCTGCTGGGATACACCTACGAGGCTCGTAGAGTACAAGTATGCATTTGTGATGTTGTCATCCCGCGGGTTTCTTATCTCTAATTTTGATGCGAATACGGGTGAACACAACGTCTCGTAAGATATAAAACCCAACCCCTGACTTTGTGGGGTAATGATCAACTGTACTGCTGTTCCCTCTCTGCGATCATCTACAGCTTTGCAACAACACGACAAGATGCAAGACGACGAGAAAGCGTATCTACCTTCTAAGGACCTGAACAAGAAGTGAATGAGCATGATGATCAGCATGTCGATGCGGAAAAGGATGATGAGGCGGCTAAATTTCTCGCCGAGTAAGTCGCAGTTTTGGCATTCGTGTGGCAGTACTGTACCTATCACGATTTGTAGCTGATCATCGATCGAAATATCATGCTTGATATAAACTATAGAGTGGCCAATCGACCTGATGCGGAAGAATTGCTTGCGCCATTAGGCGAAGTAGAGAAGAAGAAGTTACTGTTGAAAGTCGATTGGATCATGGTACCTCTTCTTGGTGTGGCAGTGAGTGAGTTTTCCATGATTTTTGCATGATATGGTATCGTACTGTACGATCATTATAAGTGTGCTGATCCAGGAGAAATGAAATGTAGTGTTGGGATCAGTCGATAAAGTCTCTTTGGCAACTGCGGCAGTGATGGGTTTCCGAGAAGATACACATCTAGTAGGCCAGCAATATTCACTTACATCATCAGCGATTTACTTTGGGGCTATCGCTGCTATCATCCCCTCGCTCATGTTGATGCAGAGATTACCACCACATATCTATATGTGAGTCTGTTCACCTTTTCAGGTATCAAGGAAGGCGAGTGACTAATCTTTGTGCGAATGATGCAGTTCTGCCAATGTTACTATCTGGGGGATCATCACCTTGTGTCTTCCAGCTTGTAAGAATTAAGCTCAAGTCATGGTCGTAAGGATTCTCTTGGGTGTATTTGAATCAGTCATTTTCGCAGGTTTGGGTCTGATCGTAAGTACTCACCCATCCATCAACTGATTCACCCTACAAAGAAAGGTGATCCTAGCTGATCTTCCGTTCTCGACTTAGGTATCGATGTGGTGAACCCGAGACGAGCAACCTATTCGAACAGCCTTTATCTTTTCCACCGTATCCTCGTGAGTAAACCTGTTCCCTCGTCTTATCCGATCCGCTACCTTTCAGCTGACATGTTTGTCCGTACATAGCCTCTTCAACGGGATTTTCGCGGTGGCTGCATGGAATTACAAGGGCCAGGGTGTTGAACGATGGCAATTACTCTTCCTGATCGTCGGCGCAGCCACACTGGGATGGTCATTCCTTCTGTGGGGTTTCTTACCTGCAAATCCAACTAAGGCTAGATGGTTATCTTTGAGACAGAGAGTGGTCGCTACTAGACGAATGCAAGATAATCATACGGGTATCGAAAATAAGACTTTCAAGAGAGATCAATTTATCGAAGCGTTCTTAGATCCCAAAACGTGGTTCTATTTCCTCATCAATATCTCACTCAACGTACCGAATGGTGGTCTAGTAGGGTGAGTTCACCAGAATTCCCAAAGTGTCCAATCGTCGATATCGAAGTTTCATGCTGATTATCATGATTTGTGAACGGCACAGATTCAACTCTATTGTAGTTAAATCACTTGGTTTCACAACACAGACAACTCTTCTTTTGGGTATCCCAACAGGTCTCGTCTCTTGGTTATCTTCCTTCTTCTGGGGTTGGGTCGCCACTAAAACGGGAAAACGACATCTCAGTGCGATGGGTTCTTGTATTCTCCCATTGATCGGCACTTTCCTCTTGTACAAATTGCAAAGAAACTCGGTAGCTCTTCTTTATCTCTACTTGTGTTACATGTACTGGTGAGTACTATTGCTGCTGTGTATGGGATCTCCTCGGCATGGCCTGCGTTGACAAGTTATTGCTTTCCAGGGGCCCGTACATTGTCATGATGGGATCGATGTACGCCAATACCGGTGGGTATACTAAGAAACTCACTGTGTACGCTATGAGCTATATCGGGTATTGCGTTGGTAACATTGTGAGTTGTATCTCTGATCACAAGGATGATATCGAATCCCGTGTCGAGTCGTACTATCATGTTCATACTGATCAATATGTTGATAGATCGGCCCTCAAACATTCTTGACCAAACAAGCGCCATTGTACGTAGGCGGAGTCGTCGCGATGTTAGTCTGTTATTCCGCTGCTTTAGTCTTGATGGGTCTCTTCTGGCTTGTAAGTAGCACTGTACTTTCTGATTTTTGAGGCGTCCTTGTTAACGCTCGGATATGACGTTAGTACCTTCGGTATTTGAACGCCAAGAAAGCAACAGAGTACGAACGCCTCAAGACTCAGTTGGAATCGGAAGATCAACTCTTGAGTGACTGGCAGGATTTGACGGATATCAAAAACCCTCGATTCGTCTATGCGTTGTAATTGAGACTGCCAGGATGGAAGGGCGCTGGTATGAATTATTTTGTGTTTCAAGATGGGTCTTTACCCTGAAAATGATTGTTTTGTGAGATTGGTTCATTTGGATTTGCAAGTTCATCCACCCTTCGTGAGATTAAGTCATGTAGCGTTGGTGATATGGATGCAAATTGTAAAGTGGCATAGAAACCGCCACGATAACAAGAGATTGGACACAGTATGTCGTCTTTGCGGTTCGGGACGCAGCAGCGTGAGGTTCATGAGCATGAAAGGACAATGCGATACCACTTGAAATGACATTAGGGTGTGGCTTATAAGGGTAACACACGACGGTCGTTTTCACCGCGGCGAAAAGAAGCGGAGTCATGACAAGTGCATTCCTTCATTCAGGGTATCGTTCCGAGCGCTGAAGTGTGAGTGGTTGAGATAAAACAACGCCCTCGTAATAGATAGCACAGCATTGGTCTTTCTTGGTGTTGATACTTTTCCTCAGCAGGATGAAACAGGACATGGGAATCAGGAAGATTGCTTCAGTCTCGATGACACGCATGATCGATTCAATACACCTGTCATTTTCTGAACATCCGTTTGATAGCAAGCATATACGCGCCTCAGCATATTTCTGGGGTTGTAAAGAGGTTAATTAGACCTGACGGGAGATAAAAAGTTTCTCATCTTGCCGTGTGGATATCAATATTTCAGGGTTGGTTTCTAAACCCTTCGGAAGAATTGGGGGGGACACGTATTTTGAACCTGATCTAAATATGGAATGAAACATTCCATAGCTGCCGTTGTTCAGCCAAAGCCTGTATCTGTATTTAAGGGAAGCAAGGGAGGAATATGACCCATGGGTTCCTTGGACCTATGTCATCTCATCTCCGATAACCGATTTTTAGGGGGTTGAGGGGGATGATGCAAAGTTACGTGAACGGGTAATAGAAGATTTCTGGTAGACTGCAATTGCACTTCGGAACCTATCGGTCTGCCCTCAGAGAAGATAATTTTTAGGGGGGTCGAAATCTTGTCGGTAGGATTTGTTCGTAGAGTCACGTCTGTGGGGCCAAGGAGAGTACAATGAATCCCTTAGACCATTGAGGGAGGCTATGAAGGAAGAAGAGAAAAGGCAAGGAGATACATAGGTATGCTGCAAGAAGCCCTTTTCATACGAGAATCGCTCCACTGATGAGAGAGAGAGGGTGAATGGCCAGACCGAGCCATGCATGACATTCCGTCGTCGTCGTCGTCGTCGTCGTCGCGTGAACACCTATGCAAAGAGGCGGAGAGGATATTCTCGTTATGGCGCATACTGTAGCAATTCCAGTAGACGACAACAAAATTCATTGAGTTGCCCAATGAATCGTTCATTTATCCTTTCATCCATTCATTCATCATATGTTACTCAATCTGCATGATCTACACCCACACATCCTTCAGATCTCGACTGGCAACTTAGAAAGGAATTGGAATAACGTACAGCAGTACGACGTATAACAATTTCGATAATCACCGGAAGCCGAAACTCAAATCCAATATCTTCATAACCCGTTATCAGACCAATCATAACATACGACTACCTCTTGTGATGTTCTCGACTTCTCAATAACACCTTCATCTAAAAATATATCATATATAGAAACAACGACAGAAGGAACAACAGTGTCCACGATCCTCTCCTTTCAACTTTCAACGTTCTTTCAAAGTACTTTTCACTCGACTACCAGTATCAATACCGCATCAAACGCCTTTTTAATTTCCCCATATCACTCGACCACATCAACAACAACGCACTGATCGTCGCTCGTCGTTGATTGCGCCCTTCGACTCATCACCCCTCCCTTTGCATCTCGTATCTCATATCTGATCCCTTGCCGGCATCCCATTCTTACTCCTCCACCATCCGCAGTTGGGTCTTTGTCATATGCCCTGATCATTGGTATTCTTTTCGGAAGGTTTAAAGTGCGCTACGACAGCACTACGACACTACGACACACTACTCCTTGTTTCGACTATCACCCATCTGCTAACTCAGTCGTAGTCCAGCAGCACGTTCATTAAGAAAACCCTGCATCATATATACTGTTATTGCAAAAACACACACGAAAATGGCAACTACAGCTATGATCACCTCTAACCCATCAACCTCTATCGACAACCTTGATGATCCTACGCCCCCTGGAGCTTACATCTTTTCTTCTCCTTCTGCTAATCAACAAGAACCTTTATCACTCACTTCCGAAACCGCTATCAACATCGACACTCCTTTTCAACAACCCTCCTTTTCTCTCTCAACCCAATTGGATTTACTTCCCACTCAGTCCGTGACTAGTTATACCGTCTCATCATCGATTTACAGAGTATCGAGATTACCTCCTCAACCTACTATACCTCACGCTGGACCATCGAGACACCCTCAAAGATACTTGTTCTTCGCAGTGAGAAGAGGTCGCCAGGCTGGTGTTTATACTGTCTGGCACGAGGTTGAAAGGCAGATTGAGGTGAGTACTGGATCATCTCATTGAATTGCCGATGCGGATCCCTCTTATCTCCTTTTCCCAATCGTTTACGCCCCAGACATATTTGATGGATGATGATTTGCCTTTATCGGTAAACCGAATAAGCTGCATCAACCCTTTTTCACGTCACCCATTAATCATCTCACGTCACCTGTTACAATACATATATATATCATCATCGTTGATGTTCAGATGCTGATATTCCATTCCTGCTCTCCCCTTGAATCATGTAGGACTACCCAGATCCTGTCTTTCGAACCTTTTCAACCAAGTTAGCGGCAGAAGCATTTGTTCGCGGGTGGGATGGCGCAGGCAGGCATTCGTTACCGGTGAGTATAGCACTTATAGAATTACTGCGCCCTGGTTCCAATGCTGATGCGTTCTTCTGTTCTAGCAATCAACACCCAGACCACTTCGAGAACATCTCGCCATGTCGTTTCCAGGCTCAGTGAACATATCCACATCTCCTGGCAAGAGGCAGTCGTATCATTCTCGACTCCTCACAGCCCCAGGCCCATCCTCAAATGATTTTGCTCCTTCACCCCTCGATACTACCCGCCCCCCGCTAAATCCTCGTCACTCGTATCACCGACATAGCATGGTGAAAGTATCCAGTCCACTGCGTTGTCAGGTAGACGAAGAAGAAGAATTGATTGAATCCGCCGGATCACGACTGCCTCCATTGAGGAAAGCTGCAAGTTTCATCGGTGCTGGAGGTCTACTCAGTCCACCTCAGAGTCCAGAGAAAGCGCAGGGAAAGAATCTATCAATCATGGAAAGGGAGAGACCTACGAGATCGAGGAGTGGAGAAGGAGCACCATGGTCATCACGCAATCATCGAGACTTCTCTTCGGGTCCAGATGGAGGTTTGGGACTTGTCGCTCGACCACTCTCACCACCTCAGTCACCAAGCGATAAACGAGCTACCATCCATGGCGGATCCGTCTCTCGACCTGCCGCCACCCGTACGCCTAGTGGACTTTGGGCTGACGCAATGGTACCTCGACCTAGTCCAAGCAGTTCTAAGACCGGATCAGCTGGTCAACCTGAATTCTCGGATCCTACAGCTCCCAAGTTTTCCAGATCAGGATTGAAGAAAAATGGAGTCATCATGCCTGTTGCTGCTCCACCTGGAGCTCAACGTAAAAATTCCTCTCAGTCACTTCGTTCGAAAGCGAGTTCAGGCAGTTTGAGAGGTAATGGATTCGCAAGTAACAACTCTTCTTCGTCGTCTATCGTTTCGTTCGATAGACGTCGATCATCTGCCTCCTCCTCATCACTTGGCCCTGGACACGGATATGCACAGGATCGACTAGCCTCGTTAGCTGAAACTTCAAAGATGGAACTACAGCTTAGTGAAGATGGGTTATTATCACTTTCACCACCCAGACCGGCATTCATGATGCGTCGATCTCCCTCTGCTTCCAGCGTCGCTTCGAACGAATCTATATCTTCGATGGGATCTATGACCTCTTCATCATCTACCAATCAAACTTCTTCGCTGGACCCTTGCGAACCCATCTTGGAGGAAGACCAGGATGATGGACATATACAGATCGTAGGAGAGGAAAGGGACTTGGTGATTAGTTGTACGAAATCTGACGGTGATGCCGATGGAAGTTCCAACGGGGATAAGGATTCGATGAAGGGAGGGAGGAAGTCGAAGAGTGGTGGAGGGATGTTCAAGAGGTTGGCTAAAGCTTTGAAATTGGAGAAGAAGCAGAGTGCGAGGAGGGGAAGTTTGTGATAGTGTTTGAACTGATTGAAGGGATAGGTGAAATCTTATAGGACATTTTCGTGTTTCCGTGCTCTTGTGGGTCCATCTGGGTGGTGATTGTGTATTGTGTTTTGCAGATCTGAAGGAAATAGCTTTGCTCTCCTTATGTTTCTTTCGATTTTTCTCATTAAAAAACTTTTACGAAGAGATTTCCGGACATTGTTTCTTATTTATCTCCCCCTCATAGATGTGTTGGAATTGCCCTTGTGCTTATTGTATTTTTTAGTATAGTATATATAGAGAGCTTGGTTCAATTGCTCGCTCTCCCGACCAATCCTTTGATATGATGGACTTTTACAATATCACCGTCCTATGCTTCTTATATCGATATATATATTATATGTCATGTATCGAGCCGAGTATACTCCTGCGTGTGGTCGTCTCAACGACTGTGACGTATCAACCTGATTCAGTTCGTAAAATGCACATGGATCAAATTAATCATGTTTGAACATCAATTTCATCAAGTATCAAATCATATATAGACTAACGTAATATTCGTTTTTTCCGTTTCGTTTCAATTCATTCGATTTTCATACGCATCATGGCCGTTACCATCACATTCGAACATCATTTAGTTTACAAATCCCGTTCCACCTCATTCCGAATTCCAATCAATGCAAACTAGCCCAACTGAACCCTTTGCCCAATTCGTTAACTCTCTGTTTCATCTTTGGCGAAACCAATTCCTCAGGACATGGCATACCTTCCCATTCGATCTGACTTATCCTCCGTCTCTTAGGCTGACTCTCTTCGAAAGGTGATGATCCGACGATAGCAGCGTTATGTTTGGGTGATCTCCAAAAGTTGAATTTCGTATTTTTCGAAGATGGCAAACCGTCGATCTGTGTCGCAGAGGACTTTATTCTTTGTCCGAAAGTACCCCTCTCGTCATCGTGGATGAGTATGGAAGATGGATTGAGGATTTTGGAAGATGGTTGAGAAGGACAGGGAGATTCGAACTGATCGTTATTCTTGTATTTCGCACTGATCCCTCGCAAGGAAGAGAAGGGAGTAGAAAACGTTGAGGAACACGTATCATATTCTGATCCCTCTTCATCTTCATCGTTGAAATCGGATGAAGTAGATGGTGTGGATATGTCCGATGCGTTTCGATGGATTGGTTGAGGCGTTTTGGGTGCGATGGTCTTTCTAACTGATTGTTTTGACTTTGGCTGTAACTGAGGAAAGATGGATACAGATAGTGTACCTAGTCTGTGAACTTCGCCGGGGGTCATCAAAAGAGTGTTACGTCTTTTCCTAAACAGTCCCATTATGAAACACATCAGCTCAAATCCACTGAGACTATATGCTGTGGTCCACTTACATCTTGATTTCAGATACTTTGACTACTTCCTTCTCACCTTCTGCGTTCGCCAACACCTTCAAACCCTTCAGCTCGAAATTAAGTAGAGGTTCTGAAGATGATGCTCGGAGTGAAGTGGGAGAGGGGACCGGTAAGAACACATCGTCAGAGATGCGGACGGGGAAAGGTGGTTGGGGTGGGCATGTCAAGTGGGACCAGGTGCCGGACATTGCGCGTGTAGTCGGTCTGATGGGACGAGGTGAAGCAAAGGAAAGATACAGCAGGATGATCAAAAGGGATGTTGATGAAAGTGGGAGGAGATAGCGGATTGACAAACAACTTCTGAAGATGGACTTGTTTGTATGTGTTTGAGAAAAGAGAAACAAGAGAAGTGGGACGATGGTACGAATGGATATATACAATTCATGTCTGACAGCAGTCTCACTCAACGATGGACTACTTCAGCCAACTCGAGAGTGGAAGCAAAGATGAGAGCCCCGACTGAGCAATCTCATCAAGTTGCGCCTCTATCACTTGGTATTTCAAAACATACCAGCCTGCGTGATGTTTGTCTTTTTTTGATAATGAATAGCAAACAAATGTCTGATTGAGATCAAGGCCGGTTGACTCTCTGCTTCACTACCACTTGGGAACAGAGGAAGACTCTGAGTCGATTCAAGAAGGACCATTCACCTTACCGCTATATCTCCAGAAGCACGAAGGTAGTACATACATCACAGATAGGCAATTTGACCCAAATAAACTCTTACTCTCGTTGACACATGTGATGTTTCACTTTTTCCCTTCGTTCCAATCTATTTGTTTACTGTACCTGATGAGTTGATGATTTTCAAGTGACATCCCCCTGAGCAATAAGCTACACATTCATAATGACAAATATGAACAAGCATATTGATTCCTGTTGATCGTCTACGGCTTTACTGAATTGAACATAACAACTGAATCCAATTCTATAGCTTAAGTTTCACCCTGCGTGATAACCTAAAGTCGAGGTGCCCCAATCCACACGACCTGTCCATCTGAATTGATCTATGTGCAGGACCTCTTGTCAATCCATCTCGGCAGACAATTATTCTTCGTCATGCCTGCTCTCCTATGCTTGGCTCGTTGGTACATTGGAGAAGCTATGAAGCCTCGGCAGGGCAGTCAAAGCAACACCACACGAATTGGATGAACCTCTGAATCCAGCTTATATGCAACCCTGACTGATCAGATCTTTCCAGAGCGAGTCACAATGAAGAGTGGTCTCGATCTCAGCATCATCCTGACCCTAGCCTCCTTCAGACACGAGCCATTCGAGCATGATGACCCAGGACTCAGAGCAGACTGGCGATCACGTGCGCCACGCGAATGCCACATTGCGATTTTGACGTTGAAGTTTCGACAATACCTGGTGGGATTCACCAAGTTCATGTACAACATTCATTCAATTATGCTCCTGCTTCTATGCACATCAAACTATCTGTAACTCGGGTCAGCAACAAAATGTCAAGCCTTCTCCCTTTCTCCAACGTTCTCAGAAATGCACCTCTGAGCTTTGCGCCCAGGCCTATCTGCTCAAGGGGTCTCCACAGCTCTCCATTGCGTACGTCCAATTTCTCGCCGTAAATTACTTATCGCGCTAATGTTTCAGCATGTCTAGCCCTTCGTAAAGCCAAATCATCCCAACCCATCGAAGAAGAAGGCGTCGAAGACGAAGATAAATTCGACAACGATGATCTATTCTCAACTTCTTCGACTCCGACGGTAAAATACCAACTTGACAAATCGGCTATCCGACAGTCCAACGTATCTACCATCTTAAAACACTCCAAATTACCTTCAAAGGAGAAGAAGAGAGATAAAATATCGATCCAAGCTCTGAGGCAGGTCGTGGCGTGTAGTGAGTCTGATGAAGCGGCGGAACTGAAACATGTTGTCAGGGCTTGGAGAGTAGGTGGGTTGAAGGTTAGCAAAACAACGGCGAGGGAGATTGTCGGTGAGTGAATATACCAATCAGCTGCAGTGTTGCAGATTCTGAAATCAGGCTGAGGCAGCTGATGATGTGATGTGGATAGGTCGATTGTGTAATCTTGGTAAACCAGAGTTAGCTTCTGAGCTTGTCTCAAATAGAATACATTGTGGGTTTCCTGTCCATCGGAATAAGTTTTATCGATACAGCTCGGCTGACCATCATATCATGTGTCCGATAGACGGTCTACCAGACCTGGACCAACCCACACTCCTCAAGCTTCATCACTCCCTCCTATCCTCTTCCCTTCCTCCTCCTAACCTCCCTCCTACTCAACCCGTATCCCCCACTCTTGCCCTTCTCCGTCTCAGTCTCGCCTCTCAAACCGAGGGCACCAGCCCCGAACAGATAACCTCCAGTCTCGCCTCATCGCCCAAGGGTAGGACGTGGAAACCCACCAAAGCTATTGAAGAATGGACGAACGAGGCCAAGCAGAGATTGAATGCTGTGGGTGGAGTTTGGGCGGAACAGGCAAGGAAGATAGAAATCAGCTAAGTTGGTAAAATGACATGTATATCCATATCAAAATCCTCATAGTAAATCGCCAAAACCATTTTAAGAACGCGCGACAATTAAAGATTAAGAACGCGTCTAAATCTCAGATTGTATACATATTGTTTTAGAGAATTGAAGGAAGAATTTAAATAACATTAAATACAGGTGTGTGAGATAACCGATTGAGATCGTATCTGCCGCTTTACCATACTCTCATTCACATCGCATCTACATCATGCATATATCCTTATACCCTATTCATATTTCAAATTTTTTATTGTATGCACAGGCAGATCGATTGTACACCATGAGAGCAGGTCGAACATCGAGATATTCCATTACCTGTTGTTGGCACTCGAGTGATTAGCCATCGTCTGAAGCACATATCTCACTAAGAGCTTACCTTCTAGGCCTCCTCAAACCTCTACCACCCGCCGAAGGTCCAGCTTCGGACTCAGCATACCCTTCCCATTCGTATCTCTCATTATCTCTTCTGCTACTGTTTTTACTCAACTCTATCGCTCGTTCCAAGTCATCCGTGTAGCTGTCAATCGTTCGAGGAGGCGACATCAACATCTGATTATCTTCGTTATCATTGCCCCGTCTCTCGGCTCTCTTTTTTCCTTTATCTTTACCCTGGTGAAGTCTCGGTTGTGAGTCTTCTTGCGAGCCTTCTGGTAACGTAGGAAGTCGTGTCGTTGATATAGACGGTCGACGGCTGAGAGACCTAACGCTGGGAGGAGAGGAAGGGAGTGAAGCCTTAGAGGCCCGAGAGGAGGTACTTCTTGCTTCAAAATGTGGTGGCTGTAATCGACCAGTCGCGAAATCGTGTAACATCTTGTATCTGCCCATGACGGTGGCTCCAGCGGTGAACATAGGTTGCTCCATTATGTAGCGACATAAGTCATCCACAGTTTCTGGACAGTAGAAATCGTCGTCAAGCAGATTTCGAGCTTGGAGATCTGTGACTTGAAGCTTGAGTGAGTCCAAAGCGTCTTGAAGTAAGGACCGGTCCTCATCATCATCCTCATCATCATATGTTACTAAAGGGTCGATACTTTCTGGTGGTACACCTAAATTTCCAATTCGTCTTTCCAATTCTTCACCAAAATCAGTTACCCATGAATTTGCCGGATCTAACAGCATTTTCCCATGCTCGAATACGATGCCTTTGATTCGGGCTTCGAACCAAACCCGATTCTGCTGCTGCAAGGCAGCCCTAAACAAGATAATCAGTAAAGACAGTCGAACTCCATACTACACGTGAATAAAAAGGCACTCACTGTGTTTCTCTCGCCCAGTCCTCGGGGGTTCTACTCTCAGCTTCCCTCAACTCCTCTTCCGTTATCACCGGCGTCCTCACGAATTTGCCCTTACTCTCCTTCCCGAGCCTCACGCCCTCCTTGTGCTGCTCTGCAAAGGTCATCTTGGAGAAAGGCTTATCGTGTTGTGGAGCTACTTCGTCCAATATCATCCCAGCTCCCTCTGGCTCTTCGTTACCTAGATCAGTCAGGATCTGATCAATCGAACCCTTATCACCCTTCATCTCCATCCTTATCTTCCTCTCGATAACATCATTCCTCTTTTTCATCCGTCGATGTAAATGCGGTATCAATCCCAGCAATCCCAATTGCTCTAGGCTCCTCCGTTGTGTTTCGTTCAATTTCGAGTCATGTTGATCATTTGAACTCTTTCGATCACGTCGGAACCTTCGGCCAGAGTGTGTTGGAGCTGGAAAACCAATATCTTCATAAGATAGCTTGGGAGCTTGGTACAACATACTCCGAATGTGGTCATCTACTGAGCTTTTCTGCAGAGTGGAGAGATATTGTACGATATCAGTCGAATTAAGCGCGAGGATAGAGAAAACTTTGATTGGAAGAGGTTCTACCGAAGGATCAGGTGCTGTGCGTCGGTGCCTTCCTATTCGTTGACGGTATATAGATACGCTCCATGGACAGGTCTGGATATGCTCAGTCTCAGTGACGTCGACCTACACATATCTGCATCACCTACCAGCTGTATTATCACGTTGCATCTCCAAGCATTTACCCCCAGCTCCCCGGCAGGCGACAAGGTGAGGATCCGACTTAATTCATCAGGATCCCAGCGGTCATCAGGAGGGTGACCTTCATGGCGGTTGACTCTATCTAGAATCGCTAGACGTCTGGCACCTGGAGTCGAACCCCTTATCGTGCAATTTGACAATCCAGCATTTGCCAGGAGCTAATCATGATCAGCCAGAATACGCCAAGTTTCATAACTCACTTGTGACCATACCGGCATAGCTTCCACACTTTCAATATGTACTCCAAATTTTGATTGTTTGGACAAAGGTAGGTGAGCTTCACTTTTCATAATCATCAATATAAGATCTATTGCACAGTTCATCTTGGTATACCCAATTCTCAAGATCTCGTCATCTGGCTTAGGTAGTCGACCAGTGGCATAGAAATCTGGAGCCAGCGTTGCAGACCTGGCAGCAACATAGGCAGGCCCATAATACGCCAACGATCTGCGAGAATGAGAACAAATTAGATTGACAACTTCAATATAGTCTTGGCAGTCTGCATGTCCAGCTTACTTTGGTATACCGTCCTGTTCGTCACCCCTCTCATCCTTTATTCTCCCACTTCTTCCATTCGGCTACAATCGCCTCGATCTTGCTGATCACTCTAGCTGCCGATTTCCAGTTCATGATGATGTAGGGCTTTAATTCGGTACTATATCTAGTGAGCTCCTGATACCACTGCTCAACAAGTCCTGGCGGTGCTACGACGATATGAGGCGCGCGAGGGGGTGCGTGACCAGCCGAATCTCCAAAGTAGCCAAGAGGGAATGATCGGGGATCTTTCTTCATTTCATCGATGAAGGCTGCAATCGTCTCGCTGATATCACCTTGATGAGTTGATAACAGCTCTTCGTAGCGTTCCTTCTGTTCGAATAGCATAATCAACGCACGCTCGCCCATGTCAGACTTCAAAATGTCTTTTAGCTGCTCCTTGCTTTTTGGACTTATTCCTTCCACCTTCAACGCCTCGGGAATGAGATCCAGCGTATAAAAACCATTGGCGTAATCTGAGACCAATTCAGAAAGAGAATTGCTTGAAGTGTTTTGCCCATACTCGTTTCATCCGCAACGATAACTCCAGAAGTGTAGTCCGACGAGGGATCTGGAAGACTCTCTACCCCGGCATACGCTCGAGATAGCATGGCAGTTGCACCCATGTACTGGTGTAATCGACCTACAAGAGGCACAGACTTGGAGGATGTGCTGAAAAGCCGATCTTCGCTAGATACTTTTGGCCACCCGTCGTCGATACCGATGGCACTGTACTGGAACAGTTGCGTCTTGCTGAAATTCAGAAAAATACCCATACCAATCTGAGGGCTAGGGTCGAGAGAGGCTCCAGGCCTAGTCGGATTTTGAAGGTGATGGGGTCGGAGAAGGTCATTCTGGTCACCTTCAGGTAGGGTTCCTCGCTGCATGACCGATTCATTCCTTGTCTCATCATCCGAAAGTGCCAATTCATCTATATCTTCGTCTTCAACTAGATTTATTCTCGAGATCATGGAATATTGGCCAGTCGACTTTCTCCTTTGTATTCGTCGACTTGCAATGTTACTAGCTTCATCACCTCCTCTCAATGCGACTAAACCACCCGGAAACTCTTCGCCGTATTCCAACATCAGCTGCGTGTATTCAATAAGTTTCTCTGGAGGTTCATCACCCGGTCTGAGGTATTCGGCGACTTTCGCCCAGCTGGTGAGGGTCTTCCGTAGGTCTTCACAGATGGGAGCTAGCTTCTTTTGAGTTTCGGTGAGAGATCCAGACTTTCTGCTACCCCATAATCTTTCAAGCTCTATAGGTCGGATCAGCCTTGGTCATTTTCACACTGTATCGGCACTCACCTCCAATCAATTTACTGGCCTGTTTCTCCACCTTCGCTTCCCTCTTCACCTTTTCCGAAACTTGCTTTGACAGAAAATTCTGAACATAGTGTTTGCTCGATACCTCCCAGAACTTGACCACTTCCTTTTCAAACAGATCCTCCAATCTTCTTTGACCACGGGAAAAAGTTTTCTTGGCTGGATCTTTCAGACCGTCGAATCCGAAGAGAGCCAATATCACGACACGGGCGACATCGTCTGGGATACAGATCTAGAGGGTAATTAGCTATGGTCTTCGCCTAGGATCGACTCACAGCTGCGGCCGCTTCTTTTTCCAGGTCATCACCACTTCCAACACCAGTCCCTTCCCTGCTCCAAGAAGGATATCTATCATTCCGATAAGTGCCATCGATTCCTCCATCTCTCCTGGCTGCATAGGCATCGTACATGTCCCAGTCACAAGCATCACTAGCTGATTTGACCAATGAGACAAAGGTTCGGTAGAAGATCTCAAAGTGTATTCTCCATTGCTTGTTATCATCGTTGGTAAGCTTCTGATTGGGATCGAAACTGCCGGGAACTCCTTTCTCCTCTAAGAAGATTTCCACATTCTCTGGTATATCGAACAAATTACCTTCACCAGCTTTGCTTCTAAATACTAGAGACATCATCATCTTCATATGTGGCGTTTCGTAGGGATTTTGATGAAGTTGACAAAATCTATCGACAGGAGCGTATTTATGACCGGATTTTCCACTTTTTCTTCTTCTCCTGGTACCATCATCATTCCTTGCTGCACCTCTACCTCTACCTCTACCTCTAACCCTTCGAGATCCACGAGAACCTCGACTCCCTCTACTACTCCTACTACTACCACTCAACGCACTTTCATTTGTGGTCCAGCTATCCACACTAACTCTGTCATCTGTCTCCTGTCCACTGTCATCGTCATCTTCGTCAGGTGATTTCTCGTCATCGGCACTGTCATTGCCAGGTCTAAAGCTTCGAGCGTCGTAGTTCGAGTCGGGTGACAGCTGCACTCGAGGTGTAGAAGGGGCCGGAGCAGTTTTCCATGAAGGTCTTCCGGATGGTTTCGACATTGTGGTTGAGATGGGCGAGATAGTATCGCTTGTGGGTGGAAAGGATAATAAGGATAATGGATTGGGTCAAGTTGAATGGTAGAGCCTATTGGAGAGATCAAAGGGTTTATGTTACGTATCGTTGGATGATGATAAGGAAGAGATCGCGAGTGTGTCGGTGGAACTCTAGTACTTGGATAGCTGTAAAGTCAGTCGATGAATGTGGGAGCTTATGATCTCTATGAGCAGATCAAGGAGTCAGTGAATATAGAACGCCTATAGCTTTGGTGAATGACTTTTGCTTGGTAGGTTTTGTTGATATTGAAAAATTTCTTTCTATCGCACAGACGTTGGTGTTTGCTAACACAATGTGACAACCTCAGCTGGAACACGTGGCATCTGGTGGTTGTACCTGGCGACCAATGCATTGAAGGATTTCATAGACCATTCATCAATTCTATGAAGCATGGTAGCATCGCTCGTGATGGGGAAAATGACCCTGCGTGAAGTCAACATATAACCTCTCATGCTCAATGCAACTCGCGGGGGATATCAGTGTACGCCGAGGTAGTCAGTACTGTATAGATGAACCGGCTCAGGATGAATTCAACGTCCAAATTCAAGGTCACTGACCATGTCTGTTTCGACGAACAATTTCATAGCCGATTGTTGTGTAAGAGTAACTCCCTCACACACAGAGTTGATCGTAAAAGCATGTGGCTGTGGAATAAGGTTCGAAACGACACCAAGCCAAACGACAAACACCAGTCGTTATTCCCTGAGGTTCTCGAAACGTGCCTGGATGAGTCATTCGATCCGGTGAATAACCAATGTTTCCAGTTTGATAACGTTTAACAAGGAGTGGGATCATGCAACCAGTATAGCCAAGACATGTGAGATGTACCTATATCATGCTTTCGGACTGAATGGCATGAAACGTACACCAGTGGATTCGCAGAGTTGTCTGTGGTCTGTTACAACACCATCATGTCAAAGCACAATCTCAAAGGACAATGTACGACCTGCACACACACACACTGAAAGATCAGCACTCATGTCTCTGTTTAGTGTGATTTTCATGGCAAAACCCCAAATCTTCGACAGTAGCTCCCTCTGATACCATTGATCCGGTACTGATTTCCGAGAATCTTTGCGCTGACCGGGTACGTAAATTTTGGAAAGTAGAAATGCACAGACTGTTCCATTGATCAGCGATCATTTTAGCGTCCTTCGACATGGTTGCCATACCCATTTTCTCGTCAAGGTGTGTATGTTTGATCTTTTTTTTACAGGGATTTGAGGTTGACCATCAAAATTTCTATTGAAAACTTTCGTTCTTTCAGCTTATATTGCATTGAACCGGACGGTAGAGGATATATAAGATATTCAGCATTTGGTGGGCTCATGACTCCTTCTCCAGCACATCTCACATCGTATATTGTGAGATAACGTGAGCATGGACAATACGTGAGATATACCCCATCCGCATCCTGCATCTCTGAGATAGCTCTTGGCTTAGTGCCATAGATGGTACCTGGATTTCTCTGGAATTCTGGGGTTAGAAAAACGGTTGATCTGCTATACATGGTATACACCTCTGAGACATATCCATCGTAAACCATCTGTCATTACCATCAAAAGAGGACAGAACGAATTCTAAGGGTCTATATCCCCATTTTTCCAACATACTTGAAAGTTCAAGCAACGTGTCTCGTATATATATATATATATGATAGTATAGTACAGTATCCATCAAAATTGTCAGAGTCCTTCTTCTCTCACATACAAGAGATCACAGATCATCCTCAATCGGTTGTACCGTCTAATAGAACACACCTACCTTATCATCAAGATACTAACCACCGCTATAGTCTGTATCGACTCAGATCAAGATCCTCTCAAAGACCCAGTGAGTTTTATGACGATCTACCTTGTCCTTGCCACCGGATCGGGTCTTTCAATTGTCGGATCATGCTGATCTATGTCGTGTGGATATGCAGTTCCTTCGTGTGACCGTATGATACATAGATATAGAGTGAATCATGAACAATCAACTTCCTAAAGTGGTGCCTGCTCGACGTGCAGCGGAACAAGTGGATTCAGCTCTCGAGAAAACTACGAAGGTAAACGTCAAGTCAATCTTTTACCAGTTTAGTGGCTGATTCCACTACTTCGTCAACAGAAAAACACAAAAAAATCTAAACACGATCCATCACTCGACCTCACTCATGCTACCTCAAGTAAAGGCAAATCCAAAGTCGTCAATAGCAAAAGCGAACTCGGTCAAGCCATACATCTCCCAGCTGATCCTTCTTCCCTGACTCCTTCTCAGCAACGAGCCCTTGAAAGAGTAGAAGCGTATGATCAGATGACTACTGGTATGAATGCTTCGCAACTTGCCCGTGAGTCACAGTCTCATGCTCCTCACCATTCACGCTGGTTTCTCACATTTGTCACACACTGATGCAGATTCCCTTTCACTTAGTAATGTACTCCGCCAAACACGTGGCGATTTCCGCAGAACGCATCGCAATAGACGAGCGATTTTTGGCTGCTTTCGCAGGTGCGAACGTAAAAGATATCGTCACAACCTCCCACCGGATCGAATCTGCTCTTGTATCGCTCCCATCTCCCTCTAGTAGTACCGTCGAACAGAACGAGTACCGAGTAAAGCTTTCTGAGCAACGCGACAAACTGGCCCGAATAGAAAACACCATGTACAAGATCTTTACGGATGCAGAGGACAGGTTGAGAATGCATGAGAAAGTAGATGATCAATAGGCTGTCGTAGTACTACTGTATATGGAATGCATATAAGTTAAAAGCAAATTGAAATTCAGTTTCTCGGCTCGGCCTCAGGTTCAGGCACACACATCCCGTCTTCGATCGGTCATCTGCACTGGATCGCCTCCACTCCACCCTTTCCGAGGAACGACGAAGGCGATGATGACATTTACTGTAGCAAGTAGTATGTTAAATCAGGGTCGGTGTCTGGGCATTACGAGTGTTCATTGAAACTTAGTGCTTCGGTCACAAGGTCTTTGCGAAAAGGCATCAACCAGGTATATAACCGCATGAAAGCATATGTATATAAAACCCTTTCCTTTCTACTATACGTGGATTGCTTCCTTCAGAAGTCCGATCGATTCGCATCTACTTAGGATAGATATCTTCTTCTGGATCAGGCAGAACCCCTCTTCTTCGTTCACCCGTTCATCTTCAGACTATCCTCTCGGCAACATGAAGTGGACTGTCCTCTTACCTCTCTTACCCCTAGCGCTTTCCGCTCCTGCACCCCAGAACCAGCAAAGCGACACCCCTTCCTCCTCTGCTGCTCAAAATGCTACTGCTGCTGCTACTGCGACAGCGACAGCTAGCGGTTCTTCCTCCACTTCCACTGGTAGCTCTTCAAACAATAGCAGTAGCATTTCCGCTCATCCCACCGTAACGATCTACCCTGATACATCCAATGGTACCCCTATTGATATTACAGGAGTGAACGTAGCGGAAGTCGGACGGGATCACTATTTGGGTATACCATATGCAGCCCCTCGTAAGTTAAGACATGAACCGCAAAGCCTGAGACATACATCCAGAATCGTAAAGCTGATATTAGCTTTGGCTCAATAGCCGTTGGCGATCTTCGTTTCTCACCTCCCCAAAGTTATATCTACAATTTCAGTGTGACTGCGCAGAACCAACCTCCGGCATGTCTACAGAACCCCAGCGGACTGGCCGGAACGCAATCAGAGGATTGTCTGTATCTGAACGTCTACGCTCCACAGGGAGCTAATGCGACGAGTGTTTGGTTACCTGTCATGGTCTGGATGTGAGTCGTCTCTAACCTGCAGTCCAAAGTTGCAACTCATGGCTCTTAAACATATGTTAGCTATGGAGGATCTTTCACCAGTGGATCGATCGATTTATATGACGCTACAGCTCTTCAAGCGTACGCAGATAAGACTGTGAGTTCATCCATCCTGCATTTGACTCGACAATGGAGAACAAAGGTTGATTTGAGATTGTGTGATATGTTCTAGGGCAAACCTTTCATCTTCGTAGCTCTCAATTATAGACTCGGTACATTTGGATGGCCGTGAGTCAAACTGCGAATCAATCCTTTAGATGACGGGCTGAAGTTGAGGAAATGTTATCTAACGGTATACTGTAGATATGGCTCAGGATTCGCCGAGAACGGAGCTGCCAATCTCGGTTTGAAAGACATAAGAAAAGGACTTGAATGGGTTCAAGAGAATATCTGGGCCTTTGGTGGTAATCCTGATCAAGTAAGTTGAATCCTTTCAGATCATACCATTATCCATTTGCAAGGGGCACATGTGCAAAATGTTTACTTGTACTGTATGGGTACACTCTTCAGGTAACGGTCTTTGGTGAATCGGCAGGTGCTATCGCTATCTCAACACTATACCTCGATGAGAACATCAATACCTTCAAAGGTGCAATAATGGAATCAGGTGCTCAGTCTACTGCACCGATCGGTCCGACAAGTAGTACCTGGGAAGATGCCTATCAATATTTGCTTCAGGTGACCAACTGCTCTTCCACCTCATCAGCATCCGCCAATTCCACTTCTGGTGTGTCGTCCAATACCAATAGTACTGTCAATGCTACTACTGCTGGTTCTTCGGCTTCCAATAGCACCTCAAGCGGATTGACGGGATTCGAATGTCTTAAAGCTCTTCCTGCAGATGCATTGTTGAAAGGTCAGTTGGCAGTCAAGTCCAATCTGCTTTTTGCGGGGTAAGTGTAATTTCGTATTTACCAGACCCTCTAAGAAGTTTGGCTAATGAGTGATCTCACCGTTGACTGTAATGTGATAGATTCATTTACGGTAAGCTTGTCGAGAACTGCTATTGGCTTCTGAAAAAGTACACCGTACTGATGGTCGTTCGTTCGTGTACTATAGCACCAAGTATAGATGGTGATCTAATCCCCGATTCACCTCACACCCTCTTATCTCAAGGCAGATTTGCCAAGAAACCTTTCATCTCAGGAAACAACATGGATGAGTAAGTCGGCTTTCACATCCTCTTTTTATAATCTATGAAGTAAATTGACAAATGTGCATCTTCCAAAAACGAACAGGGGAACATCTTTCGTGCCTAGTTTCGTCAACTCGACTGAAACTGGTCTTCAACTATTAGCGATCCTCAGTCCTGTCGATCCTGAAAATTCCACTTTGGCTCAGCTGTACTCCCTCTACCCTCCTAATCCGTCTTTGGGATCGTAAGTATTCGTATTCCATCCTACTGTCGTCCTTTTGTTTCGTACCTCAAATACTGATATCCTGGGATGCGATGTCTGTAGACCTTTCGACACCGGTAACGAGACGTTCGGATTCTCTCCAGCGTGAGTTACAATAATCCGATAAATACGGTAGTGCCCCGAATGAGATTGTAGGCTGATATGATCGACTTCGATTTCAGTCACAAGCAAATAGCTGCCATCCTGGGTGACGCCCAACTCCAAGCACCCCGACGATACTTCCTGGAACAAGCTAATGCTCATGGATTGGATCAAACTTGGAGTTATCAATTTGAACAAAACACTCCTGGACAGCCAGCGGCAAGAGGTGGTGAGTCAACTCACTTCAGAAGGATATTGTCTTGATCATGAGGCTGATCCGGATTGATATTGTTTCTCTATGTATAGTATACCATGCTAGCGAGATCCCATATGTGTACGGTGGGGCTATACCCGGTCAGAACCTTACGGCAGGAGGGTTCGGAAATAATTATACGGTTGAGGATCAGCAATTATCTTATCAGATGATGGATTATTGGTAAGTGGTATTTCCATGAACACCACTGCCTCATTTCAATCCATATAAACCCCCGTACTGGAACTGGTACTAACGTGAGAGGTGTGGTTTTAGGTTGAATTTCGCATACTACACCAACCCCAATGGACCTTCATCGAGCTCGAACTCAAACTCTACGAATTGGCCAACATACACCTCCGAAAAGAATATTTTGAGATTGAAATCTAACAATGTCACAGTGTTCACCGATAATTATAGACAGGAACAAATGGATTTCTTCAATAACAACCCCAAACAGTTCAATTATAAGAGATCGTTCGCTATCAGTGGCGTACAAAGTGGTTAGTTGGATGTAAAGCCTGGAAAAGATGAGATCAAGATGGAAGCAAAATAAGATTACCCGAGGATGTTGGACTCTAGGCCAATATTGTTATAATTCTTGTTGATGAATAGTGCAGTACAATCATCCATATAATGTATCATATGCTGTTTTAATTCGTAGACTCGTATTATCTTATAGTCCCTGCTGAGTAAGTGTGAGCGTCATCCATTACAAGAAATCATATATCATGTGCATCGTAAATTCACATCATCCATTGTCAGAATGGCACCATACAAAAAAACACTTTTACACATGACCTTGTGCCTATCAAACATCACCAACTGTAGCCTGACGGTTATTCTCCTCTAGCACGTTTCGATGGTCTCTCTTCACCTATATCACTCTCATCGCTTATATATCCATCTTGAGCTTCGGGTTCGCCTCCACCTACTTGTAAAGGCTCGACCGTTGGGATATCTTCTTCGTCTTCCGCTCTAACCTCTCTTTTGGTAGGATCTATGGGAGTATCTCCTGAAGCAGGGGTTGACGAAGAGTACGTGGTTCTATCATTGGGCAATGTACTTTCTTCGAGTGAGATATCTCCTTTCTTTCGATACAAAATGATGTGCGAGCTATGTCATAGTAGTGACAATAGTATGTCAGCTTTTTCGTCGATAAGTATCTTTTGAGGTAGCTCACGCATCATCCTTTCCTGTGATCCACTCGCCCTCCTCTGGGGGTACAGCCACATGAATCGCTCTATCGATTTTCCTTTCTACGTCTCGAGTATCTCCATTCTGGTGTACATCAGGTGATGATGGCAGTGGTATCGCTGCGGGTGCTGGTATCGTCCATCCTAATTTCGACGATAGATATGTTACTATACTATCTGCATCGCCAAGAAGACAGATCTGAAGTGAGAGATAAAAGTCAGCCATGAGACCGGCACAGAAGCAGTCAATAGCTTACATCGGGTTTGACGTGATGAACAGGTGTAAGGTTGATATATATCTGAGGTACAGAATGTGGTATATGTGCTATTTCCCGGTGTATATATTATTAGTGCACCTTCTGTAAGAGCTTTATGAAGCAGGATGACTCACTCAACACCTCGCTGACTGGAGCAACCTTGAGACTTGTTCCTATGATTACCAATAGATCCACCTCTTCCCTATCCTTGAACAGGCACTCGTCAAACTCTGAATCAAGAGCTTGGCCAAAGAATGTTATGTTAGGCTGTAGTGAGACCATCTCAATGAGCTCAGGGACCTTGCGGATACGTTTCACTCGAAGTTCACCTTCATTATACCAGGCTCACCACCTCCCCATTCATTTTCCTCTTCTTCCTCATCATCGTCCCATAAAGCTTTACCTTTGCCTTTACCAGTCTTCAGCTCTTTCTTCATTTGCTGCCTTCGATCAGCTTCCTCGCGGCATTTGGGACAGTAGGGTATTTGCTGTGACATGATGAATGTTTCAATATTCTGTCCTGGTACACGAGTCTTACAGCGCTACGGAGAAGGTGAAAGTCAGCGGACCAACGATTATATCAGGCCCCATTTTGAGAATAACTCACCAGACATGAAGCTGTTTTGAATGAGCCTGAGGGTAAGATATCAGCCAAAATCCATTGGGTTCTTTTACGGAAATCTCAACAACATACCGTGACACTGCAATACCTTTTCCACTCCAGCTAGACTCTCTAAAGTATCTATATTCTGGGTATAATTACGTAGCAGCTATAGCAAGACAAATCGGAGGATCAGTTTGAATCGGTATATAACAGCCTTCTAATCACTCACTTTACCTTTATCTTCTAAAAGCTTGATCCACCTGTGACACGGACTCGGCACGAAGTTGCTTGGGTAGATTTGTTTCGCAAAGGAACTATATAGATATCTTTGAGTCAGCTTGACAACCAAAACCCCTCTTGGGAAGATCTCTGGTCCCTTCCGCAGCTGTTGATAGCTGAACTCACTAGAAGACCTCCGGCCTTTCCCTGAAATAATGTATATCAAACATCTGCTGAGGATCATCTAGGTCGTATTTACCTTCCTCCTGTAATTGAGCGTACAGACCTGTGCTCGATCTGAAATCCGGTATACCACATGAAGTTGATATACCCGCGCCGGACAGTACGATGATTTTCTTCGAGTTTTTCAGCAAGCCCAGTGCATCTTCCAAAGACGATAGATGAGACAAGCGCTGTCTTCGACGCAGCACCCTTGATAGGGCTATTTTCGCGAATGGCAAGAGATGTATATTTGGTATAGAAGGGTTACGTAGTGGGATTGGCTAATCGGAGGTCAATTCTCAGCTGACTCTCTTCCTTCAAATCGGGCATGATGGAATACACAGCTGAAACTCACTGGTATGATCCCGAATCCAAGTAATAGCTTTCTGAGAGATTTCATCTGACCATCTTCACCATGTGATAGATAACCTCTGAGAAAATTCACCAAGCCAGATTCTTTCAGTTGATGTATAAATTTCTCCATCTCCTCATCGCTGTATCCATTCTCGGCTACTCTAACGATAAGCCGTGAACAAGGATACACAAGTAGTTGCTGCTCACCTTCCTCCACTAGCTTATCATACTCTTCATCCTCCAAATCGTCTCTCTCTTGATCTGAATCGTATTCATCACTGTCAATTTGGTACGTTTCGGCCGGTGTGATCTCTGGTGCAAGGGCAGGAGGTGGTCCACTCATTTTGACAGTCGGGCATAAAAGCGTCAGGATGTGAATAGATTGGCTTGCTCTATCTAATGGAGGTAGGAGGTCCTGGTAAGCAGAAGCCACCAACTACGAGGCGAAGAAGACATTCAGACGATGATTCGAACTTGAAAATTGAAGAGGTGAACGATGAAAAGGTAAAAACAACGTGCACGTACCCGGCTATCAACACTCGTGCGTGGTGGTGCGGCGTTGACCGCAATTCCTAATCGGCAATACAACACTCAGGCACAACCGATCACCCACTGATTAGGAATTAATGTTCACCATTACGTTCAAATGTGATCGTTATCTACAAAGTTATCTCCCTACGAGTAAATTTCAATCTTGCCTTCATGTTCATATCTTCTCTTCTTCCCCTCTTCTCATACCTATATACCTCAAACCTCAAGACAGGCTCTCTCTCCCTCTCTCTTGATTACCACCACACCTCCGTTCCACTATCCAACCTTGATCCTTGCACTTCTCACCATATCATGTCGACCAATCCTCCCATCCGATCTATTCCAATTCAACGTAACCATTCCCCTAATCACCGTATCCAGGGGTACCTCGCTTCCGTCCGACCATACCTGGAAGAACATGCTCATCACGGTAGAAGCTATTTTGCCAGAGTGATGGGCGTGCAGCAGCATGAGCAGGCTGACAGGTATACGGCGCAACATCAATCGATGCATGATCGACATAGCCAACCGAACAAACACCTTACGCAGAATCCTGGTCCTGGTGGTGGTGGTGGTGGTGGTGGTGGTGGTAGAGCTACGTATATTCAACAGTACGATGACAAGGAGAACAATCTCCCTGCAATGCGACATCTCCCCGTATTTTCTAACCCATCAAGAAGGCAATACGCCTCCTACGCTTACCCGGATGAAGGAGTCATGATGAGCCGCCAACCAGATAACTCGCATTCTAAGTCTCATATCCCACCTCTCGCATCCAGATCCAACCCAAAGATCTTGAACGCCGCTCCGTTACTAAAGACTGACAGCATTCGAGAAGAAGAAAACGAGGTCGCACAAAGTAAGTCTTGATCTAACACTTGGATCGGAGGATGAACTGAATGTCGTTTGTAGGGAAATTGGCTCGAAAGCTTCGTCGAAGGGAACAAGCATCTATAGTCAAGCCTGAAGTCGAACATAATCCTTCACCTCCTCCCCGTAGGACCAGTAGACGCAAACGCCCAGCCGCTCCCGAAGAGACACCTTCTTTGGAGGAGTCTATAAACCAGGACGGCGAAAAGCAGATCAGGAAGAAGCGAAAGGTCTTACCGGCTTTGCAAGCAGCAAATGACTATAAGCCGAGAAATGTCCATTCGAAGACTGAAAGATTGACCGTGAGTGGGCATGTCGATTCTATTCGAGTTTTGGGCTGTTGTAGCTGATGCTGGACTTTAGATGGATCCTTCGAAGAAACCCGGTTTTCTTCTGAATGGCAAGGCCTCGAAACCTATTCATCTCACCAAACCAAAAGAAAAAGCTAGACGTGAATCAGGTGAGTTGTCGAGTTCAGATTGGTCCATACAGATATCTGACTAGAGATAATCAGTAAAAGCCTTCAATGAAAACGAGTTCCTGCAACTTGAGGTTGGTCAGCAGTACTTCTCGACAAATGATGCAGACGTCGACAACTTTGGTTGGGAAAAGAATTATCGACCACGCCAATCTTTCAATCCAGTTCAGGTCCAGTCAAAAAGGTATGATCGCTCTCAATCACTCACTCACCATCATGATCGGCCAGCTCAGGCTGCAAGAAGTCATTTCTCGTATCGCTCATTGAGCAGACTACCGCCACCTGGTGTCACCAATTCACCAAGCTGGCCGACTGGATCTAGTGAGATATCCAGGAGTAAACGAAACAAGATGAACCAGCCACCTTCATCTGTGCGAACTCTGAGTCAAGTAGACAGAGACGACAAAGCAGGACGTGATATCAGAGAGGAGAAGAGGAGAAAAGATAGAGCTAGGGATGAGCAAGAGCTGCTTGAGAGGCAGCGAGAGGTGGTGGAGATTCGAGAAAGAGAAGAACGTCATAGAGCTGAATTGGAAAGGTTGGAATTGGAAACGATTAAAAGGGTGAAAGAAGAAGGACTTAGAAGACAGGAAGCTGAGAGGGCGAGACGAGAGCAAGAGTGGGTCGATAAGACCAGAAAAGAGCAAGACCAAAGAGTCAGGTGGGAGTACGAGAATTCTCAGAGGGATCTGAGAGGAATCACAGAGAAGAAAAGATGGAAACTACCACATGATCATCCTCTGCAACATACCTTGAAGCCTCAATCCGAATCTTCACGGATATCTCATCAATCATCCAAGCAAACTTCAAAATCTCAATACCATCCTTACTACCCTTACGCTGGTCCGTCCATCGATGGTCGTCGACCTGAGAATGCACCCAATCCTTCTCGTGGCCTGAATATCCCTCAATCTCATCATCAGATCCCTATC
The DNA here is from genome assembly GCF_000507465.2 of Kwoniella mangroviensis CBS 8507. NCBI lineage: Eukaryota > Fungi > Basidiomycota > Tremellomycetes > Tremellales > Cryptococcaceae > Kwoniella > Kwoniella mangrovensis. The sequence continues at coordinate 491,030 of NC_088828.1, read as the reverse complement.
ACAGTAGCACCGAAATCAGCTATACCTCCAGTTTCTGAGCCTATAAAGGCCCACTCTATCCCATACATACCTACTCAAGCACCAATCACCACTACTGTCAGGCCGTTCGTTCAGCCAAGCACTTCTCCAGATCCAGGACAAGAAATCGTACCTCGTCTTCCGGCACGAGCAACAGGTAGCATGCTACCACCCCCCGTGCCGCTCAAAGCTTATGCTCAACAGCCGTCCCATCCATCATCTTCGACTCGGACCTTATCAGATATAGCCACCTACTGCCGAACCCACTCTCGGCTTCCTCCACCAACCCCTCAACCACATGTATTCGGTCGAGGCGAACTGCCTACGGTACCAAAACAACCTTCTTTCTTAGCTGTAGGTCCAACCAACAAGGTGAAGGATGAGAGAGCCGATGAGTATGCAAAGCGGCTCCAGCCTAACAAAGATCAAGTGGTTCACCATCCTGATGCAAATCAACATCGAGTTCCCTCGAACGGAGATTACAGCGGATCAGCTCTTATGAGAAATGAGTTGCAAGATCACCATCCTTCACATACACCTTTAAAGACACCGCGTTCCGACTATCATCGTCCTGTCCTCCAGCCCTCGGACAACAATCAGAATAGCAGGAATATCGGATTGAGTGCAGGGCATGGGTTAGCTGCATGAGGACATCACGACATGGGCAAGGAATCCGAAGACACGGTGGGGCGATGGATTGGCGTGAATTTGACATTTTTTGGCCCTTTAGTTGTTCGTGTGTGTCTTTGATAAACTGTGTCAAATCTTCGATCCCTTCTTCTTTTTCTAAATCGAATAGCTTATCCTTGTACTATACTTTATGTGTATAATACAGTTATTTCTCTGATTTGGAGAATTTGGTTTTGTCTCTTTTTTGACATTTATTCTACGAGAAACATGTCAAATAACTCATAACGTTTATGGAAGCCACGAAGATAATGACACGTTATGTAGTTGTCCTTTTGTAATGACCAATAATGTGAATATATCCAAATAGTGAGCGATGTCGAATCGAGGATTTTTCGAATGCACTTAATTAGCGATATGTTATACCTTTCTGTGACTAACAAGTTAGCTGCTTTCTTGCTCCACCGAGTTGCAGATTGTAAGTATCATCATTACTCTATGGACCCGATATCTGAAAATAGCGCGGAGATTGTTGGTTCCACATGTGACCATCGTTGATAGGACGCGTTCGGCCGAAAAATATAGACTTTCGATTTCTTAGCCGCCTCGGCCTTGGTATCGAAGAAAGCGTCATGTCATATCATCTCGTGAGTTATCGCATTTGCAATTTACCCTTTACTCCTAAAACCTACATGGTCTACTTTCTACATCATGGAAGTTATGCAAATGAGTTGCAAAGTCCTCTAAGCAATTTCTCTCATCGAATGAATGCTCACTATACCATGATCCTGTATGTATGTATGGTCGATCCGTAAAAATCGCAAATGGCCATTCACCGGATTTTTAAGTTGCCTGATAAAGTAATTCGGATGAAAGAAGATAATGATTATTACCCTGAGAAAAGTGATTGGTACCTGATTGACCGATTACTTTGTTTTCTTTTGCTGGAATGATCTATGAGTCGTAAGCATCAAGCACCAAGCCCAGATCGAGATGGCAAGGTGCTCATTCTACAACACTCAAAAAACGATTCGGTCGTTTGAAATTGAATACTGCATGCAATACGAACGGACGCCTGACGATGAATTTGGGTAGGTTACCTTACGTTGGATTAGAAAACCTAGATCGAATGAGACCGCATAATCGCATATCGCGATGAGATGAGATGAGATTGGGGGGGAAAAAGGCACGTGTGTGAGAGGATAGACCTTTCATCGGTCGAATACGGGAAAACGGACCGTACGAATGACACTCGCTGCTCTTACGATTGCTCTAATCTTGAGCAATCCTAGTGGAGCCCATCTGGTGAGGCTAGGCCTGAATGCGTTGCAAGGGTACAAAGAGTACAAACACGTCGTGCTGTTAATTAAGCTTAGCCAATCAGATAACGCGTATTAGACGGATTTCTGGTCATCTGATGAGTATGGACATATACATATCTAATGTCGACCCTTGGTCAATGCTGTTTCGACTGATTGTTATTACATGTTCTTCAGTGCAGAGGTGTAAAACCACAGTACGTATCGCACCCATCTTCCCCTCCGTTTTAACGGATTGCGATCTCAGCGTACAACCATGCGTATCGGCAATAAACGACGGATAAGGAAATGGGAAAAGTGCCACATTGATAGATATGATAGGTGATAAAACCATCATGCGTACATCTCCGTCCCTGAAATTGGTGAATAGGCCCAAACGGAACGGGATAGGAAATACTTTTATCAAGATCACAAGTGGCGATTTCCTTTATCATCTTGGCGTGGGTCATTTGACCGCAGTCCTGGTACTTGTATGCACACTCGTTGCGCAGGCGTAATCTTTTAGTCCTACTGTATGTATGTATGTATGTATGTATGTATGTATGTATGTATGTATGTATGTATGTATGTATGTTGAGATCAGATGATGTGTACTTTGGTTCCAGATGAAATGACGAGACTGTGCATTTTGACTTATCAAACTAATCTACTGTACTCGTCAATGCCTTTGAGGACGGATCCCTTTCAATATCTCATCTCATCTCACCATTTTCTATCTCATTCGCCTCGCCACCTTACTGTGCAGCTCTTTCAACTTTCCAGTATATACACCGCTGAAGATACAGCCTGTAGTGACTTTACTCAGACTTGTGTTACCGGGAAGACCCAGGTTGACTTCTACGATCGGAAGGTTATATCGTCTTAGCTGTGTGAATTATCATCGCTCAGACCCATCAAACAAGTACGGTTCGCCGGCTCCCGGACAAGAAGAAGACACTCAGCCAACTCGTCAATTGGCTATATCCAATCCATCATCACATCGAATCTTCTCACCATACCTTCTCACCGAGATCATAATTGGAGAAGCTAGTTTAATACTTGCCCAAGCTTGTCGGTACCGCGCGTGCCGAAATCAAGGTGTGATTTGATTTGATTTGATTTGGTTTTACGGAATTTGTCTATCTTGGATCCTTTTTCAGGGTTTCTGATTTGGCAGCACCGCCCAAACTGGCAATCAACAAGCGAGATAAAAAAAGAGAAACAACCCAAACCCAAAGGAAAAAAATCCCACTTTGCTTGCACCTTGTCGCTGATCTAATCAAATCAGTCTTTAAATCGCCAATTTCGATTGTACGAGTAATCCCCCCCCCCTTTTCATAAAACTTCGTAATCACCAACACAAGACACTCATACATCTTTTTCACTTTCTCACATCTCATCTCTTCTTATCTATCTATTTCATGTCCATATTTACCTCTGCTTATCTACATTCGATAATTGTAGTTATTCATCATTAGTCTTCCACCTTGACGACAGATAACACCATCCACACCACACCATCAAGTGATTCACACGGTCTTTTTTTGGGTTCTTTTTTTATCGATACAAAAGTATTCCGAATATCACCACACGCTCCACGTATCTCGGTTTTGACACAACATCAAGATCAACAACATCAACATCAGAGATCTCCAACATAACATATCGGTATACAAGACAGATCCTTTATAATACCTAATCTACCCTTACATACATACACTTCTTCATCACCATCGAGAGAAAAAAAAGGTAAACAACATTCAAAGGATATTTAGTATACTATCGTCATATCAAGATATTCTCCATTTAACGCCTATTCTCTCCATTCTTCATAAATCGGTAAGTTCCCTCTCTTGCTCGATCTCTCTCCAACTTTACCCAAGTTCTAGTTCTTTCGTTCTTATTTCCTTTGAAACTTCAACCCGCGTAACTACGTAGTCACAGATAAAGACTGCCGAGGGTGATATTATCATCCATCCTGTGTGTTTAGATATCATCCTAGATGGGACGGCAAACGGTCATGATGATGATGATATAAAGGGGATGTGTGGATCATCCCCTTTTTGTCTTGTTTACATGCCATCTACCATACATACATCTACAGCATTGCAAAATTTTGTTTTTCATTGCTTATTATTCATTTGCCACCGATCAAATCTATTATCTTATCAACATGGTTGTCTTACCCTAACATGGTTTTCACTCTCCATAGTCCCACAATGACCGATTCAGCACCTGTATCACCTTCGAGACCGAAATCGAATGTGCATTCACCCAACAACAACGCGAGATTATCGCCAACGAGTGCTTTCGGATACAATAGATCGGCAAGAGTATCAGATACAAGAGGATCAGATAGGTCAGAAGAAGATAAGAAATCAGATAGGATAAATGAAAATGGAGCAGGAGCGGGAGGGGAAAGATGGGGATCGAGATTCGCACCTGGACCTGGATGGAGAGTTGGGTTTGATAGTTCAAATGAAAGAGGTGGACAAGATGAGGATGCAGTAGCGGACTCGCCGTTATCGAGGTCAATGTCATCAAGACAAGTATCGGAAGAAAGGGATGAATTGGAAGGATCAGAAAATGAAGAACGTAGACAGTCACACAACGAGGGTATCGATTCTCCCTCTTTGAACGGGTCTGGGACTGGCGGGGATAGGAGCAAAAGAAAGATTACAAGAAGTACAACTAGGAAGATCAAGGAAGAAATAGACGATGCTCCTCCTTCTGCTAAAAAAAGGAAACGTGAGTCTTCGTACTGCGTTATTTATTCTTGACCCTACACACTAAGCTGACTCATTTGCTTGCCATAACAGCTTTAGCACCTGCTCACGAATCTCCTCTACCGTCACCTCCCCCCACAACCGTCAGAGCCGCTCATCCACCAGCAGGTACTTGTCCAGGAGATGGAAGATGTAATGGTGCAGGTGGCAAAGCAGGTTGTGAAGGATGTCCAACATTCAATAACTCCATCGCCTCTGGATTAGTCAGTGCTGCCGGATCGGGTCAAAGTGAAGGTGTGGAAAAGGCTACACCTCGTCCGCCAGTATCGGATCGACCTAATCTTGATCGTTTAAATCCATGGGGATTAGGTTTCATGGGTGGGATCGGTATGGGTGCGAGAACGCTTTCAACTTCCAGCGAACATAGAGGCTCACCCGCTGGCCCATCAAGTACCATGACTAGAACTGGCTCAGAAGGAGGTTCAAGAGCCGAGCATTCACCAATGTCTGATGACGATGGTAAAGATGGCGATTTTCCGCTCAACGGTCTGGCTGCGACACCGATTGGGATGACTTGCAGGAATTGTGGAACTAGTACGACGCCGCTTTGGAGAAGAGATGAGGAAGGTAGACCTCAATGTAATGCTTGTGGTGAGTGTCTGCCTCCCCAACCAACTGTTGATCGTTACTAATATCCGCTCTGATGTCTCAGGGTTGTATCACAAGCTGCACGGTGTCCCTCGTCCAGTCGCCATGAAGAAGAGTATCATCAAGCGAAGAAAGAGAGTACCAGCGGTTGGTGCTCAGCCTGGCAGTCGAGATGGTTCTGCAGGCACTGAGATAGCCCCTTCCACTCCTACGACCGCCATGCCGAACGTGGTAGCTCCTCCACCTCACGTTGCCCCACCTCTTGAGAACGAGAAGTCTCACCCTTCCCCTCCTTTCACTCATCGAGCTCCTCCACATGCCGAGCACAGAATGGGGCTCAACCCACTGGACCCGTACGGTCTTGCTAGAAGGAATCTCGTCAAACCGCAGACGGCCACTATGACGTCCGGCACTCCCGGAGACAGGAAGAAACCATGGTGGATCGACGGTGCGAGGGACAAGGAGAAAGATGAAAAGGAGCGAGAAGCTAGAGAAGCCAAAGAACGTGAAGGTGTGAGTTGACTTTCGCTTATCCTGATCCATTTCTCCTTAAGCTTTCTTTGTCTCTCAATCATCCTTTCATTACTGGTCGTGTTTGTCTTGTTGTACATCGAGTCACACCGCCTTCTTCCCGATCGTTGCGAATTTGGTCGTAATCGCTGCGATGTTGCGATTGGCCATACATCCATCCTTTATCGTCTCCCTCCTTCCTTGGGGAAGTCATTGAGACTTCCTCCTTTCACAGCTTTCTGATCGACTCCTTTTTTCGTGCTTCCCACCTTTGTTCTCAGAACGTCCGTTGGTGGCAAGAGATGAGTAAAGAACAGTCCCATCTCTCGCTTTTAACCGTCTTTGATCTTTCCGTTTCTTATTGCCCTTTCTCTCTCTCTACACTTTTCACTATGTCGGATAGCATTCCATTGCCTCCTCGTTATCATTCCAATTCCCGACCTTCGTCTGTTCCCCCGAAGATACCAGAGCTGACCAAGAGATCTCCTCCGCATCTCTTCTCATCATCATCAACCGAACGTATCCCGCGTGCTAAATATCCTCGCATGGAACTGAATCCGTCAAACGCTTCCAATCGACGATTTTCTGCTCCGCCCGTGCCGTCCCCCAATCCAACTCAACCTGATCGACGCGCTTCATTCTCTATCTCTGCACCTCGACAATCCGCTCAACAGCTTGCGGCGGAAGCTCTTCTCAACATGGCTCCTTCGTCGAACGGTCAGAATCGATCCGCTGAAAAAAGACCGAGCGAGAAGACCCCTCTTGTACCTGCTCCTGCTCAATCTACCACTTCCACTCCTGCTTCTAGATCCAATGCAAACGCCATGGATGTTGATACACCTGAAAGCGAGTCTCGTGGTGTGAAGAGAAAGGTAGTGGAAGATGATCCTCGATTACCCAGTGCGGTCACTTTGGGTCTGCATGGTATAGACCGGGAAAGGGAACGGGCGAAAGAAAGTCGATACTCCCACTCTCCCTTGGCTACCACCGAAGCACGACAGCCTAACCCTCCTGCTGCGAACACGTCGCGATTGGGTCAACAACCCTCGTCCTCAGTCCTTGGTGCATCAACCACGAACCGATATTCCGTTTACGGACCGACTACTCGAGATCCTCTTGGTGGATCTCCATGGGGTCTCAACCCATCTCGATACTCTACTTTGGGTCTGCGACGTGATCTTTCTCCATCGGTCTCAAGCTCTGCTGCTCCCAAACCAGCTTCTCTCGACCCTCCTCAACGTGCTTCACCTGATGTTGGTCGAGACTCTCGGTTCTACCCTGGTTCCGTCACTGGTTACGGTCATTACTCGATGGGTCGACGTGAGCTTACTGAACATCGCGAACAGCTCAGAGAAGGTAAAAGATGGTTGGAAGCGATGTTGTCCAAAACCGAAAAGATGTTACATATGGTTGAGAATAAGATGGCTTTGACCGGTGAAATGGGTCCTTCAGCTGGGGCCGCCAAACCTTCGACTGCCACTGTTGGAGGACGTCATGCGGACGACTGGGAATTTGAAGAACGGGAGAGGCTCAGACAGAAGGAGATCCAGCGTCTCGAGAGAGAAAGGGAGATGGATAGGGTCGAAAGGGAGAAGAGAGGGTTAGAACGCGAGAGGGAATTACAAAGGGAAAGAGAACGTGATAGGATTGGTGTCAATGCCAATGCGGGTGTAACATCTGATTCTGGTCCAGGAGGTCGAAGGGATAATAAATCTGAAGCTGAACGTAATCGGGATCTGCTCTTGGCTTCCAGGAGAGTCACTGCCGTTTCACCTAATCCATCTACCTCTTCATCAACATCTCGACAACAAAACTCAAATAGCAATGGACCATCTGCTACAGCCGGAGGTAACAATGCCTCATCAGCTAATTCCACACCTAACAATAGAGAAACAAATAATAATAATAATGGTGGAAGTGGTACGAGGGATGGCAAAGGAAGCAATGGCAGTAGTCCATGGGAAGGTGAACCCATTTTAGGTGGGGTGGCATTACCACGAAGAGAACAGCAGAGTTCGTTGAGTCGAGCTTTGGGTAGAGGATTATGGAGTTTTGATGTGAGAGGTTAGAGGAGTCAGAGTGAGGACTTTGTTTGAGCAGAGATGGTGGTTGCTTAGTTTTAGTTATCTATATAGTGTCAGTTGCTTTACTTTATTATACATGGCATTCTCGCATCTACACGCATATGTATGAGTTATATTGGATGGTACTTGATATTTGATATAATTGATTAGTTGGTAGCGTCATTTGCATGAACTTATATGTATCTATATTTCATGGGTGCTAGGATTGTTTACCGTATGAGAGAGTACCTCCACCCTTGAGATGTGAGACATCTTGGCGAGAGATGTCATCACAACACCAGTTAGAATCGACAATCTTTCACTTGAGTTACCTATATTCATAACAAGTATCATGTCGATAAATCAACCATTCACCTCCTCTTCAAACGTTCCTCTTGGACAGCCCCAAACACACCCACAGATATCTTCCAATGGTAATCCCACTTCAACGATAAACACACCTTTGAAACCTATAAAGAGCGAAAGCGGATTCGAGTTCCCTGCTATATGGAGCTTCCCGCCTTTCTTCACGTGAGTAGACCACTACGCCTTTTCGCATAGATCTAAGTACATCTGTCTCCTTAGATCTGTGTGTGTTGGATTGTTCATGCTGATGTAGCGATCGATGGACCGTAGATTACAGCCGAACCCATCTACTTTAAATCATCAACTGGAACTTTGGAGAACATTGGTCCTGAAATGGGCGAAATACGAAAGAGTGTTCGAGGTCAATGTGGATAGTATTGAGATACCTGGAGTATTTGAGAATAAGCGGATAAAACGTGAGTCCAATATCCTGACTAAGGAGCTTCCAACATCAAGAAGGTGTGATCCTTGTCGGTTTTGGTGTTGATGTTTTATGCGTTTGTAGGTAGATTGTTACCTTCTTCTATGAAACGAATATTCCAGGAGATGATGAAGAATGGTATGTACCCTCTCTGCAAAGTATTGCATACGTATTTGTGTGCCTAGAGCTAATTGTATACTGGGTGGATCGATGGGAAAATGAAATAGGCGAAGCTGCTCCGGATCCACCTAAGCAGGATACAAAGTATTTGATATATTGGAAGAAACCTGAGGAATGGGGTGATCTGGTATATACCTGGGTGAGTCAGCCTTCCTTAACGACTCACCTTGAAGAGATTAATGTGACTGGTCACGATCATCGTCATCGTCATTGACTTGTAGGTGATGGATAACGGTTTGAATTCAAGTATAATGACATTTTATGAGATAACGGATGGAGACCTGTCACATACGACTGGTAAGTCGGGCTTACAAGTAATTTTCGAAAATATCAATTATACTGATAATGTATATTTCCTTGGTATTGATGTAAAAACTATTTTTATAGAATTCTACGAGTTGCCAACATCGATACTACGCAAGGCACTTGAAAGTCTGGTGAAAAGGGGTAAAGCTCAGTTATTGGAAGGTAAAGGTGAGGTCGGAGAGGGTGTAAGGTTTTTATGAGGACATAGCATTCGTAGTATATATCCTCTAGGTCGGTCAGTGCACGGATTTGATGAGCTTGTATGTGTGATTGGTATGTAAATTGGGTTTTTGTACTGTTTTTATAGGAACAAAATGCATTTTAACTGTAGTTGTAGGAGAATAGAAATAGATCTTTCAGCGGTTCAAGTCCAGACCCTCGTCCTTCTGTATACTCCCCTATACAGAATGATTGGTGCCCGTCATATGATCGTTACCTATAAAAATTCACCGCCGCCCCCTAGGTTCTTGTGAGGATACAGCATTCGAAGTATATCTTCTCTAGGTTGGTCGGTGGAAGAACTGGATCGAGCTTGTATGTACAGTACACTTAATTAGTGCGCAAGCTGGTTTTGTATTATAGGAATTTTAATGCATTTTTAACTGTATTTAAATTAGAAAATAAGGTATGAGGCGATTCACCCGCTTGGATAGAATTGCTCCGGTAAGCAAGTCAAAGATACCTAGACGGTGTGTAAATAATTAATGCTCGATGCCTATACGAATCCACCACCACCCCTCTTTTCATCGATCCTCTTGAACCTCACAGTGATATTCCTCTCGTTGATCACACAGACAGTAGCGAGGAAGAACAAGCCGATGATCACTTCGAAGCCGTATATAGAAGTGAAGATGTTTTCAAGAGTGTAATCTGATCCAGGTGATTGTGCGGATGTGACTGGATGGATAAAGTGACTCATAGTCAGTTTAATATGTCTCGTTCTCTTTGCTCTGGACCGGGAGAATTTGGATTGGGTGTGTTTGGGCAAAATGAGACTTACTCTTTGATGAGCATCCTGTTTGATTGGCTGCGAATGTTGAGTCGGTACAGAATCCAAGTTGAGTTGTCAGACCACCAGCCGAGGTACCGTTGCTACACCATGGCATGCTAGATTCAGACTTTTGTCTTTTCAGGTAATGAGCGACTTACAAATAACCGCAACATGAGAACTGGATTTTGGAAGATGATTTATGTCAGTCAGATCAACATACATCAACAGGAATAACAGAAGGATCTCCCTCACTTTATCTTGTATAGTCTGTTGAACATTTTCACTCTGCTCTGACCAAATTTCGAAAAACTCTGATATTTGTTGCAATGAGAACATCCAGACGTAGCTACCGAACTACAGAGTACACCATTTTAGCCATGCTCAGCTTCCAATTCTCGGTCACCTCAATAGGTTGACGACTTAAGATAACTCACAGCTAATGTCAATGAAGCGAGAATCACCAACCACCAATTTAACATCATGAGTAATTTCGAATTTTCCACGGATGATAAGATCGCAGGTAGGGATAGGAGGGTACCGAATATGTAAGTTGATCCAAGGCAGATACCAACTATAGTAACAGAGGTATTTTCGGCTTGGTCAGTCAAACGCCATTGCCAGGACCCTCACTATACTGTAGGAGTGACGGTGGATTCACTCACTGATCTGGAAATTTATACGAGTCTTAATCAAGGCCGAAATCAGGTGTTGAGGTTGAGAAAACAATATAGCCGAGACGATACATAGGACTCCTGCTGATAACAAACATAGGTCGAGGAATGACCATACAATAGTTAATTTCTTCATTTTGTTGACTGCCTTTTGATGTATTCTTTCTGTTGGTATGCTATTTCCAGCTTCAGTGGTGTTCTAGCCTCTTTTCCTACTTATATCTCAAAGAGATAGGTGTATTTCGAGTCCAGCTCGTATGTGAAATTTCGTTATAAGGATTGTATTGGTCTATATACTAGGATTTTACCGTACCAGACGGGTTTGATGGTAAGGCGAGGGCGAGAAAGTCTGTAAACAATTGAGTGGCAAGGAGAGTGATAATTATATTTGCAAGGTAACAAACAGGTGTAGAAGATGAGATATGGGTGGATACGAAAATGCGAAAATAGATACAGATTCAAAATGATGATACCGCAGATTTCTCCATGGTAACTGCACTGAATACCAGTAGCTTAGTACACTGGAAGGATCGGCTAGAATCGCTCAGAACATCAGTTGTCGAGTAATAATAGACGGTAAATCAGTAACAAAGGCACAATGATGAATCGAAACACCAAGGCAAATCATATTGAGGTTCTCCTTGACGACGAGGGAAGGACAATTCTTGGCGGGCGCCCGAAAAGGTCTGGGTCCTTCTTCACCATCTATCGTATGTTTGTGAAAGGCTCGACGGGTTAGTACATGACATATAAGAATCCAGGACCCATGACTCATTAGGTTTTGGACCCATCATCTTCTGTAGCTTTATGAGTCAGATTCGCAATGCAATGGGGGAGTTTCCTATCAGTCAATACTCATCGCGCATGGTGATCACGCTAAGCATGCGAATCCCACGCTCGGTGTCCGTGCATGGACGAGCATTGTCTTTGATGTCACTGGATTGCCTGCAGCAACGAGGTTGATTTTTTCAATTCAACCATTGAAAAGCGTTGGATGACCCAGCTCAGTCTCCTATCGAGGCCTCTTTTTTTCTATTGAGTCCCGCCACAAAAGGTGCATGCAGATGAGGAGCTCTTTGAGTTCTTTAAGTTCGAGTCTAGCAAGTCGGAGAAACGCGATGCGCCAAGGTTGAAGTATTTGGTAATTCGACTTTGGATTTCCCCTTGTTCCTTCGGACCGAGATGATCGGGGGCGGGAGTGGAGTGGGGGAATGCACCGATGCACCAAATGCAGATAGATGGCCAATCAATTCATGGCATTTCGGGGCACTCTGCTAAACCGGCAAAAACAGATGGACCCTGATCCCAATTCCTTATCTCTGTGCCATCTCGACTTCTCAACCAATCACATCGCTCTTTCATGCGGGCCCCTCATTAAGCTGGTGAATTGAAGATGTATTCCGATGGTGGAAGCCATGTTATTGCCATGTGGCCATGCAACCCAGTGAATCTGGTTGGTGGAAATATGCTGAAAATGGGATTTATCGCCGGAGTACGAGCACTCCCAACCTGGGTTCGTACGGCAATACGAGGCGAGTTGTTTTTCCCATACTGCAGACAAGGTATCACTTTTTTCCATACACACTTTTTTTTGGATGCTTCTTTTCTCTTAGACTTATCATCATCACCATCAGAAGCTTCTCTCTCATCATTGATAGATAATTGATTTTGATTCCATCGTATTCAAAAGGAGCATAGATATAAAAAGGATCGTTCCAGATCTCAACTCATACAGGTAGAAAGGACGCAAAGGCCGATTTTTCTTATCTCTTTCCCAACAAAACTTTCCAAAACAACCTCAAAACCCCCTTTCATCTGTGCGTGGCAAATTCACAGCAATTCATCGATCACAGTAGAAGATGCAAGCTAATTCACCACTGTTATCTATAGTTTTTATTACCTGAGCCGGCGCCGCGATATGTGTGGTGTCGGGTTTATCTGTCACATCAAAGGACATGCAGCTCACAAGATTGTAAGCGATGCGAGGAACATCCTCTGTAATATGACCCATCGAGGTGCCAGTGAGTCACCAAGTCATTTCACTCTTGACAGGGCGCAAGCTAATTCGTCATGTGTGTTGATTAGCCGGTGCGGATGCCCGAGATGGTGATGGTGCTGGTGTAATGACTGGTATTCCCCATGATTTCTTTGTACGAGAATCAGCCCACTCTTTCCCCTCCAAGCTCCCTGCTGAGGGTACCTATGCTGTGGGAAATGTCTTTTTCTCCAAAGAGGAGTTTGCCGCTCAACAAGCTACTTTTGAGGATATTGCTAGACCTCTCGGATTAAGAGTTCTCGGTTGGAGAGAAGTCCCTACCGACAACTCCATCCTTGGTCCCGCTTCCAAGAGCAAAGAACCTAAGATCTTACAACCTTTCGTTGTACTTGAGGAGCATTACGGTCCAGGACAAGATAGTCAGGAGGGTCACTTTGATGAGAGACGATTTGAGAGACAGCTCTACGTATTGAGAAAACAGGCTACTCACAGAATGTAAGTGGCAAATCCCCCCCTCATAGTGGTGTAAATCCGATCGATCGATTGACTTTTACTGATTATGATTTATAGTGGTCTCAAGAACGGATTCTATATCTGTTCCCTTACCCCCTCCAACATCATCTACAAAGGTCAACTCTCCCCCGTCCAAGTCTACAACTACTACCATGATCTTAATCACGCTCTTTACGCTTCCCACTTTGCCCTTGTCCACTCTCGATTCTCCACCAACACCTTCCCATCCTGGGATCGAGCCCAACCTATGAGATGGGCCGCTCACAACGGTGAGATCAACACTGTTAGAGGAAACAAGAACTGGATGAGAGCTAGAGAAGGCAATCTCAAGTCTGAGAAATTTGGTGATGAACTCGATCTTCTTTACCCTATCGTCGAAACTGGTGGTTCCGATTCTGCCGCGTTCGACAACGTACTTGAATTGTTAGTTGTCAATGGTGTTTTGACCTTACCTGAAGCTGTTATGATGCTTGTTCCCGAAGCATGGCAGAACAATGACTTGATGGAACCTGAGAAGAAAGCCTTCTACGCTTGGGCTTCATCCTTGATGGAACCTTGGGATGGACCTGCTCTCTTTACTTTCTCAGATGGTCGATACTGCGGTGCCAATCTCGATAGAAACGGTCTCAGACCTTGTAGATTCGTCGTCACCTCCGATGATATCATGGTGTGTGCCTCGGAAGTAGGAACTATCACCATCGAACCTGAGAAGATTATTCAAAAAGGCCGATTGAAGCCTGGTAGAATGTTGCTTGTCGACACTAAAGAAGGTAGAATTGTCGATGATCGAGAACTCAAGCTCACCACCGCTAAGAGGCAACCCTTCGGTGCATGGGTCGAATCCCAGGTCATGAGACTTCCCGAAGTCGTTCGAAGAGTTCAGCGATTCGAAGATATCTCAGTCAAGATCGACGATACCCCTCTCAGTACCGATCCCAAGTTACTCGCTTTCGGTTATACCATTGAACAACTCAGTATGCTCATGCTTCCTATGGTTCAAGAAGGTCACGAAGCTTTGGGATCCATGGGTAATGATGCTGCGCTTGCCTGTATGTCTACAACCCCAAGAACCGTCTACGACTACTTCAGACAGTTGTTCGCTCAAGTCACCAATCCTCCTATTGACCCTATCAGAGAATCTATCGTTATGTCTTTGGAAACTATGGTTGGTATCGAGGGTAACTTGCTCGAAATTCAACCAAAACAATTGCACCGACTCCACCTCAAGACCCCTGTTCTCACTATTCAAGAGATGAACGCGCTCAAACACATGAAAGTATCCAACTCCGATTGGCCATCCATCACCATTGACATCACCTTTGAGAAAGGGGAAGGTCTTCCAGGTTACAGAAACGCTCTTAACCGAGTAAGACAAGAAGCTATCAACGCGGTTAACGCCGGATTCAGAACGATCATCCTTTCCGACAGAGCTGTTGGGCATGACAGAGTGGCTCTTTCTGCCATCCTTGCTGTTGGTGGTGTTCACCATTACCTTGTCCAACAACGAAAGCGATCTCAAGTTGCGATCATGATCGAGACTGGTGAAGCTAGAGAAGTACACCACATGTGTGTTTTGGTTGGTTATGGTGCAGATGCCATCTGCCCTTGGTTGATCATGGAGATGATTCACAAGGTTGCCTCGGAAGGATTGTATGTCCATTCTGTCTAACCCTATATCCATACACTGACCTCAAAATACAGAGCCAAGGACGGTCAAACCGCCGACAAACTTGTCGAAAACTACATGAAAGCTATGGCCGAGGGTATGCTCAAGGTCCTCTCCAAGATGGGTGTATCCACTCTTGCCTCATACAAGGGTGCTCAGCTCTTCGAGATTCTCGGTCTCCACGAGGAAGTCGTATCTGAATGCTTCATCGGTACCGCTTCGAGGGTCCAAGGTGCTACCTTTGAACTTCTCGCTATGGATGCTTTCGAGTTCCACGAGAGAGCTTGGCCATCTAGAGAGACCATCACTGTTCCTGGTATGGTGAGTGGTTATATGAAGTTCCTCATACACTGATAGTATTCTAGCTGACTTGCCTCTCAGCCCGAGAGCGGTGAATACCACTACCGACAAGGTTCAGAGATGCGAATCAACGATCCCGTCTCTATTGCTCAACTCCAAGATGCTGTCAGGCAAAAGAACCAAAATGCGTACGACAGCTACTCCAAGAACTCTCGAGAGTCCATCAAACGAGGTACACTTCGAGGTCTTCTCGAGTTCAACTTTGATAACGGTACTTCCGTCCCTATTGAACAAGTTGAACCCTGGAACGAGATTGTGCGACGATGTGTCACCGGTGCCATGTCTTACGGTTCCATCTCTATGGAAGCGCACACCACCCTTGCTGTGGCTATGAACCGACTTGGTGGTAAATCCAACACTGGTGAAGGTGGTGAAGATGCTGAAAGGTCTCTCCCTATCCCTGGACCTGGATCAGATGCCGACGGACAACCTTTTACCCATGCTATGGAGCTCAAACCTGTTTGGGATTCTAGACGATCTGCTATCAAGCAAGTTGCATCTGGTCGATTCGGTGTTACCTCCAATTACCTTGCCGATTCCGATGAATTACAAATCAAGATGGCTCAAGGTGCCAAGCCTGGAGAAGGTGGTGAACTTCCAGGACACAAGGTTTCCGCTTCTATCGGTCGAACTCGACACTCTACTCCTGGTGTAACCCTTGTCTCTCCTCCACCTCACCACGATATCTACTCTATCGAAGATTTGAAACAACTCATCTACGATCTCAAAGCTTCCAACCCTAGAGCTCGAGTCTCCGTCAAACTTGTATCTGAAGTTGGTGTCGGTATCGTTGCCAGTGGTGTAGCTAAAGCCAAAGCCGATCACATCACTATCTCCGGTCACGATGGTGGTACCGGTGCAGCCAAGTGGACCTCCATCAAGTACGCTGGTCTTCCTTGGGAACTTGGTCTTGCCGAGACCCATCAAACTTTGGTGCTTAACAACTTGCGAGGTAGAGTTACCGTTCAAACCGATGGTCAAATTAGAACCGGTCGAGATATCGCCATTGCCACTCTGCTCGGTGCTGAAGAATGGGGTTTCGCTACTACACCCCTTATCGCCATGGGTTGTATCATGATGAAAGCTTGTCACAAGAACACCTGTCCCGTTGGTATCGCCACTCAAGATCCAGCTCTCCGAGCTAAATTCGCTGGTCAACCCGAACAAGTCATTAACTTCTTCTACTACGTCATCGAAGAGTTGCGAAATATCATGGCTAAACTCGGTTTTAGAACTATCAACGAAATGGTCGGTCGAGCTGATATGCTCATGGTTGACGAGTCTTTGCGAACTCCCAAGACCGCTCTCCTCGACTTGTCACCTATCCTCAAGCCTGCCCACTTGCTCCGAACCGATGTTGCTACCTACAAAGTCCGAGCTCAAGACCACAAACTCTACGTTAGACTTGATAACAAGTTTATCGATGAGGCTGAGCCTGCCCTCCAAAAGGGTCTTCCCGTTACCATCGACTGTGATGTAGTCAACACCGATCGAGCCTTAGGTACTACCCTCTCTTACCATGTATCCAAACGATACGGAGAAGCTGGTTTACCAAGAGATACCATCCACATCAACATGAAGGGTTCTGCTGGTCAATCACTCGGTGCTTTCCTCGCCCCAGGTATCACTATCGAACTTGAAGGTGACGCCAACGATTACGTTGGTAAGGGTCTATCAGGTGGTCGACTGATCGTCTACCCACCTAAGTCATCTCCTTTCAAAGCCGAAGAGAACATCATTATCGGTAATGTTTGTTTCTTCGGTGCAACTTCCGGTCAAGGTTTCATCCGAGGTATCGCTGCCGAGCGATTCGCCGTTAGAAACTCCGGTGCTACTCTCGTCGTTGAAGGAACTGGTGATCACGGTTGTGAATACATGACTGGTGGACGAGTCGTCGTTCTCGGTCTCACAGGTCGAAACTTTGCCGCTGGTATGTCCGGTGGTATCGCCTACGTCCTTGACATGGCGCACTCTTTCGCCCCTAAAGTCAACAGCGGTACCGTCGAACTTGGACCTGTCTCTGATCCTCAAGAAGTCGCTGAACTCCGAAGTCTCATCGAAGACCACCGACACTACACCGGTTCAGAAATTGCCGATCGAGTCTTGCGAAACTTCCACCACTTCTTGCCCATGTTTGTCAGAGTCATGCCTCTCGACTACAAGCGGGTACTCGAAGAGGAAGCTGCTCGAGCTGCCGAGGAGAAGAAACGACAATCCGTCATCGATCTCATCCCATCTACCACCGCTTCTCAAGTCGATCTCGTCGCTACTGGCTTCGACCCTATCCTCCCTCGAGATGCCAACGCTCTTACCGTCTCTACTTCTCAACTCGTCACTCCTACCGCTTCGCCCAAACCCAAACCTGCTGAACCTTCTATCGTCGACGTCGAAGATGCCATGGTGGACGATGCCACTTCCAAAGAGAAGCTCGCCAAGGTAGACAAGACCCGAGGATTCATGAAGTACAAGCGACTCAACGAAGCTTATCGACCACCTCGAAAGAGAGTCAAGGATTGGAAAGAGATCTCCACTCGACTCACCAAGGGCGAACTGAAATACCAATCAGCTAGATGTATGGATTGTGGTATTCCCTTCTGTCAATCCGATACCGGTTGTCCCATCGCCAACGTCATTCCTAAATGGAACACTATGGTATTCGAAGGACGATGGCAAGATGCCTTGAACCGATTACTCAAAACCAACAATTTCCCAGAATTCACCGGTCGAGTATGTCCCGCCCCATGTGAATCAGCTTGTGTCTTGGGTATCAACGAACAACCTGTCGGTATCAAGTCGATCGAATGTGCAATCATCGATAAAGGTTTCGAAATGGGTTGGATGGTTCCTAACCCACCTCAACATCGAACTGGCAAGAAGGTCGCTATTATCGGTTCTGGACCTGCTGGTTTGGCTGCTGCCGATCAACTCAACAGAGCGGGTCATACTGTCACTGTATACGAGAGACAAGATCGAATTGGTGGTTTGTTGATGTACGGTATCCCCAACATGAAGCTCGACAAGGCGATTGTACAACGAAGAGTCGACTTGATGGCTGCTGAAGGTGTCAACTTTGTAACCAACGCGAATGTCGGTATCGATCCCAATTTCGACCCATTGGATCTCAAAGCTCAACACGATGCTCTTATCTTGGCTGTCGGTGCCACCGCTGCCAGGGATATCAACTTACCAGGACGAGACGCCGATGGAATTCACCAAGCGATGAGCTACCTGCCTCCCGCCACCAAAGCTCTGCAGACCTGGACTGGTAACCCCACTCAAGCTCTTGGTGAGGACACACCCGGCTATATCTCAGCTAAAGGCCTCGATGTCGTCGTCATCGGTGGAGGTGATACCGGAAACGATTGTCTAGGTACCGCCATCCGACAGGGTGCTAAGACTGTCACCAATTTTGAATTGCTTCCACAGCCACCAAAAACAAGAAGTTTGGATAATCCGTGGCCAACATATGCTCGAATTGCTAAAATGGATTATGCGCATTCAGAATCGGTCTCTTGTTATGGTTCAGATCCACGACAGTACTGTGTTTCATCAGTAAAGTTCAACAAAGATGATGAAGGAAAGTTGACCGGTATCGATACCGTCAAAGTTGAATGGACTGTGAGTAAAGTGCCACATTCAACGCTTCGGGACGCGAGCTGACCATGTCTGGATAGAACACTGCTGGTAAATGGAGCATGGAGAAGATACCAGGATCGGAGAAGGTGAGTATTTCATACCCTGAGCGACATGAAGCCGAACTTCCAGGAGTGCCACATTCGCAAATCCATTCGATTGTATACTGACCTGACTTTTGATTCACTTAGACATACCCCGCTCAACTGTGTCTCCTCTCCATGGGTTTCCTTGGACCTCAAAAGGAAATCATGCTTGCTCTCGGGGTTGAGTTAGACGGACGAGGAAACGCCAAGACTCCCAATGGTGGATACTCCACCTCCACTCCTGGAGTTTACGCATCCGGTGATTGTCGACGAGGTCAATCGCTTATCGTTTGGGGTATCAGAGAAGGTAGACAGGCTGCTGAGGAAGTTGATAGGTACCTTATGGCAGGTACTCACTTACCAGTACAAGGTGGTATTGAGAGGAGACAATGGATTGCTCCTCCTGTCACTAAACACCTTCAGACTGAAACTTCCAGTCGAGCTACTAGCGAATTCGAAGTCTCAAGTCAAGGTGTAGACTTTGAGAATATCAGCGTAACTGCTTCTGCTTAAAGCATCGGAATTTCCATTTTATACATCTCTAGGTATACAGTAGGTTTTATAGGTTGTCCAATGTAATATATGTGATACGATTTGAATTGGCCTGATATCACATAAAACTTATCGCAAAATACTCATAATAACTTTGACGTCATCATGCTACTTACTCGATCACGAAAATCCTCATACTAAATTGCCAAAACCGATTTAAGAACGCGCGACAATTAAAGATTAAGAACGCGTCGATAAGATAAGGACTTTGGGATGTATCGAAGTTCGTAGAAGGTGTGAACAGTCTCGACCTTTCACGTCGGATGGATGCTGAAGCTGATGCCACGTGTGCTCTGACGCTGCCAGCTGTTGCATGATCAGTCAGTCATGTCACATAATACCAAAGGTCCCTTTGTCGTCCGTAAAGGACGATCCTTCAGGGTAGGAGAGCTATTTTCAACCTTCTAAGCTTTGCGAACTGCATCTCTACAATGGTGCATCGACTTGCGACTGTTTTCCGCCTTGCTTTTTTACATGTTCAGTCACATACTGAGCTCGTGAGTGGCAATATACAAAAGAATATGATGATTCTGTCAGACACACAATACATAAGTAAGTTACCAATCTACCACCTCTATATTACCCAACTTGCTGACTGGCAATGGTATTAGGAATATTCAAATGGCCGATTGACTTCAATGCGACCAAGCATACCTCACCAGACTCTTATCTATGTTAAGGGTCTAGGATGTCTATCATGCTTCAGCAAGTCTTCCACCACCCCCACAACCTCAAGATAATCCTCTCGAATCCTCTGTACTTCTCTCATCTGCTTTGATAGTTCCACAGCTCTCGGTCTCAACTGACCTCGAATCTGTGCTAATGTGTTGTTGATGGGTATATATTGACCTGGAAGAGCTCTTCTTTCACCTCGGACGATCGATCGGATCAAGTTTGCATGGTCTGACTCTGCTTTGACAGTTGCCTTCCTACCCTTGGCCTAAACAAGATGTATCAGCGAGTCAAAGACCGTCATCGATCGGCTTACCAATGTCTTGACTCCCATTCCGGTCGATTGCTTGGGTCTGCGTGAGCTGAGCTTGAGCTCATGTTTGTCGGCGATCTAATGGAGACAAACGATATCGAAAGCTGATAAGCATCATTTCTACCCTGAATTCAGGTAAACTCACTTCAGCATATTTCGCTCTACTTGATCTAATGGTCGTGATCAGAGTTTGTATGGAATAATCCTAACAGTAGGAACAGTCAGTCATCGAAGTGGGGCTGACTGACGCAAGAGACCTGACTCACTCTAGTTGATGACCCTTCACCCGTAGCGGTCGCTTCTTGTACCGTCACATTCTTGGTGGGTGCTTCCTGTCGGACTAGGGACACTTGGTCCAGCTTTAATGCTGACTTGAATCTGTCGGGGTTACTCATGTCTAGCACTAATACTATCGAACTTAGGTGAATTTATAGCAGGAGTACACATCATTCTGACTCATAAATCACTTATAGAAGCATGCATCGAAGCCAAAGGAGCATCTATTCTGAGCGGAGAAACACGGAATTTTGCTCGTGCTGTCTCGTGGCGTCACACATGTGCAATGGACGTTTCGAGATATATGACATGATGAACGATTGGTCCATCTTCAACAGCCTGTCACCTATTATTCGACATAATCTTGCCTCAAAGCCTCCTTTTCGATCTCGTATTTATCTTCATCAGCGGTCGAAATGGCGGAAACAGAGCATCTTGAGGGGTTTGACGGCCCAGCTCTCCAACAAATACTTGAACTCGTCGATAATGATATACCCAAAGCCATATTCAAAGGCTCATCACTACTGAATACCGTAGAGACAACGGATATCGCTACACGAGAACTCCTCTTAGACCTTTCTAGGAGTATGCCATCCGGTCCTCCCGTTAAAGTACAGCGATTAGTCAATATCCTATACGACATGGAGGAACTTCACAAGCATCCAAAGGGTCTGAGGTACGGACAGCTGATTGGAATGGAAAGGCTAAAAGAGGGGTTGTGTGGTAAGTAGTTTGATGGCTAATGTAGACACGCTGATGTTGTGGGGTAGACCGACTTCAGGACTATCTTACTATCAGAGTTCTGTCTAGTAGACGGGTCAACACTGCTACCGGTGAAGTTCTGATCGACACCGAGACCAACAAAGAGATATATATGATGCTGTCTACATTGTCCAAGATCGCTAGCGATTGTATCAATCTTGTGAGTGAGATATCCAGATAATATCTACACCCGGACGAGAGATAGTACTTTCTCCGTATCCATTGTCCTATTGGGTCCGTGGTCTTGCATTGTATCGATGTATAGTTGTTGATGATGTCATCCTACAGCTCGAAATTATACCATTGCCAAGAATGACTGAAGATGAAAAGGCAGAAGCACGCAAGACCATATGGAGTGTAAGTCCAGCTAACATATCCTGAGCTGATGAATTCGTAGCACGTGGACGTCTTGACGACAGTTTACAATCTCAAACCCAGTCCCCGTCATCGTACAACATTGTACCCAGCCGATATACTGGGACTGATTGAGTTCACACTGGAGAGAGCAGATAATCATTGGGACATAGTCAGTATACCCTTGCACTCATGACTGACATCTTGATTGACTAACTGACGAAGCGATAGGCGGTTCAATTTTGTTGTCTTCTCCCGACATTTTTCTACACTGGTGCTAGAGTCGGTTCTGTCCTGAGCACGGTGTATAAGAAACTGGAATATCTGACTTGGGGCGTAAGTGTTTACTCTGCGATAAGTTGTTGATAGGATGTAGCATACTAATGCAAATCACACATCCTCAGGACATCAGATTTCGGCCTGTGAGAAATACCATCAAGAAGATAGTTGGCTACGATGTGATCATTGAGATTCGCAGTTGGAAGGGGTATTCAAAGGATCAACTTCGGTGAGCCAGTCACAAGGTCTTAAGACATGATGGACAAGCTAAAGAATTTGGTTCTGATAGCATTAAATTCCACATCAAATCGACGAGCAAAGGAAGGAATGCGAATTTTGACCTTGGTGCTTTTCTTTTGGCGCACGGAGTTAGACAGCAGGTCTTTGGCGATAAGACGGTCGACTTCCTCATGCAAAACGACCGTTTCGAGCTCAAGTGCGATCCTTCTCGAGATAATGACCCTGTCTTCGTTGCGCTACGATCACGAATCGGGTTATCACAGACAGCTCTAACCGGCGATCAGGGCACCAGGCAATTGCGTTCGGCAATGCAAGCCTATGGTATAGCAAGCGGAGAGCGTTAGTTTCACCTTTTTCTGGCACATGATTTATGGCTGATATGTATCAGCAGGTGGCTCGGATACGTTCTATTGCCTGCGAAGAAGATTCCTTACGGATGTAGCAAGAAAGTTTGGACCTCGAATAGCCAAGTTCTACGCCGGTCATACAGCAAATTCTACTTGCTTTGAACGGTATTACGATTTATCGGATATCGAAGATGATATACTGAATGCTCTGCTAGAAGACGAGGGTGAAACTTACATGATTTTGACTCCATGGATGAGAATAAGGTAAGCGGAGTATGCAGACTACAGTGCAAACTCAGCTCACACTCGATGGTAGGGCATCTGGTCATCTCAACGAAAGTAAAGTGACTCTCAAGTCTGCGCTGGAGAGATGTCCTGAATTCCGCCACGTGCTGGCAAAGAGAGATCTGTTGCAAAACTGCCTCAGGTCTGGGAGCAATTTATGGCTAAAGGTTGAGCCCGTGAGTAAATGTGTACATGTACACCCCATAAGACTTTTGTGACTGATATGCATTAATACGACCTCAGTGGAATGGATTCTCTTCACGTGCTGAGCCCCGACAACTTCTACCATCGCTGATTACCGTATACAGCAATCGGTTGCGACAGTTGATCTCCATCCTAAAGCAGCAAGACACGGAATCTACTCTCGAGCTGCAGCGAATGGCACGGGATGAAATGGACTACGGTCAAATACAAGCACAAGTTCATAATGCTAACGGTCCATCTCAGCTGGCTGTAGAACTCCAACGAAGATTGATCGAACAAGAGCTGAAGTTGTGTAGTACGAAGCGAATCGACATTACAGAGTCGGTCTCCTCAACTCAAGGCGCTACCATTGTGTGTGTCGCACCTACCGGAAACGTAGATGACGAAGAGGAAGAAGCTGTGTTACACGCCATTGATAGTGCAGAAGAAGGGATGAACGCTCAAGATCAATACAAAGCATCTGAAGGCGGGAAAGGTAAAGGTAAAGGAGTAGAAGATGAAGATGGCGAAGAGGCTGAGGCCATGTGGGGCTCAAAGAAGGAAAAAGAAGGTGGGCATGCTGTAAGGGTGGCTACGAGTGAAGAATATAAAAGGATAGAGGAGCTTTCGATGTCAGGATTACAGTCTGGTAAAGGATCGGAGACGAAGAAAGGTGAGGTAGACAGGGTATTGTACGGTATGATAGACGAGGGTGAGTTCCGATTTTTGTCATATGGAAGATTGAAGATAGCTGAAAGATAGACTGCACAGATCCAGAAAAGCTGTCTGAGTCAATGTCAATATTCCGGTAAGACTGCTATTGAAATTGGGTACGTGTTTACGGCAGGCTGACCTGCTACAGAGCTCTTGTGGAGCTGTCAGATCCAAGTAAGGGAGGTGTTTTGTGCCAAGCTTGTCAACGTGATTCGACAGCCTCCTCGGAACAAAAAATCACAAGATATACAGCTATGTCACGATTAGATAAACATCTTCTGCAATTTCATAATCCTCACGCCTATGGATTGAGATGGCTGAAATCAAACATTGATCCCCAAAGTAGTGAGTCCAGAAGGCGACGAGTGTAGCTAAGCCTGCGCTTATAGGGAGATGGCACTGCCCGTACGGAGCAGGGGAAGGCGGAAGTGAGAAAGCTAAGACTACCAAGAATACTAAGCTTTGCGGCATATCTTAGTGAGTTCATATGTGAAGGAGCAATGGTGCTGACCAGATGCATGCAGCGCTGCGTCGTCCGTTGAAAAGTCGGCTCCCAAACATTTGTTGGAAGCTCATCAATACGCTCTCACGGAAGATCTGCGAAAATTCATGGATCCCAAAACAAGAGCTACTTTACGAGCCCAAGCGCAGGAGGCGCAGGAAGAGGAACTGGGTCACTCTAGAAAGACAAAGTCAAGGTGGACTAATCCCGGTCCTAACTTCCACGATTTCCTCCTCATCGGAACATTTCAGCCTGAAGATCGAATGGATCCATACGTCGGTGATCTTGGTCTAGGACCAAGCTTGAAAGATGACGATATAGATATGGATACCGACCTACTTCCCGACTCATTTTACGATGATAAAGGTGACTTCAACATCTGACCTCGATCCTGATCAAGTCTTCATCAGACTCACGCTATAGACTAAGAGAGAAAGAGTGATCAGTCTTTTGTTTTCACACAATTCTCTCAAATCAATCATTTTTATACGCATCCCGCAGAGATCAGAAACAGAATAAAGAAGCTCATAATATAGAAGGACGTAATTGGTTTAGTGACTTATTTGCACACGTCACTCAAACGTGGTCAGAAATTATATGTATGTATATGTATAGATAAATGTTCAGAGAGAAATCGGTACATATGATCAGGATGCATCTACAGTATGCGAGGTAACCTTGTCTTGCCGTTACATACGGCAACAAGCGTGATGAGAGTACCTTGCTGAGGTTCATGGCGAACCATTTTGTGTGGTCAGGTCATGGAGGTAGCTTATCGCGAAGTAACGTTATCAGGTCCCCGTAGCACAGTGGTAGTGCGCCTGACTACGACTAGATCTATTTTATCGGCATCAGGAGGTCGTGCGTTCGAACCGCATCTGGGATTTTTTTTCCCGCATCCGTCCAAACTCAACTTACATAGAGCACCTCAACAGAATGAATGGTTCAATTTTTATAATGAGTTCTCAACCACAGGTCCTGAAAGCAAAAAAAATCTTTGCATATATACATCCTCAGAAGGATTACACCATCAATTGCAATATTTCTCCACATCCCATCCCTCCCATAGTCATTCTATCAAGATCCTTGTAGACAACTCAAAAGATCTCTTATTTACACACTTGCGCTACTTAGATTAGGATCATAATTCGGTAATCCAGTGACGATACCTATCGGAATCCAAAAATTTAGTGTCTCTCATAACAAAGGACAAAGAACTAGTTCACTCACCATCAATAAGAGCATTCCAGTATTGAGAACTATTACCTCCTGCTCCTGCTCCCTGGGCAATAGCAGGTGAAATTCCAAAGTGACCATTGATCATATTCATCCCATTATTTCCCATCTGACCAATTGGCATACCGCTCATACCCATCATCGAAAGATTATTGTTAGTTTGATTATTCATCTGAGAAGATGCGTTTTGAGGTAATTCAGACATGGTACCCATCATTGGTCCGCCACTTGCTAAAGAAGGATCCATCCATCCCATCGCACCGGTATTATCGAATCCGCCATTTCCGTTGTCATTATATTGTACACTTCCATCAGGGAGAGTACCGGGTATATATCCAGTCATAAGTTGAGGTTGGCCCATCTGTTCGTTCCCTACGAAGGAGTTTGATCGAGAGGTTGATCCGACAGGTAGATGTTGTGGGAATGGACCTATACCAAAGTTTAGACCTTCCGTACCGGGGCCAAAGGAAGTGTTGGACTGCAACCAGTGATCGAGTCTACCACAATCACGACATCAGCGCCTGCATCCACTGGGGAGTAAATGAATATACGTACAATCGCTGAGGATGATCTTCCTCTGGGCTATGGCCCATACCGGGTGGAGTGGGACCCATACTATTAGTGGTGTAGGGACTTGCTCTGACATAGCTCTGAGGTGAGATAGCAGGTAGAGGAGCATGTCTGGGCCCTCCGCTTCCCGGCTCGCTCGAATGGGGTGGAGTAGGATTAGGAGGAGCCGCCATGGAGGTTGAAGGTGGTTTGGAAGTTGACCGTTCGAATGATGTATTGTCCACCGACAACCGACCGGATGGGAGGGTAGGTCGTCTGGCGAGCCTCTGTGATTCCATCTGTTGTGCTCGCTGATGTAATGTGTATATCTACATTTGACAACAATATCAGCTCCCATCAGTGGCTACCTGGATGAACAGATACAGGAAGGATAACCTACGATCGCCGCTTCTTTCTGCGAGAAGTCATCTGCCTTGGGATCATGAGGATGTTGTTCCATGAAAGATTGGATGATCTGCTTCATCTCGCTGGCTCGGGCGGCGCGCTATGGTCGCCAACGAAAATTAAGCAAGTATCCGAGTGCAAGAGAATCAAGCACTTACAGGATCTATGATGATACTGATACCAGCTATCATTGCGGCATTCTGAGTCGTGAATAAGTGAGCAACACTTCCCAGCTCTATCGGATGCTATGACACCTACGAATTCTCGGAAAGATCCACCCAGCAACGTTTCGAAGAAATCTGGACAATCGACTTTGAACATTTGACGCTTTTATATTCCACTATAAGTCTCAATTCTCACCATGCACTGATCCCTGAAGCACCACTTACCAATTTGTAATCCGTAACAGCAGCGTCGAAACAAGCTTGTCTCGATAAAGCATATCTTGAACTTCTAAGCTTACGAAGGAGCCAAGGACGCTACATACCGCGCGGTAAATGGTAATCAGTATTGTATCGATATAGTCAGGCAGGGAGGGACTCACATGGAGAATAATCGTAAAATGTAGGATCTCAGTCTGAATATAATATCTATGAATAGGTAAGAACCACATTTCTGTTCATACCGATCAAACATCAATCAGCATATTCTCACGTGGTTAACGTGATAGTTCGACTCACTATCATCGTACGATTTATCAGGCGTCAACATCTTATATGTTGGTGGTAAATTCTCTACGAATTGTTTCAACTCTGCGTCTAAAGCTTCTACATCTCTATATGAACCTTGTCCCGATAACCTCTGGAAATGCTGTGTCACCTGTACAGTAAATGGAATTTTAGCATTCAACAGCGTTTCCCACCATGCATGACTCACTTTGGCGACTATACAGCCCAAGCCTCTTCTTAAGATGAGATAAGTAGCGAATGTAGGTTCCGACATCGGCTTAGGTGAAGCTTTCTTATCATCTTTCAACGCTTCCAATTCGATATTCGATGGTGGTCTAGGTTTACGACACTTCATCAGGATCTGTCACTGCAGGCTGACATGATGTACTCACAGGGTATCAGCAAAGTTCGGATCTATGGCCGTTGGTCTTCCCAGCAAACAAGAGTATGTCGCATCCGCATGTATGAGATATGACCATAATCTTCTTCTGTATTCTGTGACGTAAGGGTCTAAACCCAATTTTGTCCCATCGCGATGTAGTCCCAATGCCTGTCCTATAGTGAGAGCATATCGGAACTCCGCCCATCCCTCCGCTAAGCGTCGCTCATGCATCAATACGAGATATAGTCCGGTCTAAGATATATTCACATGAGCTTGATTCTGCACTGTAGGTGGGAGACATCAGGTTTGAGTGAAGAGAGAGGAGATGACACATACACAGATGCGCGTTTCAACGAGATGAAGGTTCTCAGCTTTCACTGCGCTGGCAATGTTGATAGCAGTTTTGGCTATTCGACACACAGATCAGCGAAACGCACATATGCCATTCCAGTGTGAGAACGTAAGCGCGACGTACAATTCCAATAATACCTCAAACTAGTCAACCTTTTCTCATGTTCCGTTCCTACCAATTCATCTGGAGCTACCCTAGTCGACAAGGCGAAAACGATAAACACCAATGGTAAAGCAAGTACAGCAGCGGCGCTATTCTTGTGAGAATAAACTTGTTCAAAGGCTACAAGCCACACGAGCAGAATTAGCATTTCGTGTCAGAAATTAGAAAAGGGTGACAAAAACATACCCAATCGGAACAAGTGCTCGTCGATTGGATACCTGACATGATTGACTTTATCGAAGAACCACTGGGTAATCTTCTCTGCTAGATCTCGTGGAGGAAGGTCTTTCATGAGGATGGTCATCTACATGTCGTCATACCATGAGGTCAGTCATCTACCGGACTTTGCATCGTGGGATGGAAAAAGGTGCCTGCTCACCTTTTCGGGATTCAATCCACAATCATTAAACAACTGTGACAGCTGTTCAGCGGGTGTGCCATGGTAGTCCAAACCGAGAGGAACCGGTCCGGAAGGATGTAACTGGGTAATAACAAATCAGCTGAACGAACAATCAAGGACCCGGAGTCAGATTGACAGCTTACAGATTGAGGTAAAGGATTTCTGATACCCGTTTCTCTGTCCAAGCCTCCTACGACAGCATCCTCGCTCTCCGGTCCGTTGTCCCACTCCACAGAATGTTCTATCCTGGATTGGGTGGATGAGGTTTCAGGTCGTAGATCCAACTTCTTTTCGTCCTCTGAATCGGGCGGTAATGAAGCAGAAAGGGGAGGAGGGGATGTTGCAGGTGCGTGATCTACCATAGATAATACAATTATTCATACATTATTGTTACGTGCAGCTGGTTGACAAGATGATCGCGACTTACTGATTCTCCAATCTCTCAGAGCTTTCCCTTCTATTCCATCTACACGATTGACAATAGCATTTACCATAGCTTCTAATCTCGCAACTCTAACGCTGATGGTGGGTAGCATCGATGGTGGTCTGGCCGCCGTTGTGGTAGGTTGGGAAGGCACATCATTACCATCTTTCTTGTTACTTTCTTTAGGAGAAGGTCTGGCAGATTGACTTTCAACTTTAACGATATTCTTCCCTCCTGGCGGTGTAGTAGGACGGGAATATGGAACGCAAAGTTCTGGTACTCTCCTAGCTACACAATGCTGACATGGTGTCTCCCTATTACATTTCTGTTTTCTCTTTGCACACTCTGCACAGGACAGGGCTACTCTCCGCTTCTTCTTTTTCTGAGTAGGTTGACCATCGGTATCATCCCCATCTTTCGGAGCAGCATGCTTATTGTTGTTTTTCCCACCACTGCTACCTGTATCAGGCGGAGGTGGAGAAGTAGGATAATTTCCAGGTTGAGATAAAACGCTTTCTCTCCTTGTGGTCGAAGGCGATAGGGTTCTGTCGTCTGCCCAGTGCGAACCGTGAGGGAGCGATTGAGAGCTGGTAACGGGGGTGATAAGAGGAGGTGGCTTTGATGGTGATTCACGATACGATGGATAAGCTGAACCTGATCCTCTAGTATGAGACATCGTATACCCTCCAGGTGAAGCGTCCCATCCAGAATGAGAGCTTCTACCGTGTGGATGGGAATGAGGGAAATCAACTAAGGATGGTAACCTATTTCCACTAGCATCTCTAGGTGAAGGTCCAGGTGCAGCGGTAGCCCAACTAGGCTTATTCCTCGATGAACTGGGTCTATCAGTTGCTGATGCGGATGCCCAAGATTGAGGATCGGTATGTCCTCCACTGGGCGAAGGCACGTCTCTGTAATTTGGTGATCCGAATGAATGGTTCATAGGTGAATTAGCTGAAGGGATAAGTGGAGGCAGATGAAATGAGGATGAAGGTCTATTCGATGAGGATCCGTTTAGAGAGGGGGGCGGAGGATATCTAGAAGAGGAAGAAGAAGAGGTTGAAGGAGGAGGATAACGATCATCGTTATTTCGGTGCATTATAGTGGTGGTAGTGTCGTTTCATCCGTAGTGTTGAAAGGGAAGGGAAGGGGCGCCTCAGTGGGAAAAAAGAACGTCGACAGTTGATTTTGATTCTTCTTGTGATTTTGGTGCTAAGGAGATATATGTGTGTATGAAGGGGTATAGGGTATGTTTATGAATATGGGTAATGGATCCAAGGTGAGAGCTAATGGATGAAAAGGGGACACGTTAGCAAGATGTCACTAATATCATGGATAGACAAATGACAATTCAGCTGAGCAAAGTGTACTTTTTTCATCCGAAATGCAACGACGGCGACGACAACAACGTGCCATCTGAATCACATTTAAACTGTATTGTCACATACGATACCATATACAAGGGAATGGACGATCAACTAGTACTCACGGTATCAAAGTACGGAAACTGACTATCCAAGCGGCAGTAGATGTTGTGATCGTCAAGGGTGAAAAATTGGAGTCAAGGTGTGAAGGGTATGTGCGCTGACCGGTGTATGGTGCATACAAAGTCTCGATTTTGTGGTAAATGCTGATGATGGTCGTCGAGGTACTGTTAGATAGAGTGGGGGGAAACTCAAAATCATACCATATATGCTATGAGATTATGCGATATTTCCCTCTCTACTACTCTTCTTGCTGCAACACATGCCATTCATTGATACTCGTGTATAACCGAGGATAGGATAATAAAATAAACCTGAGCTATATGATTATGTGATAATCATGTACCTTACTCTGTCTGTCCAGATTGACAAATTACAGACGAGCACGGCATCTCCCATCTCCCTCCGGTTTGACTGCTTGACTGGACAACATTATTCTTCCGAATGACCCGGTTGGATGTCAATACAGTGAACTTAAATTATGCACAGAGTCAAAGAGGCGTCGTCCTCGGCCTGGAGTGGAGTGCTCAAAATTACAACAGGAAAGCGGAAAATGGTAAGGGGGAGGAGCAACATGATAAAAAAAGATTTTTCACCAGGGTCTTTGTTGGCATCCCCTTCCATCCCATCCTAAAAATTTCCGTGGGGCATGCATATCATATGAAATTGATGCGAACTAGCTTTTGCCAATCAAATGCTGGATTCCATCGGCTTTCTCGTGGGTTTCCCTGCATACATCGTTCTCACACTAGCAAGACGTGATCGGAGCTCTTCCATGGTGCGGCAATGGCAGGTGGAATGGACCTGAACGTGATTAACCGATTTATTCGGAATTGGCGCTCACAGAATCTGGAATGAAGGTGTCACTTAAGATCTCTGAAAGTGGTTTGCTCTTTCACAAGCTAATCACCCAGAGGTACAACTAAAATATATATACATAATTGACACAAACCGAGACATACGTACAACACAGCTGGTATCGAACGAGTTCTAGTTATAATTTTTTTGGTTGATAATATTCATCAGATATTCCAGCTTATCTCGTATTGTCCAATTCAAATTCTATCCCAGAAATAAAATCCATCCCCTTCTTCCCTTTAGATCTTATTCACATCATGGTCCTTCGGTGGGCCCTGCGATACACGTTGCGAGCGAGACGTCCTCTGTGAGAGAAGTTGCGGTTGCGCTTGGGGTAAAGGTACTTCCCAACCTGTATGATCCAGTACAATCCCTCTATCTTTCTTTGATCTCTCCGATTTAGTCCTTAACAAAGTTTTACCAGATGGTACGGCAGATTTGTAACTCATATCATCCGCATCTGCACCATGTATCCCTTCTTCATCTCCATCGTGGGCTTGGCTATGGTGATGTGGGGAATTGTATTCTAACCATTCGCTGAATGGCTACATTCATCAAGGACGAAGGCACCAATAGAACGGAGAATCAGCTTTAGTCCATGGTCCTCAGAGCGAGAGCGGCAAACTCACAGCTATGATGGATAACGGTACATCCGAATAAACCGAGTTGGAATATATAGGCGTGGGTATAGGTGATTGTACAGGAGTTAAAGACGGATATCTTTGATGCGATTCGGAACGGTGCTGGGGTTGTTTGTCTTTGAATTTATATGCGGATGGAGGTGGAGATATGGTCTTCGACTATACATATATCCTTCAAGTCAGCTTGCTTCTTCGTGCAGCTCGGTAGTCTAATCTCAATACGAAAGAAGAGTATCGCAAAGTGAAAACCCAAACAGAGGGAATTCGTGAAAAAGTGAATCTGTACAAACCTCGGTTACAAGCTGATCAATCGATATTCTAACACTTCCCATCCCAGCCTTACTCTTCGAGCTCTTCGTACTCCTATGTCCCCCCGACCCGCTTCCGGATCCACTCGAAGTCGAAGTAGTAGTGGTATAGCCGCTATAGGAATCTGGCAGAAGACCTCTCCTGGAAATAGGCGGCGATTTATAATATACGGAGGAAGATTCTGGTAATGCTATCTCACCATCTAGAGAAGACGTGAAGTGGGATAGGTCAAGTAAGTACATAAAAGTGAGGAAGAATAAGGCGGAGAAGGATTGAACAAGTGGTCGAGAGGCGTTGACTATATCCTCAACGGGACGAATAAGCTTAAGTAAATCTATTAGGTGATGTGTTTGACCCACCTAATGAAGGGATTTCTACCAAGCTGTAAACCAAAAGTACGACGATGGCCAGAGTCGGTGACCACCTACAGTACCAAAACGGTGCAAAATCAGCATACTGCGTGTGAGGTCGTGTGGGAAAATGCACTTACAAAGCTTGACAGACTGTCCTGAGTTTTTCACCTTTCTCAAATTCCTTTTTCGACCTAATCTGCCATACCACTGACGATCCCCCGTATCGATCAGCTTCACCATCGCCCTTCCTAGGATTATGACGCTCGACATTATCAATAAAATCATGAAACTTACTGATCATCCAAATCCCAACATGTAAAACCAATTCTATCCCTAGCCAAACTCTCAATAAGATCCCAAATTTCCCTAACCATTCTTTCACTAAGAACAAATCTGATACGCTGGCTTTGGGCATTTGGTACGATATCACTGATATACCCACTGTAAGTCCTATGATAATGGTATTGAGGATGATAAGTGGTATGATGGGTGATATCCGAGGTGCCATCTATACAATGTGTTGATATCGTCCATCACCATTCAGCAGATTAATCCCTTATTGATTCTGATACATGTATCTTGTCGAAGTGAGTTATCCAGCTTACCTTCCACAACATCCATGTTGCGTATCCCACACTGAGACAACCAATAGTACCACTACAAACGATAGTGACTATATTCCTTCTAGCATCATTCATTGATATATCCGTATAATGAAATGCAAATATAATTCTATAAGTTTGATCTATCGTTATGCCCAATTGAGTTCTATAGCGTCTAGTCAGTATTTGATAGACATCTTCCGAGATGCACACGGATGCATTGGATAAGCATGATTTGACTGTGGTCTGGCCGATTAGAGGACAATAGTGATAATGATAGACTTACATTATCAACATCAAACCTCCCAACACACCTCCCCTAATCACCATCTCATACCTCTTTCTACGACAGACAAACCTCCATATTCTCGATACTGTCAATCCCAATAGGTACCCTTGTATGAGTATACCCCATATCGAGCACCACTAGGTAAAATAATACACCGATCATCAGCATTCATATCGACACGCAAAGATATATATAGTTGGTGAAAGGTGTGGTTGAGGCAGACAGGACTTACAATCAGATTATCCCGATCCGATCCTAATGTTTGTAATAATACTAAATCCAAATATGCTTTATCTCCCGCTTGAGCATTCTCTTCTGTCAATTCCATTATCCTATCCTATCCTATCCTATCCTATCCTATCCTATCCTATCCTAATAACAGTCTCGGTTCGATCGATCGTTAACGGCAAGACTGGGAGAACGAATGATAAGATGTATTGGTTGATCAACAATCAGTAATGGAAGAATGAACGTCTCAATGAAGTCTATCAAGTCTGTTCTTCATTTCTTTTTTCTTTTTTCGGAGAAAGAGGCGTTCAAGTTAGCTGTGCTCGGATGAGATTGGAACATAACATGTCCATTGATTGATCAATGAATGGATGCGTAGGGCTCAAGCCAACTTGATAATGTTCAAAGAGTGTTAGAAGGACGTCCGTTAACTCAACTCAAACATCGACTTGTTTAGTCCTAAGGCGTCAGAGTACAGTGAGTGAATAAATAGTATTCCTTTGTTTAAAGGTACAAGGAAGCGAAGGACAGCTCATTTTACCTTTATGGGATGCACATGTCGAGGGAACAGATTCAGGCTCCATCCCATGTCATCCTTTCCAAGGCGTCGAGTTGAAGCGAGTAACAAGCGTTGGATGTTGTGCTTGCTCAAGCACGTCTTTTCCAACACATTTATAAGGTTTCGCTTTCGTACCCCGTAGCTGTGCGTGGGATTGACATGATGGGCCCGTGCGATTGTTTGTCGAGTTTAAATCACACAATCGTGATGTTTGCATGTAAGTGTGTGTATGTGTATCGACATCGATGAAACGAGTGCATTATCCAAAATACCTCCGAAATTCTGAGAACAGCGTCGATGGTATGTTAAATCACACTGACTCATCTTGGCATCCATGATTTGTCCGTCCGCATCTAATCATCTAGAATCTAGATTCTAGACCTGTAATCATGATTATAATCCTTTATTGAAATTAACCGGACCTTTATATTCCTTAAATCTACTTTCCAGCTTCGCAGGACTGGTCTCAGCCTTTTGGGGGAAATAGGCTATAGCAGGAGGTAAGAATAGACCTAATGATAGACCTATCAGAGTGAGTTGAGTGATGTTCGATGTTAGATTCCCTCGAGGGCCTGAGAAGACTCCTCGTCGGGTCAGGAGGGTCATGACCATTGGAGGGAGGATGAGGGTTGGGCTAACGAGTGATACAAGTGACAACGAAAATTCAGCTTGATGAACTTATACCGATACGATGAACGGCCATATTCATATTTGACGTCCTTTTAGGATGTGGGAGAAAGAGCTTACACATTGGTAAATACCCTACTGGCAGCACTTTGCATGACAGCCATTTGACCTGCTTTAGGTGATTTCCCAAGGACTTCTTTCTTCTCACTTCCATCTACGGGATCTTTAGTAAGTTTGAACACCTCCACACCGTCCCTCATCTCTTTCCATCGGATACATGAGATGCTGTATCGTTCAAAACCATATCAGCGTTGAATTGTGTACAAAATCTGAGGAAAGCGATGAAAGAGGAGTTTAAACTTACTTGACAACTCCCGCAGAAGCTACACTGGCGAACGGTACTAATTTACCCAAAATATCCTTGGCGGCCGGACTGACTCTCAATCTTGGTACTAATCGACTTAATGATACGGCCAGGAATACAGAGGTGAACGTAGCTGCTACGTAAGCTATGACATGACACATCTGTCAGTTACTTTCGGGCCATCCACTACGATGGTCTAGCTCATTTACCTGTACCGATCTCCTGTGGTGTCATCTCAATGGATTTATTGGCATTGCTGAAATTGACCTATCGTTCAATGAGCTCGCCGTGTCACTAGTGACTTGTAGGGAAGATGGTACATACGGCTACGTTCAATGTTTGATTCGCCCACTGCCAGAATATGACACTTTTCAAACTTGGGTTAGGCATGAGCATACCGGCCTGAGCGTAACTGTCAGCAGGATGAATAGGAAATCATCATGATCTGGTATATATCGGGCGATTGAACTCACACATATTCTGTAGTAAGATGTCTCTAGCATCAGCTGTACTCTTATTGCGAGAAGATTCAGAGAGAAAAACTCACATCAAGTTGGTAGGTACGAATGCAGACATTCTAAATGGTAATGGTACGGGTTTACCAGTATCTGGGTGAATAGATGAATTGACCACTATACACGGCGTACCATCACGGATTAGCAAGGAATATATATATAGACTTGACCTCATTCGTGTTGTTTTTGGTGGAATGGTTCGGATTAGATGTCACTGACATTGCTTAGCATTATCATAGATTTCTTTCTGCTGCTGATTCACCCAATACCCTTTCTGTCCAGCTTCTTTGATCTTACTTTCGAAATTCGTTACATCTTTCTGAGCTTTCTCGAGTTGTGCGGAGGAAGCGAGCAAAGTGAGAGGGGATGTGGTGGAGTAGAAGTATGCCAATCTTCCTCCTACAATCATGTATCTCAATATCATCCAGAAGTTATGGGTCGAGTGGTTGACACTCACCATACGAGGAAAGATCGAATCGAGGTTTAGCTATGATATACGGTGTTAGCTTGTGTTTTCCTTCTGGAAAAAAGAAGCAGCCAGCTCACAAATATCGTATAAGCCAGCCTGAGCACTCATCTTGATTCGTTTGTACTCAAGGGAGAAGCAGTAGGGGTGTGAAGATGAAGTGAAAAGCTTGAACAGAGTTGTTATCGACAAGACACTGTGTTGACTGAAAAAAACCGCTCAATCTCTGATCACTGATCCATGCGCTTAAACCCTATTCAATCCGGCTAAATCCCGGATAAACTACATCCTCCATTCGATTGACCCCATGTCCTGTGACTTTCCAACTGGCCTTTCTTTCATCCTTCTTCGTATCAACCCAATGAACATGAGATGACAACATGGGATCCAGTCAATCCCAGCCATCTTCCTCATCACCAACAGCATCCTCTACCGAAGCAGTCCGGCCTTCTGCATCCCCCTTGAATCCCCAACGTCAATCAATCCTCTCATACTTCTTCAACCCCTCCACTCCTACACGCACACACGATCACTTGCACCCGACCGCCCTGGAGGTCCGACTGGTCAGCAAATACCTGGTACATCTAGGTATACCCAGTGAGCTCATACCGAGGGTATTGGACCAAGCGGAATATTGGTCAGGATGTAGAAGACAACGTACCAAGCATATCTATGTGGATTCTATGTTACCACAATATCGGTCAGCCAATAACCCGCAATATACAGTGGACGGACCTGATCATGAGCAAGTTGTAGAGCTCTTTCAAGCTGCATTGGTGCATGATGGTGGTGGGCTGAAGAATAGGAATGGAAATGTATGGTATCTCGTTAGTTCCCCTATAGGATGTACGAGAAGACCAAACTCAGGATCTGGACCAGGCGTTATCGCTCAACATGAAACAACAATGGATCTGGATAGAGTTTGGATAAGGAAATGTGTTATTGAGACGTTATCGAAAGATCAAGGGTGGAGTAGTAACAACCCTGCTCATTATGGTAAGTACAACCCCATACCAATTCATCTATAACACAAGTGCACCAACTGTATACGTAAGACTGAATTTGTTCATAGGAACATACGAACAAAGTTATTCTTGGTTTGAAATATCCCTTCTCCGAGGGGACAAAGAAGTTGAAGGATCTAGACATTCCATACAGAACAACGTTCATGCGGGACAATACTATAAACCCCATTGTAATATCTTATCGGCAGATCATCCGACTTTCAGACTGGCTCAACCGGGAGATAGGATCGTTCTCTGGGTGAGGGCTCAATATCAGGTAAGTCCTCTCATGTCATCATTCTGGATATTCGGATTGACCGACGATTGCGTGATGGTATCGTTGTGCTTAGGGATGGTTGAATATTGTCAAGTGAGTTCAATGGTGTTCGTTGGAATCAGGAACGCGTTGTGACTGATCAAACAATTGTGACTTGTCTCCATAGAGAAGCGGCTATAACAGTATTCACATCACCTTATCCACCCTCAACATAGTCTAACGCCTGTAACAGACTTCAGCGCTTACACTCGTGTCACATACCGATCATCTAATGATATCTGACAATCTTACTGTAATCAATCCGATCAATCACCTAATCATCTGGATCAGATTCACTGTCCCCTCACAGGCTATGGAGAAAATACGACCAACATGAAGCCACCGAGGACATCAGAGCTTGCCAGTGATTTGATAAGCTTCGATAACTACATGATAGTATATCCGGCTCTCTGATACATTCATCCCCAAAAAGACTCCGCTTCTACGAATAGATCGTGGATCGCACCTGTCCGTGGGAAATAGTAACTATGTGATGGTCGGAAAGAGACGAGTGACTATGTATCCCGAGAAGATAGATATCAATACCATCGTCGACCTGTAAGGAGATAACAGTGCTCTGAGCAGAGATAGATCCCAACATCATGTATTTGCATGCTATTTACTAAAACGTTGCCTACATGAAGAGTGATCCTCTAGTGCTCCTGCCTACTGATGTATCGTGGCTCTATCAATGGTCGATGGATCTCTACCTGTCGACCTCAACTATCCATGATGTCTCTCAGATGGCGCCTTTGCTTGCCACTGTTGAGCCGAAGGAAGGTACTGTTCATTGCTGTTCACTCCTTAAACTAGCATGCGACGCATGGGTCCTTTGGCTTCGGACATGTTGAGTTTAACATCAATCTTCTCTCTCATTCTTCTTCCCACCTACCTCATCGATCTATTCCCATCCATGACTATCAATCATGTACCTCCTACCTCTCATCACCTTACCTCTGCTCATATCAGCTTCTCCTCATCCGAGAAAGCATACTCAGACTGATCCCACTGTCATACTCGAATCATGCGATTACAACGTCACCTTGACTGGAAGACATGATCAATCCTTCAATCAGGATCTATACCTTGGCATACCTTATGCTCAACCTCGTATGTCCATTTCCTCTCGTCATCATCAGATTTCTAGCTGATCCAAACCTCGCTCTCAATCAAGCCATTGGTACAAAAAGGTTCCGACCCCCTGAACCATACACCTACGATGAAGATTTGGTAGTTCAACAACATGGTCCAGCATGTCTACAAGCGCCCAATACCACTGCTGATGGACAATACGGGATGAGCGAGGATTGTCTGTTCCTCGACGTATATGCTTCTCATCGCCCAGAGTGGCAAAACGAGAAGTTACCAGTATTGGTTTACATGTCAGCTTTTCCTTCTACTTATGGTGAAGACTTAGCTGACGTGAGATCGTCGTGTATGGAATAGTCACGGAGGAAGTGCCATTGAAGGTACAGCATCAATCTACAATGGATCTTATCTTGTCGCCCGCTCTCAGAAGATCGTAAGTCAGCCGATTACCATCCTATAACTAAAGCGCGGAGCTAACCAATGATCATTATGAATGCATACAGGGAAACCCTATAATCCTCGTAGTGACAAATTTCCGATTAGGTATATTCGGGTTTGGGTTAGTAAACTTCCATCCACTAAATCACTATCGTCTATTCGCTGATCTTGACGTAATCTGATGTTCTTTAGTTACGGTTCAGGATTCGCTGAGAATGGAGCCGCCAACTTGGCAATGAGAGATAACATCGCTGCTCTACAATGGGTAAAAGAGCATATACATTCTTTCGGAGGTGATCCCAACAAGGTGAATCCATCTCATCTGTAATATCAGCTCCAACTGGATATGCTGACAGAGGTTTTCGCAATCAGGTTACTGTTCTTGGCGGATCATCTGGTTCAGTGGCAATATCACTTCTATACCTCAATCCAGAGTTTGATTTGTTTAGATCAGCCGTAAGAACCTCTCATCCCCCATGTGCGTTGAAGTGGTACTAAGAGATGTAATAGATCATGTCTTCAGGCTCGCAGAATTCACCTCCGATGGGACCAACAGGTACAACTTGGGAAGACGCCTATCAATATCTATTGCAAATTACCAAGTGTATTACTCCTCAACAAGATACAACCCCTTTCGAGTGTCTGAGATCGTTACCTGCTGATATTCTGCTGGAAGCTCAATTTGCTTTGAGAACTGACCCTAGGTGGAGCACGAGGTGCGTCATTCCCAGGGAACATGGATTCACAGCTTACTTTGTTTGGATCTAACAACAAATAGTTTCATCTTCGGTAGGCTCATACACTTTTTAACAAGGACAAGTTACACATGCTGATTATGGCAAATGCGTCTGTTAGGACCGAGTATTGACGGCGATCTAATACCTAAATCACCCTACGAGCTACTCGAAGAAGGTAAATTCGCTAAAATCCCATTTATCGCTGGTGATGTCAAAGATGAGTGAGTCAAGGTGTCCGAGTACTATATGTTGCATTGATAATTCAGCTCCTGAGTGACAACTCTCAGAGGAACAGTCTTCACTGCGCCAACTGTCAACGCATCTTCGTTATTCGCCGTGCTGAACGCGATCGTGCCTATAGATCCTTCTCTGATGTTGCTAGACGAGCTTCAAGGCGCCTATCCGGATGATCCTTCTTTAGGGTCGTAAGTGGCGTTTCTGTGCTGTTCATCACCCCAGTGCTGACGTGATCGACTTTTCAGACCTTTCGACACTGGTGATGAAACGTTTGGATTGGATCCTACGTGAGTGACATCCCACAGAGCACTGCGTTATGTATCTCCAAATTTTTTGACGATCTTTGATTGTTGAATAGGTACAAACGAGCTGCCGCTATATTTGGAGACGTAGCCTTCCAGGCTCCTCGAAGACATTTCTTATGGGCTGCAAAAAGATATGGCTTGAAGGATACCTGGACATACCAATTCGAGCAGATCAGTCCCGATAGACCAGCTTACTTGGGTGGTAAGTGGGGTCTTCTGACAATACAAGTGACGAAAGATCGCATCTGATAATCTCCTTCATAATAGTATCTCACGCTACGGACGTACCGTATTTCTTCGGTACTGCCAGACCAGGTGTAGGCGATCCTCATTATTTGCAATTCAACCATACAGAGCAAGATCACGAGTTGAGCGATACGGTGATCGATTATTGGTGAGCCTCTCGTCGATAAAAAAAAATATAGCGAGGTAGAATTTCCGTTGACATAGCGGCTGTAATGAATTGATGAGAGTAGGATAAATTTCATCTTTCACACTGATCCAAATCCGATTTCATCCAATGAAGAAGAATGTCTCGTCGAATGGCCAAGATACAACATAGCCGAGGAAAGCAGGAACATGTTGAAATTGAAATTCGGTGAAGTCGAAGTCATCAGTGATGATTATAGGGAAGATGCGATGGATCTGATTTATGGAAACTATAAACAGTTTAATTGGAAGAGAGAGACGATAGAATCCGATTGAATACTCAGCTTACGGTAGGGTAGCGGAAATAACCACACAAGATCTTGAGCAGATTCAGTGAGTAGTTCTCTACAGAGATTAGCATTGTATTATTTCATGATATAATAATATATGAGTCAGGTGTAAATTTCACTCACTTGTTACGACGAATCTCTCACACGTATGCATCCAGTAATGTCAATCACGATCCGATGGTTAGTGATCCTGACCTGACGAACGTATCATCAATGTGATGGATTTGATCCAGACATCCCAAATGCATCTCACATACATTCCTCAATAGATAAGATACGAAACCAAGAGATGTCACATTTTATATTGATGTTATCATTGATTTAATCCATAACAAATTTTTCATCCACAATTTAATTCATTTTGATTGTTGTGTGATATGATTTAAAGGAGTCGTTGGATTAATCCCTTGGTGAAATCGGTAGTGGTTGCTGAACCTATTTACGACAACACAAAAAACAGAAGATCAGTATACCCCATTTCTTATTTCGTGTTGAGCGGAGTACGGTGTACAGAAAGGTGGAAAATGAAGTTTAGACATGGACTCACCTCCCAGATCAGCAGTTCTGATCTTACCTTCCTTTACCAAATCATACGTAGCTCCAGCGATCAAGTTCGCTTGAGATTCCAATCCCAAATGTCTCAACATCATCGTAGAAGATAAGATCAAGGCAGTAGGGTTGGCCTTGTTGGTTCCCATAATATCTTTACCGACATGTCTACAACCAGGTTCGAACAAGGCGTATTCCCGACCAAAGTTACATCCGGGGGTGATACCTGGACCACCTACCAAGGCTGAACCGATGTTGGCGCAGATGGTACCGTATAACTAGATACGATGCGAAGCGCTATCAGTATCATTCCTGCTTTTCTTGACATCATCGTCATTGATCTTATTGAGTATGGGTAATCAACTCACGTTAGGCTACAAAAGAAAAACGATAAAGTTAGCACATAATTGCGACCAGCTTGTTAAGTAGAATGAAACTCACCATAACCATAACATCGAATTGTTGAGGTTTTGATACAAGTTGCATTGCAGTGTTGTCAACGATCATAGCCTCGAACTTGATACCGGTATGACCGTATTCTTGTTCGGCGACTCGTCGACAGGTGTTGAGGAAAAGACCATCACCAAGTTTCATGATGTTGGCTTTGTGGACACAGGTTACTTTCTATATTCGCAAAAAGGTCAAAAAGTCAAAGCTATCAGCGTTATGTTCTAAATCTGATCGATCGGCTTGACTCAAGGGGGATATACGTTGTCGTTGGTAAATCACAAACTCACCTTTCTGTTGTTCTTGACAGCGAAATCAAAGGCGAATCTCGCTATTCTCTCTGCCTTTGCCCTCGTTGAAACTTTCAATGATTCTACGACACCAGGGTACGATTGATGTTCCAAACCACTGTATTCACCCTCGGTGTTCTCTCTGATGATGGCGAAATCAACGTTATCGTGTCTTGTTGGGAAACCAGGTAACGATTTACAGACTACGACGGAAGCGTAGATGTCGAGTTGTTGTCTCATGGCGACGTTCCATGAGTTGTGGCCTGTTTGGTCGATTGGGGTGTAGAGGATACCTGTGGAGTTGAAAGGAAAATAGTGTGAGTTGAGAAAACCAGATAAAAAATGATATGACAGAAGGTGAATAAGTTATCGTATACCAAAAGGGGATCTGCTGATAAAGTTCTCAACACTCACCCTTCAAACCAACTTTATTCCTCTTCAAACTCTCCATAGCTTGTTGGAACAGATCATCCCCACCTGTGGTCTCACCCGATACATCGTATTGTTCCCATTGAACAGGTACTTTCAAAGCTTCGAAGATCTCTTTGACCGAATCAGCAACTTCTTTACCGATACCATCACCTGGTACGAGAGTTACGGTGTATTTGCCTAAACAACTATCAGTCAATCCAGCTGTTCACATGCATTACACGATACTTTGTGTAGACCTACCACCGAATTTAGCAGGGAGCTAAGGAGATCAGAATCAGGTCAGTATTCAGCAACACGTAGAATATTGATTACCCCGAAGAAAACCGATGAAATTCCAATACTCACTCGCTTTTCGTCGACGAGGGTAGCCATAGATCGAGAGACAGGTGCTCGCTGTGATGTAATATCGAGTATATGATAGTACCAAGGATCGCATGATCGGTGAAATGATAAGAAGGGATGCAATGATTCAGTCAGCAAATGTTTGTCTTTCGGGGTTGCACTCCACGGTCATGACTCACCATGGAGGAAGCGGCAGCTGATCGTAAAGCTGATCTAACGGAGGTTCGGAGAGGTGCAGAGATCATTTTGGTGGTTTGTGAGGTTCAGGTGAGCGATGAAGAGTAAGAGACGTAAGATGTAAGATGTCAGATTGAAAAACAACAACGTAGTGGATTGGTTTGTATGGTATGGTATGGGTGGGTTTCTCTTTGTGCTCCTGGGACTCTTTTAGCCCTACGTCAAACCATCCTTTGGGTCCCATCTCGCATCACGGTCCAATTCGGCCGAGTACTGCCGAGCTGGATTACAAACTCACCTACAGTTTTGTAATGCTAATTAGAACTGCTCAAAGGGATTAGGATGGATTACAGTTCCTGGACTGGGAGGCACATGTCACGTGATACAGGTCGATCAACGGGATAATTTCTGGTCCACCTCATGTTGATGCGCCTCAAGAGATGAAGAGACGGAGTGAAAGAGTTGATGGGTGATAGGTTACAAGCAGACCCAGCAAGAGCAAGTGAACGCTACATGCTACGCAAGAGTATCACCAGGATACCATCCCAAGCCAAATTTATCACAGCTATTACGAAACCACACACGATCAGATCACTATCCTCTACTACCACCATGTCAGAAGAATACCCTCAGCCGGAAGCTTCCACTTCAGCTTCAACCTCTTCGATGATCGCACCTGAGCCTGTACCGGCAAAGTTGAAGGTGGCCGATAAATGGCTGAAACCCAATGGACCACCCGTGGGATCCACTTTCGGAGCGAGGTTGTTGGACGATGAGAAAGATGTCTTTGAACATAATGCTTGGTGAGT
This sequence comes from Kwoniella mangroviensis CBS 8507, assembly GCF_000507465.2. Classification (NCBI taxonomy): domain Eukaryota; kingdom Fungi; phylum Basidiomycota; class Tremellomycetes; order Tremellales; family Cryptococcaceae; genus Kwoniella; species Kwoniella mangrovensis. The sequence goes on along the minus strand of NC_088828.1, from coordinate 446,708 downwards.
GGTATCTCTCAAAGAACTGACAATTCACGAACGGAGTGACAGTAATTCCATATTGCAAGGAAGACTCATCACGAATTGTCAGGGATTTGATCGCCATATATTCCCGCTGGATATATACTGAAACGATGAGATACACATAGGGACCACGTAACTCTACCGGAAGATTTCAAATTGAAAGCAGAGGAAATAATGGAATTACATCGGTCTAGTCCAGTAGCTGAGAATCTGAGAGGTGTGTATGAAAATCACCAACATATCAATCTATCACCTGTACCTAGCCATCAAGCTGATTGAATCCGGGGGACGTTTACTGATAGACGGCTACAACTCGAAACCTGAACATTACTGGAACAAGTTTTATTCCAATCATGAAGATGGTTTTTTCAAAGATCGAGGGTGGCTGAGATTGGAATTTCCAGAATTGGTTGAATGCAGTGAAGCTGATGTAAGTGATACACTTATCACTGTAAAATCCAGTCTTTGTCGTATGACGTATGGAAGATGATGCTGATTATGATCTTGGTTGGATATAGGCTGGTCCGAAGATAGTGTTGGAAGTTGGATGTGTGAGTTTATCCTTCATCTTGCTATCCTCGTCAATTTTATCTCCCGATCATAGATCATAGACCATGACAAGAACAGGAAAGAGATTCATAGCTGATTGTATACCACGACGGGATACAGGGCGCAGGAAACACCGTATTTCCCTTATTGATGAGAAACGAAAACCCCCATTTACAAATATACGCCACAGACTATTCGAAAAGAGCGATTGAGGTGGTGAAATCGAATAAGATGTACCCAAGGGCTGAACATGGTTTGGGTGAATTACACGCAAGTGTATGGGATATCACTTCGAAACCTAGCACTTCAGCTGGCGAGCAGAATACAATAAACAGTACAGAAGAAGATTTAGATCTGTCAAAATTAGAACTGTCAGATAAAAAGACTTATTCATTGCCTGAAGGTATTCAGCCAGGGAGTGTAGATGTGATATCGGTGATTTTCGTTTTATCTGCTTTACATCCTAAGGAATGGGATCAGGCTATACATAACCTGTATACTGTGAGCGAACTCAACACACGATTTCTCGAATGACTGTGTATGCTGATCGATGACTTTTTGGTTTCATTCCACATTATAGGCATTGAAACCAGGTGGTCTCTTGTTGATAAGAGATTACGGAAGACATGATCTGGCCCAATTACGAATAAAGAAGAACCGTCTCTTAGATCCCGAGACACCCAATCTGTATATCAGAGGAGACGGTACGAGGGTGTATTTCTTTGAGAAAGAGGAATTGGAAGGGATGTTGGTCAAGCCTCCTACCCTCACACCCACAATTGAAGGAGAGACTGAGGAGAAGCAAAAGATGTTCGAGGTTTTACAGCTAGGAGAAGATAGGCGATTGGTGAGTCCTCTGGAACCTGATGAGAATGGCCGTTGATTGCTAGTGCTGATATCTGTTTGGTACGACTTTAGATCGTTAATAGGAAAGAGAAGAAACAGATGTATAGGATATGGTTACAAGTGAAAGCGAAAAAGTTGTAGGCTTATAGAATTATATATCTGTAAACTGCATGATAGGTCGGAACAGTGTGATCATATTGTATATATACGTATAGTCTCTCTTATTGCTGCACATCACAGTGAGAACTATGCATTGCATAGTCCTGTCGGTTCATTGGATAGACATACGACATACTGTACAAGGTCTATCCTCTATTCCTCCAGAGATAGTCTGGTTGGGAATCGATGAGTTGAGGATGCGTTAGATCTTCATCTGTGAGATCGGTGGGCGGTCTTCATCGTACATCAATCGCGAGGTCTTGGCAGAATTATGCTTTGCCCAATTTCTAGGATGACGGAAGCACAGATGGATCAGGATTGAATCATTAAAAAAGTGTTGATCGCTAAATCCATCTATCCTATCTGGGATTACCAATATCACTCACCTTATCGACTTTAGCTCTCATCAACTTCCTCTTCTTCTTCCCCTTCTCTGCCTCTCCTCCTGCTTCGGTCTGCGGTGGAGGACTGGGTGATCTAGGTGGTGGGAGGGGTTTGGCATTCGCTTGAGCGATCTTGGATCGAGCTTTGGCTTCTTTCGAAGGTCTTTTGGTGAATTTTGCTGATCTTCCCATAGTACGTTATGTCTTGTTGCGGGTGTTTCAGTGGTTGGTATGGATATTCAGTACAAGTGTACTCTACTCGTTGGTATTATTGCCTCTGAAATGAAGAGGAGCTAGCTGCCTTGGACATTTAACATTTCCTGTTTTCATCGATATTGGTGTGGTGCCTTGGCTTTATGTCAGGAACGACCTGACCTCCCCACGTGGATTCCGACTTATCGTTGGGTGTCGCCATCGTCTGTTGTGGGTTGTGGCCGGCCCGTGCGCATGTAACCATATATATACATAGATCATTCTTGTAACCTTCTTCTAGATACAACACATACCACCATGTCATAGCTCAGCATCATCATCCAATACCCAGACGAAACAAGCAATATGAGCATCACCCCATCCCTACCGCAACTCACCACCACACCCCCTCCACCTGATCCCCCACGTCGTAGATTCGGTTCAGCGACAGCTACAGCCCCCAAAAGGGCCGACCGACCTTCGTTCTCATCCTCATCCATCTCTTCCCCGGCCTTGATCGCTCCTCCTCCGGATGTACAGCGCACTCGATCAGCTTCGTCTGCATCATCAACTGCCTCTGGCCCTAACACCCCAACCCAGGGACAGGGAGGGTTCGATATTGGCTTGGCAGCTGATAAGGCTCAACAATGGTTATCCACCTGGGCACCGAGGGGTGAAGGTCGATCTAGAGAATTCCTCACCAATACCTTAAATGGAGTAGCCAACGTAGCAAGTCAGGTATCGAATAATCTCAATAGAGAAGGGTTCGGATCGAGATCCAACAGTTTTGCATCCGCCTCGACTCCTTCCGTACAAGGTCAAGCTAGTATACCTTCGTCTCCTGAGGAGAGATTCGGAGGTTCAGCGGTAGTATCTGGCTCAGCATTATCGATCTCCCCTTCCCCTAACCCACTTCCACCAATTATCAACCATACAACTTCTACACCTGCTCTGCCAGTCCAGAGGAAGATACCTCAACCTGCCAATCTATCGAGACTAGGTCATAGCAATTCTACCACTTCTACACCAACTACTACCACTGGCTCGTCAGCATTGACATCGAAACTCAATGGAAGCGCCAATGGTAGTACCAGCTCGTTACCCCTACATGGTCCATCCCATCTTAATCCCAATGCACCTTCTATCCCATCAGGACATCGCCGAAACTCTTCTACCGCTTCAAATCCAAGTAGTCATAGGAGGACATCATCATTCGGAATATCATTAGGCAAATCACCGTCTATAAGTCGATCTGCAAGTTTGACCAAACAGGCGACGACGAAATCGGCTGGAATGCCATATAAGATTGGGTTCCAGCCTCAGGGGGTGAAACATGATAGGACGGAGGAGTTTGTTAGGGCTAGAAAGATTAAAGGGGAAGATAGGGAGAGGGAAGAAGGGAGGCTGGGAAGAAGGTGGGCAAAGGTGAGTTTGGAAGGTATGCGATACCGTAAACTTGTGGATTCCGCATTTTGATTGTTGGAATCATGTCATTGGAATCTGATCTCTCTTACTGACACTATCCTTACTATCTATTCAACAGCTCGTTGACCTTCATTTCAACCCGACCGTTCCCAATCCTTTACCAACCGTACCCACACTCACGAGATCATCCTCATCTACATTCTCAATATCAAGTCTGGCATCCGGAAGTGGAGGTAACGATCGGCGCAGATCGTTACTTTCGATAGATGGAGCGCTGGATGCGTTGAAACCAAAAGATGTGTGGAAAGGGTTTAAGAGTGGACCTGGACCCGGAGGTGAAGAAGGGAAAAAGAGAGGTGAGGGTTTTGATCTTCTCCTGCCAGTGGTCATGCTCAGGCTGACTGACACGCATGTATGATGTAGCTGCTGAACAGGCGATAGTGAAGTGGGAAGATGATGGTGAAGTGAAAAAGTGTCGCATATGCCAGTGAGTGGATATTCTGTGCAGACGGTTATTACCGTTTATCGCATTTTTTTCTGACATTTTGTCGACGAGCGTGGAACCTGACTGACTGATGTATCTGCAGATCATCATTCTCACTCTCTAATCGTAAACATCACTGCCGCTTATGCGGTCGTATAATATGTTCCCTACCCCCTACTCCCCCAGCATTGTTAGCGGTCCAGATCCAGTTATTTGCACCTGCCAACCCTGAAGCTACATCCACCAATTCTCAAGGCGGTTTACCACCCGGCACTCGACGAGAGAAATGTTCGTTGCTGTTAGTGGCAGATTGGAAGACCGGTAGAGGAGAGGAGGTGGAAGAGGGATTTGTGGGATGGATGAAGATGGATGATCAGTCTGATCAAGCTATACATCCTACTGTCACTAATATCGAACCGAACCAAAAGTCTCCAGCGAGTCGGACAAGGAGATCGAGATTGAGTACGAATTCGATATCATCTTCTATAAGTGAGGACCCTCAAGTCCACGATAAAGAAAGGAGTATACCACTGCCTCAACAGCCTAAGGAAGTTCAGGTCAAGGGATGCAGAGTGTGCAGGGAGTGTTGGAGTGTAGTATCGTGAGTTTGTTTATCCTATCCTCAACGTTGGATAATTCGCTAATCGTGACATTGATATACAGTCGTAAGCAGAAAATGCAAGATCGACAGAGAGTGACTGGGTTCGCAAGGTTATATTCTGCTTTGAGGAGTTTACAAAGCAATATAGAAGAGTTGATGCCTGAATTTGAAGATTTATTGGCTGATCTAACGTGAGTTCACATTTTTTCCATCTTCCCTTAATTCAAAACGCAATCAAGCTGATAACGTCTCCCTTTTGATTTTGTAATCCAAAGCGAATCGGATAATCCACTCGAACCTTCCCCTGAAGTATTATCAATCCACAAACAGCTCTTGACCCTCTTGACTCAGTATGAACATTTATCAAAGCGAATAGGAGGGTTGACGTGCGAAGAAGGATCAAGTCAGGCTATAGTGCAATCTGCCGTGGCGAGGTCTGCAGCCGGGTTCTTGGCTAGGGAAATGGTCAAATTGCAGGTGAGTGCGGTGCAAATGAGATGTAGTCACATCCTCCGCCTATTCCTGTCTTAAGGTTGTTTTGATGGCATGACGGAGAAAACAAATCCTAATTTTGATTATGTAGACTCTTCAAAAATTGCAAAAACGAGCAGCCAACGCTAAACGCAGATCTCTCCGGATCCACGAATTGACCTTATCGGATTCGATGAACGGTACGAGTCTATCCGATGGGAGTGGAACTACGACACCCACATCGGAGTTGTTGGTGGATAAAGAGATTGAAGATGTTGCGGTGGTTTTACAACCTCTTCTAGAACAAGAAGCTCAATTAGAGTGAGTCTTTTCCTTTCAACTAACCTGCGCTGTCAAGGTGTAGTAATTAGTGACCTCAGATATACTGACCAAGTCGGTGTTTTTGGTGTCTATAGAGTGTATATATCTGATGCGAATTCGCAAAGGAAATATGAAGATTCGAAAGCTTTGAATGAAGCTTTGAGAGAGATTAGGTTGGAGATTGAACGGATCACTCAGAGGGCTAAGTGAGAATGCGACATGTGGGTCATTATGATGCTGAATTGCGGCTTGGTGGAATGGCACGAGGACAAGCTTATTCACTGAGAAGGGATTGAGGAGGCCTTTCCAGCTTGAAGGCGTTTTGTTGTATGAGTAGGAAGCCAAAAAAAGACGAAACAAATGAGTAAATAGTATTTTTATATATCATGCAGTAATCGTTGTATAGATATGTACATTCTAGTAGACTTAGCGAGTACAAGGGATACTGAGCAGAGATGCATGCTTGCTGTTCGGTGTGCACACCCCACGAGTAGTGGTGATAGATGATCTCCTCGAGTGTTGTATTCCCATGCATGATATTCAGTGTAAGCATATATAATTTGGTATCATTTTGATTTTGTTCTTTCATTCCTCTTTTATCGTTTTTCCTTTTCGAGTGTAACATCTAAAATCCTTGTTAGCGATTCTTAGAATCTGGTGGTGAGTCTCTCGTGGATTTTGAGCAAGTCGGACTGAAGTATTAATGGAACATAGGTCAGCTGGATGTGCGAGTGCGACAATAACTAGACAGTGAATATGAGGCGAAGGCAAGGAAGAACTCACGGTCACTCCCATAGCTGTCACATCGGCACCTGCACCTGCACCTTGGATGATAAGTGGTCGGGGTGAGTATCTGCAATAGTGTCACAGAATCAGATCAATCATCTTTTCCAGTCGAAACGAGGCTTGACTTGACTTACCTCTTAGTAGTGAATGAGATGATGTTATCTGAACCTTTAAGAGCAGTAGCGAAAGCGTGATCTGTAGGGTATCTGTAATTAACAAAGCACATCAAATCAACTCATGCTCTTTCCAATATATGAAGTTATCTCTATCCCTTCCTTTCAAAGAAAACGCCTACTCACTTTCCAAGTTTGCATTCTACTTTACCTTCTTTCAAATCGATGACTCCAACATATCTAACCACTTTACCTTCTTTCCTAGCCTCCTCTCGGACTTTGTCAAAGTACTCGTCACCTTCGGCTAATCTCTCGAGGTACTCTTCCTTGGTAGAAGCGTTGGACAAAACTTGAGGAACGAGAGATTCGGTGGGCACAGATGCGTAGCCTTCTGGGAGTGCTGGAGAGGTGGGGATAAGTCGGGAGAGGATAGTGAGTTTACGGGCGACGTCTGTTCCAGAGAGATCGTCTCGGGGGTCAGGCTCCTACGATACATGTTAACAATAAGCACCACATACAAGAATTGGACGATTCGAGTATATATGAAGTAGAGACCCCTATATCTGCTTGGCGAATGAGTAGTTTGAACACTCACGGTATATCCCTTATCCTTTGCTACCTTTACGACCTCTGAGAATTTCACATCCCCACCTTCGACCTTGGAGAACTCATTGAAGATATAACTGAGCGTTCCCGAAAATACACCTTCAATCTTGTAGATCTCATCTCCAGTTTCCACCAAGTCCTTCAAAGAGGACAAGATGGGTAGACCAGCTCCCACAGTCGATTCACCATAATACAAAGTAGGTGTATTAGGATAAGTTTTCGATTTGATGTCGTTATACAACGATAACGCAGAAGAAGTACCTTTCTTGTTGGGAGTGACGATGTTGATTCCCATACCGAGTATCTGAGGGTAGATGGAAGGTATCAAATCTGATCCAGTGGAATCGATAAAGATTCCTGCTCCGGAGGTCTCACTAGGAGATAGGAGCGACAAGATCGATTGGATATCTAATGGTGTACCGTGTTGTTCCAAAATTGGGAGATAGTTTGTAGGAGTGATTTGACCGCCTGGAAGAGGGAGAGAGATGGATTGTCGGGAGTTGGCAATGAGGATGAGGTTGAACCGACTGTTGAGCGGTGGGGAGAGCAACTGAGAGAGAATGGCTTTTCCTACGCCGCCGAGACCGATTAGAGCCACGGGGACGGGTCGAGGAGCGAATGCGGACATCTTGGTAATTTAAAGGGGTTCTGTAGTATTTCTTATGAGAAGTATGAGAATATAGGAGATTGGAAACATGGATGGAAGAAGAATACCGAAATCTCACTCTACCACTCCCACTTTTTTTCGTCTGTACTCGTAGCATTCATTTCACCAGACTCCAATTGGGGCTCCGATATTCCGGTAGAAACCACGACCACTACTATCATACAAACTTGCAAGAACATTACCAATCCTCGTTCTCTCTCTGTTCATCCCTTGTTCTTGTCTACGAAGCACAGATAAAGCATATACATCCATGATGAGGCCATGCGACCTCTCATCCGACTTCCGAATATAGCACTGGCACTGGCACGAAATGCTCAAAGGAACATATCCAATATCCCGCCGCCGAAGAGGAAAAGGGAGTTGAACCTCTTATCTCAATTCCAACGACCACCTCCTCGTACACCCCTTAAGGAGGTGGTAGGAGAGTCATCACAATCTACCCAAGATGGGATTGAAGGAGATGAAGATCAGTTCAAGACTAGTTCGACCACTCCTGTGGTCTCGTCAATTCAGGAAATACCATCAGGCGATCAAGGGATGAAAATCATTGATGCAATTCCAGCTATGAAGAACATTCCACCTTTAGAGGTACACGAGGGTAGACGAATGAGAGAAATGGTCGTCCAAGGAGTTGGTATACCTCCTAGACCCATTCCACCAGGTGAAGAAGGTATGTGATAAGTCTTGTATCGTAACATGTTCTTCTGGCTTTCATATATAGCTGGTTAACTGACTTTTATGGTATGGTACGCCTCAAATAGAATGTTGTATGTCAGGCTGTGTCAATTGTGTGTATACGATCTATGCAGACGACCTGGAAGCATATAACGAAGCTATCGAACTAGCGAAAGAAAGACTCAAGAAGTCTAATATACCGGAAAAAGACTGGCCTGAGGAGATGAAAGATCAGAAAAGTGACGGAGAGATGAAAGAAGACGTGGTGAGGGAGGTCGATCCTGTTATGAGTGCTTTCCTTGCGTGAGTATCAAGTTCTAACATGGAATGATCTGAATATCAAAAGCATGTTGGCTGATTTTATGGCTGCTTGGATAGTCTCGAAAATAAGTTGAAGAGCAAGTAATATCGCACGGACTTTCGCTATTCATTCGCTATGATGAAGAGCTCCTATGGACGATCATCTATCTACAATCCATTTGTCAATTATCATTCAACGAAAGACAATGCATCGCTCACGTCTGATCCAATCAAAGTCTTTCTGTCTGGATAAACTTTCGCAGTGGGCAATGTAGTTAGTATCTATCATCTTCATCCACCCCGCCGTTTAATTCTGCTCCGATATCAAAGTTTGCATTTCGGCAGCTCGAATCATTGATTTCCCTCAACAACCCAAAATGAAAAAAAGCAAACCGAAGATACTAAACTACAGCACTCGGGATTCCCAAATGGTCCCCCACTTTGGTACTAACCGAGCGACACCCAGGTTGAATTGCGCAGATCTGACGCGATGCGATGTTTTCTGGATTCTATGGCCGTAGATGCAATAGTCATCAATATGAATATGACTTCGAAAGAGGATGATAGACATTGAAGATTGGAAGTGCAATTGGATACGCTTGTATAGAGACCAGGTGAATGGATGATAGTTTCGGTGTTCAGAAGAAGGGTTGTGATCCAATCTGATTCACATCTCTATTTACCCAAATTATACTATATACTATATACTTGAAAGAATTCGCTTCCGAAATCTCTGACCATCTTCTTCTCTACCTCGAGGCATCTGTCATAAATCACAATTGTGTGTTCCGTTTGAACTTCTATATCCTTCCATAAAATTCGTTCACCATTGTAAATCTATATAGCACTTGAAACCTTACCGTAACTCTATCTATCAACACCCATCCAATCCGTACATCTCGTTAATATCAATTCCATCATCTCAACGCCACCCCAAATTCATTATCCACACCTTCATCCCAGCCCAATTCCTTCCTTGCTCTTTGATCCATCACCACAGGCATCATCTGAATCGGCATCGTCCCAAGCCCATTTCCATTTCCATTCTCAAAGTCATTGTAATTATCGACCTTGGGGCTGATCGATGAAATTCCATTATTCATATGATAAGGTAATATCCCCTCTTTCTGTTGTTGTTGCTGTTGTTGTTGAAGGATGAACTGGACATCATGTCTACTGACTAATGAATGAACGATGGAATGGAAATATAATGGACCGATTATCCACACGAGGACTCTGGAGAAATTGCCCATGGTGAGATTCTCGATGGATCCGAAGATCAACAACAAAAAAGTCACGGTGACGGGAGGTAACCTATAATATCATAAAATGAGGTAAGTCAAGTCAAGTCGACGCGAAAATATACATGAACGTGATAAGATGGGATAGGATGGTGTTACAAATCTGTACTAGTTTTTGGAAAGAGTGCCCCACTCACATAGTCTCGAATGTCAACATGAATAATTTCCTCATCAACGAAGTAGCAGCAGCTTTGATCTCGTCTCTAGATTTGACCAGAGCGTATGTCACTGTTGAAGTATCATCAGCCATCAAGCCTAACTAAACAAACAAGACAGCTTCCGCACAGATATGATTACCTGAACTTACTGGTAGCACAAACACATAGATCAGTCACGACCGATACAGCCGTCCAAGCTATCACCCATTTATTCACATTACTCAACCATCCTTTCAAATCGCCAGTTCCACTTGATATCTTGAATCCTGTGCAGATGGTACTATATCGATTATACAAGCGACCGAACGACTCGTTAGCGACATACTGTATTTGTTGATCATCTGATTCGCACTCACACTAAACACATTGTGAAACTTGCTAAACTCAATATACTCAAAGTAGGTATGAGTGTCCGTCTATTTCCTACCAGCTAGATACATCCATACATGGTCTCAGTACCGCCTTGTACAAGAAAAAGATGGATGAGCTGACTTTGATTTGACTGACTCACCTTGATTGCTCTTCTAGAGAAATAGAACGCCGCTGCCAAATTGTAGATCCCCACAAATAACAATACAGTCATATCTGCGTACACATCTTTCTCTAATACGATATATACAGCTGTAGCCGCTTTATCGATGAACATGTATGTTTGCCATAGGTTCAATCCGAATTGACCGCTGGGTTGGAAGGGTAGGAAGTAAGATCAACTAGTCAGTGCATGCCTGCCAAAACTGGGACCAAGAAATATCATATTTGTTGGGTACTCACATACATCCCAAGGTACCGATTCCTACGAGGAACAAAGTGTACCTGGTATCGTGTGAAGTGAAAAGTTCGTAGTATCTGTATACCTATCATATCATGTGAACCGAAGGTCAGCATAAGTGAATTTTTCAACATATTCTGTACTTGAAGTTGTGGTAGCAACAGTCATTTGATGATCGACTCTATAACTCACTTGAGAAAAGATAGCACCTAACACAATTCCTTCCAGCCCTAATCCAAGAGCGCAGTACCACTGAAGTAAAATTTTACTGATATCAACGTGTGCTTAGAATCAAGCATACACCGTACTCTACTGTACTGTGTCGCATTGAGATTTACCTACAGTTATAGACCTCGCACTGGACTGTAAGGCCTGATAAATCGCTTCGTCAATCAACTGATCTAAAGTGCTCGAACCTGTCAGACCAGACATGTTGCCGAGTGATCGAATGATAATCTTATCGTGCACGGATGATTGATTGATCAAGGCTGAGATCTAGATGTTTCAACGATCAATGCACAGACATCATTCATCATCAAGTATAATACAATGAGCGAAATAAAAATCACAGCGTGTTCTGCTCATTCATCCGACCATGATCAGCAAAGATCACAAGATATCGCTATAGTGGAAGCTAGGTCCAACTAGAACGAGATTAGCTGCCGAACTAGACTGAAGAGTTGGTATGCCTCTCTCTACCTATTGTACGAATCTGTAGTTCCCTGTCTTCTTGTCTCCTTGCTCGACAAGTTGTCAAAAGTACAGAATACTCTGTAAATCCTTAGATCAAAGAACGGAGACTATCAACCGAGATCACCTCTTCGAACCCTTTTTTCTGACCTGACCTGAGAAGGTGGGGAATGCGAGAACATTACAAAGTCAGGCGCGGATGGAGAAATAAACTATTTTTCTTTGTGGTAATGACGCTAACAAAAACGGCAAGGCGTTTTTAGAATCCTTGCAACGAGCCAAGCAAGACTTTGAGGGATCACAAGTACAATCTAGAGTATGCGGAGTTCACATGTACTGTACTCGTACCAGTCCTGTGATAGAAGAGATAAATCCCTTGGAGGAAAGGGATTGGATTTGTTCAATTGACTTGATGGGAAATCCGGGAAGGAAAGGGGATGTTTAGACTCCGAAAAGACAGGAACCAGACGCAAAATGTCCATTCACCATTTGACGACCTAACGTGACTTGATTTTCTGCATGGTCATGATTGAGATGTATACAAGGTATAAAGTTGGTCCTTTATTCTTAAGAATTCCGTCTCTTCCTCCCCTATACCAAAGATTACCTCTTGTCCAAATGAAGTTTTCGAAATAGCTTTTTTGACGTGTATAATACAAATCCAAGACGCGTTGATCTCCTATCTCTTCTCACCGTCCAAGACGATATCCGTGCTCAGCGTACTGCCTCCCCCAGCACTCACTGTCCTCTCCCTCCTGGTTTCAGCAGCAGCAGCGGAAGTCTCCGAACTCCTTTTAACATTCCCAACAGCGGTGATGTTCGAATCGTCCCTTGTATGTCTACCCAAACCGGTAGGAGTTAAGGGGATCGACATGGAAGGTGAATCAACCCTTTGTAATGTCGATCGTTTCGTACCCTTCGATGTAGATCTGGATCTAGGAGTAGGAGTTACATGTAAGACACGTTGAACATCTTTACGGTAGTTGAGTGATTGGAGGATCGAAGAGAAGTAGACGGGTCCAAGGATCCAAGTGACGATTCGAGAATATCCGGCTGAGCAAGCATGTCAAATCAACTTTGCTGAGACTAGAAATTTACAAGAAGGAGAAAGAGAAAGGTGAGAACGACTGACCAAATGTCGCTCCTTGTAAAGCTACGACAACGACATTGACAATGTTCAACACCACCGGACCGGCCCTATAAAGGTAGAACGAATGAGATGATCTTCCTACGTCTTTGTTTGATACGATTCAACTTACATAGTCTCATAAGTCAATTTCAACAATAATCTTAACAAAGAGGTTTCTGTCTTTTGGAACCCGTCCTTCTCCTTGAGCAACATGATCGTCACTAAACCAGAACCCATAACTTGTCAGCTGATTGATCATTGCAGGAATTGACATACTCTAGCTTACTCAATGCACAGACTAGTATATCTTGTACCAATGCGATAGCAGCCCAAACCACTATCAATCGATTATCGGTCTTACGCCAGGAATCGTACTCCATCAAGTTCTCTGCTGAAGGGTTGGTAGCGAGGGATGGAAGCATATATCCTTTTATGGCGACTCTGAGATGCGGTGTAAGCAATTATATATCAAACGGATCCTGCAATGAAGATGGAGATCATGCGAATTTGTATGCACTCACCCCAAACTCAAACCCAAACTTGAGAAAATACCAATCACCAATGGAAAAGCTGACCATATCTTCTTTTTTGACAACTACATATCCCGACCGATTCACAAGAAGGTGTGTGAGATAACATCGGTCAAAAACATTCCAAACGGGGATCCTCCTACCCGACTCACCAGCCAAGCTCTTCTTCCGAAGAATCCAGCAGCTACGAAATTGAGTATGCCGACAAAGACCAATACCGTCATGTTACATCGTATGTCACCGATGATAATGGCGAGTAAGTCAGTGGCAGCTCGGTCGATCAGTCTGTATGTCTATATGCCCAAACGGAAAGGATAGGTATCAAGATCAGCAAGTGAACCAACAAAGATGGAGTTATCAGTCAAGATAGCAGTACATCATGACTATCCATCGGGATGGAAGGATGACTTACTTGCCAGAGGTTCATACCGAGTTGAGCGCTGTGAACCTAAAGAATTCAGTAATGATCAATGCGACACAGTCAACACGACAAGAACGATGAATGCCAACTTACAATAAAGTAGCTGCGCCAAGGACAATCCCACTCACAGACCAAAGTGGGTCCGTGCGCCAGAAAGCCGAAAGGTATTTAGTCGTCTACGAGTTTTCACGATCAGTATAGGATCGGCTCGATGTTGATGTTGGACGAGGGTATGCATGCATACGAGTGAGAATGGGAAAAGGTTGATGATCATCACTTACTTGAACAAGGATGATACCCAATATCAGACCTTCTATAGCGACCGCACAAGCTGATGAGAACTGACGAAGTATTCTTACGATTAATGACCTACGGTAAAATATGTTGTGATACTAAAAGCTTATAGTACTCACTGTCAAACTCCTAGGAGTAGTTTTGATGAACAAGTAAATCAGATCACTCAAGTCTCTCTGGCCGGGTACGGTTGATATTGTTGATGGTAACGGTGGCATGGTGTAATAGCTGGACTGAGCGAGAAGACGAGATAGAGTTGAGAATATAAAATGAGGTGTTTGGTGTTTTGTCTTTTCCGGAAGAGAACGGAATTTAGGAATACAAAGATCAGATATGAACACATGAGAGTATGTGTATTCGTCCTATTTCCATTCATGTGCTGTGGTGCTGTATACAGTATAGTATACCTTTCATGACCTACTCGACTTGTTCGTTTGCTTCTCGCTTCTTTTTCACTCGTCAAATAATTGTAAACTCTATTCCGTTTATTCATGTTTACGCCCCAAACCTCTTCCCTTTCACTCATGATCGCCTCGTGTGACATGCATGGATGGATTGACGTGGTGATCATTCCTGTGTGTTCGTGTCTTACTCATTCACACCACCAGCAATCAACACAGCAATCAAAGGATGTTACAGCTGAGCTACCCTCCTTGCGACAGATACTGTACTAAAAAGAATTAACGGAAAGTGAGGTGATCACAGATATTTACATGTCATTCTATATTATTCACATGTACAACATCAATATATAGACACTGACACTACTTAAAGCTGATCCTCTCCCCAACCACTCACTGCACCTTCACCAACCAACACCTGTTTGTCGATGACCTCGCCGCTCGTCAACTTTTTGTACGTCTCGATCTTCTCTCCGTACGATGATATGTTGTATATTCTCACTCGTCTATCAAATCCTAATTGGCCGTATCCAGAGTACGAAGAACCTCCGTCAAAGCATGTCCTATGTCATTTCCCCAGAACATCAACCAATCAGTCTGTCTGTCTGTCATTCGTACTATCGTATCAAAAGTTAAAATTGACTCACCAAATCCCATCTGTCCTCCTACATCTATCGGTATTATGATTATGCCCATGACTCAACACCTTCACCTCACTCTTCCTCCTTCCTGTCTGTACCTCCTCCTCATCGTCATACTCATAAGTGACTTTGATAGCATTATAGAAGAATCCACTATTATGTTTCGAATTCCCCTGTCCATCCATGTTCACGCCTACATCTAAACTTTCCAACTGATCTTCCGATAAGAAATCGGGATGGTCAGCGTCCATGTACGCTTCAGGAAGGGGGATATGGAACCACATCATCGCATTGGGTTTGGCTAATGTCGTGTCGTTCTCTTCCTCTGCGTCCCGTCGGGTGATCCTAGATGGTTTGGATTTAGAACGTTTGGAAGACCATATATCCCCCAAGTCCCAGCCACCATCAGGTTGGAACGGTCTAGAGATTGGTTTGATCGATGATGATACGTTGCGATACCATTCTATTTGGGATCTGACATTTGCAGGATAATAGAGTCAGATCACCAGTATGCCAAAGAAGGAAACCAAGAAGGTAGAACTTACTCTTTCAGATAATCATAATCAGGCGTCTTCCATAGTAGTTTCTGTTTTTGACGTGCGTGAGAATCGAGAAAGTACAATGTGAATATGTGCATATTCGAGCTGAAACATCGTCAAAACATGAATTAGCTCATCGTTGAACTTCACAATTCGAAACTTAGTTTAGGTCACTCACCCATCAGCAGAATGTAATTCGATATAATCTATCTCACGAAGCTTGATCAGCTGAATGTTTGGCCACGAAGTCAGAAGAAGGCATCGTCCAGCTCACAATTGCCAACGCCATCAACATCCTTTGGACCAGCTCTCGCCAAAGAGTAAGGCAAATGCTGCAATGCTCTCATCTGTTCTGCTCGATCTTCAGCAATCTCACTATCGTGATTACCTAACAAAGCACCATCAGGATACTGCTAATTTATGATTATAATCAGATGCGGATCCGTTTGCTTACCAAAAATAGCTACCCAAGGGATTTGTCTATCGATTACCGGTTTAGCGAATTTGGCCAAAACAGATCTTGAATCGTAACTGGTACTTTGACCGTTAAGTTGATCTCCAGAAAACACCTAAAAATTCAAGAAAGCAATCTCAGTACGACTTCTTCTGTTCGGGCGCACACCAGCTGCTGCTCTAAGATTGAAAAGCTGACTGACCACTAAATCAGGTGTTTCAGCATCCAGGGCTTCTCCCAACCATTGGGCAGTATCTGAATCTCCCGAACAAGGTGTCTTGTCTGTATCCTTGCATTGACCTTCCCCCACCGAGTAATGCAGGTCTGCGACTAACATGTTCGTACATATATCACTCGTCAGTTGACGTTTCCTTTCCTATTGTAGTGGAAACCAACTCACTCTGCATAATTTTGAATGTCCCATCTTTATGGAACTTGGGCACCTGAGCTCTAGGAGCGACTGAGTAGAAAATAGAAAGCGAATGTTAGCGATCTCCGAAGGGAGTTCTTACTACACATGCTCGAAGGGGGTTTGCACTCACCTGGATTACCTCTTCTGACTGCCAATCCTACACTTTCCCATTTATCTTTCTTACTTTCCGTTATTTTTCCTCCTTGGATCCTCTCAAATCCGAAAAACGGTTCGTCGTCGCCGTAAATCACATCAACTTCAGTGATATAGTCGCCATATTCGACTTTGTTCGATTCGCCCGATTGGATCGGTTCGACGGATCCGTTGGGTGTCTCACCTTCATCTTCAGGTATCAAATCTTCGGCACTGTTATCGGAGACTATGATATACAGATTAGTCAGGTTGACGTCTGATTCTCAGATCCATTTCAAAAAGAAAGGATAAGAATGATACTCGAAATTGAAAATGAAAAATACGATCATATTGAAAATATACCCACCCTGTCTTCTCCATACATCATCCCACCCCTGACTCTTCGTCCTATACCATAACCTCTCCTCAGGTCTACTCGGCCATACACCAGAATGTAAATTCCCCAAACCTTTCTGCCAACCGCCATTCTCAAGATCGTACTGCAACTCTTTGGAGGGTGGTTCAGGTACGAGTTGGATGTCCGTTATCAGGTCGGCGTCGAGTCGGCGAGTTCGACGATAATAGATGTTTAGGTACCTATGAGTTTAAACGGATTGTTAAGTTAATTCGTTGATCGTCCTGCTGAATTCACTGTGACAAGTGGATTGGAAGAGAGGAGGGTTCATATGTATCTACCGTTCTTTTGATTGTTTGGAGTTGCCCCATTATGAATCCCCCTTGGATAGTATCGAAGGTTACTAAGTTAAGAGTTGAAAGAGACTAACCATAATCCCGTCCTGATATTCAGATCCCTCTCCACCCTTACCCACTTCCCTTTCAACTTATCTAGCTCTGGCGTAGTCTCAGGCGAACAGTGTTCTGGGAACAAGTAAGGAGGGAAATAACATGGTGCGACGGCGATTTCAGTTACTAGTCGGTAGATGGATGATCAGCAAAATACAGTTTACAACACTCATAGATCCATATTTTATGATCATTTATAGATCGGGTCTCTCTTTCTTTTCCATAACAGTCCAAAATCATTGTTGCTGATTAAAGAGGATATGCCTTTGTCCTCCTTTGATAGAACTAGACACTCACGTCCAGTCGTATGTAATGCCAATGGATCCTGTGCCGTCGAATGACTTATCAGCTCATAATCTTCTTCTTTAGCTTGTACAGATTAAGCTCACCCAATTTTCTATAGGTATACTAGCCATATGTCCCGTCGCATTCCCACTTCCACCACTAGATAATACCTCATTTCCACTCCCACTTCCGCTCTTCGAAGTAGACATCTCTACGATATCCCAACTCTGCCATCCCAGATGCTGTCTCACCGCAGGACTCTTGAAATGCGATAAAAGAGAGTAGGATACGAGTCCGAAAGAGAATAGCAAGATGAGTAGGAGGATGGGAAGGAATGAACGTAGATATAGGAATGGTGGGGGTTTGTACTTTCCCGAGTGGGATGTAGGCAGTCGAGGCATCTTGATCTTGTTTTGGCTCGTCAGATATATGGCTGAGATTCCTCGATGGCAGGGTGACCCAAAGATATATTCAAGCTGATATCGGGGATGTGAGTGAGCCGGATGGATCCATAAGAGTGGGGTTTGATGTAGTACAGAGGTTGAAAGGAAGTCGAAAGTTCAAGGTCGAATGGGTCACTCGTAAGTTGAGTCTGGTTCAAGAGTAAAGATGCGAAGTGGAGGTCAAATCGTCATCGTATCTTCTCCGCTCAAAAATAAACATAACATGGTGATCCTCCAATTCACTTTATGCAGATCCATGGTTCACAAAGAGGAAGAGAGGGAAAGAGGGAAGTAGAGTGTATATATATATATATATATGCATATACGTTTCACTTATGACACATGTCGATTTCCTCAACGTTTCATCTTCTCATTCATTACCGACACTAATTTACTAATTTACCATATCTCAAATTTCATTGCAAACCAATTTCCACAATTCCAAGAGATATCCAACACTGCACATTCTTCAGATTCATTCTATGCCCAGCCCTATCCTTCTGCTTCTTCGACCTTCAACTCTCCTCTTCTCTCAACCTCAGTCTCACCCAATCTCTCATCCTCATCAGTCAGCCCTTTTTCAAACTCCTCCCTCCAATCTTTCCTTTTCTCTTTGTCGAGTAACGAGAAATTCGACCATCTCCATATTTTAGGTTTGATCAATAAACCTTTGTTACCCTGCGTCCTGACCGCTATACCCTGTTTCAACAAATGTATATCATCGAATGATCTCTCAATCGCTATTTCCTCACGAGACGAAGGTGTTTCACCATCAGGAGAGGGTTTAAGGAGGAGGAGGTCGAATAATGGATTATCGATCGATGAAGATTCTGATAAACTCATTTGATACCTATACAAATCACCAACACCAACAAAGCCATAAATCAGTAAAGCTGAGATAAAACGGTAGAAATGAAAAACTCACTGTTCAGCGTCTTCATCAGTCGTGAATACCAGATCACAGTTCCACAAACTCCTTCCTAAAGTCTCCAGAGGCGATATTAACCAATCCTTCATTGCCTCAGGGGTATATACGAATCTATATGTATCACACGCACAATCAGCATCAAACTTCCCGATTGGTGTTCAAAAAGGTTTTTACTCACCCAACAGATTCAGTGTCGACTTTCTTGTCAGGTACAAGGCGTGTGCAGAACATGATAGATTCATAGACATCCTCGTCCGTAATCGAAGTAGGATCTTGCACGTCCCCATCCTCATCACCTGCATCGGTGTTGGGTGAAGGAAGAAGTGAGACAAGCTGTCTTTGTCTTGCCCACTCCGATATCCTCGATTTTCGTTGTCGAGTCTTCAAATATCTCTTATCGACCTAATATTTATCGTCCTCGCCGATCAAAGTCTACTCCTTTTTGAGCAGAATGGGAAAAATCACTCACAGCAATCCTTTCGACCCTTTCAACAACGATACTACTCCCATCATGGCCATTACCCCAGTTTCTCGTTCTCACGCCGTTCCTCTCAGTTGCCGTATACCTGATAAGACGAGGTACCAATCTGACCGTCACATTGATCACATCTTGATCCCGGGGATTACGTCCTTTCTTCTGTAATTCGACAGGCGAAGAGATTGATCTGGACCATCTTAACCAGCCGGCATGGACCAATATCAAACCTAAATCAGAATCATCCGTGTAAACATCTGTTCCCCATATCTTCCTCTCTCTACTGACGTTCCCGCAAATCACATGATCGGTCGAATCTGTAGGTGAAGGGGTAGGTGTCGACTCGTCCCATCCATTCTCTCCTCTTACTTTCCAATCTTCACCCAAGAACCCTCCACCTATCCTGACGATGATCAAACCACCCTCGTTGGAGGTGGTACATTCCCCAGATTTGGCTAATGTCCACTGATCACCCTCATACACTTGTGTGGACACTACTCGATTGAGATCTGGCACAGTCTTCAACCACTGTTCCACCTGGCTCGATCCAACCTCAGGCCATCGTCTAATAGGATTAGTGAGGGCAGACCAATCTTTCTCCTTGACTGGTGGATTATTGTTAACCTCTATCTTCTTGTCCTCTTCCTTTCGTCTTTTGGCAGCTTTGGTGTTCGTCGATCTCCTATGGGCGTTCTGAGCTTCTTCAACAGCAGCGTCCATACGAGGTCGTTTGTCTCGAGGTGTATATTGATATTCGCGTGGCTCAGCTTTATACCCATATGGTCGAGGTTCTCGAGATGGTGCCACTTGTTGCATCACTGAGGATCCGTCACTCGATGCTGCAGTAATTGGCCCAACAGGGTTCTTTGGCTCAGGCTGATGTATCACCTCGATATGTCTGGTGAGATTCGCTTTCTGATTTGCCGCTGCCGCTGCCGCCGATGCTGAAGTTGCGGGGGTCTGTCGCCAGCTAGGTTCATTTGCAGGACGTTGTGCAGAACTTGCTTGGGTTGCTGATGGTGCCGTGGTGACATTCGATCGGGGAGGTTGGAAAGCTTCAACACCATAAGCTGTTCCAGGCGCAGGGCCGTAGCGTTCCCTCTCTCGCTCTTTAACCCAATCAGCGAATCTATCGTCCTTCTCCCTCTCAGCTTTCGCTTTAGCTTCAGCAGCTTCCTTCTGCGATCGTTTTCTCTCCTCTTCCCTCTTCTCAAGCATCTCCCGCTCTCGTTCTCTATCGGCCCATCTGGGTCCAAATGCTCCATACCCTCCGAACCCACCTAGGCCGAATCCACCGAACGATCCGTGGTATGCTGGACCACCAAGACCGGAGTAGCCCCCGAAAGGTGCACGCGTCGACTGTGAGGCAGGTGTGGCAGAGGCGACAGGTGCAACATTTTTCGATGGAGGTGCAGCAGTCGCGGTTGTAGGGGAAATGGCGGAATCTCTGTCTCGTGGTGTGACAGTCGTTTGGATCCTTGAGACAGGTGATCGTTGTCCATCCCTGCTTTTAGCAGCTTCGTTGAATAATTGAGGGGGTCCGAATAGTGACCTGACAGTCGTGGCTGGTTGAGAGGAAGTTTTGACCGGGCTCTTGGATCCCGAAACAAGAGGTTCATTACCTCTCTGGCTGGACCCGCTGGGTGTTCGTCGATGACCAGTAATCGTAGAAGCGGATTCAATTGCAGGAGTAGGGTTGGGACTAGCAGCTACAGTCGTGCTGGTCGATCGCTCTCGTGCATCTCTTTCGAAAGGTGAAGGAAGAGATCTCGAGCCTAGAGAGCCGAAAGATGGAAGAGGCAGATTAGGTCGAGACGCAGAGCCGGTAGCGGAAGTCGCGCTTGCAGGAGGGATTTGAGGTGAGATGGATGGTTTACCAGTTGAAGCGGGAGCAGGAAGCGTACGAGAGGTTGTCGGTGAAGGAGGAAGGGATGGGCGAGAGTATGAATTTGTTGGATTTGGATTTCGATGTGAAGGGGAAGTCTCGATAGAATGGGGCTTTGCGCTTCTCTCCCTCTCCCTCTCCCTCTCTTTTTCTCGTTCCCTCTCCCTCTCTTTCTCTCGTTCCCTCTCTCTAGCGAGAGCCAGTCTCTCCTTCTCCTTGTATTCCTGATCTCTGATGAAAGGTCCAGCCCCGAACAACCCATAACCTGCACCAAGTCGACCTAGACCAGAGCCAAATCCTGAGCTCATCGGATCAGGTCTCCTGGGTGCTCCTGCTGCACCGATTGTAGAGGACGAGGTAGACGCGAAGGGGCTCGGTCTCTCGTCCCTAGGGGTTGAGCTGGCAGAGGTCGGATTGCTGCCTGGGTGATGAGGATGGTGGTGATGGTGATGATGCTGAGGGAGATGGGAGTGTGCGGATGATGTTGGTGTATCTGATGGTCTGGGCATTGAAGTTGAATATGAGGTAGAGTAAGTTGGTTTGATAGTCATGTCTATGTTATCAAAGGCGAGTGATCCGGTGTCAGCCGATTTGTGCGTAAAGAGGTGGTAAATAAACCAAAAACACTTCCACTCCCAGGCACGATTGCGAAAAAACCTTTTCATCATCATCATATCAAACTCACCTCTGGCCCGGTCAAGGTCACGCTCCCTTCGTGCAGCTTCCGTCATAAAATCATAGCTAGGCCTCAGACCATTCCCAGCTCCAGGCGTCGATGCAGGTGTACCATTACGCGAGGCTGAGCCGAGCTGTGAGGTGGGTACATTCGGACTGGTAGCTGCACTGCCATTAGCCGGAGCGGGCTGAGCCGAATTGGAGGCTGAGGGTGGTTTACCGAATGGATGCATTGAGGAGGTCGTCGATGAGGTCGATGCAGGTGGTAAGAAGCTCCAAGGCATCAAAGGATCAGCTTATGGTGATTGTCACCCGAGTGGGGGAGTGTTATCGTATGAGAAAAGACGACAGGTCGAGGTGGAGGTGGGAGGGTCGGTTACCCAAAGCCGAAAGGAACTGCTCAGGCTAGGAGTGGACTGTCGCGTGGAATGAGCTTTTTCAGTTGTAGCGAATGAGCATGTATGCGAGTCGATCACAGCAAGAATGGAGATGTAATGGGTATAGCAATGGGATAATGTGAGGATTGACAAGTAAGAGAGAGAGAGAGGAACAAGAGGTGGATGACGTTTGATCAGATGCACTTTCCAGATGTGACTGACTGACTGATTAAACTAAACGACCAACCGACCAAAGATTGATATTAAGGGGTCCGAGCTTACACACACCTCCTCCTGTTAAGATTACCCTGAATCTCAACAGCAGGCGATCGCTTCCTCTCCTTTCTCCGGAATTCAGGGTAAAGAAAGGGGTCAGCCCATGACATGGTATGGAAAACCGGGATTTGCCGGCATTATAACCAGATGAACATGATTATCCATGGTGAATGCTGGAAGTGGCGCTTTGGGTAGTACGAGTACTGTAGTTCCTTTTGTTCTCATAAGTTATCAGTCACCCCCATTTAAAGATAATCTGTATGAAACGCGTTTGTTTTGTTTTCCTTTTCCCGGCTGAGATGGAGATCAGTGACCACAAACATCATCTGCATCATCATCCTCATTCACAATATGATCAATCAATCCATTCTTGTTTACACTACCAACACCAGATCATAACCCTGCACATCACCATCTATCAATCTCAGATCTCATGTATCAGTAATCTCACCATCGTCCAGACACCGCCCACATCATCCCACCACCTGCCATCAAAGAAATGGTCCGAACCGTACGTGAGCCCAATTCTACGACACCGCATCTGTTGCGAGTATCAACATCATCCGCCACCAGCTCAAGAGGGTCTTCAGGTGGTAGTCCCTCCCAGCCTGTTTTCGTCAAGAGCAAAACAGCTTGCCTCGCTTCGTCACCTAAAAGAAATGGATCAACAGCGAAGAAGAGAGCTGTGCTAGGCGAAAGAGAAGAGAACATCGTGTCACCGTCTCAACCCAGTCCAATGAAGTCAAAGTCAAAGCCTAAATCTAAATCCTCACTAACACCCCGACCCACCGACGATTTCTCTCTCTCAGCACTATCTCGATTCGTCGCCCAGTCACCCACAAATAGGCTGCCGACACCTTATCGACATGATATCACATCTTCGTCGCCTATCGGTCAATCTCCCAATCCCACTTTCATTTCGCGACCCGGATCTACACCATATGGACCCCGTCGATCTGTACCTATGCAGATCAACAACAACGACGATACGTTGCTGCTGAATATGCGACCACCAGAGATGAATTTTTCTTCTCCTGGATCCGGTCTGACGGATGATAGTGATGTGGAAGATGTCAGAGGTGGTATTTACGAATTAGGAGGCCTGGTGACTCCTGCAAACAGTCAGGAAATCTCAGTGAGCTGTTCTCGTCCATGTCTCCTTGATGACAGCTAATTCAGTGATTGATTTACAGGTTGATTCACCAAGTAAATCTCAACCCATCAGACATCCAGTAGCTGCAGCCAGCATCGCTCGCAAATCCATATCTCGCCTGCCTACCCCTCCATCATCTCAATCTGGATCATATCCTAGCGCTCTTCCACCAACCCCGCAAGCAGGACCTTCTCGAATATCTTGTATTCGAGCTAGACCATCACCCACTCCTCCCCGACGAATTGGCGCCGGACTATCAGAAGTACTGGGTTTAGGGCATATAACGACTGAATGGGACACTCCGCTTAGATTGGGAGAAGATGTCTCACCGAACCCCAGGAGAAAGAAATCACCTAGGCTTTCTCAACCCGGTCAGACTCCCACTCGGGGCCAACCGGTACCAGTACAGTCAGGCGGAGTAGAAGTTGTCAGGCCAATTCGAGAGAGGAGTAATACTTCTTGTGCATCCACATCCAAGTCAACCACTCCAGCAACCTTGAGACCGAAAAGTAAAGGGATAGTCAAATCTAGGATTCCAAATCTGTCACCATCCCAATCTCAGTCCCAAACGTCTCGTAGATCAAGTGGAGGAAATAGAAAATCAAGTGGAGGATCGGCAAAATCTACCACAACCCCTGCTGCTTCTCGTTCAACGATTACAAAGAAGGTACCGTCAACTGCCCCAGTCGGACGAAGGAAACCTACTTCGCCCAAAACGCGCACCACGCCCACTTCTCAAAATGATAGACGAGCGTCCGTTCCAGCCAATAGCAATACGATAACTCCTAAACCCCGAGGCAGGCGATCTGTAGCTCAGACACCGAAGGATGTAGCATTGAGCGGTAGGAGGATAGGAACCTTATCTAGACCCATCCATGGCAGTCCAGGTGATGATCCGTTATTACTCAAGGGTGAAGAAGGTGATGATTATGATATTGGACATAATATAAGGAATGGAAATGGATTATCATTATCTCTCAACAATGGGAATAAAAATGATAGACAGATACCTGTATCATCACCGTTCACTTTCCGCCAGAATGAAGATCTTACGTTACTTCCTATGGACTCACCGGGCGAGGGGTATCTAGATTTCGGAACTGGCCCTGCTTGGTCTGATGATGGCTCGGATGCGGAGATGGGAGGTATAGGTGAAGATACGTTTATACATATGAAATCAAAGAAAGATGCTTCTGGAAAATTGTTAGGTTCTTTAGGAAGATTAGGTGAATCTATTTTGGAGGAGGAAGAGGAGGTTGATAAGACTATTGAAAGTTACAGCAGAGATGGGAGGTCTTATACCCCGATTCTACCGCCAAGGGATAAGGAACAACATCAATCAGTAGAAGAATCTATCTCATCAGCTGTCATTAGATCAAGATCAAGTCCTGCGCAGCAAGCAGCAGACAGCAACGAGGAGAGTAACATGATCGAGGAAGCGGGCGATGTGACTCAAGAGATGGATGATGATAATTGGGAGATATCAGCGGAGCAGATCGAACCTACCGACAACAATGATGATACTATCACTATTCAACCTCAGTTTCCCCATGACAGATCCTCGTCACCTGTCGCCGATGCTGCTGAAGATTTAGGGGATATAACGCAAGAGATGGAAGGTGGTGATTGGGATAACACAGAAGAGGATATCGAATTCGCCCGAGATACTGAAGATAAATCCTCTTCTCATACGCCTCATGCGGAGACTGCTATAGTCGATGATAATCATGATATGGATCAGCAATCGGAGAAAGATTTTGGTCATATCGAAGAGCACGCCTTACGAAAAGAGCAGGATCAAAATCTAAATCAAGTCGTTCAATCTACCTTGCATGATGAACCTTCTTCTGCTGATGAGGGAGAGGAAGAAGAAGGAAACAAAATCGAAGATGGATGTGGTGAAACTTGGGAGATATCAGAAAACGACATTACTCTTCCCACGCTCACAACCGAACAATCCTTCACTCCAAATGTACTAGATGTCGCTCCTGTCCATGAAGAGTTGGGAAATGTCGAAGATCCTCATCAACAACCGGGTATCTCGAATGAACTTCTGGACAACAACATACCATCTCGGACTTCTTCATCTGATCATGTTCCTTCGCTAGGTGAAAGTGAGGAATTCGGGGATGTTACTCAAGATATGGATTCGCTGGATTGGGAAGTTTCAGAGGAGGGTATACAAGCTTCTCAACTTGATAATCAGGAACGAGCTCGCTCTCGATCGGTGTCACCTCTGTTTAAGAGGCGGGTACAAGAAGGAACCAGTGAGATTACCCAAAGAGAACTGACTATCGAGACGCCCGTGGCTCATCGAGAAGAGGAAGTAGATCAAGAGGAAGAATTTCTTGAGGCAGATGCGCGAGCGCATCAGCTCATCGAGCCATTAGAGGAGGAGATGACATTGAACCTGGACGCAATAAAGGAGATTGAGCAAGACGTTCAAGGTAAGTTAAGAAGTCAGGCCAAGCGGAGTGCTATTACCGCTGATCCAATCTACCTTGTAGATGCAGTGTCTGTCGCTTCCGCGAACGAAGAAGGAAACGTGAAAAATCGTCGGGAGTCGGAACCTATTGACACGGAAATATCCAGGTCGAACGATAGACTCCAATCACCCTTGATTCCTGCCATACAGATCCCTACCGAAGTGACTCAACCTGTGGGAAACATCAAAATACTTCAAACGTCTACACCGTCCCCTTCTCCTGCTCCTGTACTCAGATCAACTACACCTGTTCATTCACCTCCTCCGACAACGAATTACGAACCACCCTCTCTACGATCACCTCCACCTCCCAGATCACCTTTCGTGCTCATTCACCATCGAGGTGATCTAACTTTCACACCCCGACCTGAATTCTCCTACTCCAACTATCGATCACCATCACCCTTACCTCCTCCCACACCTGTATTCTCAGCTCAGGAAAGAGGTCATGCGATCTTGGAAGAGGCTGATAGAGCTTTGAGCAGGTTATCGAAATTGAGGAGTCTGTCACCTTTTCCTGCAATCACCAAACAAGAGGACCCGGGTGTCTCTCATAACCCAGAAACGATAGAGAATGCTCGAGCTGATGCATCTGCAGAAGTCCTTCACCGAGACATGTCCGTGCCAGCGCAGACAGTCTCACAAGATGGCGACGGTAATTCTCATAACGTTGCTGATGATGTCGCTGCTCCTAACGCGACACGTGGCGAATTCCAAGATAGCTTACAAGAAGAAGAGGAGGAGGAAGAAGATCAGGCAGCAGGAGATGTCACAGCGGAAGCGGATAATTCCGCATGGAATCTTTCGGCTGAAGAATATGAAGTTCCTCTGAGGGATAGGTCTGATGGAGAATCAGAGGAGGAGAACCGGGAGAAGGAAGAAGAACGAGCGGAGGAGACGGAAGACGAAGATAATTCATTGGCGCAGGAGAATGCTCAACAGTCCGAAGAAGCTTCACCTGAACCTGTCGAGGTACCGGAAAGGATCGTCCTTCGTTTAGTGGAACGTGGAATGATCAAGTTAGAAGCTGAATCCGACTCCGAAGATGTGGTACAAGATGTACCATTCGAGTCTGATATCCCTCCTGTTGTAAGGCAGAGTTCATCTTCTGCCTCACGTGAACGACCATGTACACCGTCACGAGGACCGAGTGAGATCAGGGCTAGATCAACCACCCGGTCACCTATTGCTGGACCTTCAACTCCATCAGTCTATCCTGCTCTATCGACAACTCAACTCAACGTTGATTTCACCACTCCCAAGACCGCTCCTCCACCTTCGGTCCTCCAATCTGCCAACTCGACCACTCAAGTTGAGGGCGTCACTTCGCTCGAACGTACGCTCTTGCATCGTGTCGGCACATCAAAGCTCTCTCAACAGATTGTACCTTCCTCGCGAACGACAGAAGAAGCATCATCTCCCGTTCTTCAGCAACAGTCTTCCCCCCCGAATCTGGTGAACCGAGAAGAAGGTGAAGAATCTGTAGTGATCCGTAAACCCCGTCGATCATTGCATGACGAGCTTGCTGCTGTTTCTGCCTCCGTAGCGGACGATGATCATTTCGATGGAGAAGGAGATGATTCGTTCAAATCGGTAGTAGAAGTGTCTAGCTTGGATCCGAAAGCGGCTGCTAGAGCTGCAGCGATATTGAAACTTGTGAGTATCCCCCTGCTTGTCCCATGTTTGAAGGAATGCTTACCAGACATTTTGGGTGATGGTAGAACCACGCATATATCGAACATGGTATCTTACCGAGATCTGAAGAAAAGGATCTTGCGATTTCCACCAAATCAACCTCACATAGCGAACGAGAAAAGAGGGATTTACTGCATGAAGCTGAATTAGAAATTGTTGAATCTCATCGAAGATCCCGATCCCGATCTAGATCGATGAGCATGATGAGGCCTGAAAGGGAGATGTCAATTATGAGCTTTATGACTGAAGATTATCCTGTGCCAGGAGCATTCGTCAAGACGCCTAGACCCGATTCTAGAAAGGTAATTTCGCCAATGAAGAGGAAAAGAGATCTTGTATCTGTTCATGAAACGATTGAGAATGAGGATGATACTCAAAAAAAGGAAGAAAGATGGGGAGTGAAAGAGTGGAAGAGATTGGAGAAGGTGTACAGGGCAGAGAAGGAGACATGGATAAAAGAAAGAGAAATCAAGAAACTCCCCGTCACTGAATCTCCGACAGCTTCGCCGATACCTTCTATACCTGGTGGACTCGTGGCTTGGGCTAGGAGAAGTACGTTTGGTACGCCCAAGGAAGTACACGTAAAGAAATGGGATATTGAAAGTGTCGTGGACAACTTTTTGGACGAGGAAAAGAAAGATGGAAGAAATTGGGACAGGTAAGTCCATCAATCTAAATAGCTTGCTCATGGCAGCTTTGACTGATTTGTGTGTTTTACTCTGAATGTAGAGAGATGCTGGTATTGAGAGTACAAGCTATCCAAAGGAGAATATCGAAACTTGCCTCTTCGACTGCATCCACATCTACTTCCATAGATCTGCAAACTCCGGCTCTCAAGAGAATCCGACCAAATGTCCCTACTTTGCCTCAAACTCCGATGATGACCAAATCAACGAAAGACGCTGTCGAACCGCCCTCAACCATTAAGAGGATGTTAGGTTTTGTTTGGGGTAAATCGAAAGCTCAGAATTCATCGGTCCGAACATCCAATGAATCGAAAATCTCTTCTTCCGCTTTAAATACAACGTCTTCGATTAATAAGGGTAAAGAGACAGAAAAGGATGTATTGCCCACTACTCAAATGAGGGAGATTAGACCTGCCCATCCAACTTCATCCAGGTGGACACCTGTTGCTCCTCCGCCTCCACCACCTAGGTTGACTACTGCTTCAACGTCAAAGACTGCTTCCACCAATTTCTCTAAAAATACTCCAGCTTTCTCTAAACCAATGTCGATACCGTCATCTTCTTTGAAATACGTATCAACCACATCATCCAGTATAACCCATTCTACGTCCCTCCCATCTTTATCTATAACCTCATCATCATCATCATCTTTGTCAGGCAGCACAAGGCTTTACCCGCCATTGAACCCACCGATATCTCAGCGATCCGATGCTATCGCCAGGTTATTCCCTGATCACACTTCTACCTCGGGAAAGATGACTGCGTCCATCTCTGAGAAGAACCTGAAAGAGTTGGGTCAGATACAGAAGAAACGAAGTGGCAGTGTCAAGAGTCTGGTGGACAGCTGGGAAGGTAAGGGGATTATGGGTCCGTCCATAAAGGGAAAGGAGAAGGAGAAGTAATGAAATGTTTGTTTTGGGTTTCTTGTTATTAACGATTTATATGATTCGCTTTACGATATACGATGGGACATGAATTCTTGATGCTTTTTGGGTACTTGTGCTTATACATATATACTTCATATTATACTATCTATACTTTATATGATCTTGATCGATATTGGTATTATGCATACATGTGCATGCTATCCATCTATCCTCTGAGATATGATAGCATTGTTACAATGTTGAGATGATTGCCCTTATTTCAGTTATCCATTTATGCGAGATGGTTAATGAGATCACGTTTCCCTTCGAACGGGTCTGCTCCGATAAAGTGGAAAAGTGAAATCATCAATGTTGAGTCTCATCCTGAATCTCATCCTGAATCTCATCTGACCATACGATTACCATTGACCAGATCTTTCCTCCGCTGGGCCATAGTCTCACAAAATGCTCTCGCTGCTCGGCGCGAACTCGTCAAATCTCTCTCAGAGGGCCTTTCAACGCGCGATCCGACGCACTGCATCGAAGGTACTCAATGGCCAAAGAGAGCTTCATGCCGGCGTTGGTCGATATCCCTTGTCATCGATACCGTCAAGACATATCATCAATGCCCTGTCAACAGCTCGAGTGTGTCTGCCTCGTCGGTCAAACACTACAGCTCCGATCTCTCAACAAACTCATAGTCACTTCATCTCCTCATCCTCCCCACGCCATTATCATATCGTTCAACAGCGCCATGCCTCTACTGGTCCCTCACCTTCGCGTCCGCCTCGTTCCAAATCTGGACGTCGTATACGGCGCCTGCGGAACCTTCTATTCGTCCTCACATTACTCTCAATCTTATACTACACCTACTCGCCTTTCCGACACACCGTCATGGCTGCGGTCAGATGTGCAAGACTGATGAAAGCCGTCCTACTAGATGTATGGGATTACAAGCAGGTATTCGCTGCTGAGGAAAAGCTGGGCGCACCAGGAAGGGATTTAACAGATGAGGAAAAGCAGATACGTCGAAAGGCAAGGAAAGATTGCCATACTAGAAGTGCTACGAGATTATTGGAAGCTTTAAAGAAGAATTCAGGAATTTACGTCAAATTAGGACAACATGTTGCTGCTGTTCAAGTTCTACCTAAAGAATGGACTCAGACGATGACACCATTACAGGATCAATGTTTTCCTACTCCCACGGAAGATATCGATAAGATGTTAAAAGAAGATTTGGGATTAGGTATAAATGATTTGTTTCAAGATTTTCAACCTAATCCCATAGGAGTAGCATCTTTGGCACAAGTACATCGAGCGATAGATAGGAGAACTGGCGAAAGCGTCGCAGTCAAAGTTCAACATGCCGATTTGAAAGAATTCGCAAAAGTAGATATGGTAACTGTGAATTTCGCAATTCATTTTGTGAAATATATCTTTCCGGATTTTGAATTCAGTTGGTTAGGAGAAGAGATGAACCATATGTTACCTTTGGAAATGGACTTTACGAATGAAGCTTTGAACTCTAAACGATGTAGGGATGAATTCAAACATTTAAAAGGAAAGACGAGCTTGTATTTACCGAAAGTACTTTGGGCGGAAAAAAGATGTATGGTAATGGAATTCATCGAAGGTGCAAGGGTGGATGATTTGGTTTATTTGAAAGATAATGGAATTGATAGAAATCAAGTTTCACAAGAATTATCGAGGATATTCAGTCAGATGGTTTATATAAATGGAAATTTCCATGCGGATCCTCATCATGGTAATTTATTGATTCGACCTAAAGCCAAATCATCATCGAGTCCTTTCAACTTTGATGTATGCCTGTTGGATCATGGTCAATATTTTGATATACCTGATGATCTCAGGGTCAACTATGCCCATTTCTGGTTATCGTTGATCAAGAAAAGCTCAAAGAAGACAACGGAGGAAAGGAGATATTATGCTAAATTGGTTGGAAACATTGATGAAGATATGGTAAGTTTACTCTACTCTACTCTACTCTGTATCATGAATATCTGACCTAATTTCTGTCTCTTGTCTCTAGTACCCATTCCTCGAATCAGCTATCACCGGTCAAATCAACATGGCAGATGAAACGAATGATCCTACTTATGGATCTGGAAGTAGACCTACCTCTCTACTTGAGCTAGGCACAGGGTCCATGAGCGATGATCAAGTCGGGAAGCTGAGAGCGGCTATGATGGAAAGAGATGATTTGATCGTATCGATATTTGAGCTCTTGAGGACTGTTCCGAAGTGAGTGGTGTCATGATCTCTGTTCTTTGGATATTGTGAATTCATGCTGACGCCGGTTATCGTCCGTAGACGTCTATTGATGATCCTCAAATTATCTGATTTACAACGGTCTTTAGATCAGAGTCTGGCTACCACCCATGGTCATAATAGGGTCTTCGTCATTGTTGCTAGGTATTGCGCTAAAGCTGGTGAGTCTTACGACTGAATTCATTCATGTCTTCGTGAAAAATTGATGTACTAATCGTCTCATCTGAACAGTTTGGCAAGCCGGTATCAAATCGATTCGTCAATCTTTATCCAACACCGGTCTCTCCTTCTCAATCCTACGTCGGTTCGTCTCCTCCCTATGGGACTATACATATTGGAATACTACCCTGGGTATAGTCGAGTACGGTATGGATATCAGGGCGCGATGGGTGAAAATCGCTTTATGGATGCATGGACTGGGCAAAGGTGGTTTGAAAGAGGCTGAGGAAGAAGCTGCTGGATTGAGAACTAAGAGAGATACGGTGAAATCTCCTTTGGGGTTATCATAGTTTGCGAGGGAATGAACATATGTCGGTTGTAGGTCTCTAGTTCTGAATAGATTGATAGAATATCATATAGCATATAGCAATGGAAAGATTTCAATTGTCAAAAGGAGGATCTATAATATGTATCACATGATGTACAAGCGAAGCTGGTAGAGGGTTCACCAGCCGGACGGAGTGGTATAGATTCATCATCGAACTGAGAGCATTCCACCAAATTTTCTCCATTGCTTTGCTTGTGATTTCCTATTGAATTGAGCAGTATACTGCGTATCGGCCATTCGAGCCGATCGGATCGGTTTCGATCAACTTGACTCCAAACGTTATCGTGCCGAAATGACGGTTATCCTGAACCATCATCCTTCGGAAGTTCTATTTTTAACATTCGCAATGCCTCTACAGCCCAAATTTCCTCGGAGAGGCCAAAGACAACGAGAATGAGGCTTGTACTCGCAGAGAATACACATTTTGGGATAGACTAAATTAACTTAATAATCCTAGTTATTCGTCAATTATCCTTGATTTACCGGGGACCCTTCACAGATATTCATCGTAATACAGCCTCACGACTGATCACTTATGACACCCCAGAGGGACAATCAAGGGGCCTCAGCTCTTTCCATCGAATATGTGTTCATTGCATGTCGATGCTGTTCTAAAGATAACTTGGAGACGGTACTTGACGGGCTAGAACGGTTAGTTCGGTGTGTTGACGGCGAGGTAGATGATCAGATAAATACTCAAGTAGACTTGATATGAATATTGACGACTCTCAAGAAGCATCATACAATAATCGCATTAAGCCTATTTGAATTGTTATTAAGGACACTCAACAGTCAACAATCTACCGACAGTCCTTCCAAAAATAACAGGGTGCCTATCAACCAATCAATACTCCCATTCAATATGCCATATTTAGGTCTGAGGGGTAACAATTTCCCCGTAGCTATCTCTTTGGCTGCTGGTGTGAGTTGAGCTCCAACATCTTTCAGACCGTGTGAGTCCGACGGACATTGACCTTGATATGGAATTGGTACTCATTCTATAGATGGGTTGGATCTTGTTCGGTTTAGATGGTGAGTGTGATGACTGATCTGCTGGTATGCAGTACGATCTACCTGATGCTGATAACTTCCTAAAAAGATGCCATTCTGGGTGCCGTCATCACTACCACAGCTTGTAAGTGTACTGTACCGTCCGCCAATCAATCTGACTGTTTGGATCCATCACAGTCGAGAGAGAATTCGATCTCAGTACTTCCATGCAAGGTACCGTTACCAGTCTATTCGGTAAGCTACAACTCCCCCTCCTTGGATCAAATTTGGCAGACTGACTTGACTCAACTGTCTCTTCGGATCGTACGTAGAACTGGGCTTTTCGCCGGTGCTTTACTAGTCTCCCTCTTCGGAGAACGATTCTCAAGACGAGCATTATTGTTCATATACACCGTACCGATGATCATAGGTTCCGTCATCCAGGTAGCAGCTCAAAATACAGCTATGTTAATCGTCGGACGGATGGTTGCTGGATTGGGTTTGGGTGGAATCACATCAACTTTACCAAGTTGGCAAAAGTGAGTTGATCTGTACCCCGATGGACCATGGGTGGTGCTGATTCAGTCCTTTTTGGATAACTGATTATAGCGAAACTTCACCGGCCAAACTGAGAGGTACTGTCATATGCACTTCGTTAAGTTTCCTTATCATCGGTCAATTGATCGCTTATTGGGCTGGATATGGTTTACTTCAACAATTCCCAAGTGAGTTTACCAACCTTCGTTCTCTGAATGGCTCTTCACTGATGTTTCAATGGGCCTTGACAACATTGTAGCTCAAAATATCACTTGGAGACTATTATTCGCACTTCAAACTATCAGTGTATCAATTATGGCTCTCATGGTCGTCTTCATGCCTGTATGTTCACGACGGATTTTCGCCCTCGACCACCAAGATCGTTACGGTCAGAGGGAGCTGATTGATTTCTGTTTGGAAGTATAGGAATCTCCGAGATGGCTAATTGCACATGGGAAATACGATCAAGCTCGAACCGTCGTCAGTTGTTTACTCAATCGACCAGAGGATAATATTCTGGTCAATGAACAGATCGAAGATATGACTAGGGCGATTACGTTCGAGCAGGAACATGGAGCCAGCTGGGCAGACCTGTTCACTTGGAAGAAGAATGATGATGGACCAAGGGAGAAACGAAGAGTCTTCACTGTGGGTGTTGCATTGACATCAGCTAGATCAATTGGTACGAACTATGCTGATCTATCATGCTAAACTGATTACAGGCTTGCTGTATCCAAATCGGTAAGTCACATCCTTTTTAGTCCGACCTAATATACTTCAGGGCTGATCTGGACATACTCATGTCCTCTTGTATTCAGCTCAACCATTCTCGGGGTCTACGGTTCTAAGTTTGTGAGTTCCCTTCACGTGCGGCCAAACGAAAGCTGCAGCTAATCCTGCTTGTTCCCCCCAATAGCTATCTCACAACAATCTTCGAAGGCTCAGTCGGCTTCTCAGAACATCTCTCAACGCTAATGTCAGGCTTCCTACAAGGTGAGCTTGCTGACACATCCCAAATATCCCATGCTGACCTACTTGAGGCACGACACAGTCTGGTTTTTGATGGCTAGTTTCTTGACTTGGTTTCTTATCGAAAGAGCAGGTAGGAGAAATTGCTTTATGGTCACAGCGATCTGTATGGTAAGGACTGCATCATCGTCAAATGAATGTATCTTCATCACTGACCCAGCCGAGGTGTGGCGGAAATAGGGAATCACAATGGTCATCCTCGCCGCAATGGTCAAAGTCAATACCAAACCTGCAGGATACGTCGCAACGGTCTGTCTCTTCCTTTATCAGAGCTTTTTTACTTGGGGATGGATGGCTGGTGTCTGGTGCTACAGTGAGTGCAGAAAATTAATCTTTCTTGAGGGAACAATCGACACAGAAAGCAAGATGGGCAAGTGGACAGAAGCTCAGTAAAGAAATTGGATTTTCTGCATAGGTAACGAGATTCTTTCAACAACTTATCGTGCAAAAGGTGGAGGGTGAGTTTCTCAATCCTTCTTTGTTCTTTTTTCATGGTCTGGAGCAGGTTATACCTTGTTTTGAACGATTCAATCACGATTTATTCTTATCGGAGGCACCCAAAAGCCTTTCCCATTTCCATATTTGTCATTTCCCGCCACAGCCGCCCTATTTCGTCTCCCTCTCTACTATATCCTCCCTTCTCGCAATAGCTGACTGTGCACCTGTGCGGCTTTCATCTTGTCCAGTCTCTGTGTTGCCTTGCAATGGTTATTCGATTTTGTCATCCTTCAAGTAACGCCCATCGCCATTTCTCAAATCGGTTGGGGGATGTTTCTCGTATTTGCCGGTGAGTCAGCTCCCCTTTTCCTCACACAACGTCTTGTTGTTTCGTCAATCAGAACCTCAAAACTGTACGTGCTCATCTGCGATCGATTGTCGATAGTATTCAATTTCGCCTACGCTCCACTCGTATGGTTATTCTGCCCTGAAGTAAGTCCTCTTCAGCATCTGGAAGATACCGTGACATATGCAGTACTGATCATATATATGATTCCTTTTAGACCGCGGGGGTACCACTCGAATCGATCGACGCGATGTATATGCCAGGTGTAGACCCAGTGAAGGAATCGGTCAAAATTAGAAAATACATGAAAGAGGAAGCTTTGGCGAGAAGGAAACAAGGCGGAGATGGATACAAGGGTTCAAGAGGACATGGATTGGGTAGAATCGGTAGTTTGATGGGAGAGAATAAACCTGAAGAAAGTAGGGTGGAGAGAATGGGGGATCTTGATGGACAGGCTGGTAAAAATAACACGGCAATTACTATCGAGTAGGCACAGCACATAGAAAGTGGAGCAGTGAGAGTATTTTGACTGGAAATGAAGGTTTTAGGAGCATGAGACGAAGACGTATTCTCGAAAAAAACATAAAAGGAATGTTTAGTTTTAAGTATACATGAAAATGCATGGTTATTGAATACATGATTTCCTGATTCCGACAGAAGCGCATGACAAATTTCGTTAAGGAGTGATGTTAGGAGAGTTTATCTTTTGAAATCGGGTTTTGATCTTGGCCTGACCCTTAATATAAATATTGGCATGTACTTCTGCAATCGAAACACTGACTCTGACTAGTCCCTCCCACCCTGCTGATTTAACTTCATCCCCACAAACAACGCCCATAGTCCAAAGTCATATGCCAATCGTAAACTTCCCGCGGCCACATAAGCTATCCAGAACTTCTCACCTCCCGCCAGCCATCCCGTAATGGTAGGTCCAGCAGTCGACGCTAATGTTCTGACAGTACTGGTTATACCGTTGACCGCCGTCAATTCGTCCGAGGGTACTACAGCAGCTATGAATGCCGCTCGAGGTGCTTGATCCATATTGTTCAAGCCAGTCCGAATGAAGAAAAGGATTATCGTCAAAGCTAGGGAGTCAGGAGCTGGGAATAAGAGAACAGCAATTGACGATGGAACATGTGTGAACACCATCGTATTGATTAAACCTAAGTGATTCGCCAGTGGTCCCGCTGCAATGGATGATATAGCAGCGAGGAAATATGATATACTGGTGATATCTCCCAGGGTCGCGTTGGATAATTGGAATTTCTGGGCGAGATAGTACGTAGTCAAAGCGTATCCTACCATACCGTCTGCAAGGGAATCGACAGCAAGTAATGGCCAGAGCTTGTACATGACTGCTCGAGTTTGGGGACTGATCTGGGAGAATTTCGAAGACCATTTTGAGCTTGTTGGAGCCCCAGGCTTGATGTCGGTATTCGTATGGGCGTTTGAAGAAGAATTCAATGCGATATGCTCGACAGTCGAGGTGGACAATCTACCTCCTCCTTCTTCCCCTTCTAACAGCCTTTCTTGTTCTTCCAATTCCCTCTCTTCATCTTCTAGTTGCTTGGTAGTACCCGAGCTAGCCAGCTCCGTCTTGTCACTCATCGATAACACACATATCGCCCCGATCCCTCCATTCAAAACATATAGCCAGAACATAACATGATATGCTCTGACATCGGTCCAACCTTCCTTCTTGCTTAACCAATTCACCACTTTCCCAGAAATTTCCGTCCCTACTGCCGATCCTAAAGCCGAAGTGACGACATACCATGACAGGACATCACTTCTTGTCTTTGAGCTTCCAGCGGTAGTATGCGATAAGATCGATTCTTCTATAGCTCTAAATGGTCCGAAATCTCCTCCTGTCGCACTGATTATTCCTACTACCGAAGCTAATAATAGTATCCAATAATTCTCAACGTAGATGAAAGTAAATCCAGATAATACCATCATTAGACTACCAAATAGTAAGATATTCCGACGTCCGATCCTGTCTGCAATGAGCGTCAGGATGACCGTCAAGATGACATCGCCTAGAAGGGTTAAAGTCATGAATGCGCCTATCCGAAAATCGGAGAATCCCAATGACGAGAAGAATAAAGCGATGAATATGCCGTTGGAGCCATAGGCAAACATCCGCGTTGTACGTGAGATCAGGACGAGCCATGAGTCTGGACCGGTGTTCCATAGTGAAACCAAACCGAGTTCGTGAAGGAGTCGTTGGACTGGTGGAAGGGATGATGGAGGAGGGGTAGATGAAAGTGCGGTGGTCATTGTAAGATGAGTTCTGGTACTGCTATCGGGCTGGCAAAGGTTATATGCATTGATGCAAGGGGTCAAGAATGAGATGGAGGATGACCGAGAGCTTACGCTATTTGGCTGGCACGCCTTTCATGATATGTAGATTTAATTCTGTCTACTTGTGTGGTATGTAGAGCAACAGAAATGATGAGATGAGGTTGCTTTTTCTTTGATGTTGTGATTTCGATCTCAGTCGCTCATCTCCGATGGCCCTGCTCACGTGGATGCAACGTGGGTTCACGGAGTTTTCTCAGGCTGTGGCACTGATACAGCGAGAGGACGAGGGTGTTATTCAGACCGTGATGATGAGAGGGGTGAAAGAGATACATGTCAGTATCGCTATTATTGCGTATGGTGATAGTGGTAGTGATGGTGATGGTGATGGGTGAGATATATCACAGACGGCAGTGATGTGTCTATGTAAAGTGATGATGTCCAAATCATACAGTCTTCTCGAACCTTCTCTGCTTCCCTTCTAGACCTGCTATTCTTCCTTCTTCTTCTTCATTCAATTCGTCGACTAGAATCCAGGAGGGAGAACGCCTTGGGGTTGACCTTGTTGAGGACCACCGAGGAGCTAAGTGAATGGCATAATTAGCCAAGGTGTCCGATAAAGAAGATGGAGATGTATGATGTATATTTTGGAATGACTCAACTCACCTGTTGTTGACCTTGCGATTGCATCTGCATCTCTCTCTCCTGTTGTACCACCCTAGTCTCATCTTCGATAGCCAATGCGAGTGGGAGACCAACCAATAAAGCAGAAGTAGATATCCACCAAGCTAAAGTACCGGTCGATTGGACCGACCAAAGAGCCCAACTTGTCGTAGACTTGTATTTACTGTACAGCGAAGATCGAGTTTGAGGTGGAACAATATCTTTCAAAGCCACTAATCTCTCGTACAAAGTCTCGTCATCTGGGTTGAAATCATCTTCATCGTCTGAGAAAGTTGAAGAAACTTCGGACTCGGTCTCGTAATCGGATTCGTGTTCACCTTCACCCAAGTTTGTGGATACCTCTGGGGCGGATTCGTCCCTTACTTCTTCGACGACAACGACCATTGTGTTTGATTGGAATTGTATGTGTATGCGTTGGATGGATGGGATTGATGAGATGAACTAGTAGATGTGATGTTTGTGGTATGACGAAGAAATGGAAAGAATGAAAAAGTCGGAGGGAGATGATCCAGATGAACGAATGAATCTGTGACACGGCATGTGCTAAGTGGGGGTGACAGATAAACTAAAGCATGGAATCATGCACGTCACTCGACGTCTATGGACATGACCCTATTCAATGCACACTCACACTCATACTCGCATACAGCATACAGCATACAGCATACATAGAGAGGTCATATACCAGGCTTATACACATACAGCATCACACCATAAAAAATATCAGAACCTCGCCTTCTCGCCTCGCCTCGATCTTCGTTTCCGTCAGAAGAAGGCTATCAGGAAAAAGAGTCTGTTCGA
Source organism: Kwoniella mangroviensis CBS 8507 (assembly GCF_000507465.2). Lineage (NCBI taxonomy): Eukaryota > Fungi > Basidiomycota > Tremellomycetes > Tremellales > Cryptococcaceae > Kwoniella > Kwoniella mangrovensis. The sequence continues at coordinate 407,249 of NC_088828.1, read as the reverse complement.
AGGACTGACAGGTGGGCAATCGACCCAACCAACTCGCAGGATAACGCCAGGGCGACAATTCTCGATCGTTCCCATATACCTTGACCAGGCAGCTCAGCTTGTTCGATAACCACCCGACACATTGGGGAGGCCTCAAGAGAAGACGAAAGTGGTAGTGATAGTAGCAGAAAGATATACCGTTGGCTATTTGATTTACCACCATATCATTCAACATGTTGCAGCACCCTTCACAACCGTATACAAACCAGAACCAAAGTCTCCAAGGACAAGGGGGAGCAGGTCCTGCTCAGCCACTATGGGGTGGGCCATTCCCAAGTCTTCATCTCTGGCCTCTTCAAGATACTTTCGTCATGAAGATGATCCATCTACCAGAGGGACAGAGGGTACGTTGAGTCATATTTACGGAGCTTTCGTATTTCACGGAAATCGTTACCGATATATGCTGATATTGGTGAATGATATTTCATCTCAGATCAAGATAGGTCGTCAGACAAATACCAAGACCGTACCTGGAGAACGTAATGCCTACTTTGATAGTAAAGTGTTGTCAAGGTTGCATGCTGAAATATGGGAACAAGGTGGAAAGGTGGGCCTATCAGCTGCTCATGATACCTGGAGTTTTGAGCTGATTTTGGTGGCGCACGATCAATTTTATAGATCTTCATTAAAGACGTGAGATCTTCCAACGGAACTTTCATCAATGGAGAGAGGTTGAGTCCGGAAAGTGTGGAGAGTGAGCCGTTTGAATTGAAAAATGAGGATCAGGTGGTGAGTCAATTCGGACCATTCACTACACAAGTGCTGGTGGTGATAGTGACACACTGCCATGATGGTTAGGAATTCGGTATCGACATTGTCAGTGAAGATAATCGAACTATAGTACATCATAAAGTCGCTGCCAAGGTGTATTGTGTATTTGGTCCAGAAGATGCAGCATTGAGTGCTCGGTGAGTCGAGTCGAGTCATATTTCCCACGCTTGGGGATTCTGCTTATTCAGAGTCATCGCTGACTTGACGTGTTGTCCAATTATCAGGGAGTTAGTAAATTATCAGAATCAAGATACACGTGGCGTAAGACGTTTGCCTCCTCAGCAGAATGGACATGTCAACAACCAGCTATCCCAGATGGGTCCTGCAATAATGAGCAGCGGTGGTAAATCTAGCGGTCTGAGTTTCGATCATGTTTTAACGAAATTGCAGGTTAGTCTGATTGGCATTTGACCGACTGGTAAAACTGGCTGATTCGATCTGAATGCTTATACCATATTTAGAACGAACTTCGAGCAAGTAAAGAGACCGGTACAGAATTACAGAATTTGGCTACTGCTTTTACCGATATTCAGGACACTTTAGGCGGAGGACTGGTAAGTCTGTTCTCTTGATGTGCTTGCTCCGACAAAGTATAGGTTCAACATGTAGATATGCTAATTTTGGATGACCGAACTAGCCTCCATCGCAAAACGGATCAGCTGCTCAATTCATCCCTCCACAGTTCCGATCCGCCTCAGCCGAAGCTCAAGCTGCGTTAGCTGGACCTCACGGCCAACAGGCAGCTGCATTCATAGCTTTGCAGAACCAATTAATCGAAACTCAAAGTTCATTGGGATCGCAGCTGGAGAAGATCCGTCTACTGGAAGGTCAGCTGAAGGAGCATGAGTCAGTGAAAAGCGAAATATCACTGATGAGGGAGCAAATGGAAGAATCTAAGAGAGAGATGGACCTTTTACTCGCCAGTGGAGGGAATATCCTAAATGGTGGATCTCACGGTAGAGGTAGACCATTAACGAGGAGGAATGATGATGATGATGACGATGATGATGACGCTAGGAGTGTGATGACTTTGATGGATAATGAAGAGGCCGAACAGCGAGTGAGAGATCGACGTCGAGCAGATAGGGAAGGTCCCGAATCGAGAAGAGATAGGGATAGAAATGGGATAGAGAGACCTAGGACACCTGAACCTACCAATCTCAATGGAGATGCTGAATCGGATGATGACGATGAAACTTCCCAACCGAATGGTATTGCCGCTACTACCTCTGGTTCGACACCCGAGACCAAGATTATCCAGCAGAATGCCGAATTGGTAGGGAAGATAGCGATTTTGTCGGCAGAGATCCAAGAAGCAGTTACGATATCTCAGACATTACGAAGTCAACATACCGAAGCTATGTCAGCTGTCAAACTGCTTACTGAACGTGTAGGCGCGCTAGAGACGGGTATGGCATCGAAGGTAGCAGAGGAAGTTGAAAAGGCCGAACAGAGATGGGAAGTATGGAAAGTGAAATTTGAAGAAGGATGGAAGAAGGAAAGAGAATCTTGGGATCACGAGAGAGAAAGACTGAGAGGGGTGGTGAGAGAATGGGAAGAAGCTTCGAGAAGAGCTCATGAGGAAGAAGAGGAAAGGGAACTGAACGAAAGTCTAAGTAAAGATGAGCTAGATGACGACGACGAAGAAGATGATGTGAACGATGGGGAGAGACAACCGAACGAAGTTTTGTCGTTAGATGGATGGCAGGCGGATGGTAATGGCTCGAATTCCATTGGGTCAAATAAATTGCCTTCGTTGCATACATCGAAGAAATCAAGACGAAGGAGATCAAGTCAGAAAGCATTGTTGGCCGTGCAAGCTCTGCAGAACGTATCTGATCCTACAGCCTCGACATCACTTGATACAACAACTAATAATGGCGGATCGTCAACACCGAAAAGTACTTCATCTGGCCTCATTGATAATCCACCTTTGATCAACGGCGCTTCCTTGAAGAATCAAAATTCGAGATTGAAGAATAGGAATAAGAAGAATAAGCAGAATCAGAAATCATCAAGATCCGGCTTAAGTAGGACTGCACACCTGAACAATGTTGAGGGAAAGGATAAAGATAATTCGAATTCGAATTCCTCTGAATCAGGTAGAGAGAGCGTTTCGACGTTGAAAGATGGTGATGAGACCGATGTGGTGGGAACGAAGAGTGGATCGATTACTGGAAAGAATAAAGATAAGAAAGATGTTCAGGTGATAAGGGTGAGTCTGAACCTGGCTTTGGATTTTGATTTTATCAGCTGAGCATTTGCTGATGGCATTCCATCTCGATATGTACAGCCTGTTCCTGTCTTCACTGTGCTAGTGGTTTTGGTAGCTGCTGGTGTATATTGGCATAAATTTCACAAGGATTAGATCGTAGCTGGTATTCGAGGATATCCATTGAATAGGACAGGATGTGCTGTCCGGCAATTGATATCTGTTTCTTCTGCTTCTTCGTCAGAGAGGAGATGAAGAAAATGTAATTTTAGTTTTTTTTTGTGGAGATCAAGTCATTGTCATTCATGTCATAGGTATATTATCGAATCTTCCCTCTTTTCTTCTTCTCTCAGACATACTACTATTATACAAGTGATATGATTTAATGTGATGCATTCTTCTAACGATCTACAATTATTTTTCGTCACAACGGTCATCATCTCCTTGTTATGAAATGCTTTTTCGCAGATTACTGGTTGTTCTTTATGAGCCCATCTATACTATACATTGAAATTTGTATTGTTCTCCTCCGTTCTACTTCAAGCAATTTGTTCACTCAGCCTCACCACCGGTTCCTCTCTCTTGTGCGCCTTCTATCAACGACTGAGCGAGGACCATATGTGTATCTCTTGAAGCGGATATGGCTCTTTCGATCATCTAAATAAACCAAAAACAACGGTCAGCGAGTTAATCGTCAAAACTCCCTTGTATAGGGTAGATGGGAGAGAGTGGTTCATGTCAATCGTTTCCAACGTACATCAGCTCTCAGACTCACCTCAACAGCCTGTTCCACATCTACACTCCCTTCTAACAAAATATTCGTAATCTTCCCCAGAGCAGGCATCGACCCTAACAAGACTTTCCCTTCCGCCCCGCCTTCCTCGCCCTGTTCGGGATCCAACAATACTTCCTGCTTGTCAGTGGATTGAGCTAGAGCGACGACCGATCCAGTACCCAGAGCATACATCGCTATGCCCGCATCTGCTATGGCGGCCGAAGCTACCGTCAATCCAGCTGAGAGGACGTTGGTGGGTGTATCTGATTCTAATACTAGGAGGCAGACGTCGATAGATGATTTAGGGAGTAGGTGTAGTTGGATAGTGGGTGTTAGGGATTGAGTGAGGAGTTGAGAGAGAGATACGGGTTCTGTGTCCTACCAATACGAAGAAGTGATTTTTAGCTTGGGTGACATAGGCAGGAAAGAGAGAAAGGGAGATGAAGCTTGGTAAATGGAGGAATAGAATGATGATGATGGGCAGCAATACAGAAGTTTTGACTCACTCGTAATGGTGCTCTACGTGGATCAGAAGCAAAGGGAGCGAATTTCACTTCCAAGTTTAACGTTCCTTGAGGTGTATAAGGAGGTGCTTTGGGTCGAGGGCCGTATCTGATTAAAGTAGAATCAAGGATCACCTTGAGTTGCAAATGGGGTACAGACATGTATACATGGAAAGGGGACGAGCTATAATCTGATGCTTGATCAGTATGAATGTTATGATCACTCACACTGAACATGCTATCTTTACACCACCTGACTCGATGTACCCACTCCCGTTAGCCTGCGATATCAGACCTGTTTTAAGGACTGAGATCAAGCGATGAAGATGAAGATCAGCACCGTTCAACTACTCTTCTCTCCGGATGAGCTGCCAGATAGCAGATTCCATGAGATAAGTGACGCGAGATCCTTCAGTGTTAGGATACTCACATATAGGTCTAGCCTCATCATTCGCTCGATCAACTCTTTTCGTTGAAGGTCCGGCTTCTGGTTCTAGTTTTGCATCATCGTATACGGGAGGGATGGACACTTCAGGTGCGGGTATACGTCTACGATCGAATGCTGTCGCCATGATGTGCCCTCGCTCGAAGTTATAAGGGATATAGAGTGTAGACGAGTGAAATCTTGAATGAATGAACTGATGAATCGAAGTGTACGAAAATAACGAGAACAACCTCTTCGATCGTACTACGAAATTCAAATTCATCGCATGTCCTGATTTCTGCTATCTGCTTTCAAATCGTTCACAAGACGGAAGATACTCAACACCAATGCAACTGAGACCCACGAGATCGACAAGGTACAGCACAGCATACAAGAGATGCCATATCATTCCGAAAAAATACATATCTACATGAAAAGATATAGGCAAGATTCAGGCCAACAATACACCACATTCAAAAGAAAAATGCGTCGGCTAGACAACCTTGTCCGTACGTCAATAGACTAAGTCTAGATCCTCTTGTAGAGCTTTACTGGTTAGGTGTTTATGTGAATAAGACCAATGGAGCTACAATAACGGGATCACAATACAATTTGATTCGAGGAGAAGAAGAAAAGAGAAGAGAAGGAGAAGATGAAATTTTCGTTTTGGGGTGTGTATGAGTGAGGGGGGAGAGATTGACTGTTGGCTTGATGTGTGGCTTAGGTGAGGTGGGTATTTAGATTAATCAGGTGTGCTGTGACGGGCAGCGGGTATCCACACTCCCATAAAATACAACTCTCATTCATATCGTTATCACCTTTTTCTTCATGTAATGCATAATTCATCGTTCATGATCTAATTGTACAAGAAACCACTCGGCATGATAAGTAAAGCACCAAAAAGCAAGAGAACGGTCGATTATAATTTATTTTCTAGATACCTCATGATACGTTTCAATATCCAAGCTCAACGGGATGACCATTCAAGTAATTATTCGAACCTTCCCTGTAATTATCTTGGATCAGAGTCGAGTTGTTGAGGGTAAATTTCAGAATATCTTTCCTTCCAGCTAAAACATCGTGTTCTGTCCAGTACGTCGAATTCACTGGCGCTTCAGGAGTGGTGGGAGGGACAGGGGCGGTGGTGTTCACGTATGGGTCAGGATAGATATACGGATTCGAAGCGTTAGCTCCGTTGGGATTGCCAAAGTAGGTGAAGTTGACCCTAAGGATCACGCCAGTCAGTCTATAAAATGCCGACAGTGAGCGTGTGGAATTCCACTGACCAGTAACTTTGAATCAAACGAGACAAGTTTCGCTGAGGCTCAGTCCAGTTGTTGTTCCAGCCGAAGACGTATGGGAGATCAGAGAGATGTGGAGCTGCGAGAGGTGAGACATTAGCATGGTACTCAATCACGAGGATGTTACTCACCTCCATACCTGTTTGTCGAAACATTGCCTGGAACATAATCGAAGGTGTAAGTCCAAGTCCTGTTGTAGAAGTATTCATTGGCTTGACGGAGCATGTGTCTTCGAGGTGCGGTATGTCGAGCATCGGTCAAAAGAGCGGCAAATTGTTTGTACCTATTGGATGAGAGATAAGATTAAACCGTATTCTGATACCGATAGAAGATACTCACGTAGGATCAAGACCGAAAGTCGCATTGCCAGAACCGAATGGGCTAAACCAAGTTCAATCAGCTCTAATTTGAATGTGTCGGAAGTTCACTTACGCTCCTCGAGCTGGTACATCTGCATACCATGTGGTAGTGAGATTGTCAGTGAAGTTAGCTGGAAGGGGAACCGGGTAAAGTCTATTGAAATAGTCGAGTAAAGTATTTTGAGTGATGTTAACAGGAGTAGCGCCGGTTGCCCTGGACGAGATAGTCAGCCACTGAAATGACTATCACAGGGAACATGAAACTCACTCGTCCTTGGTTTGACCAATGATGAACGGGATAGGGGCAATGACACCTTTTTCGAGTAGCTTCCAGGGTTGATCGGGGATAAGATCAGAATCCACACTTGGGCCTGTAGGAGACGTGAGCGACGCATAATCCTTCTGTTAATGCGCTGACTTACCGTAGATGAAGCTGGCAGCGATGATAGGTCAGCTCGGCACCTACTCATCAAAATCGATTCATGCTCACCTGCTTGTCCAGTTGGGGTTAGAAAGAATGGTCAGTTGAGCATCGAGGATCTGTTGCGCAGTATGGTTTCGGAGACAACCGACTTCTTGACCAAAAGTGGTGTTGCAGTTGGTCAGATTGAGGAGCTGGTCGTAAGGTCCGAGCCAAGTCTTGTCGGTGAGACCGATGGGGACGCTGGAAGGAGCGCCTGAGCTCATGATCTGCATCAATTGTCAGCTTTAACCAGAGCGATATGTCGTGGAAGAAACTCACCGCTGAGTTGAACAAGCTTTGTTCGGTGTCAAAGTAGAGATGGGATATGGTGATCGCACCAGCCGAGTGACCGTGAAGGGTGACCTATGATAATCATGATTCAGCTTAGTTGCACTATTTAACGATTGACTTACCTTATGCTTATCTCCACCGAATGCCCAAATATTCTCTTGAACCCATTCCAAAGCTCTGATAATATCTCTCATACCAAGATTACCAGCTCGTGCGTGATCAAAAGCAGGACCGTTGCTGCCGAGGGAATCTAGCAAGTGAGCAATAATGCTTTGAGGATAAGATAAGAAGACTCACGGCCATCCAAATACACCAAGTCGATAGTTCAGAGTGACGAAGATAACCGGTTTTTCCTAACCTGTAGGTCAATCATGATATTTTCACTTGTCAAAGCAGCGCACTCACAAGGTCTTGCGAGTAAGAAACGATGTTGGTACCATCATGGATAGTACCACTTCCCCATTGCCAACCACCAGGATGACTAGAGGATTAACAAGAACAATCTCAGCGATGGCTAGGTATGGGCTGTGGGTCTCGCTTACAGATAGACGATGACTGGAAGAGGATCTTCAGATTCCCAACACCCAGAAGGAGTATAGACGTTCAAGAAGAGACAGTTCTCTGAAGTACCTCCTGGACCGATATCGGGATTCGTCGGATCTTGAAGACATGATGGAGCGGGATGACGAGCATCGACATCATCGGTGTAGTTGTACGGGATAGGTCTTCTCCATCGAAGGAAGCCAACGGCTATGTGCACTCTCGTCAGCTCAACAGCCCATCCATCTAGTCAAGTCCAAGGTGGACGATGACTCACGAGGTGCAGCATAAGGGATACCATAGAATTTGTCGACGTGGTTGGTTTCATCGTGGACACCGGTGATGGTAACTCCTTCTTGGTAAAGCGGTGAGTTGTATGGATGAATCGTAACAGATGGTGTGGATGATCCACCTCCGTCCTTTTTGCGAGCTATGGTAGAAGAGAGGATTAAAGGGATGAACGGAAGAAAAGATAATGGACGCATGGTGTAAGAATGTAGTTGATCGAGATTATGAGATATGGTAGGGAGAATGTAAGCTAGATAGATGATGGAGAAGAAAGATAAGAGGAAGAGGAACGAAGTAGATTATTTCTGAGGGGTATTTATATCTTTGATTGCTACTAGCTGATCTCGACGAGTCATCTTGTTCTCCTCTCACCTGCTGTCTTCTAATTTTTCTCACCTCATGTTGTGCCTGCATATTGATTGATTGATCGATTAGCTGGAGTGACTGATGGCAGTGAAGAGGTGATGGGTGAGACAGTGTGGGTGGTAAGATGAGGATGCTCGGTGACGAGGTGGTATCGGTCAGGTACAGGTTGACAACTGATCTGCAGCTTGACTCTTGACTCATGTATCGTGCGTGCTCTTGATGTGAGACGACGTGGTCAGATGACTTGAGGTGAGTGTTCAGTGAGCAGTGAGTTAAGCGAATCAATCGATCAATCAGTGACTAGCTTCATCTTAGATCCTTTGTGATATGATGACCCTCCTTTACAACGTGTTGGACAGATCTGCGCTCCCTCGCTCGATCCCAGAGCTGCAATCTGCGGGACTGTTGATGACCATTGGTGACATGACCAGTGCATTGATTTTTAAGATAGGCAGATCACCTTTGACCTGTAAGGTGAGGGCCAAGGTCGAATGAGGTATTGCGGGAGGATAGAAGGAATACATGGGATGATGACACATTGTTGATATACTGTCGACCGTGGTATTCGCCGAGATTGTCGTGCCAAGTGGTGAGCGTTGATCCACGTCTTCGTTTTGTATGTGAATGACAGAACCTCGTGCATGAAATGAGGAGCGTGAAAGATTGCTACCATGACTTCTGTGTGTACAAGTAAGTAGCAGTGATGAATCTAGAGATGAGATCCATGCTCGTGGTAGTGAAGATAGCATGAAGAGCTAGGACCGGCTAAATCGGGAAGTTGAATCCGATATTATTCCAGATCCGATGAGGTGATCAACCCGAGCAGTCTGACTTACTTGCTCTCTTGTTGATCCTTCCTCTTTCATGTCCCATCTGCCATTCTCTCAGATCCACAATCACACACAGTCACAATGGGTAGTGAGTACAAATCCACCATGCAGAAGACGTCATTCAACGCTCTCGATTGATGATAGACTGACTGACCTTGCATCGTGTTAGAAATCGTTCATATCGTACTGTGGAAGCTCAAAGGTCCTATTGCCAACCATGAAGTAGCCAAGGAAGCTATCTCTGCGTTATACAAAGTCCCAGGTGCCGAGGTCGTAAGTGATAACATGTTATCCTCTGACAAAGCTTCGAGATTCATATACTTCCTTTGGCGTTGGTGTTGTGACACAGGCTGATCATATAATGTTATCACTGGAACAGATGAAACTTGGTCCGCCATTACTCGACGGACGAGCCAAAGGGTTCAATTGGGGTGAGTAGCTCACGTTCGAGCTTATGTCTTCCCACAGAATGCTGACATGACATCAACAGGTCTTTACTCCATCTTTTCATCTAAAGAAGCACTCCAAAAATACGCCGTATCAGAAGCACACATAAATGTTGTGGAGAACAATGTCAAACCCAATGTAGAAGGTGAGTATGGATTTGAAGCTTTACCCAATAATACATCTATAGAAGTCATGGAGTCAGGAAGCTAATCCATAAGATCTCGATATAGATCTCATCGCTTATGATTTCGAATTGGAAGAATAAGTGTAGCGCAGCAGGAAGGAATGGAATGGAATGTATAGATGTGGGCAAGAGACTTGTATGCATTCTATATTCTACAATTCGTAACCTATACTCTACAAGAGTCGATCGACAATGACCATGGCTGGTCAAGACTGAAAAAGCTGACAAATCTGTTAATTTAACTGTTTAACTGAAATCAACGATTCCCATCTGACAGGAAACCCCAACAGATGAGTGATCAATCTCTTTCAGACTACTCTCCGTCCTCTACGACCTTCTCCTTTTGCCTCTCATCCACTCCCTCTCTCTTCTCCTCTTCATCACTCATCAATCTCGCCGTCTCCTCCTTATCATCCTCCGGGACTTCCTCCAGTCTTACCAATATCTGGTGAATCGCCTGTCCAGGTCCTAGGGGGAAATCAGTCTGAGACCTCGGGAAATGTAATATATGAGTTCGCATCTTAGGTGGTTCAGCAGATGATTTGGCAGGTGGTTCAGGTAAGTGAAACGCCGGGATTAACCATGTCCAACCTAATGGGACGGATGCGAGGTGGAACTTCATTCGAAATTCTCTCGAGCGATCAAGTATGAGGGAGTTGTTCGAAGGTGTGAGATGATGTACCACGTAATTCTACGATCCCACGATACTGGTATGAGCTGTACTTTGCTCGTAAGGAGAAGATGGAGATCTCGGACTCACCTCATGACCTTCCGGCAAACTCTTCAGCGCCTCTTCGTCTACATCCTTAGCCACCATCTTCCCGCAACTCCTGAACATTTTGTTCGTATCAAACCTCCCTTGACCACCTACTCCGCCCCAGCTGATCTGACCAGCTACACCTTCGCCTGTACCACCTCTCGTCTTAAGCTCTTCCACGTACTCATCGTCATACCTAGCTACTGATGCCCAGGCCTTACCCTGTCCTGTTCCACCGGTGCCCCCTACTACAAGCGATGCTAGAGGTTTCTGCCATCCTGACGGAGGACTCATGAGGAGAATGATCGAGACTAGTCGTACTCGCGATGGCTTCGGGAAAGTGTACGACGGTGGAGCCTGATTGGTGAATAGCAGGTTGATATACCTACACCACCGTCTCTCTGCCCATACGATACGAGTCAGTCAATTTCCAGATACCGTGTGGAGTAGATGTGCTCACGACTAGGTATAGATACACCTCTACCTGTAGAAGTAGGCTTCATCCTCCTACTCGAATGTAACTTGAATACCTCATCTACCTTCCCATCTTTCCTATCTTTCTGTCCCTCCAATCCAGGTTCAGCTTCGTCCCCTACATCTATGGGGTATGGCGGATCAGTCTGGACCTGTATACCATCCTCCGTTGAAGTAGTGATAGAAGGCGCCGATAAAGTAGTTGTAGATGAATTGGTAGATCTAGCTACAGGCTGCACATTGATTCGTTCCGATTGAGCAGGAGTGATCGCTCTTCCTAGCTCTGCAGGGTCTTCAGTCACTTGCAATCCCGTAACCTCTTGTCCAGATCCAATATACACCCATCCTTCTCTATCTTCAGAATCGACCGATGAAGTTTTAGATTCCAACTTCTCTTTCTCCCTTTCCTCCAAACGCCTTTTCAGATCTTTATGAGTATATGAACGATCGAGTTGAGGTGGCGGAGGCAGTGAGGGTAAGGACAGAAGATATGAGCAGAGGAGTGTGCCAGATCGTCCCTACAAGTTCAATGAGCTACGACTGCAACACACTCATCATGATTGCATTGCTTGCGTGATGGCTCACCTTGCCCGCTTTACAATGTATGATTGCTACTCTCTCCTCGTCCCCCTCTAACCAAGCCGTCATCTCCCTCACAGCGAGGGGTAAGAGCGGTAAAGGTGGTGGGTGATGATCCGGGAAGGGGTATCGAGACACTCTTCCATGCATGCTCTCAGGCGAATAGGCATTCTCATACAATGGACATCTGTTCGAGGATCAGCAGGAACCAGTGATATTGGAGGAGAGCAGCTGAGAACCTACAAATTCCATATCCACCATTTCTCACCATGTCTCGAATTGATGAATTTCAATACGTCCCTTCGTCTATTCCTGTATAGACCTGCTACTCCGACAGCTGGGTATCCCATACTATATACACATCAGCTTCTAGTCTCGTCTGATCATTTGAAAGACAGAGACCAGAACAGACAGACTGACATGATTATCCTATCCGTGACTATCGTATGATCAGCTCAAGGTGAATCATGAGTAGCTAATGAATTCACTCACCATAGACCAAATCGAGATTGACAGCATTTTCAGGATCAATGAACCTCGCTTTGTTACCTGATACGATCTTCCGGACGTAGTCGAATGACATGGTGCTGTATGTGACTGCTGAGATAGGTGTATGAGTGTGTATGGATGGTAAGCTATATCAACAGATTGAAGTCTCAAGAGGTAGAGGTCGACATTGACATGGAGGTGGACTGATTGATCGGTGGCTATGACGTAATCCAGATAACGATGGAGGCTAATCATATCACCCGTTTCCCAATTTTGATCGTCTTGATCAACGGTCTTCCAACACCAACACGACAAGATACGATCAAGATGAGTGCGTTGAACATCCAGAAAGGTGGGCTGCATATGCATCACAATCGTCGGAGGCTCAAGTTCAAGTTCATACCGAGGTTCGAGGAAGTAATGCTGATCGTTCATCAAACTTCGAGTCATCGAGGCGAGGCTTGCTAACGACTGCAACCCGGGTGCCTAGAACGACATACTTTAGCGACAAAGGTTCTGCATCGCATCGGCTGAAGCTTTCATGTCGAATCTGACAGACACGCAATGAGCAAGGTGACGGGAGGACAGGATATATACTAACAGAATTTTCAGGCTTGCCATATCATGTTGAATTAGGCTCCCGTGTTGCAGTCGTTAGCAAGCCTGTTTCCGGATTTATCCATAAATCTCAACGCAGGAGGTCTCGGGTTCAAATCCCGACTGGAGTTAGAGCTTTTTCTCGATGTCTTCTGGCTGAGCATAGAGGGGAAAGGATGGTTGTCAAGCAGAGGCATCATTTTCAGCAGGATAGGTCCATGCGTCGACTGGTGTGAATAGAGTTTACATTGTTGGATTCTGTTTTTGTCGTGACTACTGGAAGCGCGGAGGAGAGCAGCCACGTGGTGTATGGTGTATGGTGTGTGGTGTATATCCGGTTAGTTGAAACGCGTCCGAGATTAATCTTAGATGGTCGACTGTTGATTTCGACGTCGATGTTGATTCACTATTTATGACTGACTGACCTGTGAACACTACAACTACAACTTGGGTATCAGGTCCACTTCTGCCATAGCGCTTAGTGTCACGGCAATCACGAGCTACTATAGACACCTTCGCGGACGTACCCATCGCCTCGGCCTCACCGCCCAAGACTTTACCTTGAGGGACGAACGTCCATATCGTACGTTCAAGGTACCCATCACGCTCGGTCCTCTTATCTGCATCCTCTTCCTACAGAATACAGAGGGAGCCAAACAGACAGCTGTCAACCTCACATCATCAATCAATTGTTCAGCCCCAACATTGGGACACAAGATACAAGACACGAAAAGCAAGAATTGCAACTCTTCCTTCCCACGGATATTTCTTCCTTTCAGATAGACCCCCTGAAACCCTGCCTTTGCGACAGACTCAGCCAGACCAGATCGGATCAGCGTTCTTGACAACAAACCAATAACAATCAGCAGTCCTGTCTTTGTTTCACCTGGCCTCTATACCTCAAAGCAATCAAGACCTTGACAGATCCGAAGGACAGGTTATCTTTACGCTTCAATAGGGTAGGAGAATGAATGTCTTATAGGTACGATTCTTTTGCGAGCATAAAACCACATGATGCGAGATTAACCCGATACCTCGATAGATCCTCTGATATTTGAACCACCTTCTCCGTCAACATGTCACCATCCTCTATACCGCATCGCCTCAATGCTCCCTCCTCTTCATACTCAACTGCCTCTCCCAAAGGCTCAACTCGATCTCGTCCTTCCCCAGCGGGTTCACCTCAATCAGGTCAGCCGTCCAGTCCTCGAGCTTCACCAAGAGCAGGATTCTCGGGTACCATCGATATAGATGCCGTCGTAAGGGCGAACGGAGGAGATGTACAGAGGGCTTTGGAAGTTATGGTGGCCGAGAGGAATAATCTCGTAAGTTCACTTCAAATCAGTCACGTGAACATATATGCGTGCAGTCGAATCATGATGCTAACATGCGTGTCTTCCAACACATTTAGCAAGCACAGAATACACAGTTGTGGAAGTTGATCGAAAAGCAGCGCACTCAATGTGCGACTCTAGCATCAGATAATGATAGACTACGGCAGGATAGAGAGAAAGCAAATGAGAAGCTACAAACTGCTGGATTAGAACCTCTCTTTGGGCACAAACGGATACCAAATAGCTCAAGCGCCGTTGGCTTGGGTCTGAAAGCTGAACATCCCCAGATAAAGAGGCATTATTCGGATCGAGACGAGACTCCAACCAAAGCTTCCATCCAGAAACGAACGAGTCATAATGTGGAAACTTCCGCACCCAGCTCACCGGCTCAGACACAACCTCCCTCTGGACTTCTACCGTCTCCAATCCCTGATAAGAAGATGAATAGAGAGAGCAAGATGACCTTCCCTCCCGAGGTCAGCACCTTCATGACCCTCGCCGACTCGCCTAGGGAAGAAACGCATACTATTCCTGCCATGCCACCTAGCAACAGCTTCAACACTCTCAGTCCAGCTTCGCAGTATTCAGCAAGTCCCAGTGTCAGTGGGAGAGAGGAGATTGGAGTGGTGCCGCCTCCATCATCAAGAGCTTTAGCAGTCTCAACTGAAGATCCGGAATCATCTAGAGCGAATGAACAACTTACTGCAATACCTGAACGACCGCCCCCTCGAGTACGCGGTGTCAGGACTCCTCAACCAGATCGGGAGCTTACAAAATCACCTGTTCAATCCATGACTGATACCATATTCACTACGATATCGTTGGAGGAACCCATCAGATCCTCCTTTGAATCCTCTCAACCTCGTAAATCACACGACACAACACCTCGACCGTCGCTCGAACCTTCTCAGGCTGAAGCGAGTAACTCAAGCGCATCACTCAACGACACTCGTCCTCATCCTCGCATGACATCCGCTCTCTTATCGTATTCTCGAATCACCATTCCAAGCAGCACCGTCTTTCCAAATAGCAGCGGAAGAGACGTTCTATGCTTTATCGTAGCAGTTACAGCTCGTCCCCCTAACGCTCAGCCTATCACGTGGAATGTAGCGAAACTATTCAGTGCTTTCTTAGACTTGGAAACTAAGATCAAAGCGAAATCGGGTAAGAGAACGAAAGAATGGAAACAAATGGTAGCTTCATTACCTGAAGGACGAGCATGGAAAGATTTCGCTCCTAGCAAGATAGATCAGAGGAAAGCCGCTTTAGAAACGTACCTTCAATCGCTCTTGGTAGCTCCCATAAGCGATAAGTCGGATCTGTGTCATTTCTTGAATAGTGATTATGTGAAAGCTAAAGCGGAAAGTGCGAGAAAGGAAGGATACTTGACGAAGAAGGGCAAAAACTTCGGTGGTTGGAAAACTAGATACTTTGTATTGGATGGACCGGTGATGAAGTACTATGAGTCGGTGAGTATGATATCCTGTCGCTTGTAAGCACGTGCTTCTTTTGCTAATTTGCTTGATAGCGTGGGGGTACACATCTTGGATCAATCACTATCACCAATGCCCAAATCGGTAGACAGAACCGTCCAGCAGAGACAACCGACGAAAGAAACTTTCGACACGCTTTCCTCATCATCGAAGCGGTCAAGAGAGGGACGACAAATCGACACGTCCTTTGCGCTGAAAGTGATATGGAAAGAGATAGCTGGATTGAAATGCTGGTACGGTATGTGGACCCTGAACCCTCTCCAGCTACGACGACTCAGCCACCCGCCCCTCCCTCGTCTTCCTCCTTCACCGGTTCAAATCTGATGCGGAAACGCAGTCAGAGTCGGAAAGGCAGCAAGGATGTGGTCGTCACTGCAGCTCAACCTATGACAAATCTCGGTGCAGAATCGAAATTCTCAGGTGCACCTTCCCCAAGTATGATCAATTCAATGGAATCGCAAAAAGCTATACACAGTAGTCAATCGACCTCGTCACAAAACTCGAACCCGTCTATATCCACTCAATCGTCGGGAATGCCGCAGACTTCTACGCAAGAACAACGACCTATCGTCTCTCAATCTGTCAAGCCATCGCATCATTCTAGCTCGTCAAATGGCAGTGCACCAATGACGATTATTACCAGTCCTTCATCCGATATGTTATCTTCATCGCCTCCCACTACCTCCGCTCCTACCCCTCGCGCGAACAAACGACAGAGTATGATTCCCGGTCGACCATCCTATTCCCCAGCCTATCTCACAAGTCTATCAAATCAAGGTCTAAATGCACCGCCAGGGTTGAGTGCGGAAAAAGAGAGAGATCGAAAGGCCAAGAGTAGGGGTTTCTGGGGATTCGGCAAAACACCTGAAAAGGTCTCTAGACCTGTATTTGCTGTTCCATTGACAGAATCTATCGCTGTTGCCTCTGTGGCCAATCTACCGGCGATTGTTTTCAGGTGTATAGAATGGTTAGAAGCTAAGAAGGCAGAACAAGAAGAAGGGATCTACCGACTGAGCGGTAGTTCCGCTGTGATCAAGGGTTTGAAGGACCGTTTTGATGCTGAAGGAGATGTGAATCTGTTATCAGTAGATGAATTTTGGGATCCACACGCTATAGCTGGATTATTGAAGACTTTCCTGAGAGAGTTGCCTACCAGTTTGCTTACCAGGGAATTGCATGCGAGGTTTTTAGCTGTTATGGGTAAGTCCCCTTTCTCCCTTCTGACATACCCAGTATCAGAACGTGTAACTGACTGATGCAATTCCCGTCTGCAGACCTGATAGACTCATCTGCGAGAGTCCTCGAATTATCTCGGCTGGTCTCCGAACTACCCCCTCCCAACTACGCACTTCTGCGAGCACTCACGGCTCATCTTATTCTCATTGTTCGAAATGCCACATTGAACAAGATGACATTGAGGAATATGGGAATAGTATTCTCCCCTACTTTGGGCATACCAGCCGGTATATTCTCAGAATTAGTCAGTAACTTCAGTGCGATATTCGATGACGCCCCCTCGGAAGAACTGGTAGATGAAGTCAAACCTACAGAAGAAGAGGATATGGAGGAGACGATAAAGAGGAAGAGAAATAGCATGCTTTATCAGGCCGGAGGCGCTGATGCGATGTTGGGATTAACAGGAAGGGCTTTAGATCCTTGTGAGTGATGTTCGCATTGACTACCCAATCGGTTGTAAGCGGAGTAGAAACCCGAGCTGATGTTTCTGTTTTGTGTGTTTCAGCTACAGAAGATTCAGCTTCTGAAATATCAAACGAAGATATCGATTCAGACTTGCATTCCGTCCCTTCATCCGATAACATATCAAACTTTTCCAACCCCTCTGCCAATCTCACACCCAGAGCTCAACAGACTATACCCTCCTCGGGGGAGAATTACCCCTCGGCAGCAGCAGTTAGAAAAGTCAAAGCTGCCTCCAGAGCACAGGAGAGGGGATTGGCAGTGGAAACTACCAATGGGGTCCTATCCAATTATGATTCCGGCTCGGGATCGGGAAGTAGGACAGCTGGGTTACCAGTCAGTCCCAAACCTCATGTGGACGCGTCTTTACCTAGTCCAAGAAAGGAGCGGGAAGTACACGTTACATAAGCTCAAATATCAAATGATCATACATCAACAGGGGTTGTTCAAACCTTTAGATCTCACTGAAGATTGACTGCCTCACAATGGACTATGGATTCACAATAGTATATACAAGGTACAAAGTTGATAAGGTATAAAATAGAAATGTACTGTATAAAAGATGTTGGTACAGGTATCACTGATATAACAAATAGGATATCGCCTGGATAATAATTCACCATTTCAAGAGCAACAATTCAGGCAATACTAAAGTGGAAAGGTATATATTTGTCAGCCTAGCTATCTCCTAAAATTCACTGACATCATCAAAAAGTCCTCACTCGTCCCATGTTCATACACGAGGCTCATCTCTGACTGCGGACGTAGGAAGACGAATGATCGGTCGAGACGTGTCTGCAGGTACTGCCGCGAAGGTATTATGCCTTGCGAACGTCACTGAACGTTGTGGTGGTCTTGGTATCTTAGGTGGATGTCGATCGAATGACTGGATGTTCAGACTATCAGCCATATGAAGTCCCTCAAGGTATGTTTAGGGACCAACTCACCATATCAGTTTCCCTGCGGGCTATGATTGATCGTGGAGCATTCAACGGCTCACCGTGCCTATCAAATCCATATCTAGGTAAATCATCTATATTGTTCGAAACTGCCGCTAAGATATCCAATTGAGTAGATTGCGGTGTGATACCCATCACTGTCCTCCAGTAACTCGCACTGCCACTTCCAGGTGACTTCTGGTCCCTTTTGTCCAAGTTGTTCAAAGCCAACGCTACATCCGCTAAGAGGTGCAAGTTCGATGTGTCTTCTGGTTGATAGGGTTGAGCATCATAAATCGTTCGAGGCTGATAAGATGCCGCTGGACCAGGTCGGTTCCAGAACTTGTAGGACGGTTCTGTAACCGTAGAAACGACTTGCTCATCTTCCGCTTGACATTGGATTGGAGAAGTAGTGCCACCGGGACTGGTTATGGTAAGTGAAGGAACCTTGTTTGATTTAGATCTTCCTCTTCCTCTTCCTCTGCCACTTCCTCTGCCACTACCTCTGCCACTTTCGCTGCCTGCACCCTGACCCCGTGTGGGTGCTTCGGTCATGGACCTGCCTCTTGCCCTACCTCCTCTAGATCCTCTACCCCTCGGTTTGGTAGGAGCTGGGGGGATCCCAGACTTGGGTATCTTCGGCACAGGAAAGTGAACTGTCAGAGGAGCACCCTCCATTTGACGTGGACTCGGAGTTGAGGCAGGGTTTGAATTTGAATCTATTAGAGGATTTCCTACTTGCGGATCTAATTCTGAGCGTAAGTATGGTGCCTCTGGGGGTTCGGATGGTAAGTTGGAAGTCAGCCGCACAGGATCTGATTCGGAATCCGACGAAAGGCTCATGGTCTCGGTAGATTCAGGCCTTGAAAAGATATCGACGAGTCTTAGATTCGCTTGTGACGTTTCGAGGAAAGGCGTTGTTGAGGGTCCCAAGGACGGTTGTCGAGTCTTGAAACCCTCTGGCTCTGCGTACTTCAGCGCTGCTCGATAACCTTGAGCCATCCCTTCCTGTTCCTGTCTTTGAGGCTCGTAGAATGCAATCGTCCATGAAGACGGTCCCCACGTAAGAGTTACAGGTTCTCTTGCCATTGCATCTTTCTTGGTATCTACCTGTTTGGTGAGTTTAGTATTTCCTTGAAAATCGAGGTCTTGATTCAATTTTCCGTCAAACGTCACACCACCTTCTTGAGCCCTCTTGTGTCCCACTTGGTCATCCACTGCCACACCTGAGCGATTTTTCAGACTGACTTGATCCTCTTGAGCTGGAGCTGGACCTTTCCACTCAGATGAGACATCTTCGAGTCTCGGAATTTCATCCGCATCAAACCCAGATCTAATCGGTCTGTTTTCCTTATCTTCGTCATCTTCCTCGTCCAGCTTCTCTTTTCGATCTTCCTTGAAGATCAAATCCACCTCGATGGTTGCTTTGTCATCCTCTTCTGCAACAATGCCATCGACCACTTCCTCCTCTGACATGTCATTCTTGAATTGTGGTTCAGCATCTTCGCCACTCCCTTCCTCGATATACGAGTAGGGAGGTGGCGTTCCAGCTAAATCTTTCTCTCCAAAACCATGCACATTGGACATTTTTGACTCACGATCCACATCGATTGTCTCAGCGACTGGTATTTTACCTTCTTCTTCCCCGGACACATCTGCTCTATCCCAATCATCATTCAAACCTTCATCTTCTTCACGTTCTCCATGATGATCATAACATCCAGCTTCACAATCCCCATATTGACTCAGAGATGTCAGATCCGATCCATCGTCTGCCCAATCAAAATGATCGTCTTCATCTTCTGACCGTGCTGGGAAAGCATCCGCTTGAACGTCTTGTTCATCTGTTCTCAGATTCTGAAATTCGATGGCTTCGATGGCAGCGAGATCTGATTGGGTGAGCTGGATGGTCGGGAATTGAGCAGAAGAGCTTTGACTCGAACTCTTCGAGTCTTCGGTATCCATAGTTCGAGTGTAAAGGGGTGTGACGATGATCTGATCGGAGATAGAAACGTTACTCAAAGAGGAGGACAAGGATGGCTTGTCGTCTTTGATAGGTTTGAGTGGAACATATGATAACTCCGCATTGATCTCGATTGTAGCATTGGTTTGAGGAAGGTGATCGTTTTTGCCCCCTTTACCCTTCTTCACTTTTGGTTGACAAGTTGAAGAAGAAGTAATGGAGGGTTTGGTATCCTTTTTCCAGGTAGGTCTGTAGCTAGTCGAAGAAGAAATATGAGAAGAAGAAGAGGAGGAAGTATCGGAACCTGAAGATACCTCTGGATCTGGATATTCCCTTTGATTTTGAGTCCTTTTCGATCCTACCCAATTACGTTGGAAAGAGAATGAAGGGGTAGTCAGGGACCGAGTGGATTTCTTAGAGTGATTTCCTTCGGTTTCGCATTGATCCTTCTCCTGGTCAGCCTGAGACTTTTGGAGTGAAAGTCTGTTGGACCTTCGAACAGGTCCCGGGATTTCTTTGGGCTCGGAATCTCGCTTCTTACCTTCAGAAACACTACTGGGAGCCTTTGATCTTGAAGTGATACCTTCTGAAGTAGAGTTTGGGTCCATAAATCCAGTCGTTTTCGGTCTGACACGCTTGGTAAGCGGTTCTTCTGGGAAGATCAAAGAGGATGATGGGTGATTCGTTTTTGATCGTGTGCGACTGCCAATGGGCAGAGCAACGCCTGAGGTCGAGGATCGACGGATGGGTGCCATTTCAATAAAGGGCTGAGGGTAGTGAGTAACGGCAGTGGTGGGTACAAGGTACAAGGCGTGAGTATGAAGGTGGTTTGTAAGCGGGCGGATAAAGGAGGAAGAAGGAAGATAGACTTGATCTCAGGATCTGCCGATTGATTGACAATATCCAAGAACGAGCTAAGTAGCCTATTGCTTCACAAGGTATGTCTATATACAATAGCTGGTATTGTCAATAGATCTAGAAAGAAGGTGAAAGACAGAGATGAAAAGGAAGTGAGAAGAAGAATGAACTTGAAAGCCAAGATGCATAGGCAGGACGGGAGACGATTCACCATATTCGATGCATGGGGGGTCTGTGCGAATGTCTGTGCCACTCAGAATAAAATCGCCACCTGGATCCTTGTCTTTGAAATTACGATTGGTATATGATAAAATAACTGAATGCGGGAAGTCGGGCAAGTTCTACAGCGTATACTATATGCTGTAACAATACTGTATGTAAACTTATAAAGCAGGATGTTCTTTCGAAGGTGTTCCATACTTGGTTATAATGATCTGCTTTTGAATTCTTGGTTTCTTTCTGGAGTAAATCAACGTACAGTAGCTATATAAGAGGATCCCAATGTCATCGCTCAAGATCCGGATTGATCCGGATTCCATCAATTGTTGATGAAAATTGCTTATTGATCGTGTACAAAGGACGACCACATACGAATTGAGATTTTTCTTTCCCACATAATTATTTGATCTCTCCCTGAGGCGTACCCCTAGCATCGTCTGAGCGGATGTCCTAATCGATAAGACTGTTCGTCAATTGTTTGGTACGCGCCCCACTGATTGCATAATGTGTCCAAGAGATACGTGTGGACATTCAAGCGCACACAACTGTGTGTGTTAATTTGGGATGGATGTTTGTCCTGGAGAAGTATTGGGTTGTCATGACCCTTGACCTGTACTATCCTCCTTCGGAGTGTTGTGTGAACAATTCACCAACGACGACGGCATCCTGTATGTGAGCCTTCATTGAGACGGATCAACGAAATCAGTGGAGGGAATACGCTTTGACCTTTCTATGACAAGCGTAACATCGATCAAATCGTCCTTCCGACTAACCTGGCGCACTGTACATCTCTTCGTGTCCGTTACCACCATGGATGTCTAAGACCGTTACGACAAGTTTTGCGAATTTTGATCTACATGAAGTAAGAGTGTCATTATCGTCATGTTCCTGATCGCCTTCGACGCCGAGATGACAAACAGAGAGAATTGAGCGTTGTTACGAATAATTGATTTATCGACGTCAATTCCCGATCAATTACAGGAGTTGGTTTGGACAGATAGACGATTATGAAGGTTCATAATCTATGCCGTGTCACATCACGTACATCAATGCGTGTAGAGTCAATTATTTCAAGTTCAGCAAGTCCAAGATATATTCCGTCTTGTCCAAGAATGATCCGTTATATTCCTCTGCGTTATGCTCGAAGTTGGACAGATATGCAATTATCGAGATGCGATTCTGACTGAGTCGAACATATTGTATCCTTTATGAATGGCTAATCTTCGAGATTGTAACAAATGGCGATATCTCGGACTTCACCTCAGAGATCTGAGAAAGGATGTACAGTTCTGAAAGAAGTCCCATATCTCTGGAACGGCCATCGATCATCAAACGTTTGTAAGGCATTTGTCTAATTTGACGTTTTTCGTATTGTACCACTTGTGGGTATCTGAGTCTTTCTCGGCACGCTCGAGGTGATCTAGCATGGTTTGGAACCAATTAATCTGATATTTATGACTTATCGAGTGTTACCTCACCTTCAAACGTGTATAGCAAGACTGAACTAGCATATCTACGCCAAGTCATCTTCCTCATGATCTCCTCTATCATGCACTTTCGTATCTATAACATCCATGATGATCCGCTCGGAGTTTTCAAACTCAGCAAGTAGGCATGCAGCCCCCACTCGTAAGGTTGCGAAGTTACGCCGAACCTTAGCTTAGCGTAGGTCTACCAGCAAAAAGTAATGCACGTCTTCCACGCTTTGATCTTTTCTTTCTTCATTGTATTTCTCTCCATTAAATCGAGAGCGGAAAAGCAAGGAGCTGACAAAGTATAACAAGAATAATAAGCAATCCGACACTTGATCGATCATTGATTGTGTGTGGACTCTAGTGTTTGCAACCCTCTTTTCTCGAATAACAAGCATTATAGGCCCCGACCTCGGACATCGACCACTGACCTCACAGCCCGGTCATAGCCGTATTTCATTTCATTTTCACTGGGACTGTATCCACTCTTATCTCGACAACATTACTCAAGCCAATACAAGTCTTGGGTCAGCTGTATGACCCTTCTCGACTCAGTCGTCCCATCCGTGCATCAATCAATCAAGGCTACAGGTACACCGTGATCAGGTCAAGAGAACCAGAAGACATTCTATAAAGAATTGATCATCTCTTGAAGGGATATCGCATATCAGTTGGTGAGTCTAGATCTCTTTTTCTTCTTCATCTTCACACATGGTGTCAACGCCTCACCTCACGATGATGACCTTAATCATCAGCACATACCACATACCATCCTTTGACTGACCATTAGTGACTGTAGATACCGACGCCTTCAATCCAATAACACTTTACAATCACTTCGCGTTGTTGTCCCCCACCTACATCATATCAGATATCACAATAACACATTCGCAAAGCTATCTACGTATATATAGACAGAGAGATACATCACCGTCTAGGAAAAGATATCATCATAAATTCTATACCGGAACAAGACCATGGGAAGTACGATGAGACCACCGCCTTTACCCTTACCGAAATCTGGAGATGGTCAACCAGGAGGAACAGGAGCAACTAGGTCAGTCAGTGGAGGTATCAAGCAGGTGACAGGAACCAAGGGCGAGAAAGAGAAGACGGGTAGACAGAGTTTCAGTTGTGCAGAATGTAGAAGGTGAGTTATCTTCATCCATACGCTCTGAGCCTTACCTCACTCTTCAGTGATCTTCGCTGACTCATACGCCCTAAAGACTTAAATTGAAATGCTCAAGAGAATGGCCATGTACTTCATGTGAGTGTTTTGTCTTACCCCCCACCCTTCCTTTGATACTACGAAGCCAAGGATTTGCGTCGATTAGGTTCGAGTTGACGTGCTAAGTCGACTACAATTATTCGGAATACTATCTTTCAGGTGAGAAACGAGGTTGTGCACAGATTTGTCCGAATGGAGAAATGCGTACTGGGAAAGGAAAGAGGTATGTATCCTATCTATTTCAGAGCTCATGAATTATGGTAGCTGATGGGCATGAACGTGACAGATTGATTCTTGCTGATACGGCAGAGGTAAGTACCACACGAACAGATAGCAGGTGGCGACTAACGCTTCTATTTGCGAGTAGCTTCACCAGCGTATATCCCTACTTGAAGTCGCTCTTGCTCAATCACATGCCAAGCAGAGTTCCAAACCTCATCCCCTACTTGAATCTCCTTATCTATTCTCTCCTCGAGATAGTGCAGCCAGACCGTACCCACGCCCGTCAATAAAGCAGGAAGGAGGGACTACGTCGCCCTTATCGGCGGGTGAGGACGACTTGGTCCAAGGGGCGTTCGGTACGCTGACTATAGGGGAAGAAGGACAAGCGAGATTCGTAGGAAGTTTCGCGGGGAGTGAATATCTCAAGGAAGGTGACGAGTCGGATGAAGATGGTAGTAGTCCAATGGTCACTTCGAATGTACAACTTGGAGCTCCGACCGTTAATGACGCTACTAGACATTCTCAACGACCTCCTTTGGTCACTCCTCCTGCAACTGCTGCAGGCGAATGGAACCAATCCCAGAACATATATGGAAATGATGGACTCGGTCTGTATTCGTCGTTGTTTGCCGGCGGAGATGTCAAGTTCAGCTTGGACAAGCTAAGAGCGGAACTACCTGACTATGAGATGGAAGGAAGAGCTCTAGTGGAGAGTTATTGGGAGAATGTCAATTGGCAGTAAGTTAACATCATTCCTGTAAAGGACGAGTGGTCTCTGATTGTATGCGAGTAGGTATCAACCGCTGCCAAAAGCCATGTTCGAGAACGATCATATCATGAACGCCTACGATACTGAAGCTCAACCGAACCCGCACAAGCTGGCTTGTGTATTTCTCGTCATGGCAATTGGCGCTATGTTCGATCTTAACAGACCACCTTGTAAGTCAAATCTACCAGGTATGCCGGGAAACATCCTGACTTGCCTTGTTGTAGTCCATCCTCGAGGAGAACAACTCTTCCGTTTGGGCAGATCATGCATCAGCATCGTTGGGTTAGAGCATGCTAGTCCGGCAACCGTTCAGGCATTACATCTCATGGGTACTTTCATTCTGAATGACAAAAGTAAGCTTGAGAATGAAATTTGTATCCCTAATCAAGCTGACAATCACATATAGGAGGTAATGGTGGCGAGGTGTTCTGGCCTATCCTTGGAACCGCTGTCAAAGTAGCCCAGAGTGTGAGTGATTCATGTAGGCCATATTGAATACCACTAATATCCCCTCAGCTCGGTTTACATAGAGATGGCTCGCATTTCGGGTTATCACCATATGAGATTGAGGAGCGAAGGCAAGTCTGGTGGGAAGTGGTGGTAAGTGCACATGATCGCTTATCTGGGACCAAGCTGATCTGTATTCACATCTACAGTCATACGATAGATTGCAAGCACTGTGTTTCGGTCGGTACGTGCGCTGATGCGACACTATTGTGTCCATGCTGATCTTGTTTACAGACCATGTGCAACTAGCAACAAATGGTCAGATACCAAGATACCGGAAGCCACGGATCTCATTGGTGATGAGGACGGCTGTGAGTCATTCTATGCCGAGAACGGGATATCAAGCTGATAATCTGCTCATTTAGTCCATCGTGCCAAGGTACGCGATCGTACTAATTCTAGCCTGACTTTCCGCTGATACATCTTCGCAGTATACCTTGATAACTATGATGGAAAGGGTTATCGATGTTGTGAGTTGCATGTTCAGCCCTATGCTGTTCCAATTTCGCTCATAGTCATCATCACAACAGCAAACACAAGCTAGTGCGGTCTCGTATAACTCGGTAATGCAACTCGACTCGGAGCTTAGAGAATGTACGTGATTTATCATCATAGATGCTTCCAACAACGCTGACGATTCAGATTAGTCAAGAAGAATCTACCAGAACACCTGCTCCCGAATGTAGCGATTCAAGATCTCCCACTTGACCGCAGTGTCGACCCGCATCTAGTCATACACCGTCTGGGTATCAGGTTACAGGTCGCCCAAATGCGTCTTCTCCTCAATCGACCACTATTTGCTCGAGCCCTGAAGGACAATCCTGAGGATCCCTCCCGATCGAAACTTGGTCCAAGCTTCATAGCCCTTTTTGAGAGCGCTCAAGAGATTGTTCAGCTTGTCAAGACATTGGTAATATACCATCCCTCTCTGGTAGCTAGGTGGTGGTTCTTCTGGTTCCATGCGTTCTCGAGCGCTGTATGCTTGTGAGTGACCGCATATTCATCATATGATAAACGTCACACTGATCGATTACTTAGAGCTGCCATCGTGATTCGAGCACCCACGTGCGCCTTTGCTAGTCCTTCCTTTCATGGGATGTCCATCGTATGCGATATATCAGCTGCTGCTCGTGAAGGCTGTCGAGCGAAGAAAGGTCTTCCTATTCTGCTTAGGCTTCGTAAGCGAGCACACCAAGCATTGGAAGCAGCTACCCGATCGAAAGCTCGCGGTTCCGGAGACGCCTCGGCTGAAGAAGACGATCTCAGTCATCTGAACGGTTCCGTCAAGCTCAGAAGGGTTCAAGCTTCTCTACATAAAAGATCGGTATCCAGTCCGGGTAACAACACTGGTAATAATAGCACAAATGGGGAAACTACACCATCGCCCCAATCTGGTACATCAGTTGCTACATCTGCAACTTTAGCCGAACCTGGTATGTTCGAAGGGCTCGTCCCCACTTTCCCCGGCGACAATAGCTCCCTACCGTATCCGATCGGGCAACCTCTGCAAACGTCCACTACTTGGTCCGATGATCCAATCAACCAATATATCAATTCGAGTGTCAGTCCGCCCACTACCATGTCCTCGTTCTCAAATGGGAATGGTGTAGTCGGTATTGAGCCGATATATGGCCAAGGTCAAGGTCAATCACCAACGATGATATACCCTGTCCATGCCGGATCTGTCGGGTCTATCGGTTCTGCCAATGGCAATAGTGGTCACAACGGTACCGGTCCGGATTTCGTTGATATGGACATGTCAATGGCTCTGGGCATGGGTCTACCGATGAATAGCAATATGGGAATCAACATGAACATGAACATGAACATAAATACGAATGTGCATGTGGATAACAGTGGTCAACCTCAGGTTATGAACAACAACAACAACAGCAACAGTAACAATAATGGAGATGTTTATTATAATACCAATGCCAATTCGAATGGGAACAATCTACAAGGTCATGGGAATATCATGTTTGGTGCCGAGGGTGAATCGATGTTTGGATTTAATTTTGAAGAATTCGTCAATCAAATGGGTGCTGGATGATCCGTGGCCAGATTGATTGTATTTGCTAGACAGTTCGCTTAGGGTCTTTTAAAATACACGGCTTGGAACTACCAAATGACACTCAGTATAGTTGTATCCAAATGTTGAATTGATCGGTTGATCTGGACTGAGAATGTTAATATCGAGATTTGTATATTAGATAGCGAGGCTTTGAATGTCTTTCTTTGCTTTTTCTTAATTTGGGTATCTTGGTTGTATGTAAAGTACTTCGCCTTTCTCTTTGCTGCTTAGGACTCTTTTCGCTGGTGTATCTTATATGACTGTTTGGTCGGACGAGACACCCTATGCATATTGTATTATCTGTGCCAGATCAGTCAGATCACCTCGGTCAATCAATTTTAATTGTACTCGCTTCATCAGATTCCAACTTTGCTTGACCAGCAATCTGGGCAAGTAGGGGAATTTGTCAAATCTCTCCCTCTCATCCTGTTTCTTCGGAAAGCACTCGACATTCCAACGGATATCGGATTAACCATCATTGGCGCTCGCGAGGTGGTCCACCTAAATTGCTGCTGTTCACGCATTGGCAATCTTCTATCTGTCATTGGATATCCCGTCAGAAATAGTGAAACAAGCATGCATCCAGCAGAGTAGAGTTTAGGTCCGGCCGAACGCATCACACAGCACAACCATACGTACCACCCGAAGTGGACATTTCATTGATCTGGATCACTGGATTATTTATTACCCAAAGACGTAAGTTCAGGAACACCACAAAGGAATCAAAAGGGATACGAAGCGTGAATGCAGAGGAAGGGAAACACGGGGCTCTGCGCCATGAACCTTTGGGGCAAATGGGGTAAGGACGGGGTAAATCACACACAAAGGCAGGGGCCCACAGCTAAATTGGGTGTTGATCGGTTCAAATGTAACAAATGACGATTCAGATGCAATGCGGGGTTTTTATCCTGTTATCCCCAAAGAATCAAGGAAGGAAACCAGAGGAATCATCCGTCCATCACCACGTCTCCTTTCTTCCCCCCTCTCCCCTCATGCCACCCGCACACTGCTCAAATGAACATCAGACAATTAGACGAACAACGTCAACGTCAACGTTCCTCTTCCCTCCCTGTCTAGTGTATTTCTCACATCATTAACACATCCTTGTCCCTGTTTCCCCGCGTCTACTTTGAGACCCAGAAAAGAGATCAAAAGCTGCATCATCGTAATATATACACCGACAAGAACGAAACTCTCATTTTTTTCCATTCCAGTCAAATCGTCCTCCTCATCACCACATCGCGTACGTCTATGATATAATCATCAAACAATACTCATCGATTGAACTCTACTGGAAAGACTTATCGTTCAACATCTTCAACATCTTGGTGGATAGAAATATAGTCTTGTGCAGAATACATCCAGATTTGACGGACCTAGAGAGAGATCTGAACACGTAGGATAACCAAGCGTTTGAACTGAAAGGATTAGATTATTACTTCACCATCAGGTTTCAGCAATATCGTGAGTGGCCAAAATATCTTCCTAGACTCTTTTCTTGTTTGTTGTCCCTCCCTCTTCGTCGGTGTTATCCCTGACCGATCATCCGAGCATGTATGTATAGTGCTATGATCCATACTCTGATCCCTTTCCCCTCTTTCATCGGACTCCGGTTATGCATTCATTCACCATCAACCCTCACGCATCAATCATCAAAGGAGTCCCTTTTCCCATCTCATCGTTGATCTACTTTACAAAATACATATATATACTTAAAAAAAAACTATTCGCCTCTTTTGCTTGTCATCCCCCACCAAGAGAATAGAAATCAGAGCTGATCCCTTTGCCTTTCCTCTTGCTCTGCTCCTCTTCTCTCCCTCCTCCCCCAACTATTGGTCATATCCGGCCCGTGTTCCTGCTGGCTGGCTTCATCATCCATTTTACCTTGTTGCTCCACACCCACACAGCCCTACCAAGATGACTACGATGAAGACGGAGGGATTCAAGTGAGTGGTTTTTGTTCGACATGGCCAGCATCAAGGGGTCTGTACTCATGTTACCGATTAGGATCCCCGGAGTGGACAACAACAACAACAGACCGTCGATGCATCGACCTTTCTCAGATGGATCGATGACCGTCGAAACCAACCTTCTTACGTCTCTCATGTCTGGTAGTCCCCATCAAA
This sequence comes from Kwoniella mangroviensis CBS 8507, assembly GCF_000507465.2. NCBI lineage: Eukaryota > Fungi > Basidiomycota > Tremellomycetes > Tremellales > Cryptococcaceae > Kwoniella > Kwoniella mangrovensis. Next base: position 377,662 of record NC_088828.1, on the reverse strand, counting down.
TACCTATGAACATGGTTTCCCCATTCTCATTTTCATCCTCTTTACCGGCTCAAACCCATACGTTCGACTACAGTATGAACTCGCCCCTGTCAAGTAGTGCCGATCGATTCCACCCTGCAGCGATGTTCAGCGCTATGAAATTTGGTAATGATAATCCCGAACCACCCATCAATTTCGGAAACAATGAAGATCAAACAGCCAACGATGAACGATCCCGTTCCCAATCGTCTTCTCGATCTTCCCATGTAGGTAAAGCACCATCATCTCGATCAAGATCGGCTCGGAAATCAATGAATGACGCTCGACCACCTCCCGGATCGATCCAACCTAGAGGCAGATCGGCTTTACCCGGTAGAGCTCAATCCTTTTCTGGTCCCGGTTCTGCTCAAGCGAGAGCAACAAGTCAAAATGGTTCTGGCAAACCTATGGGATTAGGTATCGGATTGGATACTCATGTTGAAGGTGAACAAACCGACTCAATCTCTCCACCAGATTTCGGTTTGAACGGATCATTCGGAATGTCAATCCCTCGAACTGAGATCGATACAGTTTCTTGGGGGAGTGGAAGTGTCCCTTCGATGCTACAACCTGGAAGTCTAGGTAGTTTTGGTGAGACCCTCGACGACGCAATCATCGATAGTCCCATGACGCCTGCTAAACCTCTGCAAGCGCTGTCGGATGAATCGTATAAGAAACAGAGAAGAAGAGAATGTCATAATCAAGTTGAAAAGAGAAGAAGAGAACATATCAATGCCAAGATTGAAGAGCTTTCTCATCTCTTGCCTGCAATGTATAATCTGCCCGATAACGATGAAGTGCTCTTAGACGATGAAGAGGAAGAAGGTAAACCACAGATTGAATCTGGTAAGAAGAAGAAGGTGGGTATATGCCTTTGTCTGCTGAAAATACAAGACGCTGATAAAAGGCTATCTTTGTATTTTGCAGAAGACCAAGCGAGCTGGTTCGATGAGCACCAAATCTCAAAAAGATGCGGTCCAATGCAAAGGACGAATCTTGAGCCATAGCGTGCAATATATCCGGTAGGCACACCTTACATTTATACAGTGTAAATTTACTGATCTTTCGTTGATTATCTTAGCGATTTGAAACACGTTACGGATGTCCAAGCAGGTCGGATCGCGCATCTCGAAGCGATGTTGATGAGTTATGGTGTCAATCCTGCCATTCAACCACCTGCCATGTCCGACGCCCAATCATCCCTCTTCTGGATGGGAGATGGCAATAGCAATTCTAATACGCTCAACAACCAACCAAACTTCGATCTCAGTGGAACCCATAACCTTGAAGTGATGCGACCTTCTCCCGAACCCGATCGACCATTCTCTTTCGATCACATCAACCTCGATGCTCGAACTTGGGCTAATACCATGACCAACGGTAACGGCCATGATACCGCTCATGATGTTTTGATGTCGTTTGAACCGTCTCCCAACACCGCTTCGACCTCTTCCGTTAACAATCTCAGACGATCAAGCGAGTCCGTCTCCTCATCTGCGAGCTTCGATCGAGAGAACACCGAAGCGTTGGATATGCATTCGCCGCTTTCGATGAACATGTCCATATCCGATATGAGGGGTAGACAAAGGGAGAGAACTGTGAAAAAAGACAGTCAGGCTGAATTGCAGATGAGCATGAGTGCTTTGCTGTCTGGTGCTGGTGGAAGAGAGGGAAATGATGGCGGGATGCGATGGTAAATTGGAGATCCGACCGGTGATTGTTGAGACCGTCCCGGCTGTAAGGAATACAAGAGGCGTTGTATCAAGGAGCTGGTATCTTCTATCTGATTTCTTATCTCTATAGTTTGGTCTGAAGAGAGATATTTATATATAGGTATTTGAGAGATAGTTGTACGATTATTCCTGGTGTCTTGTTGCGTTTGGTTTTATCGTTTTATCCTGATTGGTTTTATCGCTGACATATGGACAAACTTCTCGATATTTTCTCTTCCGTTCTGTTTCCTCTTTGCTCTTGGCTTTGTCCTGTAGATATCGTTTGATTTGCTAGATAGGTTCAAAATACGATATAAGAATATAATATGTAACAACATGAACTTGCAAGGTATGTCACCTGGTGAACTGGGAAGAACGGAATCAAACCCATTCGGTATGTTTTAAACACGTCCAGCGCGACAACACAAACATACAGCATACCTACTCGTATCGTGGACAATGACGATCATGAGCATTCATCCATACATATATCCCGAAACAAATACGGCAGAGATATCGACACGCTCATCCAGCGACACATATATACACTGGCACCTATCAGTCTCAACTCCGGGCATACCTCGACCTCTACCTCGACCACCTCGTCATCCCTCATCATGTCGGCATTACATTCAGCTGTAAGCCAATCACGCTATCTCACAGTCACATGAGTCAACATACTGATCTGCTCTGCCATCTTAGATAACATCCATCACTCAGAACATCCCATCATTCCTGCGTCAACCCGCAGAGGCATTGATAGGGGAACAATGCTATGATATCCTGGTGTACAACTTCGACATCACCCATGTCGATTGTTTGAAATACGCTTTATCAAAGGGATTGGGATTAGGTATAGTCGTCGGTGGTGGGATAGTCAAGATTCCTCAAATATTGAAGATCGTAGGATCTGGATCTGCAAGGGGTTTATCACTTTCTGCTTATGTATGTGCTATGCCTCTCCCTCTGTCTTGTCTGATACCGTTTCCTTGATGTAATTGACGGTTATTCTGATTTTATGTAGATTCTCGAAACAGCTTCATACGCTATTAACCTTGCGTACGCATCTCGAAACAGATTCCCATTCTCGACCTATGGAGAAAACTTCTTCCTGACCATACAAAATGTCATCATCACCTTGTTGATCTTGTTCTTCTCCACGCCAAGAGGAGCCATATTGACCTCAAAACAGTCATCCGGTGGTAATTTGAGTAAAGTGATCACTGGGTTGGTAATCACTCTCGTTACTGGGGTGGTTCTTTGGTCAGAAAATCTTTGTCCACCCGGAATGCGTAAGTCTAAATGTCCCTCCCGATGTTCATGTGTAAGATGAACACATGAGCTTATGATGATCCTTCAAACCCTCAGTTGCCCTGCTTCAAGCTGCTACACTCCCATTATCATTAATCTCCAAAGCACCTCAAATCCTCTCGAATCACAAACACAAATCGACAGGTAACCTATCGGCATTCGCAGTATTCAATGCGCTTTTGGGATGTCTGGCAAGACTGTTCACCACACAGCAGGAAGTAGATGATCCATTGATCTTCTGGGGATTCGCAGGCGCAGCTGTACTGAATGCTGTATTGGCATTACAGATGATTGCTTATTGGAAGAACCCCGGTGGTATTGAGAATGATCTGTTGAAGAGCAACATTAGGAGGCACAGTGCTGAAGAAAAAGGCACTGCCTCACATACTTCTCCTGAGAAGATCTTCTCGAATGATACTGGTGTAGGTAAACGATGGGCTAGGAAGGTCGATTAAGCATAGTTGTAAGAGGAAAGAAGGATGATGTGTATATATCTATATGAGTTATGTGTCGCGAGGTAGTGATATTGATAGGACAAGGAAAGATGTAGAACCGTGCGTTTGTTTGACATGATGTTCTGATTGACTCGATTTGAATGGATACTCCCTTCCTTCTTTCTCTTTTCTATTTACTCGGGAGTGTTGTAGCTGATTGATCATCGTATCCTATCCTCGTCGACCACAGGTGAGATTGCTCACTGTCTTACCTCGGCGTTCTTCGTCTGTCCCTCGAAACCATACTAACTCGTACTGACCTCTTCGATCCTAACATTTTCCCGTCCGTCCAGTCTCCGGGCTACCCCGCGCCCACATTCCGTGAGTCTTCGCTGAATATCACTGATTCTGCCAACTTCACATTGACTTTCCCCATATCTTCAAAACGCCTTGCCAAACCTCCTGACCTCCCGAAGGCCCTAGGTCTTCTCCCTATTACTGAAAGGCCCAACGGCATATCTGCCCTTCAACATGTACCAATCTCATCATAACCATCGTTCACCTCAAGCAGGTCCAGTTTCTAGCAAAACCCCCGCTCAAAGATCCAATATCGACGAAGCGCTTGACGACTGGTTCGCAGGGAAAGATCCCTATTCTCTTCGATTCGACAGACTATCTATCGAGCAACCATATCCAGCACCTTACGAAGATTATGAGCCCGGTTGGCGACAACCTAAATTCAGACCGGGAGTGGGTTATGAGAAGGCCCTCGCGAAGGAACGAATGCTGCAACCTCAAATTGGTGGGAGGAGCAAGAAAGCCCAACTAGGCTCAATCGAGGAAAGTTGGGGTAGTGGAGAACCGAAGAGGGTCTGGTTGGGAGAGGAAGAGGAGAGGAAGGGAATGTTTGAATTGGACGAAGATCCACCTTCTAGGAATGCTTCGCCATTCAGAGAGGAAGAAGACGAGGTGAATGACGAGGACAAGATTCGAATGAAGAAAGAAGAGTTCCTAGCCTACGCCAGAAGAGGAACAAACTACGAAAAGATGAAAGATCCTACGGATTTCTTCGAAGGTGGGAAGCAATCGGTGGAAGCTAGAAGAGAGATAGAACACCTTACTCAAATTGCCGCAGGGGGTTCAGAAGATCCCCATAGTGGAAGAACTGTTCGTAGCAGAGATCAGAAAGGTGTTTATCCATTGGTAAGGAACAGTAATGCATCTGCTCATAATGGGGAATTTAGAAGGATGAGCTTCCACGCCTTCGAATATGATCACTCGAGAAGTCAAAACCCTCATAATCAGCATGCCAACGAAAATCGAAAGAGCGATAATCTACCTGACAATGGAGAATATACGGTCGAGCATCATGTACGAAACCAAATTGGAAATCCTGATTTGTCCACTGGTCGACCTGCTCACTCTTTTCGACAAATCATCGCGTCAACTCAACCTCGCGATGCAGGCAGGTACCATCAATCTGAAGATTACCAGGTATGGCTGAACAGAGCGCAAGCTGGCAGAGGAAGAAGAAGGTGAACTTAAAGTCCACAGAGATTAAATCTTGGCTCGATTCGTCTTAACCCACAACATATCATTTCCTGCGGGTGAATGAGATACACTTAACACCTTTGTTTGAGCATATTCAACATCATCTTGAGGACATATGAAATTGAGATGAACCTTCATTGTCACAATCTACAGCGTTCATACTTGTACACGATTTATCTATATGTCTATATTCGTAACTTGGTGTGAATTAGAATCATCATTAGCTTTATCTGAACATTATATCCGTATTCCGAAATGATACTATATGTATATATCTCATACTATTTCACTACAAAGAGAGCTATCGCGGCAAGGGCACTACATGGTGTACAAACATTGTCAGTCAAACAATGGTGTGCGCAAAGTATACAGCGATAGGGCAGAAGACTTACGTCGACAAGACAGGCATCATTATATCTGTAATGCCACAACGGCCATCAGCATGCGAGCGAGAGAGCCGGCAAAGGTAAACAAACACTCACATTGTAAGAGCAAGAAAGTGGATAAAGTGTCGGCGGTCCCATTAGGGTTGTACAGTTGAGTGATGACCAATTGATTTACAGAGGAAGGTGTGCCACTCAAAAGGATAGCTACGAATGTACGCACTGGAAAGAATGGACACATCAGGATGATCGTCCTATTGGCCATTGAATTTATCACTCACTCTTATCCTCTTTTGGGTAAAGATCAGTATGATCCCGCAAACCTTCGATGAAGAATCTAAAAAAAAGTATATGTCAGTCACAACTTCTCGATCTGACATCAGAAAACACACTTACACTCCGATCAGAGGCAAGATAACCACTATAGAAGCACGGAACGTCAGCTTCCCCATACCGCATTGCTATGAATTAACGCAGAAAGCTTACTCTTGAAAGTCGTCATAGCCTATCGTGAATTTTGATCAGCGGGAGAGATCATAGCATTTAATTTAATCGAATTGGACTCACCAATATAGCAGCAAAAGGTATATCGCTCCATTTTTTGGGTAACTTCAATCTACCGAAACTGGCACCCAGCAAAACCAATCCACCAGGAATAGAGATACCACCTAGGAAAGTTGCCGTATCCATTATGAATGACAGTGGCGGCTCATCGTTCGGGGCGTTAGGTATCCTGCTTACCGACCAACCATCAACGGGTACCAGCAATGCCTTAATGGGTCGGACGGTCGAGCAGATAATCCCCAGGACGATAGCAGCCATAAAAGGCGTCAAGAACGGTTCGAGGTATTTCCACATTCTCTGCTTGAAGGGTTTCTTAGGTGCATGTATAGAAGGTGAGGGAGTAGCCAAATGATGGTAATTATAACTTTCGCCGCCATGATGAGAGCAAAGGGGATTGAGTTGATTAGGATTAGGCGATATTGGATCTTGACATGGTTCAGCAATCCCACTAGCTTCTAATGGAGCGGTAGGTGGGATCGGACGGGTTGATTCCATGAGAGAATGGAAAGACGAGGCTCGGGATTTCTTCCTTGACATATCTGCTCCTCCGGCGAATCTGGCTCGATAAACTAAATCTGGCGCTACCGTATCTCCATATTCCTCTTGATCATCAAATACATCATTTGACGATGTCCTTTTACTGGCTTTAGACGCTCCATGCGATGGTCGAGCTACTTCATCGGAAGCTGATGCTGGGGCGTTCTCGGGAGAGCTCAAGGCCATCTCACTATCCTGTCGCTTTTCACCTTGTTCCTCATCGTCTTCCTTTATCTTTGATGGGCGAAAGATTGACTTGACGCTACTGAATCTCTGAACCCAGCGTTCTTTAATAGGTAGAGGGGGTGGTCCCAGTAAGTTATCTTCACGGAAATCCCAAGCGCACATCTTGTGCATGCCGAGAGGAAATAATGTAACCGTCATCACCAAGACGAAAACGCTAAGAAAGTACATGACTATTCAGCTACAATCACCCCTTCCGTGAGCTTGATACTTACGCAATATAGGCAACACCTAGTTCCACATCGGTATCAGGATCGAATGGCGAGCTTTTGGCTAAGGTCTGAACAACAGCGGTTGGCAAATTACCTGAAGATGGGATTATCAGTATAGGTCATTTCGCTTGCGTGATCGAAATGAGGACACGACTCACCCCAATTCGATAGCATTCCCAACTAGGATCAATGTAGAAGTTAGCCAGCAAGAAAGATTGGGCTAGACATGATTGAGATCCAGTCGATAGGAATAAGGGTTGGGATATTTGACATCAACTCACCACCAATATACCATGATGGAAATCCTTGGGTACATAAAATAGTTCTCTAGTGATCAACGCGAATAGCAACCCTATCAATTGATATACCACAGCGACCATAAAAAGAGGTCCGAAAGCCTTGATATTCTCAGGGGTAAAAGCGGAAACCATCGACCCGAATATCAGGAGCGGCAATGAGATGTTCTACCATGCGACCAAGCGACATCAGTGTATGCAAGACTATTATCACGAATATAGACTTGAAACAAGTATATTAAGATTACTTACCAAACTGAGTATACTGACTCCTTTGGCATTGACAGGTTGAAAATTACATTTCTTAGTGAGGACTATACCCAAGCCTATACAGATCATCATTTTGATTGTAGGCGCAAAGGCTGGAAAAGATAAGACAGCGAAATTCAGTAACTGCTAAAAGGTCGGATGCAGCCATATCTGTCACTCACCCTTGTAGATGATAGCCCCAGTCTCTGTTGTCATATTGAGTAGCCTTGTCTATTTATCTGGTACTGAAGGCTATTCCTCTATCTACACTGACGATCAAGTGAAAGATGAGGGTGGAGAATCGAGTCGGAAGACCGAGAATAGCATTCAGCTCGACTGCTTGAGTACTGGTCGGATTGTATTGTAGTTGAAAATGGCGAGGATCAATGAAGGAAACAATGATAGGTGGTCACGAGCTGCTATATACAGGATTGAAGATTGGGCAAGTGACCCTTATCTCTCATGCATCGTATCTTATATAAAACTCTGGTCCAGTGAATATGATCATCTGAGCTGCTATCTTTGCTCGAAGTTGGAAACTTTGTTTTCGTGTTGTTGACCCTGAAATCAAGAGGAATTCGGGAAATCCCAGGTGAAGGACAATTCCGAATTTCCACTTCATGCAATCCCTATCATAGGCTTTACGGCAGATCATTCGAGTCGTATAATACGCTTATATGTACAAATGACAGGTCAAGACCAGTTCAATCACCTTCAATAGTCCACTCCTCATCCTCATCATCTTCCTTATCCAGGAAATCCAAGCATCCTGGCGAGCATCCCAGCCACCTGATCGGGAGATCCTTCGTATCGCATATCTGTACCCATTCTAGCCTCTCTTCAGCTGCATGCAAGAATAGGTGTCTGCTTGGTCGATCATTTGTCCCTGCGTCTATCTCGAGATGACGAGGTGATGGGCAAGGATAGTAATATGGGTTCATCGAAGCGTCATCTGGTGGGAAGGGTTTATGCGTTCGGGGAAAAGGATCGATATGGGAATCCAGAGATCTGCCACCACCGGCGGATCTCTTTCGATTCTTATAAGCCGTGCTTGCACTCCGCAGGGCTTGGAGCACACGACCGAGATCGGAGACCTTGTGACTAGGGATGATTTCATGCATTGCTTCTGGATCGAGCAAGGGGTGAGGGACACCTTTCTGGGGATAATCCCATTCGAACATGTCGAGTAAAGGTGGAAGATCGTTAGGGGGTCGAGGGGAAATAAGCTTGTTCATGCAGATGGTCGTTAATCGTGCGACAGGGTGGTCGTAATTTCGTTGTAAGTCAGAAAAGCGTTCGTCAAGTGAAGGTCGTTTAGGGAAATTGTTCGAAGAAGCGGTAAAAGTGTCAAGGTTGAGGTTGACTATGTTCGATGGTAGCTCGGTCTGGGGTGAATTGCATCCATTAGTTCAAATTCTCCTGTTCCCTCTACGAGTCACTTACAAGGTGATTCAAGCTTATGTTCAGTTCCTTGAGATGCCTCAATTCCCCAATTGCAGCAGGCAGAGTCGTCAACTTATTTCCCCTGAGACTCAACACTGTTAGGTTGGAAATCTCGAACAATGTAGAAGGCAAGCTGAGCTCGCCGTCAGCATGATTTACAAACAGTAGAGATTACTTGAGACTCACCTGGTCAAGCTATTCTGTCCCGCATAAATAGCTATGTCCATCGCCTTGCCCTGCGTCAAGTGCACCGCACCAGTCTTACTTCTCCCGAACGACCTTTTCCGGTTCTCACCAGGCAAAGGTGAGCCCAAAGCTGGGTCAGAAGGAGGTGGCGTAGGCAAGCTGGGACTAGCCAGAAGCGCCCGTCTACTCAATTGTCGATCAGGTGTAGAAAACCTATCGCCTTCCTGTTCTTCACTCGCTTCCGTAGTCGTAGGCGATGCAGGTGACTGTACGATGACACCCAAACCACTGGGTGTTCGACTATAGCTGGTAGGATGATGAAGGTTGTTGAAGGAAGATGAGGAAGCTGGAGCGGAAGTCGACCTTGTGAAGGATCTTGCATTGGCCGAGAGATGATTCGTTCCGGGAGAAAGAGATAGATCGACAGGGTATCGAGGATTTGCTAAGGGCGAACGCGGTGGACCGTGCGACAAACGAGGTTTCGGGGAGGAAGTGCTGGGCAGAGTGACAAGGTCTCGAAGTTCTGCTATCTTCGTAGACAAGGATGTAAGACCAAGACCACTGGAAGGGTGAACAACATCTGTCAGAATTTGTTGTGGATATTGAAGCTACACTTACGTTATGGTTAAATCCCCCTTTGCAGCATCCACACATTTCGCTACCATGTCCGTCATCCATTCATCACTTCCCACTTCTCGAGTCCTGCTGACCGCCAGATCACCAAAGCCAGCCAGGTCAGATCCATTCGATAGCTGTCCCGTTGTGGTGATGGAAGCTGAGCTTGCCTGTCTGGAATGAGAATAGATGGGTGTTGGGAAGCTTGATGGTACGCCTTCTTGATGAAGCCTTGGTCTGGGAAGTTTCTGGAGAGTACTAGAGCTGGAGGGATCATCGAGGGTGGCTGCGAATGGCAGAGGGCGTGAAGGGAGCGAATCAGGTGGGATGAAAGGTTTGGATGAAGCCGAAAATGGGTCGAGAACCATGGCGCGAAGGGCAGTGAGGGAGCGCTGGCTCCACAGGAGACGGAAGACCGGGTTGCACTGACAGCTGTCTCGAGATGGGACTGACCACTCACGCTGTATCGGACCAAGTGGACACTGAGACCTGTTCAAAGATAGATCTGAACATTACTCTACCAATCACTGAATGCATGTGAAGCAAGTCGCGTGTCTCTTATGTGAACCTCGACATCTCTCCCATCTCCCTGATTTTCGTTATCACATCACGTGACATACTCTCTATGACCCATCTCATCAAAGCACTCCACTCTCATATCAGTATCAGTCTCCGGATGCTTCCTCGTCGGCCCAGGTCTCTGAGGAGGTCTCGTATGACATGTATTGAAGCAGGCACAGCCTCTGCTGCGTCAAGCTAAAAATGCTATTCATTGTGAACGTACAGGATGTGTGAATGGATGAATGGGATGAACTGACCTGATAACGGACAATGCCGGCAGTCGGCAATACCCATCCACGAAAAACATCAAAAGGCCGAAATCTCGCCTTTTGAGATCGCCAGAAGGTATATGCACCCTATACATACAGACATGTTGACAAGCGTCCTGAAGACCAATCTTACCGTTCGAAGAGATTCACAAAAAAACTGTTCTTCTTCTGATGCGTATAGCAACATTCTCGGGAGGACTTGGCATTCCCACTCGTATACAATGGGCCAAAGAACCAAGACTATAGCTGTGATGGCAGGAATAGGATCAGAATCCGGTGTACCGTATGCATGTATGGATACATGTATCTAAGTATCGATATGCGGTGTGTAGATGATCTGGATCTGACAAGGATCAGGATATGATGACGTGGTGATGATCGCAGTTGAAATACCGAAACGTAGCAGGAAATTAATGTGGGTTAGGATCAGGATTAGGTGTGGACCACCTCCACCTGGAGAATGGTACTCGTACTCGAGTATGGTGTGTTGACCCTGAAATCATGGCACGGGGCGTATCTATCTTTATTCACCATAACATATCACACTCACTGCCAAACCACTACCACTTGCACACTTCACCTCAGCTCACTCTCAATACCTCTTACCTCTTACCCCATCGTCTACTGTTGACAAACTTCAAATCCCATAGTCTATATCCTCTTGTCACATAGATTATCGTGCCATCTGCTTACTTTCCGTCACTTTCTTGAGAAGACAACATACAATAGTCTCAAACAGACCATCTGATCAACCCAGACGAAAACCAAGAAAAGAAACTGTTAGTATAAAGCTCCCGACATTTCTCGCTCCTACAAATTACACACCATCACCCTGCTCTTGTATCTAATTCCCATCATTACCCCATATCATACATTGCATAGGTGCGAGCGACTTTGCAGTGATGTCTACGGGTTGTGCGGGACGTTGTTTCTCACATCCCAATATCAGACATTTCCAATGTCGACCGTGTCCGTATCGCTTTGTTTTCGTGCATCAGAAACTGACCATATCTTTCTCACGAGCAGATACCGGCCTACGATTCGATCTCGCTCTCAAGTGCATCAAGTCCACAAGACTACTTTCAGTGAGTGAGCGGCGATATTGGCTACTTTACCTTTTCCATCTCCCAACCCAACATGTAAACCTAGGTTCCTTTGACTGGTTTGTGCGTGTGACGGTTTGTCTCATTCTTTTGTGTATCAGCTTTTTTTCATTGCGTCGCATTCACCGTACCCTCCTGCATACCGTCTCCCCATCTCAGCTACTTGCACGACGTCGCGACGTTGTCTTGTGGTCTGCGATCATTCGGGGATGCGGTTCAGTGGGGTGGATGGGTGATTCATGACCTCCACCCGCTTCGGATGATCTTCAGTGGTTTGGGTTTTTTTCCTTTTTTTCTTCTGCGTTTTTTCTGTTTGACCCTAAAATTCGATTAGATGGTCGATTCCCTTCTTTCGGCATCGCCCGCATACACATCCTTGCATCTCAGTCATGTTCGTCTGCCGTTCTATCGCATGTCTTCCTTCGAGGTTGTCATCATATATCATTCCATTGATGCTCGTTTGGGTCGGGAATCTCTCTACTACGCAATCCTTTTTGTCTTTTCGCTTTTTTTGGTTTCTCATCTCATCATCCAGTTACGTTGGAATACCCTGAGGAGGATGACTGTCGCTCCGAGTTTTGGATTCTGTCCCTGAACTATCCATATCACTTACCGTTCTTCTTCGTTTTCGCTCACCTCCGCTTTAACTCTGAATTCTGTCTGTACGACGAACTTGAAGGATTATTGGTGCAACGCTTGGCTGTTTCCCATCTGTTCACTCTTTAAAGCTTTCATTTCACTCCTTGTTCCTAGCGTCTCTATTGATGTACCAAGACCTGGAGCTTGCCAAAGCTCCGGGGTCTGTTATTCCGTCAGTCGGTATCTTTGCATTCTCTTCCATTTCATCTTTTCATACTCGGGAGGTGTGACTGAAGACTTGTTCTGGTCTATCAGTTCCGGCTGCTCATGCAAGCGGTCACGTCCTGATTCTTCATTTCTATCACGCACTGCCTTATTGCATCTTCAATCTCTTTGCTTTCCCAACACTGCGACACGCAGGACTCAGATCAACATTGACCTTTGTTACCTCTGCAGTATTGGGTCCGATTCGTGCGTGTGAGCGGGGCACCGGGTGTTTCCCTTTTCCATTTTATCCTTTTCATTCTCTTTCCCTCTTTCCATCTATCTTTTTCAGTCTTGGTCTTGTGTGCATGATTGATGATTGATCGTTGATCACACACAAACATACCAACACACTCCGTTTTTATACCGTCCTGTTACTGTTTCCGATTTCACGAGGACTCGTCCCAGTATATTGCCATCATAATCATCAGCACCATCGCAATTGCAATTTCATCGCCCGAATCCATGCTCCCTTCTTGACGCCTTCCTTTCAGCTTTCCGACTGGCTACCTCTCATAACATTCTGATACATAACCTCATATCCTTTTTACTGTCGCGTCCTGTATTGGCTCCATATCGGCGACTGTTCACATCTGGAATTGTCATTCATGAAGTACACGCAGTAGCTTATCGATATCTTGTCGTCTTAGATCAGAAAAACAGACTCAAGTCATGTCATCCTCCCTGGTGCTCACACCAGAAGCAAACCCACCTTCCTCCCTCCCGGACCCGCTCCAAAGTCACTCGAGGCCTCAACGGTCCACACGAGCAGCGGTCAATTACTCAGAACGCGCCCCAGATCACTCTTCAGTCTCACCACACTCAACCACTCCGACTCGTTCAGCAGCGGTTTCTACCAGATCCAGAAGAAGTATGTCTAGTTCCTTGTCAGTTGCGGAGAGATCACCGGACAAGAAGATATTTTCCAATGGCAGAAGAAGCGCTTTCTCACCTCTGTTCGATAACGAAAGGAAAGAAGCTGCCCTTGGCTTGGTACTCGGAGAGGAAGCAAGTACTGAGGAGGAAACATCGGAGGGATCCAAAGCAACTGTTCAGGAGGAAGGCGAAGATGAAGTCGGCGATGATCTGAACGAGGATGAGGATGAGGAGGAGGAGGATGGAGAAATCGGAAGTAACAGTGAAGAGGAAAAGGAGGGAGAAGAAGCTGAAGTGTTGGAGCCATCTCAATCACCAATCAAGACAAACAAAGAACAAGTCATTCCGAATGAGCAATTTGCACCCCTAACCAATTCTCGAGTGACCCGTAGGCGGACTGTCTCTCCCGAGAAGAAACCCGTGGAAGAGCCCACCACAGCGGGTGTGATAAGACTTGTCTTCGGCAAGAAAAGGAAAGCTGAAGGGGGTCCAGAGTCAACCAAGAAGGAAGCTGTCCCAGCATCAGTCACTGTCGCGTCTGAAGCACCGATACTCGCAGAGGAACCTCAGAGTGAGGCGATCAACGAAGATTTTCGAGAGGATTTACGCAAAAGGCTGCCACGAAAGAAAAGAAAATGGTTGAAGAAGGGAGAAGGTGAGAGATCTTCCTCCTTCTTGCAAGGTAGAGTTGCTGACCTTGGAAACTTTCTTTGATCTTCTCAGTCGATCCCGATGATCCCATCGCAGTAGCTCGTCAGAAGGAGAGACACAGATTGATAGACGAGTGAGTCTCTGCCCTGTGTAAACAGATTGTTCTTACATACCATTGATAGAGCTATCGAAGATCTTAACAAACAAGAGCAACTGCTTTCCGATAACGCCCATCCCCAACTATTATGGTTATGGGATGAATTAGAGCGCAGAAGGGGATTGCAGATAAACTGGCTCGAAGCTCGTCATGAGTGAGTATCTTGCCTCTGACAATGGATGCCCAATACTGACCAACGCTTGCATCTCAGAGCGGCGATTGGGGATCTAGAGCGTCTGCGCGATCATGAGCTACAAGTTGCAAAATTGGATTTCAGGGTGAGTAGCTATATCGGCACATTATATCGACCGTCCCACTGATGTGTCTTTCTAGCTGAAACGGGAAGAACTCGCCAATGAAATGATTCGAGAGAACAGACACAAGATGGCTCGTACTGCCGCTGAACGTACTGCTCTCAAGAGACAGCCCGGCAGTATGCCTAGCCTTCGAGGTGGCCGCGGTGGTGGAGGTTGGCAGGTGTCTACGACAAACCTCCTTTCAGATGGCGAGCAGAGGCTAGTACCTTTAACGCGCGGAGATGATCCCTTCATGCGCCGAGACGTCTCCCGAAAGATAGAATCGCTCAATCCTGCTGAGGTCAAAGCCGATCTTGAGAAGTTTGAAGCACACAAAGTCAAACGACAACATCGATCTTCAACACCTCCCAATATCCATTCAAAACCTTCCGCTTCCAGGTCTGATCGTCACTCGCTTCCCCGCCCGGTTGAACCACAACACAATGCTAAAGTCATGCGATACGCTGCACCTCCAGCCGCCACTCAGCGTCCTCCCAGCATATGGGATCCACCTAAGCCTCTAATGGCGAATCCAACGCACAAACAAGGAGTTTCACGTCCACGATCGCCCGAGCATTTACCGCGATATCACAGTGAATCAGTTTCTACGATAGGCTATGGTGGACGTGCGCCATCACGTGGCCTCCCATTCGCGTCCATATTCAAGCCTCCTCCAGAACACCCAACATCCAGACAAGAAGCGATACCTCCTCATCATCCATCGAGCACACCACGCCCGAGATCTCCCCCTCGGCAGCTCCCGCGTCATCCGATGGAAACGACACCATCTAACCTCTGGCCGCATCCACGTCAAAGGCATCCATGGCTAGCATATGGTGGTGCACCCCCCAGAAAAGCCTGATGTTGCTGGACCTATATATCTATGCTTGTATATCAGCTGCTCATCCCTATGCTTTCCACCATATATCGACAAAGACGGTCCGAATATCTACTGAACCCTTTTCCCCGATCGGTCTTGTCCTTGATGACCAATCAATACCTGAACTTAGTTGCATGATAAGCTGCTTTAGACCATAAGCCATGACTGAAACATTATGTTGTAGAATGGTTATGCATGTGGATATGTAAGTTATTTGGATGGATCGATGAATGGCATGTAATGTAGACATGTGCCACATTCGCATATCCCCGGTCAACCCCGCCTCATTGCTCACTCTCTCAGTCTCAGTCTGACCAGGTGAATTCGAAAACATGGGTGATAGGATAGCAGCGACTTGATTCCTATGCATATACATATACATCTTACAGTCCACCTTTGTATCACCCATCACATAACCTTGAACAGCCTTGCAGCTGACTACAGCAACATCTGGTCGATTCGTCACTCCCCTCAGGAAGTCGCTGAAGGATACTGAAATAGAAAACTTTGGTAGCAGGATAGTGAATTAAGGAAAGGAAGATAACATCAGATCAAAATGGTGAGTCTCGCTTTCATATCTGAGCGATGGGACTGCCAGAGTGCAAGGTGTAGACATGCGGCTTGGAGAATCGCTGAGATGAGGTATGAGGATTGCATGAGGCAGTGGCTCGCAGAAGATGTTGTCGAGGATGATATCTCGAGAAAGATAGAAAGCTAATTTAGTTGATAATACTCTTCAATTCGATCACCATAATTAGCCTCGTAAGTAATTATAGAGATATCTCAGCGTTCCATGGGCGACATGCTAACACCTTGTCTCGTTACAGCTCCAAAAGCCAAACACTCCAAGATGGTGACTTTGATTCACTACCGACTCAAGGTGACTCTGTAAGTTGGTCTCTTCTTTGAATCGGAAAAACCATTAGGATCAGGTTGTTGAGAACTAGGATCAGATTGGATGGAAAGAATATCGCGAGGCAGCTGGATGATAAGAAGGTAATTCGCTGATCAATCTGTCTACTCTTGCAGGAACGACGGTCGATCTCTTGTTGGTCAGATGTTAGCGTACGACAAGCACATGAACTTCGTACTTGCAGAGTGTGAGGAGTTTAGGACTGTAAAGGTATATTCAGTCTTCTTCTTGGTAGAAGAGACCCCCTAAAAGAGACCCAAAACTGAATCTTGCGTTGCTTTGCATCCTGAATAGGGAAAGAAGACGAAGAGTACGCCAGCGGGAGAACCAGCTCCAAGTGTACAGCAAAAGCGAACGCTCGGTCTGGTAATCTTGCGAGGAGAGACGATCGTGTCGGTATCAGTAGAAGGACCACCCCCAGTGCAAAAGGATGATGGATCTTTGTTAGCTGGACCAGGAAAAGGTGTGCCTGCTGGAAGAGGAATGCCCCTGGGTGCTGGTGAGTGGTCTTTGTGTATATATCATCGAAAGCAAAGGTTTCTATTCTACTGAGGGAGGAAAAGACGTTGAGAGAAGTGACGAATCGGACTGATTTGACTAGGCATTACGAGTACTGATCATATTGTTTCGCAATTAGGTGCCCCCGGAGCGATGGCTGCTCGTCCTATGGCCTACGCTCGACCTCCTCCTGGTTTCCCTTCCGGTATGCCTGGTCTTCCACCTGGAATGCCGCCTGGATTCCCAGGTGGTGCTCCTGGTCTTCCACCCGGGATGCCTCCTCCTGCTGGGTGAGTAGACTATACGCTTCGCGCATAGACAAAGAAATCTAATGGCTTCTTGGTTTATCAGTATGCCTCCTGGATTCCGACCTCCCGGTTTCCCTGGTGCTCCAGCAGGTTTACCGTTCCCTCCTGGACAAATGCCTCCAGGGTAAGTAGCTATCTCTGGATGACTTTGTCAGTATGCCTTGAAAGAATGCTGACGATGGTTCCTACAGGTTCCGTCCGCCTCAATAGACCATCCGATATGAGAGTGAGGGTTTGGTGAGACTATCAGACCGGGTCATGAGGATAGTTCCAGGTCATGTGGGCGATACTGTGTCGAGCTGAGCTGTGGAGAGTTGTTAAAATATCTCAATAATCCTCTTTCAATCCTATTTATCCATTCAATCTACAATTTCCAATGGTATTCTGTTTAGATGTTCAATGCATACATCACACCAAGCTCAGACTCGGGTCTGACATCACACTGATCATCATACAAAACATTGATATAATAACATGATTGTCATCGTTCTCAATGATGGAATGCATCAACAATGGTCCGTGTTCTGGGTGCTCGTTGCCTCGTTGCCTCGTGTTTGCCTGCCATCAATCCATCTCCATTCCCACTTTCACTGCATGTCATTTCTCTTTGTTTCTTCTTCTTCATCACTTCATCATCCACCTATCCTTCCCACTACTTGGCTCTCATATACATCATACTTTCTTCCTTCTTGCTTGAGATCCCTTATGACTGTATGACTATTGCGCCTGGGATTGAACGAACTTAACGATCATTTACGACCCTTCTGTCAGGAATTTCGCCGAAACATCACAACACTTCTATACCTCAGGATTGTGAGCTCCTACCTCAATACCAAGTCATTTGCTTGTCCACTTAACTATCTGCTACTCGCAGTGGCCTCTTCACACCTTATCTTGTTCAACTCTCCTCATTTCTGCCTTTGACCGTCACAGAGAAGCCAAAATGGGTGGAAACGCATTCAACACTCCTGCTCAACGTCTACCTCAAGCTCAGTATGATGCTCTCAAGGCTCATGTTTTCGCAGCGCTTGCGACATCATTCGAGCAAATAGAATCACCTCGTAACCTTCGTTTCAAGACCGATCATGGCGATCTTGATATTTTGGTTGGTTCTGCGGGATCCATTCCAGGAGGAGACGAAGAATGGGTTCCACAGACAGCCGAGAACATCAAGGACAACAAAACCGATTTACCGAAACTTGATGATTCGCCTGACCCCGATCCTCTCTTGTTAGAGGTTATCGCCAAACTGGATCTCAAGCCTGCCAATGCACCTCAAGCCGAACCAAGTTCTGACGTCGTTTCACCCAATGATGGAGGAACGATCAAGCTCATGGGTACGGGCAAGATGCTTCTTGGTAAAGAGGTGGAGGATTTGAGAGGATTGTGCGGAGAGATGAGACAGAATCTCAAGGCGACAGGGTGGAGAAGAAGAGGACCCGAGATTAGCTTCAAGGTACCCTGTCAGATAGTTACTGGGGACGAAGCAGTCGAGAGTAACGCCGAGAAGGTGATTCAATTCGGGCTATCATCATGCACGGCATCAGAGCTGATCCTTGCTTTCATACCAAACAGTTCTACCAGATCGACGTCTTGTTGGTCTCTCCCGAGAGTTTCGACTTCAATCACCTCATGTCGTCCTACTCATCCACAGGAGTACTCCTTGGTCGGGTCCTCCGTCAACTTTCGAAATCTTTCACTTTGCATCTCACTCATTTGGTTGTGCGACACTTACCGTACTTCGGTATACCCCCCATCGACATTACGCTTACCTCCTCACCCGAGGAGTTCTGCGAGTGGCTTGGACTCGATTACCAAAAATGGAAGACAGAAGGGGAGAGCTGGGTGACTGAGGTGGACTTCTGGAAATGGATGACCGATGCCAGAGAAGACAGTCCCGCAGCTCAAGCTATCAGAAGAATGGCTGCGAGAAGTAAATCTACGATCGATGAGGGATTGAGCAAGAAGAGACGAAAGCGAGCAGACTTCGCAGATCGATTTTACGAATGGCTACAAAAGGAGTCGGATTGGGCACCTAGAATTGAAACAGGCGATGCAGCAACCTTACCACGAGATTCAGTACCCCCCTCTCCAGCTCCTCTACCTACTCTAGGTCCTGATGGTGAAGGGGGGACTTCGGCTCCGTCTTTGCCTTTGATCAATCAAGTATTCGCTACGCCAGGCAGTGGTAAATCCGGACCACCTGCATCTTCATACAATCCTGATAATCCCTCTTTCATTGATCCGGAGCACCCTAAACCCCTTGATTCCAGAGCATCAGCTGCGATCGATTACTGGAAAAAACAAGAAGTTTATGAAGCGATATTAGAGGAACGAAAGACCGTAGCGAAAGTGTTGGCTGATAGACAAAGAGATCGCGTCGATAGGAATGACAAGGCGACTGATGGGGAAAACAAACATCAAGAAGAGGTCAAAGACTGGTAAGAAGGTTATGGGCGATTGCGTAGGGGTGGATGGACAATGTTTTGGATTCACGGGTGATCCCTTGTAATTATGATAATTAACGAATAGGACGAAACATAATGTTTATGAGATATCTGAGATGGAATGCGATGACCTTTTATGAGGTAACGCTTTATAGCTTGAGCTGTTTAATTTGTACTATACATTCTGATCATCATCAGATATGATTTATGAGTACGTATGTATATACAATTTCAATATGTTACACGGGCAATGTCCACCAAAGACCCATAATGACCATCTGTTCTAATCTAGGATAATGATCCAAGGGGAACTTTTCTATTATTTTGACCATCTAGAGTGCACTAGATCTACTGTTCGTTCATCAGGAGCTGCCACCCCAATCGAACCCCACAGTCCGACCTTTGGCTGTTGGACTTTCCTTGAACGGTGATGGGCCTTCTCCCTTACCCAAAGCCGCACCGAATCGCAGCGGTATAGCCCCCTGAGTGGCTGGAAGACCAGTAGAATTGATCGTCTGCTGATCTGGCGATACTTGAGAAGATGTAAATCGAGAGGTCCGGAAAGGAGAGTTGAAGTCGGATATGGATGCAGGAGGATGTGTGCTAGGGTTGGACGGCTTTGAGGCTGAAGCTGAGCTGGAACCTAGTTGAGAAGTGGCAGAGGGTTGGGATGGTGTCCAAGGAGGGGTCTTCGGTCTCTGACCAGGAGGAGAGAGCTGTATACTGCCTGATCCAGAGCCAGACTGACCAATTTCCGGAGAAGGTGATCTTAGGAATGATTGGTATAACCTCGCATCGGTCTCGTGATCCTGTATACTTCTCTCATCGTGTCTATGAAGAAATGCTTGGTAGTCTGAGGGGATCACACCCGATGCTGGTGGATCAGGCAACGATTGAAAAGAGGGTGGTATTGGGAAAGATAAGGTATGAGTGGTGGTCGTGATGTCTCCTGTTGTTTGAGATGGATGGGGGTGGATAGGGAGTCGATCTGAAAAGATGAGATGAGCTTTAATGTAGGTTGTGAAATCAGATACATCATGTCTGATTCTCACTGGCTGGACGAGGACTTGGATCTATCACTTCCCATTGACCCATTTCCTTCCTCTTCCTCAAAGTCCTACCCGTAAGGTCTATAGGTTGAGCATATGCGATGTGTTCTACCGTGAAATGCGTCTGCCATTCGGGGAACGAAAGAAAGGTCTCGGAACAGAAATCCCATCTGTAACGATATGGACATGTCAGTCAGTATCCAGATCAAGCAGAAGAGGACTGAGAGGAACAAAGTTTGGGATGATAGGACTCTGAAGGCGATCAACCTTATCACTTACTTGCAATGAATGACAGAGTGTTGATAAGTCAGCGATCTTGACGATTCACCGTCTTGTTCCACACGGTTCATGTCTGATATTCTCACAGCTTTCTCCTATAATGTTTCTAGAGCAAATTGAGTATAGCATGATGAAGACAGATATCTTATGTATGCATATGCATATTCCTTGAATATTTGGACAAACAAGTCGACTGCTGTGTGGGGAGTTGATGACGTCGCTTGGGTTTACGTAATCGAAACCGAGTACCTGTGTTGGATATACCCTCTGTCTCCTAGCAACATGAATTATACATGCACTCATGCATACATACATATCATGGCTGGTGTTGGAGAAGCGGCCTAAGACTATGCATCTGAAGTGTATTCAAGTACTGACCACTGACTGTTCAGTGAGTTGTGAAATACATGAGATGAAGAAAGGGTTACTCAGGTAGGAATGGTATGACGTCGTTTTCTCTTTGATCTCATCATCATCTTACCAGTACCAGTTCCATCCATATCAAGACCACCTTCACCTTCTTACTCATCTTGCTTTGCTTGTTCCTCTCAGTGCCAGCTTATACGCATACCACTCTGATTGCCCAACATTTCTTACCTATCTTTCAAACTCCTACCGCGGATCCGCGTATACCACATCAATAACCTCATTCGCACCATGTCCTCATCCGCATCGACGACCGCTCCTTTAGGTGGATTTTCGGCTCTCGTCAATTCCTCCTCCGATTCTCGAGACAAGGAGCTCGTAATAACACAAGTGACTCCTGACATCGTCACGTTCTCAGTCCCCTTCGTAAGTTCTCCTAGCCTTGTTCATCTGGGTTCGACGCTCCGAGCTGATAGAACCACTTGTCTCAGTCCAGGGGGATGGTACCCATTGGTGGAAGAAGTACGGCAGTTCGTATATCCCGACAGCCCAAACCCTCAGTCACAGAGGGTGGTATACAACCGGCTCCTCAAGTTAATTCTTCTGGGGAAGTTTTGGTCTACGCATCTACTCCCCTGACAAAGGCGACGGTAGAAGCTCTCAAATCGCTCGGAGAAGTCAAATGGCTCGTCACGCCTGATGGCGAACATACCATGTATATCCAGGAATATGTCGACCACTATCCTTCTGCTCAGTAAGTGATTCGAACCCTCGTCGGAGGGGAATTGCCGCAGGGGTATTCGAGAATCAGACCGAAGCGAGGAGGCGTAGGTGCAAATGGGAGTTGTGATATTTGGATCACGCTGACAATCTGCATGCATCACAGAGCGATTGGCGTTGATAGGTGCAAGGAGAAGAAGTCTAATATTTCTTGGGCAGGTATCTTTGGACCAAAAGATGACGGTGAAAGCAAGAAGTATGGATTTGAACCAGAGGTAAGTATACTGCCTGCTTCCGTCTAATCGATTGTCCGTCTTCTGTCTTTCTTTCTCATCATTCCGAGGAAAGAACTCATCAGGCTGTTACGTGTACATTAGGTGACTCTCCATCAAGTATCTGCTCATATCAATCATGAGCTGACTGCGATCCACCATCCTTCCGGTACGCTTATCCAAGCCGACATGCTCTTCAACCTTCCTGCAACTGAGCAATACTCCCGAGCTGGAGGACTACCCACCCTTTTCAAGTGGCTTGGCGGTGGTAAATCTATGAGTCCTGGAGGAAAGGTACACGATCTCATGGCCAATCAAATATCGAAAGACAAGGAGTGAGTTAGTCATTGATCCTATTTAGAAAAAGATCCTGACATCACGCATCAATTCAGCTTGCTCAGGAAGGAATTGCAGCCCATCCTTGCTGCCAAATGGGATCGAATTATCCCATGCCACGGTGATGTGATCGAGTCAGGTGGTCGAGTGGCTTGGGAGAAAGTCTGGGGAAAATTTGAGCAATAAGAAGTAACGAAGGATCCTTTCGTTCTCCAGATCAACGAAGCCGTATGATTTGTTGAGGACTATATATAATGATGTCAGTAGGTAAAAAGAAGTGAAGAGCACAAAATGTCAAATTTATGCAAGAATTACTAAAGCTTCATCATCTTTTATAATATTCATTTCAGTCCATTTTGTAAATTGGAAAAGAGCAAAGAAAAACTATTCATGAAATTTTTCTGAGATTACGAGGGAGGGAGCGAGGACCAGATCTGCTCATCACGATTAGCGATCCTTCTCCATATCTGATCAAGCTGTGCTAGCACTCACTATTCACGATCAGCTCGAGGAGCTCGGTCATCATAATCTCTTCTAGGAGCGTCAAATTCCCTTCGGGGAGATCTGTCTCTGGGAGTGTATCGATCATCTCGTCGATCATCCCTTCTGTCGTCTCTTCTATCGTCTCTTCTGTCATAACCTCGATCCTCTCTTCTATCATCTCGACGATCGTAGTCTCGTCGTTCGTAATCACGAGGTCCTCGACGGTCGTCGTAGCTTCTGTATGATCGTCGATCATCGTAATCACGAGGTGGTCGACGATCGGTATCAGCTCGTCTGGCATCATCCGCACCGGCAGGGTTCTAGTTGTCAGCTCTTATTCGGTTGCTGGAGTACTCACGATCTCCAAGGTCACAGGTGCGCCGTTGATGTCGACACCAGCGAGACGTTTGACAGCATCCTCGCAGTCTTCCAAAGTGGGGTATTCGATGATACTAGAGGGTGGTATTAGTCTCCCAGACCCAACCGATAAATAGGGATTACGTACCCTTGACCAGGGTTGTTTCTATCGACGTCAGCGTAAATGATGTTGTTTCCACCAAGTCGACCGAAATCTTTGAGATCCTGAAGCAAAATGTCAGGAGAGGAGCCAAGTATGCCATAAAATTGAGCAAGTGTGTCCCGTGAGAGGAGGAAGAATAAGACCGCCGCCAGCAGATCGCCACCATCATGACCAGGACTGTTTATGATTGGACCAAATGGGAAAAGTACCGCACCTGCCAGCTGGTTGAACTGGGAATACCAATTACAGCGATTCGGACACCTTTTCGAGGAGGTCCGGCACTTCTAGGAGGACGGCTATGTTTGGCTTTGGCAATCAGCAAAAAGTTGTTGACGCCTCATTTCGAAATTTGACTGACGCATCGTAGACATCACGTCTTCTCGAGTCACGAGGTTCTTGAACGACCAAGCTACGAATCGTCAGAGCCACTTATCTACGACTTCTACTCACTTTTCACCCATGAATGGTCTGTTGTTGAAGTCTCGGATAACATCCTCGGCATCCTGAAGATCACGTCAGCAAGCAGAAACTTATGGATCAGACAGAGATGACTGACTCTGGATGATTCAAATTCGACGAATCCAAAGTTACCCATGAGCTTGATGTCGACGATTCGTCCGTAACCCCTGAAGTGCTATTACATGTTAACAACGATCGAAGGGATTGAAACTCACGTCCTCCACATCGGCTTTCTGGGCCGCTATGAAAGCCATCAGCAGATGCCATCTCGAGCAGACATGGCGAGCACTCACTGGGTGGTAGATGACCGAGATAGATCCTTCTTGACATTGTTCCTTGGTGTATGATAAGGGGAGATGTATATGGGTCGAGGGTGAATGAGAAGGAGCGAGAGAGAGAAGAGAGAGAGAGAGAGAGAGAGAAAGAGAGAGATATATGTGAGATGTGACTGACATATGAAAACATTCAGGGTAATACCAAGAGAGAGTATTTGATCCCGTCGACCCCCCCAGCCAGAGACGTCATTAACGTATTTCAATCGCAATCTCATCCTTATCGTAGCTGGCTACACATACATTCATCCCATGCAATCATCAGTCTGACCAGTAGCATGGCGGTCGATTCTCGGCCTCATACCCAGCTAGATGCAGAGGCACATTCGCAAGCTCACAACAACAACCCACGGCCGAGTCCTTCCAGCTCTTTCCGATGGCGCAGTCCGCCGTCACAGCCCGATAATTGGTTGAAGAGGAAATGGGCAATCTTGTAAGCTGATGTATTCGCTGTTGTTGGTCAAGGCTTATTCGTGGCTCAGTGTTGTATTGGCCTTGGCATGTTGGTCATTCTATGTAGTCGCAGGTCGGGTCTGTACGCCCATGATCCGTAGGTATTCGTCTACGGGCTTAGGAAGGTCAACTGGAAGTGAGTCGACTTTTACCTAAGTCCGAGTGCACAAAGCTGATTTAACGTCAGTCGGAACTCTTGTCGGTTTCATAATCTTCTGGCTTTTCATGACGATCACGTATTTGAGGGTACGTGCAATCTCTCACCATCGTTCCAGACGGAGAGCTGAGCTGTCTTGAATGTAGATGCTTTTCACGAGCCCAGGTCTTGCTCCCAAGGTAAATTCCCCCTGAAGAAAGAATGCATCTAGGCAGCGCTGACTAGACTACAGCATGTGGCCAAATCCCCCGAGCCAGATCTTTCCGAGTATCGCCTCGAAGACTTTACGCCCACGGCAGCCTCCAACAGACCCTTCGCCGACCTTTCCGATGCTCCAGAGCCATCCGAGCTCGCACCGA
Organism: Kwoniella mangroviensis CBS 8507; assembly: GCF_000507465.2. Taxonomy (NCBI): domain Eukaryota; kingdom Fungi; phylum Basidiomycota; class Tremellomycetes; order Tremellales; family Cryptococcaceae; genus Kwoniella; species Kwoniella mangrovensis. The sequence goes on along the minus strand of NC_088828.1, from coordinate 352,321 downwards.
TCGGTAACCTCGTACGTGACACTCTTCACGGTCAGAGGATATCGTCAGAATCCGGAACAGAAGTCCCACTGAAGACGCAGAAGAGCGTAAGGGATTGGCGAACGGTGGAAAGACCTGTACCGGCTGTCTTGCCCAACCTGAGATGGTGTCGCCATTGCGAGATCATCAAGCCTCCTCGGACCCGTCATTGCAGGCATTGTGGAGTGTGTATACTGCAATATGATCGTGAGTGTGACTTCAGAACAACACTCTGCTAACAAATGAATAGATCATTGCCTCTGGATCGGACAATGCGTTGGCTGGGGCAATCACAAGGTATGTAAGAACGGATGTATGAGCACGCTGACATTCAGTTCTTCATCATCTTCACGTTCTGGGGAGCGATATTCTGTGCATACCTGATGGGTCTTCTCATTGCCGTTTCGGCCAAGTCGCCGGGCATGGACGGCCAAGTTTTGGCTTTGATAATCCTGTAAGCAAGGCTGATCACGTACCTGCTTAATATGCTAAGTCATTCATCAGGTCTGCTCTTTTTGGTCTCTTCACTTTCTCGATGTGTGCGGCACATATAAATCTTATCGTGACGGGAAGAACGACGGTCGAATCTTATTCCAGAAGGGATCAACATGATGCGGAAAGTCGGATATTGCAGCAAGAATACGGATACTTCTTCCACAATAGCGAGAGAAGGAAGGTACAGAAGAAATGGCGCGAAGAGTGGGGAAATACTCCGGTAGATGCTAGATGGGTCTTTGGAACACAGAGGGAATTATGGGAGCAGGAGATGGGTAAATCTCCTTTAGGTTGGATACGTGAGTTGCGCATTTTCTCCGATTCTTCTTTGTCAATATCTCAGTAGACGATAGCTGACAGAATATGGCTCCCCGTACTGTTTCGTGTTGCAGTGCCTATCGGTAGGCCTTTGGGAGATGGTCTACACTATGGGAGTAATCCACGCTTTGGTCCAAACGGGGAATGGTTGAAGAAAAAGGATTGGCCAAAGGAGTTACAGACATAGATCTTACAGCCTTTCAGTGCGAAACAAGGCAAAGGCGGTATGGTAGATTTGTTTTTTTTTTGGCGGGGGGTGGGGTTTTCTTGTCTTTTCTTGTTAACTCATCTGTACTCTGTTGTTTCCATCATTCATCCTCCAATTCAGCAGTCTCGTGTTTTTGTACATGCATTACCATCGTCATCGTCATCTTCCCAAAGGATGGCTTTTCTTCGCTCCTAAATGCTGACTGACTGCTTTGACTGCTTCGAAACAGTGACGACAAGGACCTTGCTCTTCACGAGGACAAAGGAGAATGGACTGGAGCGTTATATGGATGCTAACACTGGCTGTTTCTTCCTACGATATATATATATATATATATACCAGGTGGATGATCGCAGTGAGGATTGTAGGATGGATGCATATATGTGCTGAATGCTGGATTTGGGCAGGGGAATCGCGTGAGTGCCACGTGTTCCGAACATGAGCTCAACTGGCATGGTTTTCAATCAACTCCCTCCACCTGACCCATCCACCCACCCTCTCTATCTTACGTCGATACGCGGCTGATATCACAGTACTCTTCCTCTTCTTTCCATTCCTGCCCCTCCATACCCCTCACAGCGATCTATAGGAATCACCCATACTCAGCCACTGCGACCCCACAAGCTCCATTCTGCTGTCGACCCATCTCTCTCTTATCATCGTATAGGGAAGAACAAACCTCGAGGGAACGGGATCGAAACCCGTTCAGCCCAGCAGCTTCATCATTTCCCCTGTCTTCTCAATACCTCATCAACCAACATGCATCCGGCTACTCTGTTCATCCTCACTCTTGTCCTACCATTCGCTGGTCAGGTCTATGGCAAGGCGGTCAATCATGCTACGGGTGGTGGATCTGGAAGTGGGACAGGTGAAGTCATGACACTCTTCCTCCGATACCAATGGGGAGCTGACTAGCACGCTCTACCTGACTTGGGATTCCTAGACACGACAATCACTTTTCCAGTCTCGCTCTCAGACGAACTAGGAGAGTCTTGTACGCTCCTCTCATTCATGACCATGATATACATATAAACTAATGGCTTTGCAGCTATCACTTCCTTGACCCGCTCCTTGACCCGATCAGAATGTCATGCCGATATAGCTGTCGCTCTGAAACATTCTTGTAAACAAGGCTCAGAGGGTGGTGAAAGCGGATTGACCGAACTGCGGAAGAGAGATAGTAGGTGTTCTACCTCGCTGTATCAGTCGACTTCAACTAATTCTTTAGCAGTCGCCATCTCCTTCACTATCTGCTCCATGCAATCCGCTTTACAGCACGTACCCGTCGAGTGCAGCTCCTGGAACCCTGCCAACTACAACGTAGGGACAGACGAGTCAGATCAGATGTATCCGGGAACGGACGATGGAAGTTCAGATGTGGAACATCTGCAAGAGAAACAGACCTCTTGTTTAGGGTTAGTTGCGATGATTTAGGATTTGGCTGACATAGTTACTACAGAGCACTACATCGTAGCCCCCAAGAATGGAGTGCTTATAATGCATTCTTGAGCGATTCGAGTGAGTACCATCAGTCTCACACAATACTCTCAATTTGCTGATGAAGTCATAGCCCAACTATGCCATGTGCTTGAAGCACGCAAACAAGCAGGTGAGTATCGAGTTTGACAGTCAGAAATCTTTTCTCATTCTTTCTTTCACTTTCAGACATCGCTCATAGCCGGTACGTCAATGCTACGATGGAAAAAATCGCCTTTCTCGATCACATGAAGAAGCGGGAAATGGTACAACTCTCACGAGAGAGGAAACTTGAGAGCGAGCTGGATGAACGCTCAAGAGTAAGTATTGTTTCTTTCGTCTGAGGAGGATATTTGGCTTACGAGGTCTATAGGATTTGAGAGAAGCTTCCTCTTACGTGGTGTTTGCTCAAAAGAAGCTGCAAGATGACATAGAGTTATCTCTCGAACTACGCCAAGATCTTCGAAACGCATTTCACAAGCTCGAATCAGAAAGAATTGGAATTTGGGACAGTTTCGAGAGAGATGTGAAAGATCGCTTATTCGAGGCAGACGCTCGGTATGAAGCCATGCTGTTCGACCTTAAGGATGGATGGGAGGCAGAGGTGAGTTCAGATCTGACAAACCAGTGCTGATGTGGCAGTTGTTCAAAGGCCTGGATGACGCATTACAACGGGTTTGTGCTTCCGATACTTTAAATGGCAGATATACTCAACTGACGAGCTATGATCAGTACGATACGACGGTGAATGATCGCATTCATGAGGTTGAGACTGCTGTGGGACAATGGATACATCGAGCCACAAATCAAGTTGAGAATATCGTAGACTTCTCGAATGAAAAAACGGTACGTTGGATCCCTTCGACAAGAGCTAATACATTAGACCCTTCTGCAGGGTTCATGGCACGAGTTTGACCGCTGGATTGATATCGCAAACCAGGTAGGGTTGTCGACCTCGATGTTCTTCCATATCCACTGACATGTCCACTGACATCACGCCAGCAAATAACGATTCTTGACCAAGGCTTTGGGTACCTTCATGACAGCTTGGTGTCATCCATCCACCTCTCACAAAATATCACCATGGCTCAATCCGAAGTCACCCAGTCTCTTGGTCTTGCCATCGCCCAAACCGAAAACCTCTTTCACAAACAAGCCGACTTGGAGAATTCCCTGAATCGATCTTTGGCCATTTCCGAAAGGAGCCTCAAGCTGGCAAATCGATGGGTGTCATCTCCGTCTCTGTCTCTGTTCTCTGGTCAGTCAAGAGCCCCACTCATGAAGCGGGACCAAACAGCTCATTAAACTGATCATACAGGCCCGTCTTCGATGACCCTCTCCTCTTTAGGTGGCGTCAGTACCCAGCTCTTGATTTGGTCGTTACAATTGATTTGGCAGATTGCCTACTCCATGGTGAGATTCGTTTCAAAGTGTGTTTGGATTTTGCTCCACTGAATTTCGCTTGCATCAGGTCTCAGCGTTCTGTTTCGTGTTCATCCTATTCCGGACAGGCATGAGAAAGTCGATGCTCCGATGGTCGAATCGATTTTACCATATTCCGTCAGATGAAGAATCGGCTGTTACAAGCAGAGCGAAGGATTTCACAAATATCACTATCTCCGGTATCACGCAGTCTCCGAGTCGAAATAGGCAATCGTGTAATCCGACAGCGAACCTCGCGCCCTCGCCCGAAGTCACTCGTACACCTGATCCACGCAGATCGAACTTTCGAAGATCTGACATCTGCACCTTTGTAATGATGTATTTACTGTATGTATCCAATAAGCATGTATATGGTCTTACCCAGTCCAGACACATGGCCAGTCAAGCTCTAGGCTCACGGTTGTGATTAAAGTTTTCACTTAATGCACGATGTACCTATCCGGGAGTGGCTTCGGTTGGCGATAAATTTACATGGACTGTTCAAGCAGAGTAAGAGGGAATGATCAGGGTGATCGGGATATCCTATGTGAATATGATAGGAAAATATCGTAATGGGCGGTCGATGCGGTTCCGCCGCTTTTGGTAATTTGCCAGTGCCAAGTCAACTTGAACTCAATTTGTCTCTGATTAGTCATTATTTTCGCGCTGCGGTGACTAGCATCGCTGTCACCCGTGTCTTAACTATTGTAGCACCGACCTGAACGTCCATCTGATTCATACACACATACTCGATTCATTCGGTTTGTGATTGTCGATCTTCAACCGCGACAGGGATTGGAAAAGATGCGTTCATTCATTGATTACAGGGTTTTCGATACCGCTTTAAGCACTGAATGGGCCAAACAAAATAAGCTAAAGTTGGTCTATCGAGAGACAATGGGGCGTAGATCCTTCTGTGAGAGCATTCGCCGGACGTGGGAAGATGGGCTACACAACAATGCGTCTCGAAAGCTATATAATCCCCCTCCTTGGATACTCATAACTGCTTTCCTTTCCCCCATCCTCAATCTCGAGTCCCCAGCGAATCTACAACCAACGCTCATCCTCAAAGCCCTCAAACCTCGCACCTAACCCGTCCAATCCTCTCTCTCCGACCTCCCCCCTTAACTCTTCTTACTTCCGACCAATCTTTTCTCGATCACAATGCGAGTTGAAGCCCTTATCCCCGTCGTCGCCTTCATGGCCGCTCAAGGTGCCACTGCTGCCCCTGTTGTTCAACAAGAGAACCTCGACAAGAGATGGTGTCTCTTCGGCATCATCGGTACTTCATGCGGTGGTTCATCTACCGTTGTCACCACTTCCGCCGCTGCCAAGTCCTCTACCATTGCTGCGTCCTCATCCGCAAAGGTTTCCGTCGCCTCCTCGGCCTCTGCTGTCAAGGCCGCTACCACCACCATCACCACTGCTGCTCCTTCCTCAACTGCCGCTTGGTCCTCTTGCAAGGACTTTGACTGGTCAGCTTGGGGTAGCAACTGGTCATGGGGTGGTTACAACCTCGACTACGTCAAGGCTTGGTACGTTGACACTTACGGTCTCAAACCACCTCCCAACATGTCATGGAATCAAGTTTCTTCTTTAGTCAACAAGGTCAGTGTTAATCGTACCTTGCGCAAGTATGTCAGGCTGACGACTTACCTACTAGTACGGTCACTCAACCTCCGCTTCAGGTGCCAAAGCTACCAGTGTCTACAAGCACGGCTGCAGCAACCCTTGGACCTCTGCCGCTGCTGCCACTAGCACCGCAAAGGTGTCCACTACCGCTGCTGCTGCTGCTTCCACATCGAAAGCTGTCAGCTCCGCCGCTGCTGCATCATCCGCCAAGGCCTCTGCTTCAGCCGTCGCTCAATCATCTGCTGCCGCCGCTTCTTCCGTCAAGGCTTCAGCGATCGCATCTTCATCCGCTGCCGCTTCCAACGCTTCCGTTAGCAAGGCTCCAGTCGCTGCTTCTTCGGCTGCTGCTGCCTCTGCCAGTGCCAGTGCCAGTGCCAGCAAAGCTGCTGTCTCTGCTGCTCCTGTTGTCTCCTCAGCTGCCGTTGCTTCCTCTGCCGCTGCCCCTGTTGTCTCCTCAGCTGCCGTTGCTTCCTCTGCCGCTGCCCCTGTCGTCTCTTCAGCTGCCGCCGCTGCCTCATCCGCCGCTGCTCCCGTAGTATCCTCAGCCGCTGCTTCCGCTTCTGCAACCGGTGTCCCAGGTAATGGATCTGGCTCCAACTCTGGAACTGGAGTATCAGGTACCGCCACTACCTCTAGCGCTGCTCCTGCTACCACCACCACCGCCGCTGTCACCATCAACGGTTTTACCGCCGGTGGTTGCGTCCAAGAAGTTTCCGGTCGACTCCTCTCAAAGGTCCAAACCTCAAGCTCTTCCATGACCATCGAACAATGTACCACTCTCTGTGGTAACTACGGTTACGGTGTTGCTGGTCTTGAATATGGTAACGAATGCTACTGTGGTGCTCAGGATGATGTGAGTTATTTCGGGACCAGTGTATACAACTCTCGCGGTCTGACGACTGACTTGGTTTGTTATTTGATAGATTGATGATGCTCTTGTCTCTGGTCAATGTTACATGCCATGTGCAGGTGACTCTACCGAAACTTGTGGTGGACCCAACGCCATCAACGTTTTCATCAACCCTGACATCACTCCTGACGTTATCAACCTCCCGGATGGATGGTCAACTTACGGTACCGTCGCTGAAGGAACCAACGGTCGAGCCCTCACCTACACCCTTTGGAGTTCCTCCACCAACACCGTCGAGTCCTGTGCTGCCGGTTGTGCTGCAGCCGGTTACTCCATCGCTGGTACCGAGTACTCTGCCGAGTGTTACTGTGGTAACTCGTTCTCCAACGGTGGTGGTGCCATCCTCTCGGACGATGCTGCTTTCATGGCTTGTTCAGGTGATCTCGCTCAAATGTGTGGTGGTCCATCCGTTTTGAGCGTTGTCTCCTCATACACCGGTACCATCCCATCCAGCTAAGCGTGTCCATGATTCAGTCACCAATTAAGCTTCTTCTCATATCGTATATCTTCACTCCTTCAAAAACCTCTTTTTTTCATATTGTAGTTTTTAGCATTATGCATTGAATTACTTGTGCTTGCATCATACCTGCCAAAAAAGACTGAATTTGGGTAAATAATCTTGCTATTGTTGAGATATATGAGGTGCATATACGTATATAACTATGTATATAGTATATCTGATGTGTGTAGAAAGAAGAGAAAAGAAAAGGAGAGTATAAGAGATACGAATAACTATATACTGGATACCAAGTGAAGCCATGTCCCAGTGCGTTACGCACTGGCCATCAACTAGGGGTTGCTATTCAATGTGAAACGTACCGACCACTATATGTAGTTTGAGTGAGGCTCCGCCACACTTGCTCTGACCCCTACAGAAACCCTTACTGAGTATCTGACCCCTACAAGAAACCACTACTGAGAATCTATACGTATAGCGATAGATCACTTATTCTGACACTTTCTTCACACATCAGATATACTATATACATAGTTATATACGTATATGCACCTCATATATCTCAACATCAGTTTGTTCGTGTTGACATGATCCCTAAGGTATACCTTCTCACCAAACGTTCTGAGCCGGTCAAACTTGAGTTTCTTCCCAAACCATCTTTCAAATCCTATAGTCTTAGCCGCACCAGAAGGAGCACAGTTGCGAGAGAATGCAATGTACTTGGCAGCCTCGGCCCAGAATTCTTTGGGAAGACCTGTCTCAGCTAACAGAGTTCTAACACCATTTACAATCGTCAGATGAACCCGTTCTACTCTACCATTTTGTGCGTGAGAACCAGGAGGAACGGTGATGTGAATGATACCCTTTGATTTGTAGTATGTCGAGCCGCATTGGAGACAAATTCTCCACCATTATCCGATCTAATTTGTTTGACCTTTTTACCCAGTTGTGTTTCTGCCATGGTGATATATTCCTTTAAAGCATTGAGCTTGTGATTTATCCCTTAACAGAGTGATATGAACCCGTCTTGTGTAATCATCAAAGATGGTCAAGAAGTACCTATTGCCTGCAAGCAACACGTGATGGACCCCATAAATCAACATGTAACAGACCAAGTGGTGTGGTAGCTCTGGTGTAGTCAGGTGCGGAGGTGCAGGTAGACGACCAGTTTTCCCTTTGATACAAGATTCGCATGTGAAATTCGATACATCCTCTGGAGTTGTATTTACAAGTACATCCTTTCCCAAATTTCCAGCTCTAGCTAACCTCATGACGTCTCTCACTCCCAAATGACCCAGTCGGCTGTGCCAGGAGTAGAGAGAGTCAGCAGAAGCTTGGAAAGCGGTTGCCAGATGACTTGCCTTGAACAAATACAATCCATTCTTGAAAGGAGCCGTGACGAATGTTCGACCTTCTTTATCCTTTAGACAACCAGTGAAACAGTCAAATGTCCAGTACATGGTAGGAGGGATCTTGTTGACAGCAATGAGGTTGCAAGAAAGATCAGGTACTCTGAGAACGTTATGAAGAGTGAGTTTACCGAGAGTGAGAGTACCTTGACCATTGACCAGAAGACGAGCACCATTACCAATCTTGACACCTTTGACGTGCGATGGTGTTGTCAAGTATATAAGACTGCTCGTATTCAATTGCTATGGCGTCATACCTTTTGGTGCAGTGGTCTATTGCTTTTGTCAGGTTATGAGCCTTGAATGCTTTACCCAGAGATCACGGGTTCAAATCCCAAGGGGGTCACACAATTTTGCTCCAATCTGTAAAGTCCGGCTTTCTGCTCAATAGAAGCACACTGGCACCTTGATACAGGTCAGACAGAAAAAAAAAACAATTGAATATCTCGCAAGGGGGAGTGTCAAGTATATAAGACTGCTCGTATTCAATTGCTATGGCGTCATACCTTTTGGTGCAGTGGTCTATTGCTTTTGTCAGGTGTGAAGTTATCCAATTTGACCATAGCACCAACCATATGATGAGATGCACCAGAATCAATGATGAAGCAGTCGGAAGCAGTAGTAGTTGAGACTGTAACATTGAACGCAAAGGCATCTTCTGGGTCTGAATCGAATGTCATTGTTTTCAAGGAGGTGGTGAGATTTGCAGCCGCACCATGGTTGCTGTTGTCATGATTCACTTGTTCATCCTGACCACCGTTTGGAGAGGTTGACATGTGTGCTCGACCAGAAGAAGATTGTTTCAGTTTGTAGCAGTCTTTAGAATTATGAGTAGAATTTTTATGGTACCGACACCACTTCTCAGTCCAAGGACGTTTACCCGTATTGATATTACCAGAAGTCTTATTTGCCGCACCATCTTCAGATCCACGTCTTTGCCATTCATTACCCACGGCATCTAGCACATCTTCAGATTTGAGATCGATTTGAGCCAAAGGTTTTGCTTGAGATTGCTGTATGAATCAGGTAAGGCGTTGAGCATCGCATAGGCAAGAGAGAAGTCGGAAGTTGATTTTCAGAGCTGTTATTGACGTTGATCTGATTGTGAGCAGAGTTGATTTCAGATAGCTTGACAATTGGATCTTCACCTTCAGGAGACGGATTGGACCACATTGTAGTGAACAGTTTTGCTTGTCGAGCACCACCAGTAGCAGAGTATTTCTTCTTCAATTCATCTAATAAACCCTTTGGATCGGGAGATTGTTCTGAATTTTGGCGACAAGGAGTTCAGGACAGTAGGAGTGAGTGATTGGAGCAGAAGACCAGCACCAACCTTTCACGTTCATCTAGTTCAGCACCAGTAGTAGGAGAGAGTAGTCCAAGTTCTTATACATCAATGCCGGTGATAGAGTTCTCCCATTCATGATGAGGACCAGGAGTTTATCCGTTGATTCCACATGTTGACCGTAGCAGTCAGTCTGAGGTGCCGAGATGCCCTGTCAAAGGTGAGGATCCGCCCTAGTACTCAGCTTGCTGGACAAGCTCTTATGAAACTTGTCACTGGGGTGGCAGATTCTTTCCACTTGTTGCAGACCAGTCACCTTTTGCAGTACCGAGTGGATGAGATGGGATTGATAAGGATTGGGGGCTGAGTTGTGAAAGGGGGTGAACCGAGATGAACTGAGGTGAACTGAGGTGTACTGAGGTGTCGTTGTTTACAATGGTATTCCGCTTTAAGCTACCAAGGCTCATAACCTGTTGAGATATATGAGGTGCATATACGTATATAACTATGTATATAGTATATCTGATGTGTGTAGAAAGAAGAGAAAAGAAAAGGAGAGTATAAGAGATACGAATAACTATATACTGGATGAAGCCATGTCCCAGTGCACGCACTGGCCATCAACTAGGGGTTGCTATTCAATGTGAAACGTACCGACCACTATATGTAGTTTGAGTGAGGCTCCGCCACACTTGCTCTGTCAGAATAAGTGATCTATCGCTATACGTATAGATTCTCAGTAGTGGTTTCTTGTAGGGGTCAGATACTCAGTAAGGGTTTCTATAGGGTCAGAGCAAGTGTGGAGCCTCACTCAAACTACATATAGTGGTCGGCACGCTTCACATTGAATAGCAACCCCTAGTTGATGGCCAGTAACACACTGGGACATGGCTTCACTTGGTATTCAGTATATAGTTATTCGATCTTATACTCTCCTTTCTCTTCTTTCTTCACACATCAGATATACTATATACATAGTTATATACGTATATGCACCTCATATATCTCAACAGGTTATGAGCCTTGGTAGCTTAAAGCGAAGTACCATTGTGAACAACAACACCTCAGTACACCTCAGTCCACAACTCAGTTCTCAACCCTTAATTCCATCTCTGTATCCACTCGCCCTACGGGAAACCCACCACTGCAAGCTAAGGTGACTGGTACTGCTTTAACTAGTGGTGAAAGAATCTGGTCCGCACCAGTGACAAGTCCCTGCGCTTCATAAGCAACAAGCAAACTTGTCCAGCCCAAGCTGAGTACTACAGGAGCGTTCATCCTACCTTTGTATCTGCTTGGAACAATACACTCACTCCATCTTGCCTTCCCTTCTAGTTGCATTCATTGACAGAATAAGGCATCTCGGTTCACCTCAGACACCACCTCCGGCTCTCACTACTGCTACTCTACTCTGGTCAACATGTCGGAATCAACGGATAAACTCAGTCTGGTCCTCCTGAAGGGATCATCAAACTATATTGAATGGGAGAACTCTATCACTTCGGCATTGATGTATAAGAACTTGGATGAATATATCTTGTTTACTCTTGGTCCAATCGGTGAGGCTAAACCTACTGGTGCTGAACTAGATGAACGTAGAAAGGTTGTTCGAACTGCTGGTCTTCTGCTCCAATCACTCACTCCTACTGTCCTGAACTCCTTGTCGCCAAAATTCAGAACAATCACTTCTCCCGATCCAAAGGGTTTATTAGATGAATTGAAGAAGAAATACTCTGCTACTGGTGGTGCTCGACAAGCAAAACTGTTCACTACAATGTGGTCCAATCCGTCTCCTGAAGGTGAAGATCCAATTGTCAAGCTATCTGAAATCAACTCTGCTCACAATCAGATCAACGTCAATAACAGCTCTGAAAATCAACTTCCGGACTTCTCTTGCCTATGCGATGCTCAACGCCTTACCTGATTCATACAGCAATCTCAAGCAAAACCTTTGGCTCAAATCCGATCTCAAATCTGAAGATGTGCTAGATGCGTGGGTAATGAATGGCAAAGACGTGGATCTGAAGATGGTGCGGCAAATAAGACTTTGGTAATATCAATACGTAAACGTCCTTGGACTGAGAAGTGGTGTCGGTACCATAAAATTGACTCATAATTCTAAAGACTGCTACAAACTGAAACAATCTTCTTCTGGTCGAAACACATGTCAACCTCTCCAAACGGTGGTCAGGATGAACAAGTGAATAACGACAACAGCAACCATGGCTGCAAATCTCACCACCTCCTTGAAAACAATGACATTCAATTCAGACCCAGAAGATGCCTTTGCGCTCAATGTTACAGTCTCAACTACTACTGCTTCCGACTGCTTCATCATTGATTCTGGTGCATCTCATCATATGGTTGGTGCTATGGTCAAATTGATAACTTCACACCATCGCACGCCAAAGGTGTCAAGATTGGTAATGGTGCTCGTCTTCTGGTCAATGGTCAAGGTACTCTCACTCTCGGTAAACTCACTCTTCATAACGTTCTCAGAGTACCTGATCTTTCTTGCAACCTCATTGCTGTCAACAAGATCCCTCCTACCATGTACTGGACATTTGACTGTTTCACTGGTTGTCTAAAGGATAAAGAAGGTCGAACATTCGTCACAGCTCCTTTCAAGAATGGATTGTATTTGTTCAAGGCAAGTCATCTGGCAACCGCTTCAAGCTTCGCTGACTCTCTACTCCTGGCACAGCCGACTGGGTCATTTGGGAGTGAGAGACGTCATGAGGTTAGCTAGAGCTGGAAATTTGGGAAAGGATGTACTTGTAAATACAACTCCAGAGGATGTATCGAAGTTCACATGCGAATCTTGTATCAAAGGGAAAACTGGTCGTTTACCTGCACCTCCGGCACCTGACTACACCAGAGCTACCACACCACTCGGTCTGTTACATGTTGATTTATGGGGTCCATCACGTGTTGCTTCTCGTGCAGGCAACAGGTACTTCTTGACCATCTTTGATGATTACACAAGACGGGTTCATATCACTCTGTTAAGAGATAAATCACAAGCGCTCAATGCTTTAAAGGAATATATCACCATGGCAGAAACACAACTGGGTAAAAAGGTCAAACAAATTAGATCGGATAATGGTGGAGAATTTGTCTCCAATGCGGCTACGACATACTACAAATCAAAGGGTATCATTCACATCACCGTTCCTCCTGGTTCTCACGCACAAAATGGTAGAGTAGAACGGGTTCATCTGACGATTGTAAATGGTGTTAGAACTCTGTTAGCTGAGACAGGTCTTCCCAAAGAATTCTGGGCCGAGGCTGCCAAGTACATTGCGTTCTCTCGCAACTGTGCTCCTTCTGGTGCGGCTAAGACTATAGGATTTGAAAGATGGTTTGGGAAGAAACTCAAGTTTGACCGGCTCAGAACGTTTGGTGAGAAGGTATACCTTAGGGATCATGTCAACACGAACAAACTGAATCCTAGATACAAGGAAGGTTTATTCATGGGTTACGCACACGATGATAGTACATCCAGTTACAGGATATACGACAGTCAGTCCAAGAAGATTGTTGTGTCGAGAGATGTGGTGTTTCTGAAAGGTCATGGAGAATCTAGGGGTCAAAGTATGGGTCAGACCCCTACATCAACCCCTAAACCAAGCCAAAAGGGCCAGACCGGTTCAGATGTTACGACAACACCAGAAGATGAATTTACACCTCCTGCTGAACGACCTCCTAATCCAAATTCACCCAGGTTCCTGCTTCAACAATTATCAAGATCAGATGAAAGAATTAGGTTACAAGCACAAACTGAACAACAGACACCCACACCTGGACCTGCAGATAACACCGAAGCTGAACACCCACCTCGACAACTGAGTCCGGTAACACATGTACGACCTGTGGAACAACCATCACCACATATATCTCCACTCGACTTGCCAATGGACAAATCATCGGATGAATCAATTGATCCAATGGCAATCACAGATGACCCAGAAACTTGGGGAACGGATCAACTTGCTCTTGCCAATGCTGCTGCCGCTACCAACCTACCTCAATCCTGGAAAGAAGCTAGAAGCTCGGGTGAAGGGGAGCATTGGAAGAAAGCCATGGACGATGAGCTGTCAAAGATGGAAAAGTACAAGGTCTGGAAAGTCGTACCAAGGGAACAGGCCAAAGGTAAAACTCTGAAAGCGAAATGGGTATACACCAGGAAGATAGATGGTGACACTGGTAAACCGGCTGCCTATAAAGCTAGATGGGTAGCCAAAGGGTATTCTCAAGTGGCTGGTATTGATTACAACGAGGTATTCTCTGCAGTTGCTCATAAGGATTCACATCGAGTGTTCCTTGCTCTGGTCAACTACTTCAACTTGGACTGTATACAAACGGATATCATTGCGGCCTTTCTCAAAGGTGGATTAGAAGAGGAGATATATCTCGAACCACCTGAAGGTAGTGATATCCCAGCAAACATGGTCTTACGTCTGCAGAAATCACTGTATGGTCTGAAGCAATCACCTCGATGCTTCAATATGGAATTTGATAAATGGTTAAGGGAACAAGGATTGATGCCTACTAGAGCGGATCCTTGCTTATATGTAAGACGACGTGAGGGGGAATTACTCATGTTAAGTGTTCATGTGGACGATACGCTCATTGCAAGTAACTCGACTCCTGCTCTCACCAAGTTCAGGAAGGATCTTCACAACAAGTTTGAGTGTAATGATTCTGGCGATGCTGGTTACTTCTTGGGATTCAACATACACAGGGATAGAGCACAACGCAAGCTCTATATCTCTCAAGAACACTACATGGAAGCTTTACTGGATCGATTTGACATGTCAAACTGCAATCCCAGTCGATCACCTCTGCCCACTGGTTTCAAAGCGGTACCTTCAACCGATGAAGAACATGAGGAAGCACGTCATCTTCCATATGCTCAAGTTGTCGGCTCAATCCTTTACGCTTCAACAATCAGTCGACCTGATCTGGCTCATGCTGCTGGTGTTTTATCTCGGTATATCAGCAAATGGAATACATCTCATTGGAAAGCGGCAAAACATTGTCTTAGGTACATCAGAGGAACAAGTGATTTGTGTCTGACATTTGATGCTGAGTCTGGTAAACGGGTAGCACTTGGATTCGTAGATGCGGATTGGGGTGGAGATCTGGATACTCGGAAATCAACAACCGGTTACATCTTCAAGGTATATGGTGGAATCGTCGCTTGGAAGTCTAGAAGACAGCCAACTGTAGCTCTGTCGACAACTGAAGCAGAGTACATGGCTTCGGCTGATGCCACTCGACAAGCTGTTTGGTTAAGGTTACTTTTGGACGATCTCCAACTTGGTTTAGGTAATGATCCCTTCCCTCTCTACAACGACAACATTGGTGCCATCTCACTTGCCAAGAATCCGGTCAATCACGAGAAGTCAAAACACATAGCGATGCGACATCACTATGTCAGAGAAAAGGTCAATGATAATACGGTAACATTATCACATGTGTCTTCGGCAGACAACCTGGCAGACTTGCTCACCAAGTCATTACCTCCCGACACTCTGGAAAGGTTACGGTCACTATTAGGTGTTCAAGGGCGATTAGATCAAGGGGGAGTGTCAGAATAAGTGATCTATCGCTATACGTATAGATTCTCAGTAGTGGTTTCTTGTAGGGGTCAGATACTCAGTAAGGGTTTCTATAGGGGTCAGAGCAAGTGTGGCGGAGCCTCACTCAAACTACATATAGTGGTTGGTACGTTTCACATTGAATAGCAACCCCTAGTTGATGGCCAGTGCGTAACGCACTGGGACATGGCTTCACTTGGTATTCAGTATATAGTTATTTGTATCTCTTATACTCTCCTTTTCTTTTCTCTTCTTTCTTCACACATCAGATATACTATATACATAGTTATATACGTATATGCACCTCATATATCTCAACATGCTCTGACCCCTACAGAAACCCTTACTGAGTATCTGACCCCTACAAGAAACCACTACTGAGAATCTATACGTATAGCGATAGATCACTTATTCTGACAGCTATATTACCCAGATTACCTTGTTACTCATATGAGGGCGTCAGTCGTATGGACTCTACATCGAGTATCGTTCAATGGTTTAATAAAAGAGGGAAAGCGAGAATTTGCCTGAGTTCAACAAAACTATGAGTCGATAAGGAAGCGTAGAGATTTGACGGACAGCTGACACAGCTGACTGACTAGCTTAAGGACTGAAAACAAGGCTTGCTCCGTTCACGAGTACAAGTGTCATCGCATATTGCGAAGGTGTGGGTGCAGATCGTTGATTGGGTGCTGTTCTTGCAACGCCTTCATCCTGCCAAGGTGCCAGGTCATGGCAACTTTGTGAGCAAGTTGGCCGCCAAATTGTTTACAGAGGCAGTGTGTGCCAAAGTGACAGTCGTATCGACTCTGATAGCAATGTTACGTTACTATATGTTATGAATCGTTATGGTTGACGGCAAGTGGGCGTCAGAATAAGTGATCTATCGCTGTACGTACAGTAATCATTCGGGGTACATTGATGTACTATATAGCTATGACAGCTATATACAATCATGCATCTCATGTATCTTGGCAGTGGGATGGTGTCATAATCTGACACATATCACCCAAAACACTAGTATCCTCATTGCTTCTGCTCACTGGAATCATCTCTTTGTACATCTAGTACTAGTTTGTCGACCTAGTCTTTGAAAGTGGAATCTTTCTGATGCTACTTCCTAACACTATCAGTACTACTTCTACCACTTGGTCTTTAGCTTGAAGATTTCATGGTAGCGACCGGTTACGTTTGCCTCGATGACACATCGGGAGCGGAGTTTGCAGATGCTGATTTTTTTTAAAGGAGCACCTTTGAAACGCTTCATCACTGAACCTCTCATAAATCGTTGAGTTATATCAATGCAAGTAAAGTAAAAGAGTGAGGATGAAAGAGAAAAGCAAAAATATGATCAAGGAATGGAAGCACAAGGTGTAAAAGCCTGCAGACAAGTTATATTACGTGATAGCTGGCTGATTAACTGGTGATAGAGCACTTATTCTGTCACTCCCCCTTGCTCTGATTTCTGGTTGACTCCTAGTATTTTGTGAGCATGGCAGCCAAGTTGTCAGCAGATGGAACATGAGTCAAAGAGATAGCGTTCTCCAAAACCTCAGTCTTACAAAGTGGTGTCTCATGTCTATGTGTTTTGACTTTTCATGATTAACTGGGTTGCTTGTCAAGGAGACAGTGCCAACATTGTCACTGAAGCTTAGTAGAGGGTCCTGACCAAGTCCGAGTTGAAAATCTTCAAGAGCAATCTCAACTGTACCACTTGTTTTGCTGCATTTGCTGATGCCATATATTCCTGCCTCAGTGGTGATAGTATCAAGTTTAGGCGATACGATGCATCTATATGCGACTATTTGGGTGTAAAGAAGGAAAAGAGAAAGATAGATACAACGGCTATGAACGTGTCAAATTGACTAGAGGCGGCTATATCCGACAGATAGAGCCACATTTGGTTGCCTTCTTGATATCCAAGCAACAACTCCACCATGGGCCTTGAATATGTATCCGGTTGTTGATCTTCTGGTGTCCAAGTCTCCACTGCAGTCTGCATCTACATATCCAAGCGCTACTCTTTTTCTTCAGCATCAGATGTCAAGGCCGAATTGGTTGTGCGTCTAACATATCTAAGACAATGCTTGGCAGCTTTCCTCAAATCAGTTCCAGAACAATTTCAAGTAGTGTTCTTGAATTGGATACAATCTCCTTTGTTATCTGCCTCAATGTGTGTTAAATCCCAAGAAGGGCAGGACCAGAGTCTGAGCATCCAAATTTAGTGTTCAAGTCCTTCCTAATTGGTCCAGAGCTTTTCCTGAGTTAAGGTGATAAGTTGATTGTTCACATGGAGAGAGAGCATGAGTAACTCCCCCTCCCATCTTTTAACATAGAGACAAGGGTCTGCTCTTGTTGGAACCACTTCCTGTGACTTGAGCCTGGTGTCAAGCATTTGACTGAAGCATCTTGGTGATTGTTTGAGTCCATAAGGGGATTTTTGAAGTAGAAGATAGTATTTGGCAGGTATATTGCTTCCTTCCGGTGGTTCAAGGTAGATTGTTTCCTCCAGAGTGCCCTTCAGGAACGGCTATGATTCCCATACAATCACATTCTAAATCAAAGTAGTTGACAAGTGCCAGAAACACCCTATGAGAGTCTTTATGTGCAACTGCAACATGACGCTCATTAGATTCAATTCCAGCTTTCTGAGCAAAGCCTTCAGCAACTTTAGATTTTGATGGTTGGGCGGTACCTCCGTCTAGTCTCCTTGAGTATACACATTTTGCCTGTGAGAATTCGCATATATGAAGTGCATTGGACAATCCTCCATACCTTTCTTTGACAATTCATCCTTCATTGCTAGTTACCATTGCTCCCCTTGCCCAGACTGTACCGCTGGTTTGTAAGTCTGAGGCTTGTCTGCAGACATAGCTGTCGGAATATGTGATATATCTTTACATACAACACTGAGGATGGCCTTCGTCAACGGTCAAAGTATGTGCGGCGGAGCCTCACTCAAACTCTATGCCGACGTCTCGTTGCGGGGTTATTCCACATAGCAACTCCTAGTTCATTGGGGTTCGGGCTCAGGGCATTACGCACCAGAGTACTATTTCACTTGATATTCATTATGCAGTTGTGTCAGAATAAGTGATCTATCGCTATACGTATAGATTCTCAGTAGTGGCTTCTTGTAGGGGTCAGATACTCAGTAAGGGTTTCTATAGGGGTCAGAGCAAGTGTGGCGGAGCCTCACTCAAACTACATATAGTGGTTGGTACGTTTCACATTGAATAGCAACCCTAGTTGATGGTGCGTAACGCACTGGGACATGGCTTCACTTGGTATTCAGTATATAGTTATTCGTATCTCTTATACTCTCCTTTTCTTTTCTCTTCTTTCTTTACACATCAGATATACTATATACATAGTTATATACGTATATGCACCTCATATATCTCAACAAGTTGAGTGCCACTTTGGTATCTTTTTTCTTCCTCTTCTTTCTTTGCCCATCGGTTCACTATGTACCTAGCTATATGGACCTCACATATCTACGAGATAGCGGCCATAGCTAGAGCAATGTCACCAGCTCTCATATCAGAATCCAATACATTTGACCCGGAAAACCCTTAAAAGTTACTCAGAGCTATATATTACAGATTCATTCATTCTGTAGTCATGATAGTGATATTCATTCCCTTTATTCACCGTGATTACTGCTTCGTATATCTAGTACTAGATTATCAACCTAGAATCTAGCATGCTAGATTCTAGTACGATTTTCTAACACTATTTTTCAAATCTGGGATTCGTCATTTCTCTCCCAGAACAGTGTTTGTGTTTTTGTATACTCAAGGAGCACCCAAAAATGTGGGATTGATCTTCCTTCTCATGGATCAGAAGACCTGCATATCTTACCCATACACGCCGATCTTCCACTCTCAATACTCTTTCTTCTTTCTGGTAAGTATCCTGGGCTCCATCTTTGGTTCAACCTGATAACTTCACTATCAACCATCTTTGCAAGTCTACAGATTACACCAGATAATCAAAGCAACCTACATACACCGTTCAATTCTCACCGATTCACACTATTGGAACGGGTCGTAGCATCCCAAGTACCAGGGCTTCCTGTAATCGCCATAGAATCCTCAGGATTGGTGTCGATTTAATTGATGATTTGACACCGCTTCAAAGTTGTCAAAATCGATTGTCGTCATTTGACGCGTCAAATTGTTGATGCCAGTTATGGAAGCTGTGAACCCACTCGGTTCTCACCGGATCTGACACTTGCTGTGCTGTTTCACCAATATCTGAACTTGTTTGATTGTTATTCTGATGACTGCTATTGTCAAGTATATAAGACTGCTCGTATTCAATTGTTATGGCGTCATACCTTTCGTTGCAGTGGTCTATTGCTTTTGTCAGCTATCAACTCGACCGTTCCAGATGTTGTAATTTGTGTCATCTATCGGTCCAATCGCCAAATTCAAGCTGTTGTTGCCATCATTGACCACTAGTCTGAGTAGCTCAGATGGAGCCATTTCAATTTCGGCACTCTGGAGTTTCTCCCTTGACAGTAAACACTTGCATCTTCCCGTCTCAATTATCAAATCTCCTGAGACTTGAGGTGCTCTTTTGTTTATGGAAACCATAAAATGACCTTCCTCATATTGCGATTTGAGCTAGCTTGTGTTGGTAAGATTTTCTCTCTTCGCCAAAAACCTGTCAAACTTGAGCTTCTTGTTGAGCCATAACCAAGATGTAATCTGCTTATTTTGGAGCGGCTTGTTTCTGTGAGGTATTGTCCTAGTCTCAACAAGTCAGTTTCCCATTACCTACTTCGGTGTCTTTGTATCATATACTTGCCTATCTAGGGGCTATGTTCTGAGGTCTTGGTATCATGAGATTCACCATATTTACTCATAAGACCGTCGATGAGACTCCCACTTTGACGGAATAAGGGCTCTATTACCGGTTAATTAGCCAGCTATTACGTAATATAATTCGTCTGTAGTTTTCTACACCTTGTGGTTTCATTCCTTGATCAAATTTTCGCTTTTCTCTTTCATTCTCTTCTCTTTTACTTAACATGCATTGATATAACTCAACACACTTGTCTTCCAAGTATGTAAGAAAAAAGCATTTAATTGGTACAACTACGCTTTGATCAACATCCTCACCCACTTCATCTTGTTGACCATTGCGGATCACACCAAGTGATCATACAACTGCATCATAAATAAGCCAGATAAGAGATACTCGAATTAATCACATCAATAGACGCTCATCACCATGTCACCGGTATCTCAACAACTCTCGGGTCCAGGATGGTATTGAGGTATAGCTTTGTCATGATTGATGGTGATTAGCAAGCAAAGCGATAGAATTTCAAATATGTAGAATCACACTTTATAAGCTAGATCGACTTTGACGAGATATACATACACCTCGAGTCTCGCAAGAGATCTTATTGTCTGTTTTATGTTCAAGTTGTTCAAGTAGCTGTGCTAATTGATCGAAGTTAGCTGATTGTTTCATCACGTCGCCTAATTGG
This sequence comes from Kwoniella mangroviensis CBS 8507, assembly GCF_000507465.2. Taxonomy (NCBI): domain Eukaryota; kingdom Fungi; phylum Basidiomycota; class Tremellomycetes; order Tremellales; family Cryptococcaceae; genus Kwoniella; species Kwoniella mangrovensis. The sequence goes on along the minus strand of NC_088828.1, from coordinate 331,585 downwards.
CCGGTAATGGAGAGTACTCGGTCCGTCAATTCATACTTTCCGGGCATGTTTGCCACTGGACTTCTTTTGTTGTTCGGATTCGTCATTTGTTGTCCTTTCTATCCGCATCTGATTAAGCACATACCTGATCTCATTATACGCTTTAGAATGCTTGTGTTATCTGTCGTGAATCTGGTGGAATTGGTACGTCAGGGTTGACTACATTTGAGAAGAATAAGAGATTTGAGTTTGATCCGATGTACTGAGGGCTTGAAGTTGCATGTCAGCTCAACGAGCGTCCAATTGAGCATTCAGCCTCTGTTTTGATAGTGTTGACAGTATAATTGTATTTCACATCATCAACTTGACAAGGTGATGCCTTTGGTGGGCTTTGCTTCAATGAACCAACCTATCAAATTTGGCTGAGCATATCTGTTGTAGTTATTGTAAACTGTTAGGAGATACCGGTCAACTGAAAAGCTATCGGACCAGTTGCCCAACTATCTTGAGGTGAAGGTAGTCAACCAGTTTTGCTTTCACACATAATCCACACAAACTGTTCAATACATCATCAAGACTTGTATCTACAATTGCAGCCCCTTCCAACCTCATCATGGACAGCGCCGAGTGTGTGAAAATCAGCAAAAGTCTGGAACGCATTAGCAAAATGACAAGACACGTTGATTTCTGTTTGACAATACAGGTGTCCAGTTGCAAGTCAATGAAAAGTTGTTACTAGTGAAAATGGAGAATAAGGCTATGTTAAGATGGAGATGTGAGTTAAGATGGAGATGTGACCTAAGATAATCTGACCCATGAATCCTCAGCCCTCCTAAACAAGATGTATGTACCATTGGTTAACCCTTAAATAAATTACTCTTAGACTGTCTGTAAATCATGTTGAGTTATATCAATGCATGTTAAGTAAAAAAGAGAAGAGAATGAAAGAGAAAAGCGAAAATTTGATCAAGGGATGAAACCACAAGGTGTAGAAAACTACAGACGAGTTATATTACGTAATAGCTGGCTAATTAATCGGTAATAGAGCACTTATTCTGTCAGGCCCATGACAATAAGTGATATGGTTATTCCGAGTATCTCCTATCTAGCTTATTCATATCCATCAATGTATCTTATTGACATATGTGATTGTTTGGTGAAGTCTGCAATGGTCAACAAGATGAAGAAGTGTTTTGAGGACGTTGATCAAAGCGTTGTTGATACCGGTTATATCTTCTATCCTGTTGTGTGGTAGACGCATGACATGCTACATAAAGGTCTGGTTATGAGGAATTCCGGTGAATTTCATAACAACCTCACATATTCCAACACCTCATATATTCCAACACCTCAATCTTCTTCTGGATCTTGAGTCCCTTCTCTGTATCTTGTAGAAATTTGATATGCTCACATTGTCAGAATGAGTGATCTATTGCTATATGTAAAGATACTCAGTGAGGGTTTTCATAGGGGTCAGAGTGAGTGTGGCGGAGCCTCACTCAAACTGTATAGCATCGCCTAGTTGTAAAGTAGGGGTCAGTGCAGAGTCAAAGTAGGGGTCAGTGTGTTATGCACTGGGATAAGGCTTCACTTGGCATTCACTATACAGTTGTCCGTACCTCTGAGACTCTCCTTCTCTTTTCTTCTTTCTACACACATCAGTCTATCATGTACATAGTCATATACGTATATGCACCTCATATATCTGGACACACATAAGATTGATCAAGATAATAAACTCTGCAAACTATCTGAACTTCTACAAAATTTCTACCAATATTTTCCTTAATGACCTGAGCCTTAAGAAGTCTCTCAAAAGAATCTCTTCATAATTACCAGGCATGAGTATGGATAAAGTAGTAAAGTGGGAAGGTCCAAAAGTTGACCCTCATTGGCTTATTTGTCCTCATCATCCATTGATCTCAAACTATTCTATCGCCCTCACACTGTTTCACCCGAGAGTCAACCTCTTCTTCCCTCTTCATTTGTCCCCTGCTGATCTGTATGTGGTATTTATCTCGGTCGTACTTATTGTCAAGTGAGTTGTTCATGCGCCAGGTAAAGGAATGTCAGAAAGGCTACTGCACACAAGCAGCCTAGTAAATGTTGAATGTATGTGTTTCTGTAGTAGTAAATCACTACGTTTGAATACCATCGTCTTCCATCGCCATACTGATCCCTGCCAATTGTAAACGAGCAACTCTCACGGATGCAGAGCCACTTCTAATAGGATATATGTACACAGCGTTGTCAATCGCTTAGGAAGATGGGTTTGCAAACCCATTCTGACTACTCATCCGCCCGCAATGTGCGATCACATCGGATTGCTCAACTCAAAATCTCGCACAATCGCGTAAGTTTGTCGATCTTTCCCATAGCCACATACATAATCTGTCGGAGATGGGTTAATGATCGGGAAGCAACACATTGAAGAGAGAACAGTATGCATGAGGTCTCCATACGTTGCCTGAGATAGACATCAAAGGGGTCAACTTTATAAACGCTTCACGAGTCGAACACGAGAAATCCCAGAGATCCCATCAGTGAGATACGCCTACGAAAGACAAACATCGCGTTCGGGCATCGCAGGATCACAAGCTCGATCCCCCAAGACGATGGCCACCACCCCATCGGTGACGTACAGCAGCCGCAGGATCATTGGCTGCAGTAGCAGTAGTACGAGACTCGGGTCTATACGCTCCGAAACCTGCTGATCGATCCGGAGTGTTCCTACGGAAGAGTTGCCTGAAACGAAGTGGAGGAGCAAGAGGATTTGGACGTCGGAGATGTGTAGGCGCATGTAAGGGAAGGTATGTCGAAATGAACCACCTAGCAGGATGCACCGATAGGCAGGTCAGCGAATACTCCAACATCACAAAGACTGATGCCCGCGGGCGAGGTATTGGATTCGAAGATGGTTGATCTCCTTCCCAAAGAATCCCACCACAAAATTGGAGAGCGAGTAGTGTATTTGATAATCAAGGTATTTACGTACCAGAGATGACCGGAGAGAAGACCCAGGATCCCTCCCATGGCCTTCATAGGGCCACCGGTCAAAAGATCGAGCAGAATAAGAGCAGGCGGGTAGACTGTTCACAGGCGGGGGTGAAGGTACAGAGGATCCGATAAGCGCGACGTAGGATGGCCCGTCAATGTGTAACCGGTACGAACAGAACGTGGGCATAAAGCAGATAGCGTCAGCCATAACTTGTACCTTGGTTCTCAGCATCAACAGATCACTTACGACTAGTTGGTATCGTCAGCAGGCCGAATATTGACACCTTCAGTGTAGGGTTGGCACGACACCATATATATGTTTGAGCATGAAGAAGAGGTCGAAAAAGGAATGGGAGGCCTATCAAGCTATTGAAGGTCTGTTGGACTTGAGGTCAGCTACCGGGTCACATCATCGCCAAGTCGGAGGATGGATCGGCATGGCACGCACCAGGATGAACAGGCCCAGCATCAAGTGTAGCCACGCGTATTCGGCAGTGTTGTTAAGACTGTAAATGCGTGAAAGATTAGCATGGGACGGGATGGGGAGGTATTGTAGACCGATGACTTACTACACATCCTTTTCCATGGCCGATGAGTTTCGATAGATCAAGAAAAAGTCATACAACAGCGGGAACCCCGATCCTACAGCACAGGTCAGCTACCTAAGTCACTCAGATCACGGCACATGATTGGAAGGGGAAAAGAGTCGATAAAGCTTGTGATCGATTAAGGATTACTGAGGTTATCGAGAACGCTTGAAAAGAGCCTTGACGGTGGTTGACCGAGGAGGAGCCTGAGTACTTACCTCCGAAGAAGAACGATGTGAGAGGTCGCCATACCTATCAATGGGATACAGTCAGTGAGACGTCGAAGCGATGCGAGATTAGCCATAATCCTACCTCATACCGACGAAGGATTCTTGGCCATATCAGAGCAGCCTGATGTCAATCTTGTCTGTCAGCTTTCAAAGTGAATGTGAGCGGGGTTCTACGTACTGATGCTGGAGAAACGATACCCAGGAGACAAGGGCTATTAGGGGTGAGAGCATGGTCAGCATGAGGTTCTGATGATAATGACAATAGAGATCGAATGGCAGAGACTCGTACAGCAGGGTATAGGCGTAAAAGGAGGAGGAGACTTCTACCCTGCGACTCACAAAGTGACTGCCGCAGTGGAGATGAGCAGCGTCCTCGTCACCGGCGGAACAGCGTTGATGACGGATGAGAAGTCTGCCATGATGGGTCTCTCCCGTGTGGTAGTGTCAGATGGGGAGATTGGGTTGAATCTTGTATCCAGATGAGTAGCAGAGTGAAAGGTAGAAGATTGTGTTCATCATATATCCGGATGATGATGACGCATGGTCTGACACTTTTTACGTAACACCTCCGCATTGTTGACATGCCTGTCCTAACAAGCTAAATTGATGTATCTCATACATTCTACCTAAATGATCATGAGCAACGACAGAATCGCGAAGATGATAGACTCGCCCATCGTTGACTCTTCGTCCGGATCCAGGTCTGCACTGGACGAAGTGCCGCATGAGTTCAGGGGCTATCAATTGCGTCACAAGCCGTTCGCTTCCCATCCCCCCGCTTCAGGTTGGAAGGAGGGAGATGAGCCCGGTACGTTCAGGTTGAAGCAGGACTATACTCTGATATTCGTTGTGGATAAGCAGAAGGGGAAGGTAGCTTTTGATTTGTTCATGTTTGGTTGGGTGCAGATCCTGACCATCATGTGTACAGGTTTTGCTGGGTTACAAAAGACGTGGTATGGGAGTTGACCTGTGAGATGTGATCGACATTGGCGATGCAGTGCTATTCACTGACATGTTGGGGACTCTTAGCTATAACGGGTTCGGCGGCAAAGTGGAAGATGGCGAGGAAATACACCAATGTGCTGCACGTGAGCTTGAAGTGGGTTATATATCACTCTGTGGACATGATTGGGAATTGCAAGGCTTATATTGAGAATGCAGGAAGAGTCTGGTCTTAGACCCAAACCTGGTGGCCTTTACTACAAAGGCTGCCTGATCAGTGCCCGTCCTCAATCTGCCAAATTGAACAGCCCGGCATGCATCATCAAGATACATTTCTTCGCTTGTGTCGCTTGGTTCGGGCTGCCTATCCCGTAGGTTCATCCTTAGCTCTGTTCGAGTGTGCCGCTGACGAGTAACCTCAGAACTGAAGAGATGATACCCGAATGGTTCGATATATCAGAGGGATTGCCGGTCCATCAGATGGTGAGCTTTAGCTGATCATGAGTCTATCACTGACTCGGTTGTATTGTCGACGCAGTGGCCAGAAGCATCGTTCTACCTCCTACCAGTCCTTCAATCGATCCAGGACGATCAACGTGAAGACCTGTTCCTATCTCGAATAGATTACGAATACATGCGTCTGTCAGATGCACCTACTTCCCTACCAGCGCTCGACGGATCTACTGTACGCAGGTCTCGACCCTGGCAAGATGAGGAGGAGCCAGATTTTGGCGAGTGTCTTAGTGATTGGTGGATGTGCTTTGCATCGTCAAGAGGGCAGATTTCAGGCTAGAAAAAAAAGATGCATGTCTTTCACATATTCTACGTTTGAAACTTTGTTCAACTCTTCAATCCAATTCTTGATTCTGAAGACGACATCTTAGGCGTACAGACTGAGGCGGAGAGAGGTCAGTGACTCGTTCGAGGGGACATTAAAAACCACCACTTACTCGTCATCATCCGCTTCATTTTGGAAGCTGGCTCCACCTTCTTGCGCTTGACCACTCTCGGGGAACTTGAAATTGTTGCCAAAGGATCTCGATTGTTGCAGGGTTGTACTGAACATCTCGTATCGACGGATGTCGGCATCAGATACAGATCGTCGAGCAAATCGCATAGCCTGTTTGATCGTTAGCAATTGTCTCGTATCATTCAGGCTTGGGGATCACTCACCTCTTCGAAGTGGTCACTGCGTTAAGGTAGAAGGTCTGTTAGCCATATGACAATAAACGAGGAACAACAACTTACACTGTGATAGACGGAACCTCATCCTCATCATTGTCAGCGTCCATAAGATCGACGTCACCTCCTTCAGCTTCAGCTTTCTCTTTTCTTTCTCTTTCCTTGCGCACGTCAGCTTCGATACTAGCTCTGATAGCGAGTTTGGCGGCACGTTGACAGATCTCGGTAAGATCGGCACCGGAGAATCCGGCGGTACTCTTGGCAAGGAAATTGAGATCGACTCCAGGGTCGATGGGTGATTTTCGTAGAGTAGCTTTGAGGATGGACAATCGAGAAGTCTCGTCGGGAAGGGGGATATAGATGAGCTGTGAGGTTATCAGTATATACAGTGTTCACGAAGGATTGAAAGCGAACGTACCTGATCAAGACGACCAGGTCTCAGTAGAGCAGAATCGATTTGGTCGGGACGGTCTGATGTCTGGGTCAGCTTTGTCGCGGTGAGAGATGTGAAAGTTGCTCACTGGTAGCTCCGATGATGAAAACGTCTGTAACGCTAGTGTCAGCGGGGACAGCGAACAGGATGGGATAATCACTCACTCTTCTTGGCATTCATACCATCCATCTCGGTCTGATCGAAAGAGTCAGCTTTGATCGATTGCTTACACAGGCGCCACTCACCAAGATCTGGTTCAAGACACGGTCACTAGCACCACCGGCATCACCGCCGGAACCACCTCTGGACTTGGCGATGGAGTCCAACTCGTCAAAGAACATGACACAAGGAGCAGCAGCTCGAGCCTTGTCGAATACGTCTCGTACATTGGCTTCGGATTCTCCAAACCACATCGTGAGGAGCTCAGGACCTTTGATGGAGATGAAGTTGGCTTGACATTCGTTGGCAATGCTACGGGGGTGACGTAAGCGATGACATTGTGGATAAGAAAGATATAAACACTTGCGCCTTGGCTAACAATGTTTTACCAGTACCAGGAGGACCATAGAAGAGAACACCCTTCGAAGGAGACATACCATACTTGAGGAACTTTTCTGGGTGCTCGACAGGGTATTGAACAGTCTCTTGTAGTTCTCTCTTGACTTTGTCCAAACCTCCGATATCGTCCCAGGTGGTGGTAGGGATTTCGACGACAGTTTCTCGAAGAGCAGAAGGGTTGTTGACACCGAGGGCGAATCGGAAGTTTTCCATGGTGACACCGAGAGAGTCGAGAACTTCAGCGTCAATGGTATCTTCGTCGAGATCGATGAGGTCCATCTTTTCTCTGATTTGCTGCATAGCGGCTTCGGAACAGAGAGATGCCATATCAGCACCGACATAACCGTGTGTGTCAGCAGCGATCTGTTCGAGATCGACGTCGTCGGCAAGTTTCATGTTCTTGGTGTGGATTCGGAGGATTTCAAGTCGACCAGTAGGATCAGGGATACCGATGTCAACTTCTCGATCGAATCGACCGAATCGTCGAAGAGCGGGATCGATAGAGTTGGGTCGGTTGGTGGCAGCCATGACAACGACGTTGGAACGAGCTTTGAGTCCGTCCATGAGGGTGAGGAGTTGCGATACCACTCGTCTCTCGACTTCACCGTTGGCTTTCTCTCGTTTAGGGGCAATAGAATCGATTTCGTCAATGAAGATGATAGAAGGACTGTTCTTTTCAGCTTCCTCGAAAGCTTTTCTAAGATTTGATTCAGATTCTCCAGCCATCTTAGACATGATTTCGGGACCGTTGATGAGGAAGAAGAAAGCACCGGTCTCATTGGCGACGGCACGAGCCATCAGGGTTTTACCAGTACCGGGAGGACCGAACATGAGGATACCTCGAGGAGGTTTGATACCGATGGCTTTGAACAGTTGTGGGTGTCGTAGAGGGAGTTCGACGAGTTCTCGGATCTACAAATTACTATGAGCTATGTGGGCAAGAGGAGATATGACGAGGTGCACGTACCTGAGCCAGCTGTTTTCTACAACCACCGAGATCGTCATAGCCTACCGCATTCAAGTTGGCTTCTTCCGCTTCCCTGTCAATTGGATCGCCTTCTGTGTGAATAACCTGTTGCGGCGGAAATTGTGTCAGCTGGATGCAGAAGAAGGTAGAAATTGAACATACCGTATCAGAGGCGACAATCTAGCGAGTAGCGTAAGTCAGCAAGACCTTCTTTGCACGAGTTCAGCAGACTTACACAATATGGCGAAGGATCTACTTCTACCACCTTGAAATCGACAGTTCTCATACCACCTCTGACCTGGAAGACGTCGCCTAGTGGGGATAGATTTTAGCATCTGAATTTCTGCAGAGTAACTCAACATACCTTTTCGGACAGGTCGATAAGCTTCCAGGAAGTATGGTCGAAGGTAGACATCGAACAGATTCCCAGAGAGGCCTAGGAAATCGTGAGTATGAGAAGGCCGAGTTTGAGTATGAGATACATACCTTCGATCGAGTCAGCAAATGGAAGGACGTGGATTCTCTTTCCATACTTGATGTCATTGGCAGGAGAAACGTGGACCAGATCGGCGAGCTTGACAGCACAGTTTCCACGAGCGACTAAATCGATCATCAATATTCATCGACGATCCCACGTGATGAGAATCGGACGCACCTTTGTTCATTGCAATCTTTCCTTCCTCGATGTCATCCTGACTCAAACAGATAAGGACGGTGTCTCTTCTGAGTTTTCCTCGAACTGTCAATCGCAGATCGTCAGCTGGGAAACCTCAAATGAAGGGTTCAGACTCACCAATAACGGTGTCACCTCTATCAGTGGTGTTTGATCAGCGCCAGCTCCATATGATGGTGTAAGATATGCGCACCTGAAAAGACCAAGAGCTTCCATGGTATTCGGGTGGAGGATGGCAACACTGTTGTCCTCTTGAGGACTTTCCTCGACCATAAGTCGGTTGGGTCTGTACGTGGGAGTCTTGAGTAAGCGCGGGGTTCGGTGGCAACGGAAGGAAAGCACTTACGAACGCTTCTGCCTAAGAATGGCAGTGGCGGTAGAGTCATCGGTGATGGGCTGGAACGACATCAGCAATGAGTTCGGTTCGTTATGAAGAAGCATGGGTGAGGAGCGAAGGAAGATATCGAAACGCTGACAAAGGTATCGAAAACTCACCTTGGAAGGGTCTTCGGCCATGTTGGGATGTGTTTATGAAAGTGAGGAGACGCTAGTAGTGAATTTGAGAGTGAGTATGAGATGCTACTGGATGACAGATGAGTAAGATGTGAGATGAGAAGAAGATCATGGAAGAGAGCGGACTAAGGTTAATCGTGGATCACAGTATTCACTTTAACACGTAGGATCAGATACGATGACGAAGTGGGTCCGATCTGGGCGCCACGTGGGGGTGGTCAGGAGCCATTGCGGACATCCCCGCCGCTGCTTCCGATTTAGTCGCCACCATTCGCCACGTAGTATACACTCCACCCACTTAACACCCGCGTCAGCTTCACCGCCACACTCAATACCTGTTACTATGGTATATATATACCCTGTGCCAGGTTGTAGACAAAGACGTCTCGAATTCAATACTAAGCATGGAGATGAGACGCTTGTCCGAGACAGACACAAGGAAGGGATACATACACTAATTCGATACGCATCTATATGTATGTACAAAGTCATTTGTCGGTATGGAAAAGGAGAAACGATGGACATATTGAGCATTGTCACGCACGACATACATACATAGGGTGTCATTGAGTTTGTGCATATGCAGGGAATTGAACAATATCTTGGGTATCATCCTGCCTGTACATGTACAGGTATCGTCTAGCTCTGTATGATACATAACAAAGATAATGCACGTGTACGGCACCATATATCTCTTGGACATGAAACACATGTCCATGCCAAGTATACAATTCGAGACGTCTTTGGCTACAACATGGGATACCATAGTAACAGGGTATATATCATAATATAGGGGATAGGGTGGGGGGATATATAAGGTAGAGGGGCAGACGCGAGGAGTAAGTGGGTAACGTATACAACGAATACTACGACGCTGCTACGGTGACTGCCGAATGAGGTGGCGATGACGATGAAACGGTCAACTGGACCGGTATGTTTCAGGTTGAAAAGAAGGAACGATGACATGGCGATATTATGTAATGTGACGGTGGGGAAAAAATACATAAACAACGCGGTGTTCCGCTCACCCTGCTCACCCTGTTCACCCTGTCACACCAGAGCACATTATTCCCATAGCGTGTTTGCTTTTTGTTTTCCCTCCTGCATACATCCTCATCCTCGTTTCATGTCACTCTGGTCACGATACACACCCACTAGCGAAGAGATTCCCGATTCTCTTGGCTTAGCTCTGTTTTCTCTCTCACACCCTTTTCCATACTCCTGATTGTTCACCCGCACTGACCCTTTTGCGAGCTGTGTTGTTACGTCTCCTTGTTACCATGTATCATGTTACCGCACTGATCGTTTTATTGTATCTGTGTGTGTATGTGTGTGCACTGATCTTTCTTTTCTTCACTCTCCCTCTCCCCCTTGTTCTCTCTTGCATCGTGTATCCTTCATCGTTCGTTGTCCATTGTTCATCGATCAATTCCATTCCTTCTCATTGCATCGCATCGTTCTTTTCATTTCTCATCTCTCTGTATCCCACCTCGCTCTCATTCCCACTTGACGACCTTGCACCGACTCATACTCACTTACGCATCCCCACTCGCTATCGCTACCAACGCTCGTTCACTCATCCACTGACTATCAACCCATCACTCAACGTCCTTTGGCAGGTCCACACCACACCTCAAGCGCATTGATATCCTATCCCCATCATATATAAAACCAACAAAACCCTTCTTGCTTTACCTCCCCCTCGTTATTGATTACTTCACTCCGGATCGACCACTTCCAACTCATTACAGTCCTTACGTTTATACGACAAGACGAACAAAATGAAATTCCAAGTCCTAGCCCTCGCTGCCACCACCCTTGTCGGCCTCTGCTCCTCCGTAGCTGCCAACACAACCCCTCGACAGCCTCGAGGGGATAACTACGCTGCTTCCCTCGAAGCTCGAGCTTACTACCTCAAAGCTCGTCAAGACATCGCCAACAACGCCACGACCGTTGATCCAACAACAATTGAAGACTGCGAAGAGGACGTCGAAGATGACAGTGCTGTCGTTTCCGATCCTTCTGCCCTCGCTACTGTCAACTCTACCGCATCAGCCGGAAACTCCACCACCGTCCCTGAGGAGGACGAGTATGAGGACGAGAACAGTGACTCCGCGGACGATGAAGACGACCTGCCCTACTGTGATGAGCTCGAAGGTGAAGAAGAGGAGAGTGACGGTGATTCATCTACCGCTGTCTCGTCTTCGGCCACTCCTTCCGCTACTCCTTCACAAATCGGTGCTGTTCAAGCGGCCGCTGCCCCGTCCGCCGATGCTTCCAGCGGTGATGAGTCTTGTGGTGGAGTAAGTACCCTTATCCTTTCCCATTGTAGTGATTGTGATATTGACGACTTCATCTTCCAGGTCACCACCGTGTACGTCACTGTGACCGCTGACAGTGACGCCGCGTCCACTCAAGCTGCCGCTACCTCCCAAGCCCAATCTATCACCAATGTCGCTGCTGTTGCCGACCCCACCTCATCGGCATCATCTTCCTCTGCTACTGCTGATCCCGAGGACGATGAAGAAGATCTGGAAGAAGAGGATGACGGTGAATACGTGAGTCAGAGAGTATCTTTCCCGCACTTCCAGGCTGACCAGAATTCTAAACAGGATGACTGTGAGGAGGAAGAGGACGAAGACCTCGTATCGGCCACCGCAACCTCTGCTGGTTTCTCAGTCACTGCCTCCGCCACTGCCGTACCCACCAACAATGCTATCGCTGGCAACAGCACCGCTACACCTGAAGACGATGAAGAGTGCGAGGAAGAGGATGATGAAGTGGTCAGCTCATCAACGTAAGTGCTCTCATAGGCCTACCTCCGAACTACCAGCTCATGCTGCGCTACATCACCAGTCTGACTTCCGTCGAGTCCGTCCCTACCGAGTCAGCCATTGCCAACGTCACCACTGCTACCACCAACTCTACCTCTGCCTCCACCTCTGAATCAGTGTCTGCGACTGTATCCGTTACCGAAAGTGCCACCGACGACGCTTCCTCTACCGTTTCTTCAACCGAAGAAGCTTTGGCCACAGAAACCGCTACCGACTCTGCCACTGTTTCTTCCAGCCAGGAGGCTTCGACATCTGCGACTGAAGCCGTCACCGAAGAATCTACCTCCACAGCCGCCGAGGGTGTCACCATCACCGCTGAAGACGCCACCGCTACCGAGACTCCAGTTGGCAAGAGGCGAATTTCATTCTGGTAAATTCAGTTTCCAAATGATAATGCTCACATCACACATACCCTTCTTCTGGACAATATCCTGGTTTCATTCTTATTCCCTCACTGTATATACACCATAGTCTGGCACAACGCGCTAGCCGCTCTCTGAAGGTCGCTTAAATCAGTTCGCATAGATTGCAATGATTTACATGCATTAATGATCGAATATAATGAATGATACATGGTCGCAGAAACTATTTACAACTCTATCAATCGATAGAGCTTCTTGCATGGCCTATCCGCAAGTCGCTCGGCATCCATCGACAGCTGACCCCATGAGAGATTGGAAATCAGTCTCATATCTATCTTGATGTACAAATAGCAAGAAAACTCACTGCCACCGCCTCTAAGATCACCCATCGTCATAAAACCACCTCCCCCGCCATTTCCTCGGCCTCCCCCTCCTGATCCACCTCCCCCTCCCCCTCCACCTGAGCCACCGCCACCACCACCACCACCACCACCTCCGCCTCCAGGTCTTCCAGATCCATGATTGTTATTGTTCGACTTGGGTGGTGGTCGAATGGAAGGATCTTTCCACGAGGCCGGGTTGACGATGGGCTAGACACAGGTTGAGATCAGTCGACCATTTATCGGTGAAGCTTCGTTCTCGCACTTACACTGATCAGAGTCTCTACAAAGAGATAGAGAAGGGTGACATAATTCGAAGCTTGCTGAGTGATTCTACTGGTCAAGGGTTGAGAACCGATAGTACCAGAAGACGAGATATAATTGGATTTTGCGCTTGACATGGTTTAGGTCGAATCCGTCAGACCTTGCAGGATGCTATATGGAGGAGAGTGACATGCAGCGGCTGAAGTGGATTAGTTGATAGATAGCGAGAAGTATATATGTATGATTGGGTGGCGAGTGGATGGTGATGAAGGGATGAAAGGATGAGAAAGTGATTACAATCGATGAAATGGGTCATGGCTCAACTTGCGTCAAACAACAACAACAACAAACATCATTCACCATTCCTCTCAACATCTTTCATACCACTCAGTTCCTCATCCGGCAAACCATCTCAACATCTTTGGCAGGTCATTCACGTCGTCCAGTATCACCTGTTCCAACAACTCATCCTCATCTATACATCAACGACACGAACCGCACGGTGCCCCTTCCCAACACCCAACCATAAACATCTACCCTTCTCAACCACCGTACCTCTGTCTCTCGCCAATCTGATACCAAGCAAGGTATCGATCATATGCATCAGTACAGCATAGAACACTTGAGACTCCGAGACGCAGTATATCACAGTAATCTCAAAAGATGATGGTGGGGAAGCCGGTCAGTATCCTAATCATCGTTGACCATCGGATCGTCTACCCTCGCTGAAACCTATCCTCACAGCTTTCTCGAAAGCTGGTCGTGCTGGGGGATGGTGCTTGTGGGAAGGTGCGTCGCTGAAATCTTACTTCCCAGTTGCTGACAAGAACTCTGCTTGCGCATGAGTAGACATCCCTCCTGACGGTGTTCACTAAAGGTAAGTCTGTTGGGAAACCTCACCGAGTTACGGGAACTGACATTCCTTGTAGGCTACTTCCCTACGACGTAGTGAGTAAACTTGAGTCTTCTATAAGCTTTGTGCTCATCCACCAACTTGTGAATAGTGAACCAACCGGTCAGTCGTTTTCCCAAGGCACCTTGTCGAGATGAGCTTCGCTAATCATCCTTCATCATTTAGTTTTCGAGAATTATGTGGAGATGATGCAGGTAGACGATCAGACGGTTGAACTGAGTCTGTGGGATACTGCCGGTGGGTCCTTCAGCATGCATCGAGAGAGGCTTTTCTAATATAAATGCACAGGTCAAGAAGACTTTGATCGTCTGCGCTCGCTCTCCTACGCCGATACACATATTGTCATGGTATGCTTCTCGGTAGGTGACTCTCCATGATTCCCCATGTATGTGCCGTCAGCTTACAACTCGGCTAGGTGGACTCTCCTGTCTCATTGGAAAATACAGAATCAAAGGTGGGTCTCCGGGATAGTACACATATCAATGTTTAGGTCTGACAGACGATGCACAGTGGATACACGAAGTCAACGAGTTCTGCCCCGGAGTGAAGATTATACTGGTCGGTGAGTTAAATCTCAAACCTCTTACTTGAAATCCCGCTGACGCCTTGCACAGCTCTGAAATGTGATCTGAGGGAAGATCCAGCGATCAAGGAGAAGCTTGCGCAACGATCTTTACATCCTGTAACATACGACGAGGGGTTATCGGTCGCGAGAGCGATAAGAGCTAGTAGATATCTCGGTGCGTTCGACATCGTCGACCTTTGCCTCAGCTGATACATCTCCCTAGAATGCTCCGCCAAGCATAATCGAGGCGTACAGGAAGCAATCTACGAAGCAGCACGGGTTGCGATAGGTAGTCGCCCAAAAGGTGGTGGGGGCAGTGGTACCACTGGCAGGATACGAGGCAGTGGGTGGAGAGAAGGGCGATGTGTGATTCTGTAACAGAACGAACTATACATTCTACCTGGTATCATCCTATAATATCCGTTCCGAAGTCGATATCCATGTATGTATATAGCTTGATAACAACATCGAAACCCGAATGTTTATTCCAGGGTTGTACCGTTGGGTGTAGCTTAAAAATAGCAAAATCAAAATAATCCGTAATAATCGCGTTCATCATCATTCATTCTATCATTTCGAACCATTGTTTATATATCACCTAGCACCCATCTACGCATCTCGACCTATCCCTAATCACTTGTACATAGCTGTTTCACCCTCATCATCCGCTCTGCGTCAACTCATCGTGTATAGTCGTATATCCAAGGAAAATTCTGAGACTACCTGAGTTGTATCGGGGTGCTGAGCAACCTCGTGAGTAATCCTGTTCTTTCATCCTGAATCCTTTGACTGCGTATCGGAGATCTCTACGCTTCATACGTTCCAGATGCCCCTATCCTCTCTCCCATGCTATGCAACTGCGAACATAGAAGCACCGTGCAGCAGTACTCATGCGAAGAGACTGCAAGGGAAGTTTTCTCCAGCTGATGCATATGCTCTCTAGCTTCAGTCATTTGCATTTCAGTCTTAGCGAACGAATGTCCTCCTCTTGTAAATTTACAAAAGCTGTCAACGCGTAATCATCTCAGTCTGGGTCACTGAGACGCCCTTGGTAGTCTAAGCTCGAACATTGTCGCTCTGAGGAGCCTTCTGTCTGGATGATCTAACATACTTCTTCAGCAGAGCCGAAAACCTCCCATGATCTCATCAATGTCAATAACCACCTTGTAATGCCCTCCGAGGATTCCAACACGTTCAAACCTCGACGACTGTCTCGTGAATGCCAAAATCAAGGACGTTTGAGCAAGTCCAACATGGTACTCCCCACTTCGAGATCCGTCTCAGACTCGTATACCTCCTCCCTCAGTCCTTCATCTCCCATCGCTCATACTAATTTCTACTCCCCTCGATCACGCTCACCCTCTCCATCTAGACTTCAAGGGCCCGATCTATCGAAATACTCTCATCCTCATTCAAACTCGAGAAGGCGGGCCTCCTCGAGCCGTACAGCGATCATCCGCTATTTCAAACCGTATCTCACGCCTAGAGTCATTGGATCTCTCTTCCTTTGGATGATCGCTCTTTGGATGATTCACAGCTTCATTCCCCTACCCATACCCCGTCTAACCAGTCCGGGCTCCTCCAAAGCAAACGCCGCGGACCATCATCTATCCAATCTCTTCCCTCAGCCACCCCTGAGAGCTGGAGATGACCTTTTAGACTCGGTAGATCCTCGTTGGCGACCTTTTGAACCACTCTCTCCTCCGGACCCTCCATTTCCTAGACTTCGACCAACACGATTCTTGCCATCTCGTTGCCTCGAGCAGTGGTTTGCTGACGGAGAGACATTATGTGGTAAAGGAGAGATGGGAGATGAGGAGACATTAGATGCCACTTGGTTATGGGTGAATGGCTCTGATCACCGTTGGCAGGAAAGCATGTTACATTGGCGTCAGAAAGAAGGGGTCTACTCGCCTGAGCATCATTTCCGGTGAGCAACCTTTCGCTGGAAGAATATAGAATCCAGTGGGCTGATTTGTCATAGCGAGCAAAACGAGTTGGTACACTCGATGCGATCCGTTCTTGATGCTTTACCTGGACGTCTTTCAACATTCCACTTGATCCTCGCGGACTACCCCTTCGAAGCTCCAAACGACTTGAGCTTGCTACCAGAGTCCATCCTCGAGGATCTCGAGCAGAAGGTGGCCTCTCACGGTGACCCACGTCACTCCCATCGGTCCCGACAGAATGATAACGATCAGAGTACTGGAAATGATACCGCCAGGTCATTCACGTCCCTCTCAGCCTCGCTCTCTGCTCATCTCTCGTCGACATGGCGAGTGGTACAGACGCCTACATGGCTGGATTTCTCTCGTCGAGATAAGACAAGCCCTTCACACCCCTTCCATCCCTTCTCATCTAATCAGTATCGAGATGCCCGAAATAAACTGGTACGGGCCGAAGCGAATTACCCCACATTGCGATATGCATCTCATTCAGAAATCTTCCACCTGCCAAGCATGGGTCGCGATGGGCTCACCGAGGAATTGGGAGAACGGGAATGGAGAGAGCGAGAATGGAGGAAGAAAGCCCTGCCATCTTTCAACTCGATGGCAATAGAAAGTCGTGTTGGCTGGCTTCCAGGACTTGTGAGTGGTTACTCGAGAGGGAATATGCTCACGTTGTGTAGGCCGATGTCACTCTATCTCTGAACGACGATTTCTTCCTGTTGAGGCCTCATGCGGTGTGTAGCTTAATCCAGAACGGGTATAATCCCCTACTGACGAAAGTCCCTAGGTGTCGGACTTTCACTCTCCACTCTACGGCTCAGTGATCCGTTTTGACCATGGTGTGAGTCTGATTTGAAGTGTTCGGTCTGGCAATGATTGACCCTCTTTCAGTACCACCAACAAGTGCGTCCTATGTTGGATAAGAATCGTTTCAACGATGCTGGTGAAGTCGGTGGACTGTATCACGCAAACTATCTCCTGTCTCAACGATTCCCTAGGCGGTTGAGACCTTACTTCGCTCATGTACCTAAAGTGATCACTCGGGGGCTACATCACGAAGCCAGTCTCATCTTTAAAGAAGCTCTAGCCGAAAGTAGCCAAAGGCGATTCCGAGAAATGATGCTTGGTGAAGGTGATATACAGATGCAGTGGTTGTTGACCTCTCTAAGGGTGAGTGAAAGTCATCAAAGGGTGGCACTGACGGGCGCAGGTCGAACGATGGCGAGAAGCTTTGCTCTGGACATACGTCGTCGCCAATCTCGGTACGCTCGGCGAATCACCCGACACGTGGGATCATCTGGCCAGAGCAGAGTTGAAAGATATGTTTGGTCTCAACGACGATGACGACGACGTAATCAAGATCGAGGTTCATCGAGGCGAGCGATGGACATTGGAACCCGGTCGAATGGCTAGGGCTTTTGAACAGGCCGGGTGGGAAGCACCAAAGGCGACTGATTTCCTATTCTGTAAGTGCTCATCGGTCGTACTGTAGCTAAATCCAATCAGCTTCCATGGACGGACATATGCCTCCTATTCTCAAGGCAGGGACAGATCCTTCAGCCAACGACAAGTGTGTGTTGGATCTGGATCGATGTTTTGGATCTTTCTGGTCAAGAGAGGAGGATGTACCTTCTGGCGATATGTTCAAGCGACTTACTTTCCAATATCCTGAATGTGGTGATTGTCGTGAGTCATGACTCTTCCATCCGATCGATCATGCAACTAAGCGCTCGTTGCTAGTACTCATGGCATTGGTAACTGCCTCCGGACCATTGGGACTATCTGCATTCTTCCCTCCGAAAGGAACGACCTTTGAAACTGCACTACTGTCTCCCGGCCAATCTTACCCAAGATATCTACCCCCACCTCATCTGCCGCTCACGCCGACATGGCACGAAGCCGACTTTTCCTTGGAGGCAGTCATGTCGACGACCGCTCTGCCCGGTGAAGCGGTGGACTTAAGAGAATATACCATGAAGCTACTTTCACGATATCAATACTTGTCTGGTAAGTGGCGAATACTTCAGACGTCACTCATGCTGATGAGTTGCCGTTTCAGCAAAATCTGAATCGCACTTCCACATGCTCAAATCCGCCGAACACGCTCACAGGGTCTTCAAGATGATACAAGACAACCCACGAGTCAGCATCTTGGGGTTGAATGATGATATAGAACAAGATTATGACGAGGTCAAGGGAATCATGCTGGACTGGTTTACTCTGAGATGGCCAAGGAAAGCCGTATGGGAGCGGGGCTGGGATCCTGTGAAAGACAAGCTGGAGGAATGAGCTTTGCTATCAATCTGTATTTCTGTCATCATTATGCATTGCATTGCGTCAGTTTCACAGAATGGTTCTAGTAATACTGTGACAGACTGCATGCATGAGATCATTTACATTTGCGGGGTACATTAAAAATAAGGAGGGAGAACTATCTATATCAATAGATGGTCATGACTCTGTCCAAAGCATCTAGCCTGGTCGAAAGGGAAATATAAATACATTAAAAAGTTCCTTTTGTCGTTCGTGGTATAATCGTTTAACATTGTTTAAGGTTGACTATATGACGAGATATCAGTCGAGATCGTAACAATGGGCAATCATTACGGATCACTCACAATAACTACCCAGGTCGTAGCCGCTTTTACCTTGCATCCAACCGTTACAGAATTGGTGAATGTAGTCGAGGTTGTTTTGGGCTGCACATCGACCTTGACCGGCAGCAGCGGTAGCGGAGCCGATGGTGAGACCAGGTTGCCAGCCGTTGTATGATCCGATAGCCTATTGATTGATGGTCAGCCCGTTCAAAATGTGACTGGTGGAAGAATCAGTCACTCACAGTAAGCACGTTGCCTCCATGAGCTTGGATCAGGTTAGAGAAGAGCTATTTAATGTTGATCAGTACAAACTCATATCGATCTCTATTCTTACATACCTCGGCAGCTCGTCCGATGTTGAAATCAACGTCGTAACAGCTGAGATAAAAACCTTGTCAGTGATAAACTCTCACGACATCTAAGCTGTATCACTCACTTTCCACCAGGAGCACCACCACAGTTGACTTGAGCCAATTGCATCAAACCGGCTTCTCCGTTACCGCCGGTAGCAGAAGGGTTGCAAGTGGATTCTTGCATAGCGAATGAAGCGAGCATGATACCTTTGACTGAAGAGGTGATCATGTGTCAGTGGCTGCTGGCTACTTTTGAGGCTCAAGATACTCACCTCCGTATTGAGCGGCGTATTGGTTGAATTTGTCGATGTAAGGTCCACAAGGAGCAAAGACTCCGTCCGCGGAAAGCTCAGCAGCAATCAACTGATCGGCAGTGACCATAGGAGGGGTCCAACCTGAACCATCGACACCACAGTTGAGCCATCCCTCGGCACCGTTGGGAGAGCTGGAATCGGCGTTTGAAGGACCACAAGTGCTGAGTGATATTGTCAGCTTCAGACCGACTCGTTCAAGCAAATGGAACGAGAGTACGCACCCATCCACCACGCTCAAGATACTTCCTATGATACCCGAGCCAGAGTTGGAATCAGGAGTAGAAGCAGGGGCCCAAGCAGAGGTAGAGGCAGGAGCTTCTGACCAGGCCGATGACTATAAATACGGAGATAGATTGCCTTGTCAATTGATTTTCTGAATCATTTTCGCAGCACGAGGACACTCACTTGAGGTTGACTCCAAGCTTGGTTGTTATCCACATTGCTCTCAGTGGCGGAAGCGACTGAAGAGACAGCGGAGGAAGAGGTTGCGACGGAAGCAGCAGCAGAGAAGGAAGTGGTAGCAGCTTGACGAGGTCGACATTGCTGACCACCTCGTTTCTTGACGGTCTTCTTGATCGCCTTCTTCGCTTGAGCGTGGCCGGCGTTGTCCTTGGGGGAGAGGATGGCTCTAGGAGTGTTCTCACCTCGTTGGATGTTCTGAACGACATTGCTGATCCGACGGTGTCGAAGGTGAGGAGGATGGGGTGAGTGGGCGGACGCAGAGGTCAAAGCGAGGAGGGGAAGGAAAGAGGCAACGAGGGTGATGGTTGATGGTAACATCTTTGAATGAGGGTTGTTGTTGGATTGACGTAGTTTCAATGGGGTGAGGTGCAATATATCTTGGTAAGGTTAAAGAGTGAATACAGTTGGAGATTGATGACAACCTGGCTGTAGGAATGGGTGAGTGATGGGTTGGATTAGTAAAAGGGAGCAACGTTGTGAATATGAGGTTATGATGTTATAGGAAGGGGTGTGAGATGGGGATGAGGGAGAGTGCGAGTGAGGGTGAGAGTGTGCATTGACATGAGCTCACCTGAACTAAGAGAAGCGGAGAATGGTTGGAGCTGTGTGTTGGGTTGTGCTTTGTTCGTTCTTTGGGGGGCTTTTATTTAATTCGTTAATCCGTTGTTCGTTATTGGTTGTTTTGCTGTTGGTTGTCCGTTTCAGCTGAGAGGTAAATGCGCAAGGAAAGAAGGGAAAAGGGAGAATGACAAAGGAGTGTGTGGTCGTTATTGCGTTTTGTTTTCTTCAAAGTATTGTGGATGTCGATTTCGTTTACTCTTCCTGTTGGCGGCCAAGTGATGCGAGACTAGGCTGGTCAGTGGTTCATAGTACGAACAAATACAGATTCATGTATGTTATACTAGGATGATAAGAGTGAGCATGAGGGGAGGTGGGACATAAGAGGAAAGGAGGTCAGTGCGGGAGAGAAAGGGAGTGTGAGATCCAAGCGGCCAAGGTGAACGGCATCCATCATCGTATCCTTTTCCTATCCTGTCCTATTCTTGGTTGTTTGTTTGGCATGTTGATATTTCATGTCAGACCGAACCAGTCTAAGCGCCAAGCCCTCGATTATCCCATAAACGTATAAGTTACATACAGTACAGCCGCATAGCAAAAAGGTCAAAGCATGTCACTGTTTCCTGCTGCCCTGGTCTATTCGGCACAGAGGTGTTTAGTGCACTCTGTTGTCATGTCATGTCCTCGGACAGGTGAAACGAAAGGGTAAAATAACAACAGGAGTAAACAATCACAACGCCCATTACCCTGACCCACACCTCCCACACCTAGCAACTCATGCACAAGAGCAGTCGCGTGTGATTTTACATCTTTCCCATCTTGATTTCACAAGCCATGGCATACGAGTAGCATCGCATTGCCGTAATCACATGCTGTTGTCCATGTGATCTTGAGCACCGTTTCGATTAGCTTGCATATCGCTTCCAATCGCTTCATTTGTATGCTCATGCAGGAATATCATTACTCTGTGACATAGATGCACATAGTCACCCTCAGGTGTCATCTATCGTGTCTACTACAATTACAAGAACTTCATCCAGCAATGAATGAATGGTCTTACAAAATTCAACCTAATTAGTTGCTGCACAAATATAAACATACAAAGAATGTCCTCCATGACTCCCCTCAAAGCTCTTTGCATAATCATATCAATCTTCAAATTGTCCCTCGTCTTCTTCTTGCTCTGAGACTTTTGATAGTGGTGTCGGACTGTGACGTCCCATTTCGCTTGGCGAAGGCAAGAGTGCTTTTCCCTCCTGTTCAGCGATCGTAAGCGGATTCGGGCTGGGTGATTCAGGTGAAAGCGGTTCTCCTCCGGTTGGTTGTGGACTGAGAAGGCCAAGATCGATTGGTTCCCCGAACCCTCCTCCTGAAGACAATCCGGGGAAGAAATTCTCATCCAACATCATCCGTTGGGCTAGAGAACCAAAATCGAGAGTTTCGGTATCACCGGCTGACAGCGGAATCATGAAATCGGAGAAATCGGTAGTTTGAGGTAGAGGACTTGGCGGAGGTAGATGAGCACGTCGTTCACGCTTGACCCGAGGGGTACCTTCAACCTTGAGACGTTGCATAGTACCGTCGATGAGGTCTCGCGAAGCAGTAGACATGCCGGTAGTCTGAGGGGTCAGAGCAGCTTTCGCAGCAGCCCGACGTTCTCGAGCAGCGGCTTCTTCGGCTCTAGCTCGGTTTTGAGATCGACAGAACTGTGGGGAAGGCATCAGCACCGAAGGGTATTCGCTTGGACAATCCTCATACTCACTCTATAAGATGATGTGAACGTTCTGAATATTCCAAAGAAATCTTGACTCTGTAGGGGTCTACCCATCTCTTCGCCTTCACCATAATAAGTCTCGACCTCTCGCAACTCCTTATCAGCTCCGATTATACCATCTCTAAGATCTTGTAGTCGTTCTTCAGCAACAGCAGAGAAACGGAACATCTTCTTGGTATACCCATCCACGCCTTCTTCGAAGTTGTTTCGTAGAGAGTCTCGGATCTTTCGGATCTCGTCGAGCATGTGTTTCGACGTGGCTTGCATATCGGCATAATTGACTGGCAGACGAGGTGTCAGTAATCTGATACTGACATGTCCATGGCTTACTCACCTCGAGACGCTTCAGCTGGCTTTGTCAATTCGTCCAGGAACCCATCGAGATGAGGGAAATGTTGAGAGACCGTTTTCTCAAGGAAATGCAGCAAGTTCCCACCACCGCTGGATTTGGTATCGACAAGCTATAGCATGGCCGTGAGCTTGATCATTCTTGCTCTTCCACAGATGACTTACTCTGTTGATACTAGCAATCTTGAATCCGAAAGCCCCACCGGCAAAGTTGGTACCATTGAGGTAATTTCCCATCGTGAGAATGACGTTGAGCAATTTCTGGAATCGTTCGGCATGACGGAGATCATGACAAGCGCTTTTGAGGATGGAGAGACTCTGGATTGTGTGTCAGCGAGTGGGATATTGGGCACCATAAGAGCGGTATTGTAACACACCTGCTCAAGTAGATCCATGTTCTGGGCGAAGCGCACTTCGAATAACATTCCTTTGACTCTGTCGTTCAGGTGAGGAAGTTGAATCAGGCGGACCATCAATCGGTCAGCAGGATGGAGCAGCTCCAATTCCGATTCGGTATCAGCGGAATGAGTGAGAAGTTTCCCTCGCTGCAAAAGTATGAAGTGAGCAAAACTCCTTTTACACCTGCCAGATCACTCACGTCATCGTCATTCGGTAAAACACCTTGAAGCTCGTGTAAGAATGTTTCCGTACAAAGCTCGCTGCTGAAATTGGCGATAGCTTCCGAAAGTCTCTCGGGGTCTTTGAAGCTTTTCGCAGTCGAACCAGCCATGAGAATTTCTGCGAGGATTGTCAGCAACAGGTCTTGAATCGCTCAAAAACACTTACCAATTCTTTTACGATGATCGGGCGCGAGAACACTCTGCAACTCCGTTTCTTTGCGTTTCTCTGTCAAGTACTATTAGCTAGAGTTTCGGTCTGGATGCATAGCGAGAAACTCTGTGCACTCACTGACGGCATCATAGATGATTTCCTTTGCTTTGAACTCGTCTTCCATCTCATCCCACAGATTCACAGCCTGCATCTTATCCACCAACTCACTTTCCACCTCGTCGGCTTGGCCCCATACGGTCTTCGACAATTGATTCTTGGAGACCTTCTCCCATTGGAGTTGCTTCATCTTCTTACTAGCAATCAAACCAATGTCTTTACGAGAGTCATTTGAACCGTGAAGGAGTGAGCTGATCGATCCGAGAGGTGCCCGAGCGACGGTGGGCAAGGAGTTCTGAGGTGAGATAGGGGGCGGTGGTGGTGGAGGAGGAGTGGGAGAACTAGCTGTCTTCTTGAGTGATACCCCGTCCTTGATACCTGCCAGAACGCCAGACATTCCAGGTAGTTGTGCACCAGGTCCGGCGAATGCACCAGGAGGCGGCGGGGGCGGAGGAGGTGGCGGTGGTGGTGAAGAGAAGGAACTGGTCGAAGTGCTTGCTGGAGTGCCGAACATCGGTGGGGGAGGCGGCGGTGGAGGAGGAGGAGGTGGCGGTGGGGGAGGAGGGGGAGGATAGGTTACAGCTGAAGATGATTTCTCCATTTCACCTGCGCCATCTTCAGCATCGTGACCCAAGCTACCTCTACTCTCTTCGCCTTCTTGCACGGTGGATAAATTCCCAGCATCGTCCGGCAAGATATCGTCCGAGTCCAAACCATGACGGATCGATTTGGCTCGACTGAGGACCTGCACCCTAAAGTTGTCCCGACTGCTAGGTGTACGTATCTCATATGACATGCCAGATGTATAGCCGGTACCATCAGTACGTTGTGTGAATTGACTATCTCTGCAATCTTCACCCTCAACATCGTCATCGCTGATTAGGCCAGCAGGAGCAGAGGAACTTCGAGAAAGAGCCTTGAATCGTATCTCCTCCAAGAACCGAGGGGGAAGACCTGGCTTCTTTGATTGACGATAGATCGATTTCTCTCCAACAGGAGGAGCATTGATGTCGAACGCTCTTCGAGTAGGGGTGAGATCGTCGCGCGTTCGTCCGGTACGAGATGATGATGCACCTTGGGGACGTATGGGCGACTACGCGGTAGGTCAGCGTAATCCAATAGCTATTTAGAAGAGTGCTTACCACTGAGTCCGCTCCTTTGGCTAATGTGTTCTCGATATGGGCTCTGACCCTTTCCTCCTCGGCATCCATAAATTGCGAACCGGACATGGCCTTCCTGTCTCGATGAGACTCTCTATGTGCGTTTTTCACTTCTCCCTTGGCCTGACCTCCTAAAGCAACCTTTTCCGCTTCCATCACTTCACCATCTTCATCTTCAACATCTTCTTCTGAATCATCCTCCAATATGGTGGACCCTGGTCTCACCGTTTTCCGTCGATTCTTTCCTTCCAATTTACGGATAGTCTTCTTCCTTTCCCACTGTTCGCGGAGATCGTGAATCAATTTCCTCCTGTCAATGGGACCATGGGTCATCTCCTGCACTTGCTCGAGATGATTGGTTTCACGAAGCATGTTGAATAGTTCTTGGATATATAATTCTAAATCGGCTATCCGTTGCTCGTAATCCCGCTTCATCCCTTCCATTTGATCAGTGACCGTTTCCGTAGCGGCTCTGGATCTTCTCAACTTTTCTTCCAGATCGATGACCTGGGCTTTCAATTTGCCTACTAACCCTTCATCACCGGCAGATATTTCCTCTTGCAAGCTTCGCTTTTCCTCTTGGAGTCTGGCGAGAGCTACTTTTGTGCTTTTGAGTTCTACCATGGCTTCATCCAGCCGATCCTGTTCCACAAACCTGCCGACAAGATGAGATACTGAAATTCCAAAAGCACGAGAGAAATCTTGACTGAGATCCGGCGTATCACTCATGACAATACTGGTGATCAGCTTGTCGAGAAGCTGGAAATATCGGACTTTCTCCTCTTTCTCTCCCTTAATAAGTAGAAGATGGCGAAGTGCGTTGAGAAGGTATGCACTGGCTTTTGATCCTTTGGTGGTTTGCAATAGAGCACGAAAGACGTCTTCAGGACTTCTCATCGATTTAAGCATTTCTCGATCCTCTTCATCAATCAAGTCACGACGGTCATTCTCGGCTTCAGTTTCATATTCTATGATCAACTTCATGATGTCCGGATCATTCCACTGTTTGATCTTGTGGAAAATGTTGAGGATGCCTGCGGTTTCCAGCTGAGCTCGTACCGAACACCTTGACTTGATATCCTTCCCGGACATTACACCTTGAACCAGGCAGAGCATAGTGACCTATATGGAATGTCAGCATGAACAGTGAAGGTAACGATCGCTTTCTACTTACACAATAATCCATTAGGAAGCCATCGTCCATTCCTCTCAAATCTTTACTCAACCCAACCATACTGCCCATTCTTCCTCTTCCATCGATTGTAGCTTCAAACTGCCTCAGCCAAGCGTCGAACCGACCGACTTTATACGCGAGATCAGCTACACTGGCATTGATCTGCTGTTCCAACGCGGTAAATCCTGACAAGACTAGACGTAGACCGAGACGAGGGTTTGCATCGGCATTGTAATGACAGAAGAAAACGAGGATCTCTCCTGCGATCTTGCGGCATACGATGTGAGGGGAGATGAGGGAGGAGACGATTGCATTGATCACTTGAGGTTTCTGAAAGGCATCTTGGGCACCGACCTACGTAAGGTCAGCTATGCAACAAAGGGTGTGAACTCACTTTATTGCCTAGAGATCTTCTCAAACATTTCAGTAATTCCAACTCCAAGTTTGCATCTACAGGACCTTTCCCTGTGCGATGCGTGATACCGTTAAGATAATTCGCAAGCACCACTTGACCTTGATGAGCCATGAAATTATTCATCCAGCTAAAAATCAAAACAGTCAGTCCAATCAACACACTCGTAAACACAAGATGACCTACTCTAGGGTCTCCGTCCGTAAGCTAATATCCAAAGCCTTGAGATGATCTACCGTCAACTTCCCGTCTAAAGCCTTGGTCAGATACCATTCTGCAGTCGTTCTATCCAAACTTCTAGCATCCACTCGTTTTCCTATACTCATCCTGTTCAATTCTTCCTCCTTGCGTCGAGCCACCTTTGCATTCTCGTGTCGATTTCGAGCGTCAGCCTCGACCATCTGCCATTTGGATTCGATAGGTATGGAGGAAGCGGTTTTGGCGATATTCGACACGGTGGACGATATCGAGCTTCTGGATGATATAGAAGGTACACCTTTCGGTTGAGAGGTATCCAGATCTCTACTCTCCAGTAACTGCTGGAACAGTTCTTCTATTCTCGCATCATTGGGACGAGGGAAATGAAAGTCATCTTGTCGTGGCGTGTGGGGTTGAACGAGTGAGGTAGTCGAGGTGGATGCTGTGGGTGTCGAACGACCATTCGATGAAGGGTGTGCATGTCGGCTTGAAACACTTGATCTGGCAGGAGGAGGACCATCAAAGGTAGGATATCGTCCATCTCGATTAGGACGCTGGGAGTTGATCGATGAGACTGTACGTATCGAAGCCGTTTCCGGATCTTGGAAACCATAACCAATTGCATAAGGGTGTTTAGCAGCTGGGCCACCGAGTTCTTGGGGAGTAGGGGATCGTGCCGTATTCTGAGAGACAACGGTGGGTGGTTGATATCGAATACCAGTAGATGAGGAGGCGTCAAGGACTATACCAGGTTGATTATACCTCACTCCTCCAGCTGCATCTGCGGTTGACCTTTTCGACTGACCAGGCAAGTCGGGTGACATCCTTCCTCCCCCGGGATCAGTGATATTAGACCTTCTATCACTATCCGATTCGTCTCTATTAGATCTTCTCCTGTTCGACGGCAGAGGTAGACCATCACCTCGTCTACTAACGTTCATCGGTGTCCCTTGATCCGTCAACATGGGATTGGTGTTGGGTGGACTGATCATCCGTCCCGTGACATCGCCGCTGCCTTTTGTCGATGGCCCGGCGACTGGAGGTGGGCCCGAAGAAGTGATCTGATTATATGGAACTGAGGCGACCAGTCCGTTGGGTGACGCTGCTCCATGAGTGGAAGACGCAGAGGCCGACGAGCGGTGTTTCTTTCCGAAGAGAGAGGTCATGATTGATCTTGCGAACATGAGAAGGTCAGCTTGCGTTGAACAGTGGTTACTGAACTCACCACTTTGCTCGCTTCGGTATGACCTAGAGGTGGATGAATAAACACCAGACCAAAGCGAAGGGAGGCTCGTCTGGCCCGGTGTTTTGATGTTTGCGTGTGGACTGGATATTATGTTATGCCAATTCAGTCATCGGCCTCGCGTCAGTGGTCGATCTGGGTAGGAAGTTGATGATGCTGCCAGAGTCGATGCTTGGACAGTCGTGAGTGGATGGTACGGCAGTGTTGCAGGTGAAGGGTAGGGTGCAAAGGTGTTGTAGATGTGAATGATTGATGGATCCAAAAGGTGTAAGTCTCAAGGTGTATAACATATAAAGGAGGAGGCAATGGTCTGAGCGTGTCCGACTGCAACATCAATAGTAAATCAACAACCCTGACTGAACTCAACGCGATCACTCTGAGATCTCTCTTGACATTTACGAGATCATCTGTCACTCCTCATACATGCATCTTATCCACTTCCATCATCCAATAACCAATACATACATACACACTCACCCATACAATGTCCTTCTATCTGGCCATTGTATCACCCTTGGACTCACCGTTGTTCGAGCTATCGTTCCCATCCGCCAAACCACCTCCAGGTTCGTCCTCGGCCTCCTCCACCTCATCCTTCCCTTCCTGGTCCACTTTCACAGCTGCCAACGGCTCAGATCTAGGTGCAGACCACCCAGGTGCAAAAGTAGGAGGATCCATGGGACTATTAAGCGGGGAGTCAAAGACTGGTCCGGAGAGGGATAGGGCAATGTGTCAGATGATAGCGCACAAGAGTCTGGACAGCGTGGAAGAGATGATGGATGGGACTGGTAGTCTGTGAGTGACATCTATATTGTCGATCACTTGAGCTTATCTGATTCTATAGATATCTGAAGAACATAGATAGGCATAACGAATGGATAGTGTCAGCTTTCATAGCGACAAATGGTACGTTCATGGTATCATACAAACCTGAATCCTATCTGACCTTGACCTGTAGTCAAATTCATCCTCCTACATGATATCAAGAACGACGATGGGATACGGTTGTTCTTCTTGGACGTATGGGAATCTTATGTCAAGGTGGGTCCTCCTCTTCAGAATGAATACATAAAAATGCGTTATCTAAAGCATCGAGGGCTATTAACGTAGATTCTGCTCAACCCCTTCCACACCGTCAACACCCCAATACGAAATCCAGTGTTCGAATCAAAGATACGTGCAAGCGCTAAGAGGAATCTGTAGAGAAAAGAAGAAGATAGATTCCCCGTCGATTTGTAATTCATACCCTCAGGGGCATTTTATGCATACTACTATTGATGTTGTCTAGAGCTATGGAAGGAGAGTTGCTCCTGTTTTGATTTTATGCGAAGTCTTCAGCTTTACCGGACTGAGATGTGAGATGGTCAGTTGATATCCTCTCGAGCATGTGTGCTGAGCTTTACTCACTACAAGCAGACCGACTGGAGTTGGGCAATTGGCAGGGTCAGCGATATTTCACCATTTAATATTAGCATTGATTGTCCACTCACCAATAAGACCGAAAAGACCAAGGACGGATCCAAAGATCTATAATGAGTTTCCAAGACATGAGCTGATACGGCGATGACAACCAACTTTAGTGTTACTCACCTCTACGATGAGGATTTTGACGAAGAGTTGTGGATCTGCTGCATCGGCAAGGGCAGCGGTAGAACCGGTGATACCGACTGAGATACCGCAGAGCAAGTTGCAGATACCGACGGTAAGACCACCCCAGAACAAGGCGAATCCTATTAATGAGCAACATGTCAGCTGAAAGACTGACTTCAAAGATCGGGTTGCACGTACCAGTATAGTAGTTATTGGCAGTGTATAAGTTCTCGACATCTCCGTTAACTCGAGAGGAGTAAATGATGGCAATAATGACACCTAAATGAAGTGTTATGTCAGTGAACGAGGAGGTAAGACGAGACTGAACAGGTGCACATACCGTAGATGGCCACGACTTCACAGAAGATGATACTGAATAGACAACGTCAGTACAAGGGTGTACAATTATACGCAGTCCAATGAACGTACGAGATAAGATTCTTGGTACTGATTCTGGGTGCTCTTATACCACCACCCAAGATCGAAGCACCAGTGACAAAGATACCCCTATGATGAAACTCGTCAGATCGTGATCATATGATGGGGGGAAAGAGACGGTGCACGTACCACGCAGCGCCTGTCACACTCAAACCGATACAGAGCCCGATACCTGTGAGAGCCCACGCATATGGACTAGACTCTGCGAGGAATTTGCCAACGTTGAATGATTCTCCTTGACCTGTGGGTTATATAATCAGCGAAATAGCATGGAAGTCTGAATAGGGATAATAGACTGACCTGTGAAGAGGAGATAGAGTCCGATGACGGTAGCGAGGGAAGTCGAAGAGACGAGCAGGCCTGAAGCGTAGTAGCCCATTCTGAGTGGATCCTTGCTGGGATGATGATGCTACACAAGGAGAGGAGAAGCGATGGTTGGTGTGGTAGCGATAGCGAGAGGGTATGAAAGGAGATCAAGGAGGGTGAGTGAGATGAGTGAGTGGGATGATGATTCAGGGTGTATATATGTATGGTGGAGGGGATGACTAGTTGAACCATGGCGCGTGATTACTGTACACCATACACCATACACCATACTCACGCATTCAACCACTCATCCACTAATCAACATACTCATCTTTTCTTTCTCTCATAGCACACATTCATAGCTCAGCTCTGAGAGAGCACGGTTGAGCAGAGCAGCACTGTCAACACTTTCAGAAGAACAGCTCATCTCGGATTGAGTTCCGGTCGGCATTCGGTTGTTCTGCTTCCATCAATATCGGAAAGATCACTCCAGAATCATGTCAACCAAATCATCCCCTTCCCCTTCTCCTGTCAAAGACGGTGCAGATATGCAGAGACAGGGTAGCAGTCAATCTACCAAAGGTAAGGATTTCAGCTCTCGGGGATGATCTGCTCGAATGAGGATAAAGCTAATGCCGCCGATTGTTTTCGTAGATGGTAACTCGTCGCTAAAAAAGCGAGTCAGAGAAGGCTCTTTGGTAAGTCTTCCAACAATCATTCAACCAACAGGCTCCTCTCGTCGTCTCACAAGCTCCATCAGCATCATGTTGATTCTTTCTTCATGTAGGAGCCATCACAAGCTGGAAATTCCATTCCCGACCCAGTTGCTACCAAGAAGAACCGAATTCACTCCTCCTCTAGCAAGTCTGCTGGACCTAACGACATCGCCGAGGTTGAAGGGGAGGATCACTCATCGCCAGCTCAAGATGTAAACTTGGAAGCTGGAACTAGTGCTTCTCGGAAAGAGGAGAAACCGGTCGGTGAAGTGAGAAAGAAAGTGGAAAAGATGTCGTATGAGGAAGGAAAATCGTCAGATCCTTCTCGAACCGAGAAGAGCGCGAGGTCTAATGAGGATGTGGAAATTGAAGACGAAGGAAAGGAGACTGAACGCCCCAATGGAGACGAGTCGTGGGAGAAGATTGAGAAAGATGAAGTGGAAGGTTCGAATGGTGAAAGCTTGAAGAGAAAAGCTCTGAATCGAAGCGAGAGCTCGTACGCTCACGAACCGGAGGATGTCAGTACCAAACGTGCCAAGGATGTAGCTGAAGTAGGTCCCTTTCCCCTTATCATCAGGTCTTTTGAAGCTGACAGTATGTTGTAGCTGCCATCGGACAAGTCCAACAAAGCTCCAAGTCCCAAGAAGACCCAAAAGACTTTCAGCTCATTCGCATCATCTGCCTCGCCATTCGCCTCTCTCAAGAGCTCATCACCCACAGCGGATGATGCTACATCCACTTTGGCTGCTCCCAAGCCCGAGACGGCGATAAAGCCTCAATCAACATTCGGATCATTCTCCGGTACATCGTCACCCTTCGCTTCCGGTGCCAGTCCTGCACCCACTTCTTCCACACCCTTATCCTCGCAAACTACCGAAACAGAAACAACAGCTCCCGCAAAGAAACCCCAAGCTACTTTTGGAGCTTTTTCATCTTCCGCTTCCCCTTTCGCATCGACCAAATCGACGTCGGCATTTGGTTCGGCCCCAATCAAGGGATCGGCTTTCGGGACTTATTCGTCAACTTCGTCTGCTTTCTCGACTAAGAAGACTACTCCGGTAGAAGGGGAAGAGAAATCCGAAGCTGGTCCGTCCAACTTTGCTGATATCCTCAAGGAGACTGGAGGAGATGAGGAGACTGAGGAGAAAGTGGAAATGCAAGAGCAGGATGGTAAGTTGTCTCTTCACATTTTAGACGACAGGTGCTGATTTCATCCGCAGTCTCCACTGGTGAGGAAGAGGAGGAGACGGTTTTCCAAACACGTGCGAAACTTTACATAAACGATAGAAAGACGGGATGGAAGGAGAGGGGTGTTGGTATATTGAGACTGAATGTTAATCGATCTGATGGTAGTGGGGCCAGACTAGGTAAGTAACCCTCTATGAACATTGCGCCTCTGCTGACCGTCTTGCTTCCGTATGACAGTCATGCGAGCGGATGGTGTTCTGCGACTGATCCTAAACTCAAGAATATACAAGGGAATAACCACATACCCTAGCGACAAGAAGGTTAACATGACTCTACCTGAGGATGGCAGAATGGTCATTGCTTGTTTCAGGGTGAGTTTGTCGGACGTCCATTTAACCGTGAACCGTGATGAAGCTGACACACCACACGACTGTTCAGATGTCAAATACCAAGCAGGTCGAAGATTTTATTGAAGCAGTCGAACAACATCAACCTGAAAGTTGGGTTCCTGATACGAACTACACAACTTCCGCTTAAAATGCTGTTATACGCTACCCCGTAGACATGTATAATGATATGATTATATACATACGACGAAGAACTCCAAGATAAGGTTCAAGGTTTGTGATGATGCCAGACCGGCAAATAGCGATATGTGGTAGATCTGTCTCATGTGTATGCGATGTACCTATATTTCCTTTTTCCGTATCCTATCTTACTAAATTAAACCAACTTGACATGGAGTGGGATACATGTTGATTCGTTTCATGTCTATATACGTGTATACGCTAAGGGAATCACTGAGTCTAATTTTACAGAACTCGTTCAACTGAAAATTAGGCTCATCTGTACTAAACACCTCTCAAACCCGTGTATGTCGTTGTTCTCTCCTTCTACAGTTCCACTCTATAACGCATCCTTTTCAGACTCTAGTCGGCGGTACTGGGAGGTTAGGTGCAGAATGGGCGTGAGCGTGTGTATCTCCACTGGGATAATGATGATCTACCACGGGAAGGGGTTTGAAAGCTGCTATCTCGGCTGGTGAGGCGTAAAATGACATGGGCCGAGATCGAGGCGAAGAGTATCTATAAAGGTAGCTCAGTATGAATCCAATATCATTGCTGTAGGAACTGTATGCTCACTCCTGTAAATCCATACCCATACCCATCTCTGCTCTTCCTTGATTCGTTGAGCCATCTAAAGGCTCACTCCTCTGCTGATCGGCATACGATCTTTTCTCCCATGTCTTACTTATCGTGGGCTTATTGGTCAGAGCGTACAGAAGTCGTTTGGAGAGTGGAGTGGGTGATTTAGGCGACTTGGGTGATTTAGGAGGTGGAATGGGAAGGGACTGTGCTGTTGTGGCGTCGTGATGAGCAAGGGGATGGGGTGAGGTGACATGATGATTATAATGATTGTGGTGAGCTGGGTGAGCTGGATGAGCTGAATGCGAAGGATGTCTGTCATGACCTCGATCAGAGTGTGTACTCGAAAGCATCGGTTCCGTTTCGCTCGGGTGTTCGTGATGACTAGGTGAACGAGAGTGAGAGTCTCGTTGATGAGGATGATGCTGGTGCATTTGCTGTTCGAAATGAGGATGACGCTGAGTTTGGTGAGTTGGGTTCATCGCCGAAGTAGGATTGGAGCCTGGATCAGCTAAAGGGTGATGTGGATTGTGATGGTGTTGAGTTTGATTGTTCTTCGAATCCTGACTGATAGGAAGAGGTGTGAGGTGAGTGGGAACAGGCATGATGGCCATCTAGATTGAAAAGACAAGACCAGAGTGCTGTGGAGCATGTATGAGCAACGATCAAAGCAGGAATGATAATGATGATGAGCTCATTGAGGTCGATGGTTATGTCTGTGTTTACCGTCGAATGATGATCCGACGCACTGATCACCTTGAAAGGATCCTTGACAAGGAAGGGGAGCACAGATAGACAGTCAACAAACGACAGGCCCTGTTGGAATCACATGACGTTCATGACTTGCGTCTCGTTCTTGTCACTTTCAACATCCTACA
This sequence comes from Kwoniella mangroviensis CBS 8507, assembly GCF_000507465.2. Taxonomy (NCBI): domain Eukaryota; kingdom Fungi; phylum Basidiomycota; class Tremellomycetes; order Tremellales; family Cryptococcaceae; genus Kwoniella; species Kwoniella mangrovensis. The sequence goes on along the minus strand of NC_088828.1, from coordinate 297,515 downwards.
TACAACAAGAATTGAGGATAAGGGAAATATTCATTGACGTGTTGAATGACGTTGTTATCGATCAACTCGATAATCACAAACTTGATTGTGTTTTCAATCAGCCAATTTGCCACCCGCCATCATTCTGGTCGCACCGTGTTTGTCCGTTTCCTCAATTGATTCCTGTATTGCATCGAGACCACCGGAGACATCATGATCATCGTGGTCATATGATTGATGTGTATGACTATAACAGACCAAAGTTGCATGCTCCGAACGCAAAAAAGCCCACCCCTCCGCCACTCCCCGATAAAGGGAAGAAGCAGAGAGGTGGGCAATTCTGATCAACAGTTAGCTGTCCTCGACAAGGCCAAAGAACTGTTGTAAGTGATATAAAAGTATAGAATATTTGTAGTTCCCACAAAATTGGTGATAAGAGATCAACGGATATGAGAGGATATGAGAGGAAGGGAGAAAGTGAGAAAAAGGAGAAGCAAGTTTGTCAACGCCTGTCTCATATGCAATTCGACGAGGCGGATGGATGTTGTCAATACGAACCCTTTTCGTGAACCTTTGTGATCTCTTTTCCAACTTTGAAGCCATTGACTGTTCTTCTTGCTCGATCCATCAACCCGATCCCTGCGTGGGGACGTAGAGGTATTGCATGAATGAGGTGAAAGGTGAGAGAGAGATCAAGGGAACATCGATAGTTCCGGGTCAGATCATTCGTTTCCGTAGACGTGAACTTGAACTTGGTGTGAGTTATCGCCTGTCAGACATTTCGCTTCGACTATTATGTTGTTGCCCTTAAGATACAAGTGAGATCGTTAAGATGATGCCAATCAACCAATGACCGAAAGCGAAAGAGCTATACCGACGAACCAAACACCGAACGTGCTATACTGTAATGAACACTGAATCCCAACGCCACTTGAATAACCTCGCTGCGTGATTCGTCACTCGTAACACCAGCACAACATGCGATTCGGGGTCGACAAACATGGCGATAATCCCGAGCGATGAGAGCACTGTGAAATGGTTAGGAGAAAACGATACAGACTAAAGGCGGGGGAAGGCAATTCAGGTTCTTGTGTAAACCAGCAGTAAACATTGATAGACCAGAAGAGATAAAAGAGAAACGACGGGCAGAGGGAAAGAGTATGGACGTCACCAACACAGTCTACCTCTGCCCGTGTAACCTTTGTGACCAACTCATATGCGCATCTAACCTTCGACAAATGTTTTCAGATGTACCTTGTGAACCCGATGAGTAGTGAAGACTGAAATGGATGTTCGAAGATAGCGCATGGTAAGAGATACCGTGAGTGGCTTGAGTAAGTGTTGTCGGATTACTTTATGACTCAACCTGTTCCTGTAAGGAAGGAGAGATAGACGATTGACAGCACCAAAAGCCCAAGACGACTCAAAAAAATGAACTGTGAAGATACGAGTCAAGGACTCTCACCTGATTTTCCAAAGGAAAAAGCACGGTGTCAACACTCTAGACAAGCACAAAGAACCGTTGGTAAATGAAGCTTACTAGAGGTCTTCCCACCTAAGACTATCCTTGCCACATCTTGGTCAGAGACGGGTGTCAGATATCTCAGTTCAAAAGTGCTAAAACAGCGGCGAATGCGATTATGACTCAACCATGTCGAGTGGCGATCTTGAGGTGTTCGTTGATGATGAGGTCGATGAAGGTGAGGTGGGATGAGTTGCTGTGAGTAAGATGGAGGTCGAATGTCGTCGAATGGTGTTTGTTGAGATGAGAAAGAAAGAAAAAGAAGGACAGGAGAGAATGAGATGGGAAAGGGAGTGCTTATATCTTGTACGGTGGGGGGGATTGATTGATGGGAGCAGCGGGGTGGGTCATGTCACGGGTCCAAAGCGTTGTTTGCATCAAAGAGCACAATTGCAAATCTCAATTTCAATTTTCAATTTCAATTTTCACGGGGCGATACGGGGGGGAGTGTGTATGTGTTTGTGTAACAAAGGATGACTCATCCCCTCAGGCATCAGACCAGAGGTGATGATATGTGTAAGAAAAAAACAGAAAACAAAGGATTGCAAATTGCACTTTCAGAATTACCGCTTTCGGAGGTGCGACCCTGAAAAGAGGACGTAAGCGATGAACCTTTTGCGGGGTTATGGGAAATCGGGGTATTGTGAAGTGGCACTCTCTTGACTGTGATAAGGCCGGGTGGCAAGAGGTAGTGCATTCTAGCATGAGTGGCGAGTATACGAGGAGGATATGAATGACTACGACAGGTAACAACTCTTAAACCTTTTCCAAATATGATGGTCAACGGACAATCCGCATGGTATGTACACGTAATTTCACAGAAATCCTAACAGCTCGCATTCCTCTTTGTCCAAGTTATAGGTCGAATGAAGCAATCCTTAGGATGGCTGATGACATTATCAAGTCGATCAAAGCGGTTCTGGTCTGCGGGTATCGGTGCGAAGAAGAACGAAAGGTTGAGCTGTGCGATGAACAGTTTTAACTCGAGAAGCTAAAACATGACGTTGAGTCAAATCAGTTAAGCTACCATTCTTTTCGTGGATGATTATTAGACTTACAGCTAGGTTCTTACCGAAACATCTACGTTGACCAAGTGAGAAAGGCAGATTTGGTCCGGCGATTGGATTGAATCGGCCATCTTCAGTTAACCACCTTTCGGGATCGAATTTATGGCCGGTGCCGTAGTCCCAATACCCTACTCGTCTTTTCTGATCGTGATCTGTAGTATGATGAGACTCGGTGCTGGGTGATTTGGGCCGTTTGTGGTCGACAAGTGAGCATTCCTGGTATCCTATCGAAGTTGGAAACGCAAGGGTTGTACCCTTCGGGATATGATGACCGAGTATCATCATATCTTCTTTGGCTAGTAAACCGTTGTGAGAACATCAGTTTGGAACGGTTGAACGGATTGCCTTGGTTTGACTCGCTATCTCTCAGGAAGCCTCCGGCAGTACGAGCCATCCGAAGGGTTTCATGAACCACCGCTTCAAGGTATGGTACATAGGCAGGACTGAGATCGTCAAAATTCATATTCATGTCGGTATCTTGGGGTAAACGTTCGAGAAGATGTCCTCGTAACTTTGTTTGTATGGATGGGTTATTTGTCATGAATTTACACCACTGCGAAAGATCAAGTGATCAATGACATGCAATGACTTGTTAATTTGATCTCAAAAGTCCAACTCACCCATGCAAGAGTCGTGGAAGAAGTCTCGGTACCTGCAAGTAAATCTATCTACTTGTCAGTCATGCAACCTGTTGAGAATACAGTGAAATCTTACATTGTAAGAGCTCTTGTTTGATCTCATCATCTGACATTGCTTCATCACCTTCCTGCATTCCCTTTCCTACCAACAAATCCAGAGTGTTATCTGCTACTTCCGACGCCACTTCATGTGAGGTTGTAAGGATGCGTTGTCGAGCTTCATACAATCTACCGGATAAGAAATCGTCTATTCGCTTGACGTGGTACAGATAATTTGGTTTGAGTCGAGTGAAGAAGTGGGTGAAAGTGGGAAATGGACTTTGAACGGGAACGGCCTGATAAGATTGTCAATCCTAATTCAGCTCTGGCTCCCCGCAGGAGAGAACGGTACTAGTTGGTTTCACCCACTTTGAAGATATACCATGTATTCTTAGCTAAATCAGGTGCTTCCAGCCTGAATATCAATTCATCTCTGTCACCAATTTCGACAGGTCCCCCTTCCGTATGTGTGTTGATCCGTCCCAACTGGTCTATATAACTTGGAACAACGCCCCAAGATTTACCAAATGCCATTCCACAGATCGCATCCTAATGCAAATATGTCAATAATTGCTCTTACTATGCAAAGTTTGACCCACCATCGTGGCACTCTCCAAGTCCTTTTCAGCTTGCCAAATCCTCCCACGACTCATGTGAATCTTCTTGTCCCGAATCTCACCAAATTCTGAGCAGATCTAGTAATATTCGGCATCGTAAGAGCAAGAAATCGAGGAGTCATCGCACTTCCCATCGCTCTCCTATGATGCCTCCAAACTTCACCGGTTTTCAGGGTAAGTAGAGCTCGAGTTAAGATTGTTTTGAATAGACTCGTGGTTTGAGATGATCGATCGAGTGATTGATGACGTCGAAGAAGGAGGGATTCCATCTCCATATAATCCGTTATGATGACCATACTACAGTTTTCTGATTAGCTCAAGTAGTAATTTGGAGACTCGCAGTTTGACTTACTGAGCGAAGGGGCCAAGTCTTATCTGACATATTGGTCCGAGTGTGCTTGCTGATAGATCTAGAAAATCGGTGAATGATCCATTATTCTGCAGAATGTTTCTCAGTCGAGGTAAGTCACCCCATAGAATGTGACCATCAGACCAATGTGGTACACCGGGTAGAGTGATGGGTGTGAATCGGTGCCACCAGATGATTATTGGAATTAAGAAGCTTATAGCATATAGTATATAAGCGGTCATGGTGGAAATAAACAGGAAGAAGGTAAGAAAGGACAGAAGAAAAACTTGATAGTCCTTGTATTGAGATACTTGGAGCTGTTATATATAGCTAAGAGGAGGACGAGATGATCAGACCTAGCCTCATAAAATTTCGTTATGGGAAATAATCAAAGTCTAAAAACTGGTTGGATTAAGAAAAAAAACGTGTAAGTGATCTGCATACCATCAATCCATCACATCACACCAGAGCCTAATCCAGGTCAAACGCTCAATGAGAATATGAGAAACCATTATCACATCAAGTCAGCTTGTTCTCGACCATCATCACAAACCCAATCAAGCATCAAGCATCAAGCAAGAGTTGATTTCATCCATTTGCTCCGAATATCAACCTTGATACATCAAATCTTGTTCGTTGCCATCAGTAAACTTGCATATCAATTACCCTCTACCTGAATAACGAAGATCGATGAGCCTAGGGCAATCAGATTTGGGAAGAAAGTCAGGTAGATCAGTGAGAATGTTGATCAGCAAGCAACAAAGTGGAACGTTTTTAGTTAAGTTTGATTTCTTTATTTTTCGTATCTGATGAAAATAAAAGACCATCACGTTCACTCTACATGTCATACCCTGATCTTCGATCAGTGATGAGCCAGTAGTCAGTATGAATGATTGGGCAGGATTTTGCTTTCGATCAATGCCTGGTTGGGTTAGATTAGGTAGCGATCCAGCATGAGAAGATGATAATGAGTGATCCGTATTGGTGTGATTGAGCAAGAGAGAAGATTGATCGATCAATTAAGGATGACAATCAAATGTCGATATCGCGAAGATGATTGTCAGGAACATCCTGTAAAGTCAATAACGAACATGCATAGTTTGTAAGTATAAAGCAAAGCAAATATGCAATTAGTACATCCTTATTGTACTACTGACATGAGGTTGACATACCGCTGATGTTGTATCGACGGATCAAATTCTTTACTAAATCCATTCCTGATGTGATCAAAACCATGATTCACCTTGCCCTGATGATCGTCCTATATCCCTTTTTGTCCTATTATTTGTGCCAATCCTATTTCTTCCCATCACTTTCCCCCTGTATTGTCGGATTATTGACCGATAGAAGCTATGGGAGCCAGTGTGAATGTATTGAAGCCGATATTTGCACAGAGCAAGTTTGGCATGCCGAGACGTATATGCAGGTGCTGTTGACCGAGAGGAGGTACGCGGAAGTATCATCGTTTGGTTCCAGCAGCAACGACTGAATTTCTTGTCCTACGATCCTGAATGAGTTGTAGATCGTGCATGAAGAAAAGCGGAAATCAAGCTCACAGGTTATCAATATATACACTGAGCATCTCATTATCTTTTGCCAACTTCTCATTATCCGCTTCCACCTCTGTGACCCTTACTAACAACCCTCTCAATCCATCACGAAGTGAAAGGATATCTTTGATTATCTTTTCTTTCTCCAGGGCTGATTCCACTGTTGGTTCCTCAGCTTGAGACGTAGCGGGGGTAGACCATGGTTCGCCCAGTGCTGCTTCTGTGTAGTTGGACAGTGACATCCTCAGTTGATTCTCACCTGTATTGTGCTGATTGCGAGTGAGAAGAACTAAAAAGTCCAGTAACGATAGAGATGACGATGATAACATGTGTATATGACAAAGCTGTTTACGTAACGTAGTGTTGTACGATACCAGAACCAGAATTGAGAAGTGGAGGCGAGTGAGTAGTGAAGGCGGCCATGACGATGCTGATAATGAGCCATTCAACTTCCTCTTCTTTCATTCCATACACTCCAGCAGCAAGTGCAAGATGAGCGACATAGCGAGGAAGACCTTCGAGCTCAATAACGATGTACAGGTACGTCTGCGAAATGGACCCAATCACGTGAGAAATGCTGATGCCCAGATCACTTCCTCACAGTCTGTCGATCCGACCGCTGCGATCTTTCAGTACCCAAGGGAAGAGGAAAAGGCTTTAGAAGATGATGCACCTTGGTCGAAAGAGTGAGCTAGACGCGACTTCCCGCTCGCTGTTCCAGATTGCTAACTTCTGTCCTGGTGGTAGTCCCCATCACTTCCATACCGTCAAGATCTCAGCCGTCGCTCTGATCAAGATGGTAAATTCATACTGCTTCCTTCAACTGGACATTTGCTGATTACATCTCACAGGTCACGCACGCACGATCGGGAGGAGCTTATGAGATCATGGGAGTCATGTATGGTAGAGTGAAAGATGGAGTGTTCTGGATCATGGATGCAGCAGCTCTACCCGTTCAAGGTACCGAGACAAGAGTCAATGCAGGAAATGAGGTGAGAATGGCCTTCTTCTCTTGATCGAAGATCCACTAATCTCGTCTGCACAGGCAATGGAGTATATGGTCAGCTTCCAAGAATCGTCGAGAGAAGCTGGAAAGGGAGAATTACTCAGAGGGTGGTATCACTCGTAAGTCCTTCAACCGCTTATCAGGTAGCTCTTGGCTGACATGAACTTAGACATCCTGGCTACGGCTGCTGGCTTTCCGGTATCGATGTGAATACTCAGCTCAACCAACAGAAATTCAACGACCCTTACCTCGCTGTCGTGGTGAGCACAAACTCACGAGCGCTTCTATGGATATGCAACGCAGCTGATATGCTCAAAGATCGATCCGAATAGAACAGTATCTGCTGGAAAAGTCGAAATTGGAGCTTTCCGAACCTATCCTGAAGTAAGTCGAAGTCGAGCTACATTCTGCAAATGTGAACAATGCTGATGATAGACATAGGGATACAAACCTCCCTCATCAGGTACCTCTCAATACCAATCGATACCTATGGAGAAGATAGAAGACTTTGGTGTCCACGCGGATGCATACTACCCTCTTAAAGTTGAGATCTACAAGACCAAGCTGGATGAGCAATTGCTGGATCTGTTGTGGAACAAGTATTGGGTAGCTACATTGAGTTCAAGTCTTCTCACTTCTGTAAGTACAGGTTCTTTCACATGAGATATAGCCAGATTGATAAGCTGACACCATCTCAGAATCGCGAATACTCGACCTCTCAAGTGAAAGATCTGAACGCCAAGCTTCAAGTCGCTTCATCAAACCTCAGTAGCTCGACGTCGAATCTCAAACTCAAATCAGCACCTGCTGGACAGGCTTCAGCAAAGGGCAAAGGTAATATAAAGGACTACGTGGGAGTCGAAGAAGAAGATACCGCTCTAGCCAAAGTCGCCAAGGATAGGTGCGTAAAGAATCATGAAATTGTGCTCTTACGAGAACGCTGATTGAAATTCCCCGCAGCTCACGTATCGCGACTGAAGCTCAAAACGGAATGATATCTCAGCTGCTCAAAGACAAGCTCTTCAACACTCCCCTGCAAGCCCCTTTGGATCCTGCCACAGCGAGAGCCACTGTACAGGGCAGGCAATGAATGTATATGATGTATGATACTGTAAAATAGAGACGAATTCTTCCTTTGTAACTAGATGATGCATGAATGAGATCCCCCACGTGGCACCCGTGATTAAGGGACCAAGGAGCATGGCGTAACAGCAACAATCCTCGTCCTCCGTGCACTGCAATACTGATGCATACAACATGCATCCATTGCTTTCACCTTGACATTACAGTGAAGATATATCGCCAGCATCCACCTCAGTCCGGTACCAGCAAAGAGGCCGTCATCGCTTCTGCATACCCCTCCGAATTCTCCAGGGCGTTTGATCATTGTGCAGCCTCCAGAGCTGCGGCTCACGGTGGTCAAATCAGCATCGACATCCTTTCTTCTCAGTTTCCAAGGGAACATCAGGCAAAATCTACGCATAAACAATGGGGATCCGAGGTATAGACGGTGAGTATTTTATCCAGGTGGACTGAAGCTGACAATTAGTGTATCTTCGGGAGAGGAAGCTCGTCCAGACATGTCCCCTCTCTGCTATTGCCAATACTCGTCTTGGTATTGATGCGACGTACTATCTCTCACACCTGCTCTCCGATGTCGACTCTAGAGAACCTCTCGTCGCCGCTACCGGTGGTCTACCTCTCGGTATAATCGCAAAAATAGAAACCGATCTTCGTGCTTTAGAGCGTTTGAACATAAAGCCAGTCTTTGTCTTCTCAGGTCTTCCACTCGCTTCTCGACCTCCGCAGAAAGGACCCGACCCTCAGGCAGAGCGTGAAACGCAGGTGAAGAACGAAGCGTGGTCATACTATGAGAATGGTCAGGTGGAGAGAGCTATCATGCAGCTCACTGCGATTAGGAATGGGTCATGGACGGATCATAAGGATTTGTTGAGGTTGATCATCAGGTTGTTCAGACATCGTTTCGTGGAATTTGTTATTGCTCCCTATATCGAATTTGCTCAGGTGAGTTGCATGCGACCTAGACCTAGCTGACTTCTTTCTAGCTCGCCTACCTCTTACAACATCCCAAAGGATATATCCATGCCGTCTACTCTTCCACCGAATGCTTGATGTGGCCCGTCGAACGAGTCATCACTTCTACCGATTGGGCTCACAACTTCCAGTTCGTCGAGAAGACCAGACTACTCGTGGATCTCAACCTCACTAGCGAACAATTCCTCGATATGGGTATTCTCGCTGGATCGTCCCTCTCCCGTACCTTCCCTCCCATCGCCAACGACTTTGCGGTAAAGACCGTCATAGATCTTATGCGTCATCACAAATCTGGTATTCTCGTTTGCCAAAATTGGCGAGAATCCCAATTCAAGACGCAGAACTATATTGATGCCTTTTGGAAAGCCCGTCTTGCCGTCAAATGCTCTCTTGTCCTCACCACCGAAGGATCCTGTGTCCCGTTACCTACAGTGGTCGCACCGCTTGGTCAACCTTTTACCCTCTCTGATATACCCGGTGACCTCGACGAGATCTTCTCCCCTAGGATCCCTGACGAACTCTACTTCTACATCTGTAGAGGTCTAATCAGCTCTCAAGTAGTAGGATGGATCACTAGCGGGATTATACATGAAAATCAACCTTTAGCCGATACTACCGATTACCACAGGTTCATCAAAGATGTCATCACCGAAGGACCCACATCCCCTCGTTGCACCACTATCGCCTTACTCCTCAACGTCTTACATCCCGACTGGTCAAAACGTCGGATCAGCGCTCATTATTTCTTTGACCCTCCTTTCGCTGGTCCTCAAGGTACCAACGTCCCATACAACGACGCCACTACCCAGTCTCTTGTCGAGAAGCTGTCGGGGTGGCATGTACCCATGCCTACCATTGAGTCGGAGCTGCGACGACAGAACTCTTCTACTATCGACTTAAAGCTCTGTATAGGTGCTTTAGTCACCGAGGAATTAGCGGCTCATACTCGAAAAGACAAAGGAAGCAAGGCACTTGACAAGAAGGATGAAGTGGTCGCCAATGTTCTCTGGCGTCTTATGGAATTGAGAGGGTATGTTGTACCGTTATCACTGAATACACCTTGCTAACTCCTATGTAGCTTTATCAATGCCAATCACACACAAACTTTAATCGGTAAAGCGTTGTACGCTGCTAATGCGGTATCCCGTGTGAATGATAGATTCCAAGAACCACTTTATCTCTTACTAGAGTTACTTCGAGCTGGAGTGGTCCATGGATCAAAGTGGGGAGGTGACAACTCAGAAACTTTATCGGGTGGACCAAGTTTCGGAACGGACGAGGAGCAGAAGAGTATATTGCTCATCATGCGATGTATCTCCATTCTCCCTCTGATGTCAAGAGTGAGTCGATTTCTCCTCAAATGTGTACATGTCTGATGCTTGATGGGGAAAGACTGATAAATTTCTTAGCCCCAACAATGGGTCGGCCCTTTATCTCGAGAGTTACTAGTCTTCAACTCTTTTGTCAGAGCATTATCGAAATCCCTTAGACATCTCTGCGAAGCCGTCTCCGTCCATATATTACTTGCAGGAAGCGCTAGGCGGAACAGAGAGGATTACCAGGATTTCATGCTTAGTGAGCTACAACGCATCAGTACAAGTTGACCATTTGGCTGATGTCGCCGCTCGTTGCAGGTTTGCCATTCCAGAGCGAGGTCAATACAGGTTTTGGTATTTTGACCAAAACCTATCTTGATGCCACCACCTATCACTTTGAGGATACTATCACCGAGGCTGATGCGGATTCTGACCGAGCCGTTCAAGCTAAGAAGGATGCTTTGTCGTTCGTTGAGCAATCCTTCTCCAGTGTAAAATCACCTTTACAGGAAGTCGAAAGGGGTTTCAGATTTTGGGATTCAGTAAGTTGACTTTCCCCGATTGATACTTGCGATACTTGTACTGATTAAATGACTGCCTTCTATAGATCATGGCAGCGATACGATCGCTCGATAAAGAACAAGGACCGAACCCTTCATTGGCTCAGAGAGTGGTAGGCAAAGATGTGATAGAACAGTTTGAAAATGCGGACAAGTGGTTGAAACCTGTGAGACCGTAAGCCGGCGGAAGAAGGAGAAGGAGAAGGTGTCAGTCATAGGTATATCCGCATGCACATCAAAATTATCATCATACTTTCGGTGACTAGTTTACCGTTGATGCAAGGATGCAAGTGGAATACGGCAGGATGATATGTGTAGGCGGTTAATGCTATGTACTGTATATGCACGGAATAGGCGCGCATGGGGATGGGATCTGCTTGTGTGCCTGTGCGATGGGTCGAGTCAGTCGGAGGGAACCGAGCTTGAATGCTTTGAATTTGGTTTCTGGTTTCTTGATATAAAATATATTATCAGTTGGAAGAAACGTTGAAATTGCTATTCTGATTCGAGTTACACAGATATACATATCATTCGACTCTTTACCTCTAGCCACCTCTGAGTCAGTCAAGGTCATTTCCGAGGTATCTCAGAGCACACGTATCCAGTCGGGTCATCAAAATGTCAACTCAATCACCCGAATCCATCCAAACCCTGGTCCTCCAGACACTTTCCGCCAATGGTTCTATCCCAGACTCGAGAGAACTGATCGTCGATGGGAGAGCGTTGAATACGCCCGAGGATCAAGGGGCTGTGAGAGGTGTTCTGGATAGCTTGCAAAGTAAAGAGGTGAGTGTATTTCATATGTCCTTTCGAAGGTCCAGGAAATGTCAATGGCAGGAGGTCATGACATGACGACGTTGGAGAGGTCCTTGCCTTCGGAATGGGGTTGAGATGATAGAGTGGAAATGTATCATCATGAAACTCTTTCTCTGTAGGGAAGGATACCGAGGTCTCATATACAATTTGCCTTCTCGACATCGCAAAACCAAATAGATCTCGACAAAGCTGATTGCTATTTTTGTATCCAACTTTAGATGATAGAGTATAAACAAATCACCACCACCTCCTTCACTCTGACGGAAGAAGGAAAGACGATAAATGAGAATGGATCTCACGAAATTAGAGTATGGAAGGTCTTACCTGTCAAAGGTCAGGGCGAACCTGTGACTGTACAGGAATTACAGGTGAGTGGAGAAGAGTTGTGATCTAAGATTCAGTCTCATGGTATATCCTGCGGACTACTCTTACACTACCTCTCATCATCACTGCGGTGTGACTAATCCTGTCATCTGATGATTCACAGAAACTTGTCGGTCCAGACGTAGCCAAAGTAGGACAATCGCGAGCATTCAAGAATAAGTGGATAGCGAAAGATGGAGCGGGTTTCGTAAGAGCTGTAAGCTGTAGTCCACCTAACCGTCCTATTCAGATGAGAAGTATGACTGATAGATTTGTCGATCGACTCATCGTCATAGGTTGAAGCACCATCAGACGAAACTGCTGATCAGCTTCGTGAGATCAATGAGAAAGGTGATCACGCTGGTGGAGAGAGTGTGACGAAAGAGTTGCAAAAGAGGAAATTGATTCAACCTAAGTGAGTGAGGAGAATTTTAAGATTCTCGTTTTCACGCAAGACTGGCGGGGAGAATGGGGTCTCTCTGCTTGTGGAGAAGAATGCGGCCTTGTGCCATGGCATATAGTATCTGCTTAGAACACAGATGATGTGATATTGAGCTGATGTATCTATGGTCATTGCTCGTACAACTCGTAGAAAACATATCCACTATTCCGTTACAAAGGGTTCAAAATTCTCCACAGAAGTGAAACAATTAGAGACAGATCTTACAGCTGACATGCTTCAGTCGTGAGTTATCTAATTTTACATCTAGACCTCGTCTTTTGCAAACATGTGATATCTTGACTGATCTCCGCTAACCTCCCTTTGAAATATCCAGTGGTGCTTGGAAGGACTCCTCTTTCAAACAATACAACTTCGCTGCTACTGGTCAACCTACCGATGGGGGTGCTTTACATCCGTTACTGAAAGTCAGAGAGGAATTCAGGAATATCTTTTTCGACATGGGGTGAGTTATCGCGATCCATTCCAAAGCACCTGGCGAAATGCTCACAATGCTAATGATGTCTTTGAACAGTTTCACTGAAATGCCCACCAACCGGTTCGTGGAATCTGCCTTCTGGAACTTCGACGCTATGTTTGTGCCTCAACAGCATCCTGCCAGAGAGATGCAGGATACTTTCTACGTGAAAGGTGGGTCGAGCCTTCCTGTATCTGCTACATCATCTTTGATTCAGCACCTTTGCGAGAGGCTGATATATCACTACGTACATTCTCTCGCAGACCCCGTTAAGGCCCTTCAACCAGATCCAGAGTATTACGAAAGGGTCCGAAAGATCCACGAAGAAGGTGGATATGGATCTATAGGTTACAGAGCGCCTTTCTCAAGGGAAGAAGGTGAAAAACTGGTGTTGAGGACGCACACCACTGCCGTATCGACTGCCATGTTGTATGAATTGGCGAACCAGAAAGGTGGTTTCAAACCTGCCAAGATGTACAGTATTGATAGAGTATTCAGGTGCGTTGTTAGCTGCTTTTTCACCTGGGAAGCCAAAGCTGACGATGATCGGTTTGACAGAAACGAGACTGCCGATGCTACCCATTTGGCGGAGTTCCACCAGGTTGAAGGTGTGGTGGCTGATTATAACATCACTTTGGGTAATTTGATCGGTGAGTGCAATTATCCCTTCAGATCTCTTTACCAAACTATAAGATGTGACAAACCCCGGTCCGCGCCCAAGAACACCTTTCTCAGATCTCATGGCTAATAATTATTTCTTTTCTGTTGTAGCTTTCATGCAAGAGTTCTTTGCCAAGACTGGTAATCATAAACTCCGATTCAAACCTGCTTACAACCCTTACACCGAGGTGGGTTTCTTTGACAATTCCGATGGGTCCAAAAGAGATCTCAGGAGCTGACCCTCGTTCCGTCCATAGCCAAGTATGGAAGTTTTCTCATGGCATGAAGGATTAGGGAAATGGATTGAAATCGCTAATGTGAGTATCGCTTTTGGTTTTTCCCCGGTCCCTCACCTCAGGAAATTCTCGTGTATCTTCTCAGAGTGTACGTGTTGACGTTCGTAATGGTATGTCCTATGATCAGTCTGGTATCTTCCGACCCGAGATGTTGGAACCTATGGGTCTACCCAAAGGGGTCAGAGTATTGGGATGGGGTATGTCGTTAGAGAGACCAACGATGATCAAGTATAAGATATCCGATATAAGGACTTTGGTGGGACACAAGACTGATTTGGATCAAGTCAAGAAGAGACCCGCCGTAAGACTGGAGAAAGGTGATGATTAGGTTTTGCCCCGGTAGAATCATCATCGTGTGATCGGTGAAGGAAGGTTCATTATGCATGTATAGATCTGTCAAAGAAAGTTTTTTCTCCGAGTCCGTCGCGAGATAGTCGAACCTTGCTTCTTGGCACGGGATGTTCTTGTTCTCGTGTTCTACGACGAAGAATATCCTGCCAATCACACAAAGTTGACAATAAGAGATTGGACGATTGACAAACCCTGATGTTGCGACTGCGTTCCTCTGGGTTCGGGTGGAAGGAATCGGAAGAGCAGAGGGAAGAAAATAAGCTAGAGGAATGTCCATGTCCGAGAAGACTATGGATTGTGAGACATGTTATACATATTAACATGAGAGCAGCGCCTGACGCGTAGGCCTGGAAGTGAGAGGATGAGGGAGAGAGGGAGAGGGAGAGGGAGGAGGAAGGAAGATTGCAGCGGTGAGAAAAGGATTAAGGAATAACGTAAAGCTTATTCCCGGACCTGAAACCGTTGATACGAACATAGAAAATCAGCAACAACGATCCCATTGTATGAGCAGAACCATGATCATCATGAGTTACAAGAGAGGTCTTCTTTCACAGCAGCAGCGACAACCCTGGCAGAAGAATAAGGGTAAGACGGAAGACATCCATGGAGAGTAACGGACAATCACATAGACACTGGAACTACGAGTCCGGACAGCTCAACGCGACTGGGAGAAAGAGAGGAAACACGACGTGTTGGATATATACCCATACATACCTCTGGAGGTGAGAATCAGATGAACAACAGATCCAACATCTCTATTCTTGGTCGTTTTCTCATTCCTCTTGCGGAGAAGATATAGCAACTCGCATCTTGGTCTGTAAGAACGAGCGTGATAAGTTCACAGATGGACCACACCACCACCATGATCGGTCTACCATACCTCACCAAACGTATCATCGTACGAAGTTTCCTCATAACTTTCGGTATAATGGTACTATTCATCATTTCATCCAATATAATCGATGATCAAGATTACGAATATCAGCGTCAACGTGCCAAGAGTCCCACTGCCAGTCCCTACGTGGGGAATCCCGGAGGAGGATGGTTTAAGTCACCTAACAAATGGTCGATATCGAATGGAATGAAAGATCTCATACAAGCTGGTAAATGGAGGAACAACATGCAAGGTGATATGCTGATCGATCTCGATGGAGGATTCGAAGGGAGATATAGCAGCTATGAAGATGTGGAGAATGTAGAAGGGAAAGATGGTTGGGTGGATCTGGAATCGGAGTTGGTAGTGACAAACTATGAAGGGGGTGAGTTTTAGATATAGCCATGACTACGCTAGAGGAGGATGTCCTGATGATGGATATGTGGCCTTCACAGGTACACCAGGATATCAAGTTTTCTCCAACATGTACCTCGTCAACTCCGTCTTGACTTCTGTAGTCCCCTCGGACGCAAGTCAGATAATCGAATTACCTACGGACAACGAAGATGCCTATCAAATGGATCTGGAATTTCAAGAACAAATGTCCAACAAACCGGAACGTAACCCCTTTCCCGAGGTGAAACATATCTTGTCGAGCGAGAAGAGAGGTCAAGGTGCAGATGAAGATAGATGGAAGATCGTTGATCAGGATGTGGGAAGGGATGAGATTGGGAAAAAGGGATATAAATTGGGAGGAGTTACTGTAAGTGAGAGTATTCTTTTTAAGGACGAGCTCGTACTCTTGAAGGTCAACAATCTCGAACAGCCATCGCATCTGGGACACATATGATTTGGAGAACAGCTAATCCGACTGAATTCATAGTACATCTTCAATGACCCTCCGGGACCTGATGGATATTTAGGTGAGTATACATCATCCTCTGCGTTCTACCAACAATCCTAAGCTGACGGTCGTACCTGTCTCCAGTCTATTTCAGGTGCGCTTCTTCATGGATAACGATTGATCAATAGGCTGATCTACCTCACCGTCATTAGACATTTCGTTCTTGAAGCTTTCTTGGGGGCTACCAGGGTATTAGCGTCCACCATGCCATATTCAATGTCCAAACCTGTTCCCAAGCGGGTATGGTTCCCTCGTTGTGGTGCAGATCCCAGTTGGAGGGATGATCGAGGCGAAAGTGGGTTTTTCATCCATTCCATTCATACAGACGCAAGCTAACATCGAGATCCATCAGATGCCTGGTTCCTCGCTCACGCTTTACCGTCTGTATCGATAGAGGACAAGCAAGGCTGGGAAGATAGGAACACCGCTGGATTGCCGTTATTACTGGAGAAAGTGGTGATCATCGACCGATGTGAGTTGCATAGACAATCAGAAATACCTTGAAGTTAATCTCAAATCGCGCGATAGGGGCAGCACATGCTTCAGGTGGAGAAGTGGGTAAATGGGGAAAGGTGAGGTCTCTTCTTCCCCTCCATCTCCTCCATTAGACTGTTCGACTGACTATCCACCAAACGTTCATGTTGTCTAGATGAACGCCCTTATACCCTCTATTGCGGCCACTCGATCATTCTGGGATTCCATCCGATCCAATGTCATGCGTTCTCTGGGTGTTGATGATCACTCGGAAGTTGGATCGAGGGGATTGCCCGTTATAGTCTATGTGGATAGACAGGTGAGTCTTGTCTTCCCATCGACGAATCATGGCGCTTACATAATTACACTCTTAGAAAGAAAACCCTAAGATGAAACAATCCGATCACGACGCTTTGGTGGAAGGATTAATGAGCTTGACGAACATCGCTGAAGTGCACGTAGCTAGACTGTCAGCTATGAGCAAAGCACGTCAGGTCGATCTTGTAGGAAGAGCTCAGGTATGTTCGAGCCATCTCTCGCCACCGTGCACCTGTCCCTCTTGATATGCTAAACACCCGTACTTGACCAGGTCCTCGTATCTCTACATGGTGATGAATTATTCAACACCCTCTGGATGCCACCAAGAGAAGATTCTCTGGTGATTGAGTTGTTCGAAGATGGTGGTTTCATACGTAAGGAATAATTGATTTTGCTCTGAACGATGGTCCAGGAATTAACTAGCTCTCATATTCTGTAGGTGATTTCGAACTGTTAGCCACAGGCTTGAACCATAAATACATAGCCGTGCAGGGGGATAAGGTGTTGACGGAGGAGAAATGGAGAGAAACTGGTGCTACCAAAGGTGATGAGAGGGATACAGTGAGTTCATCCTTTATACAAGGGATAAGGTTACAGTGATATCTGTTGGACCGTCGCTGATCTGAAAGTACCTCTAGGGCGAAATAAGTATAAATACAGAGCTAGTAGTCAGATTGATAGAAGAATCACTTGGACCGGATCCCGAGCTGGAATCGGACTCGATAGCTGGAAAATAGATGAGAGAAGTCTCGAACACAGATTACTGTAGTGATTATTATTCTTTCTTTTTGGGAAATATTAGGTATACACTGTATCATAGTAGTATGTGAACGAAATGAGCGTTGCCCAACTAGCAGCAAGATATACTGAGCAGCCCGTGTATACTGATATATATCCAGTGAGAGGTTTTCAGTACTGGAACTGCCACGATTCTGGATCAAGGTTCTTGATGTGTTGGTTCGTATATCATCTACACATGGATGAAACAATGACGAGTAAGGGTTGTCGACTTCCATTATTTAGGGTTACTCTGTACAGTGAAACGAAGTTCTCCATATTCACATCCTGTACTCATCTCCATGCTTTGCAACCATCATACATACATCAATCTGTTGCATTGTGATATCTAATCGACCAAGATAGAAAATGGGTCCCAAAAGAAAACGCAGCAGACGTTCTACCACCACCTCCGCGGTATACAATCGAGAAGATGCGGATTTGGAGCTGTCTAGTAACGATAATACGATCTTCAAGGTGGATTCATTCTACCTAAAAGCTCACAGGTGGGTCTAGAAATCAACACTTTGAAGTTGTTGCTGAAAGATCGTCGCTTAGTGAGGTATTCCGCAATATGTTCACCGACCAACTATTCACAAACTCGACTATCCCTATCGATCTCTCGTCCAAAGATCTGACATGTCTACTTGACATAATGGTCAGTGGTGAACCGCCAGAAAAAGCTTTGTCGCTCAAACAAGTCAAGACGCTTTACGCGTTCTGTGATCAATATGAATGTCCATTCATTCGTCAACTGATGATATCACAATTCAAGAAAGTGGCGGATATCGAACCTTGGGATACGTTCATATTGGCAAGTCAACATAAAGATGTTGATCTGGCTAAACAAGCCATAAAATCGATTGCTAAATTCAAGGATAAGCATTTGATTTCAGCTGGTAACATGCCACTTAGCATGGCCGAGACAATCGACATATCGTTCTTGTTACCTTTATTGGAACAGGTGCAGGCTCACTCTGCGCAAATCTACACCATTGTGAATGGGTATGCAGAAGGTCAAGTGAGGGAAGTTTGGGCGAAGATAGCAAAGGATTTCCAGCCGAGAGAATGAAATTATTGTGTAAGTCAATCACCTCTCCTGCGCAGTGAGTCCTTTGTGGTTGAAAATCGATGATGAAGGTTTAGGTTCTTTAGTCGGCTTTTGGACAACTTGGTGAATTTGCTTTGACTCATGTTCATACTGTGGTGAAACCTGAATGAAAAGCATGTTTGGTGACGAAGGCATCATGAATAGACGTCCGCCCACATCTAGTCTGGCAGTTTGAGCTTGTACCTCTTCAGAACAACAATTCTGATGCAACGTAATGCTTTGGCTACATTACTCATTCGCTTGGTATGTAAAGTCTTCTTCTAGTAGTGACAGCATTATGTTTCTTGATCTGGTATAGACTCAGAAAGAACCAATTAAGCAACTGCAGCACTCGGCAGTCCCAAATGATCTTAAACAGAAGAAGTATGTACAATACAGGTTACAACCCAGAGGAATCGTACGTAGGGAGCGTCATTCTCATCTTTTGGATCATGATAGTTGCCCAGTGACGCAGAAAACACAATCAATCTTTTCTGCTTTCATGGTATACAGTATGATCTCTTGTAACATTTGGTAGTACAGTATCCTTGTAATGAGGATAGAACTGCATTCGTCTTTGAAGAAGATGTCGGGCTGTAAGTCAGCACAGGAAATTTCGTCTCAGTATAACGCAAGCGATGCCGAAGTAGTCTTCATTAGCATAGACAATGTGAAATATAGGATTCATTCGTATATGCTCAAGGCCAACAGGTGAGATTCACGCTTGTCCTACCAGTTCAGCTTGCCTTCGAATGTAAATTGCTCGGTCTGAACCATGAATTTGGCAATCCCTAGTGCAGTCTTCCGCGATCTTCTTGGTGAATCGTCTTCGAAACCTGCCTACCAACCTATCCGGCTTGATGCTACCTCCGCCGACTTATCCTGCTCCCTGAACTTCATGTATCAAAGTCACCCAGCTCTACCGAGCAGTTGGACTCAAGCTGAAGTCGTCTCAGAGTTATGTGATAGGTATAAATGCGATATCATCAAAGAGAGAATGATGCTCGCTCTGAGATCCTTCTCACCCAAAAGACCATGGGAGGCATTCTGCTTTGCAAGTCACCATGACGATATCATCCTTGCACGACATGCACTACAATCATTAGGATTAGACAAGAAGCGCAAGAATGCCACTTCAAGTGAAATCACACTTGAAGACGCTTCAAAGGCAACTTTACCGTATTTACTAGGATATTTCGATCTGTGTAATATGTTAGAACCGCCTTTGATATATAGATCAGGACTGCTTGAGAAAGATTGGAATACCCTTGGAAAATGGTTTACACCGAGGAAGTAGGTAGGTTCCTTTCCTTTCAGGAGTCGTACTGCTGCTGAGTACACCTGTGCATTCCGGATAAGTATCGTATGAATCATGAATTTTCATATTGAGCAAGGGTACGAGTATAGTGTAAAAAGCATTTACGAAGGTTGTTCTGAAAGTGCAGGATTTTGAATATTTCCTATCTTTCGATTTACATCGTGAAATATCTCTTGAAAAGCAACAATAAATCAATATGACTTCCACCGACAACAAAATTCCCAGTAGATCTCCTGCCTACGACGAAGACGGTGCAGATATCACGCTAATCAGCTCGGAAGCAGAGGAGTTCAAGGTACATGCTTATATGCTGAAGGCTAATAGGTAAGCTGCATCTTCTCAACCCTTCTTAAAACGAAGCCGCCGCTTATCCAAACCCTTATGATCAGTACTATCTTCCGAGATATGTTGGGCGATCCCGCGTTCAGACCTTCCGGCTCTATCGACATCGAAGCTTCCTCGGAGGATTTGACATATTTCCTCAACTTCATGTACAAGTGTCACGCCGAAGCACCCCAAACATGGGATCAAGCAAAACGTATCTTGGATCTTTGCGACAAGTTCGATTGCGAAATAGTCAGCAAAAGGATCCGATGTCGGCTGAAGAGGGTCGTACGTGGTGATCCATGGGAAGCATTCGCCTTGGCAAGTCACCACCACGATATAAAAATGGCCGAATGGGCCTTGCGAGGTTTAGGCTTTGATGAAAAGCGGAAAAATATCACTTCCGATACGATCTCATTGGCAGACGCTTCGAAAGTATCTCTGCCATATCTCTTAGGCTTCCTTCACTTGAGTCATTCGTCCGTGTCATGGAATGAGACAACCAGGACCTACGAGAAAAACTGGAACTCTTTAGGTAAAAAGTTCACTCTCAGGGAGTAACGAGTGACCCAAAACGATGTATGTACAGTATTTAATTTAGCTTTGTGAGACGTACATGAGATGGCGAAAACTGGTTGTTGTCGTCACCGATTCGTTGCAGGTATTTTAAGGCATCATGAACTCATTTTTCAAAATGATACTGTATTATTTTTGCGAATGGATTCGATCTTCTCTTGTATGTATCTTCCCTCTGTATCTAGTCGTTGCAGTAAATACTATATTTTGTGCTCTCAACAGATTCCGTAGTTACAAGCAAACTATCAAGCGCCATGTCAAATACTGCAGGCGATGATCTCAAGAAATCTCTCGTTTACAACTCCGATGATGCAGACGTTATTCTAGTCAGCTCGGATGGGACTGATCTTAAAGTACATTCATATATCTTGAAGACACACAGGGGAATCTTCTTGAGCTCCTTCCTTAACTAACCTTTCACTTGGCTGATGTGTGGTCGTCATTTCCAGCTTGGTACTTCGACCGATCTTGTGTGATCCAGCTTTCAAAACTTCCCCGATGACGATCGATGCCAGTGCGGAAGATGACACCTGTTTCCTTGACCTTATGCACAACAAGCCCCCTCATAAAGTCTCCGACTGGTCACAAGCTGAAAAGGTATTGGATCTGATCGAACAGTACGAGTGTGATATAGCGGGCGAAAGAATGTGGTCAGCCCTAAAGAAAAAGGCGGAGACAGAACCCTGGGTAACCTTCCGTTTGGCCAGTCAGCGGGACCACGTGGAAACGGCAAAGCATGCTTTGAAGTCTATGCAAGTCGATTCACTTCATAAGCAAATGAATTTGTATACGCTTTCATACGAAGATGCGGCGGAAGTGGCTTTACCTTACCTTCTAGGCCTCATTCAGACGCTGGGGATTTCTTCATACACCGATGGTTTCAAGGGCTCGGTCTATCACAATGACTGGGCGAGTATTTCCCAAAGCTTCAAGCCTCTGTACCCAGTGAGTGTAAACCCCCGAGAATTTTTCAAGGGTTAATGAGATGAAATGGGTAGAAATCAAAGTAATTCTTGCTGCTATCGCCCTTCAAAACACCAAAAGAATCAATGCCTCATATCGAGTGCAAGCTGGGACATAAATCGGAGCTTGCTGTTCTCGGGTGTAGTGTTTTTGTATGTCTACAGTGAAGGTTTGAACCAATCCTAAGAATTAATTGTTGAATGATGCATCTTCTCGAATACGTATGATTGTTGACATAGATATTCAGCAGGCGTACGCATGGACTGACGTCTTTGGAGTGCGTGGCTCGCACCTCACTACAGCACATCCACACCAACCTTTCCTGTAATTTGTGAGTTCTCAAGACTGCTGATCTTCGCGTTGGATCCCTGCACCTTTCCTACATCACTCTAGCAACCCACGTCGGAACTGTCTCCATAATGTCGTTGGAAGGGGACACACCCAAGTATTCCAAGAACTACAACGACGCATCAGCCGATATCACTCTGACAAGCTCGGACGATGTACTCTTCAAAGTAAATTCGTATGAGATAAAAACGCATAGGTCAGTGTCGATACAGGTTGTCATGTTTCGCTTGGAGCGGTCAGGATTTCTGGCTGATCAGAATTTATTGAAGGTTCGGTACTGCGAGATATGCTTTGTGATCCCAACTTGAAACCATCGACTATCCCTATCGACACCAAGTCATCCGATCTCGAGCTCTTTCTCGACTACATGACGAAATATCCGCCTCCTCTGGTTTCGTCTTGGTCAATGGTAGAAAGTCTCTTCTCCCTCGCGGATAAGTACGGTCGTCCAATCGTTCACGAACGACTCAAATTCCGCTTGGGCCTTGTGGCAATGAATGCACCATGGGAGGTCTTCTGCTTTGCCAGCCATGAGAACGATTCAGATCTTGCACGTAAAGCTTTGGAGAAGATGGTTGAAGATTCGAGCCGCAATCAGATGATTTTGACAGATATATCAGCAAAGGACATACTGGAGCCTACCACTCCTTATTTGGTTGGATTGCTCGATCAGTTGGGAAGTAATAGGACAGCTACCTGGAATTCAAGGTCCCGTAGGAACGATGTGAATTGGGAACACATGGCCAAGCACTTTGCTCCTCGACTGTAATCAAATGATTCTCCATGGTCTCTCGAGAATCATGCAACCTTTGTACTATTCATAACATTAACCAGTCGATACAAGTATCTTGCATATCCATGTTCTGAGGACTATATCAACAAAAATCTCCCTTCATCATCCAATTCCACTTTTCCCACTATCACACCATTCTTCGCTTTCTTATCATTCATCCATCTACCTAATCTAGGTTCTTGGCCTACGGCTACGACAATGTATATATCGTTTTTAATTCTCTTCTCACTTTCAGTATCAGCTGATTCGGGGAATGAAGAGGGTTGGATGGTATTTGTAGGGTAAGAGAGAAGTTGTATCGAATTGATGAATCCTCTTATTGGAATGGTGAGCGATATTGCTGAGAAATTCTTCAATGAAGGATCGAGAGCCCAAAATCGAATTTGGCCATCATAAGAACCTAATGAGCGAAGTCAGTGGTTGAAACCTCACTACACGTTAAGTAGCTTTACTTACCAGATGCAAACAAGTTTGTTCCCCTTAATCCTGCGAGGGCCGTTATCCACCTTGGACCGGTGATTGCATAATCTTCGCTATCCACCAAATCCGTCAACCCATGGGCGAACGCTTTGGTGAAGATGGGTTTCTTCTTTCCTATATGCCATAATGATATCGAGCTGGTATCGAGCACAAGTCAGATGCTGCCAAAATGGGGTCTTCAACAAGCTGACTTACCCGCTATCACCACCAGAAACGAAATGCTGATCATCCAGCATTTCCACTACGTCTATACTACCTTCCACAAACTCCTTTCCTTTCCCTTTCCTATCCTTCTTGGCTTCTTCAGCAGGATCGACACCTTCTGTCCAACCTCCTCCTAACCTTTCTTTCCTTTCTTCAGGTAATAATCCAGTCTGATCTGATCTTGTTTTACCACCGCCTCTGAAAACCAGCTGTACTTCCTCTTCGACTTTCCACCATCTGCATGTCCTATCCCTCGATCCAGCTGTAACGGCCAGGGTGGGTTTCAAGGATGACACAGACGGTATGGAATCTTGATGACCAAAGAATGTATCAATTACTGATAAAGTCGCTAAAGAATGTAAGGCCAAATGACGAGATAAGGATGCTGAAAGAATATGATGAGATGGGTTGTTTAACGCTGGCATAGCAATAGACTACGAGGAATAGGTCAGCTTCAGCTACTCTGTCTCGGGAAGAAAAAGCGGAAAGCTCACTGTTACAGCATCTTTATGACCCCTCAAACCAGTCACCCAAACAGGTTCATCCCCTTCAACGTTCCATACTCCAATGACCTTGTCCCTACCTCCTGTAACCACAAATTTGCCATCTTCACTTGCGGCTATACATAATATTTCGCCTTTATGTCTGCCACCTTCTCCTACAGCTTGTCCAAAAGGTTTACCTATTTTCTTCAGCGTTGATGTGGCATATCTGATGATTGACCCTCGTTTCGTCGAGACGTATAGATATTTTGGGGTCATAGCGGCAGAAGTGGGGACGTGGGGTGATGTAGGAAGGAATCGGGTTGTAACGGATGTTGTATTGGATGCTATGTACAGATGTATTTTGCCTGATTGTTCGGCCTGTGTGTATGTCATTCAGCTTCATCTTGTATTCAAGGAGGACCCAGAGGACTTACAACGTCCTTCTGTAATCTCGAAGCTATCAATTCTCTATCGATCTCGGCAGCATCGTAATCGGTATTAGCGTTGGCTACCGTATCATCCGGCATTAGCTCCGAGGGCAACACGCATTAGTCTTGGTTTGAACGTACCAGCTTCGACCTCATCTCTGACTTTCGCCAAATAACCTTTTGCCAGCCTTACTCGTTTCTCAGCGGCAGTTTCATTCTGATCTATCAATTCCTCATCACTGAAATTGACATCTTCTCTTCCAGCTCTGAAATCCATCATATCTAAATCGCCTCCTCCATTCTCCCCTTCAGCATCCGATGAAAGCTCTTCATCTTTCTCTGCTCTCCTTGACGGTTTGGGTTTCTGTCCTTTGCCATATGGCAATGGTCGTCCTTCACCGCCATTTGACCTGGATGGTCCAGCTCGGTTGGTACGTTTCCTTTTCTTTTCGGATTGGAAGAATGGATCGGGCATGTTGCAGGATGATCTGTGAGTTCCTAGGACGATATATGCTGGATTGGTTGAGCAAATGTTGAAAATGCTGTCCAAAATATCTGCATCTCAAAGTCTCAAAAATCTCAGAGCGGCCACCGAACACGTGGCAAGAGGATCTGCTAGGTATGCGAGGTCTTGTCACGCGCCTAATTTGCACACACAAGCGGAAGCAGGATCTAATAGGCGCGGACCGTTGTCAATGCCACGTCCTATCTGATCGCCTCGTCATAAGTGGATGGATGGATGGTGGATGTGATTTCACCATCCCCATACCCTCTATATTCAGTTCATATACCTACCCATATCGGCTCATCATACAGCTTCAAGACCTCACTCGCTCATAAGAGGCCTCGACATACACCCCTTCTTCCCTCCAATTTTCTGACGCGACTACATCCGGGTGCAGTGCGATACACATCACCTCGAAGATGAAGCTGAAAGATATCTCAAGGACAGCGACATTCGCATGGGACCAGTCATCCTCTTCTGCCCCTTTACTCGCGACTGGTGCTGTAGCAGGAGCTTTAGATGAGAACTTCAGCAATGAGAGTCAGTTGGAGATCTGGGCTCCTGATTTTGGGGACGAGAAAGGAATAAGACTCGGAGGGGAAGGTAAAGGTGCTCAAGGGAGTATAACCGTGAATAGTCGGTGAGCGAACTGTTCTTCAGAGATGGTACCCGTATAACTTATTGAGATCTCCTCGAAACGACGATAGATTCAATCGACTGGCGTGGTCTGCTCCATCCACATCCCACTCAAAAGGTCTTCTTGCGGCTGGTATGGAGACTGGAGAAGTTAACTTGTTCGATCCAGAGAAGATATTGTCTGGCTCGAGGTGAGTATCCTCATTGGCTATCTGGTCAGAATCACCTGCTCACCGAATGTCTCGTAGTGCCGACGAAGCTCGTATTTTCAAGAGCGATAAGCACACTGGACCCGTCCGAGGTTTGGATTTCAACCAGATCCAGAAGAATCTCTTATTGACCGGTGCTGTTAATGCCGAAGTAAGTGTATCTTCTCCTCGCTTAACGTTCTACAATTTACATTTGATTACCTTGTAGCTTTACATATACGATCTCAACAACCCCAACAATGCCCCCGTCCCACCAGGTCCTACATCCACCAAACTTAACGAAATCACATCGCTTCAATGGAATCCCACCGTTGCCAGGGTATTCGCTGCTTCTTCCTCGTCAGGATTTACATCTGTCTGGGACTTGAAAGCTGGAAAGGAGATCGTCAGCTTACAGTATGGTGGAGGTGCTGCGAAGGGAATGGAGACAGTCGGCGGCGTAGCGGGTTTGCAGATGGGTAAAAGAAGAGGAATGAGTGATGTTTGTTGGCATCCTGAAAATGTAAGCTCCTATATTGGCAAATATTAGTCAAGATCGAGGCTGACATCCAGTAGGCCACGAGATTGATCACTGCTTCGGAAGACGATGAATCACCAATCATCATGTTATGGGATTTAAGGAATACTCGGGCTCCCGAGAAGGTGCGTCTCGAGGTAGATGTATACCGATGTGATTTGGCTAACATACTTTACAGATCCTAAGCGGTCATCATAAAGGTGTTCTTTCCGTCGCTTGGTGTAAGCAAGACGCCGATCTGCTGCTATCATGTGGTAAAGATAACAGAACGCTCTGCTGGAACCCTTCAACTGGAGAGATTATCGGAGAGGTGAGTTCCGCGTCTATTGAGCATAGCTGACAAAGTAGCTTCCTGCAAGTAACGACTGGTCATTCCAAACCACTTGGTGCCCACGAAACCCTGATCTTCTCGCTACCGCCTCATTCGACGGTCACATCGGTATTCATTCTCTCCAAACAACCAGCATTCCATCTCAGCCAGCTGAGAAATTCAACGAGGAGGCTTCTGCGGATGATATATTCGGCGCTTTGAGTCAAGAAGAGCCATCCAATGATACTGCCAACGTACTCTCCCTCAAACAACCTCCTAAATGGCTGCGAAGACCGGTTTCAGCTACTTTCGGTTTCGGTGGACTTCTCGCTACAACATCTAATTTGCCTGGCGCTTCGGGTAAACACCAAAGTGGAGTCGTGCATCTCCGTACCGTCACTACAGAGCAAGGCGTCATAGAAAGAGCTACAGCTTTGGATGCTACAGCTGGCGAGAAAGAGAAACTTGCCGAATTCTGTACCGATCGGGCAAGCGGTAACGATGATGCTTGGAGGGCTCTGCAAACTCTGTTCAAAACCAACTCACGTGAACAGCTCGTCCAGTTACTTGGTTTCTCAAAGGAAGAAGTCGTGAAGAAGGTACATGAAGCTATTGGGAAATTCCCTTCCGTCACTGTTACCGAAGAGCCATCGGAAGATCAAACAAAAGCGGACGCGAAAGATGAATCTGAAGTGGCAACACCTACTGTGGAGAAGACACCTGAAGAAGCTAGCTCTGTAGCCGACGAGATTGTCAGTGTGAAGGGGTCGGAAACCGCTTCAACAACTGGTGCTACTGATAAAAGTCTCTTCGATGAGGATCACGCCCCAGGTACTCCCGCCGCTGCGGCTGCCGACTTCTTCTCTTCCATGGCTTCGGGTACGCTTCGAAACCCTCAACTCGACAGCATAATCCCTCATAAGAACAACGAGTTCGTCGATTCATCTGTCGCCGCTACGATCGGTAGTCGAGCCTCCTCAGTCAGAGATGAAATTATCACCAAAGAGAATACTTTCCAAATCTATCCTGAAGGCGAAAGTGATATTGATAAACTCATCACTCAGGCCCTTGTCATGGGTGATTTTAAATCTGCTGTGGACCTTTGTCTCGCCTCGGAAAGATTCGCCGATGCCCTTCTCCTTGCTGTACGAGGTGGTCCAGATCTCCTGCAATCTACCCAAAAAGCTTATTTCGCTCGACAAACCGCATCTCTCCCCTTCCTCCGAGTGTTCCAATCTATTGTCACCGAAGACCTCATCGATATAGTCCAAAATGCCGATCTTCGAGAATGGAAAGTCGCTTTCGTTGTCATCTGCACTTTTGCCAAGGAGAGCGAGTTCAGCAATCTTGCCGAACAGCTTGGTCAACGACTTCAATTCAAATGGCGAACGCTTACTGGCTCTGACAGCCCAGAAGCTAAGGAATCTGCCAGGATCGCTAGACAGGATGCTACCTTGTGTTACCTCGCAGCAAGGAAATTAGAAAAGGTGGTCAGCATCTGGGTTGATGAGATGTCTGAGGAAGAGGAAGCGACGTATACAACTCGATACGCTGCTCACGCACAAGCCCTCCAATCATTCATCGAAAAGGTGGCGGTATTTACCGCGGCCACAGGGTATGTCGATGAGGATCTCCTCTCTCCGACCGAATCTGCTGTCGCTGCTGAGACAGGTGCAAGAACTTACAAGCTGGCTGGATTGTACGATCGATATTACGAGTACGCCGATCTCTTGGCGACTCAGGGCCTTGTCGACATCGCTGCCAAGTTTGTCAAGATGACTCCTCCAGATTACAAGGGTACTGGTGCTGCTGGTTCCGAATTAGACAAAGCTAGAGATAGATTATTTACTGCCGCTGGAATTCAAGCTGGAAGTGTCTCAGTCAACTCTGCCTTCGGATCTGCTAAAACCCAACCTCAAGCTTCTACTTCCTATGCCCCCACCAGTTCTTCTTCGTACACTCCCCAGACAGCCGGGCCATACAGCCGTGCTCCTTCGTCGACTGGGCCTTATAGTGCCGTACAGCCTCCTGCTCCCTATGGTCAGTCTCAGCCCTCAGCTTACGCACCTCCTCCGGCTCCCACTCAGAACGCCTACAAGCCTCCCACTACCTCTGCCCCATATCAGCCTGCTCAACAGCAACAGTCTTACGGAGGATATGGTGAAACAAACCCTTATGCTCCATCCCCAGTATCAACTTATCAACCGGCTGGCTACTCTGCCAATGGCTATCGACCCAACGAACCTCAGGCTCAAGGCTATGGCGCACCTCAGCAACCTTACGGTGCTCCTCCCCAAGTAATCCCTCCACCTCCTCGAGCTGGCTCATTCAACGGTCCAACTTCAAACACCCCACCACCTTTACCTGCAGCTCAGAGAAGGGATATCCCGGGATGGAACGATGCACCCAACCTCGCACCCAAACGACCTCAAAGTGCTGTTAACAAGGAAGCCAACAAACCCACTGCCATTACTTCTCCTTTCCCCAACATGCCTAATCCGTTCGAGGCTCAACCCACCGGATTCACACCTCCCCCAGCTCGACAAACACCTCAACCGGGTGTTCTTCCACCACCACCTAAGGGCGGTCCACGAGCTCCTTCTACCCAGATTCCACCCCCACCAAGATCAGTGGCTTCGCCTCCTGCTCAACAGCAGCCACCTCCTCAGTTCCAACCTCCACCACCCCGCGGACAACCGCTTGCCGGTCCACCACCCACCGCTCGACCACCACCACCTCAAGCTAGAGCTGGACCCCCTCCTCCAGGTGTAATGGCTGGACCACCTCCTCAAAGAGCCTTGGCACCTTTGGGTCCAGGTCGAATCGGTTCGCCATTGTCAGGACAGATAAGGCCACCCCCTCAACAACGACCACCTCAAGCTATGTCACCCCCGACTCAACATCAAGCTCCTCCACCGCCACCTATGGGCTCGAGAATGGCCGGTCCTCCACCTCCAGGAAGAAGTCCTTCTGTCCAACATCAGCAACAACATGGTGGACCATCTCCTCAAGTGACAAATTCGCCCCCTAACCCTGCTCAACGAGAGGTTCAACCACCTCCCGCAGCACCGGCCAAACCTTCTCATCGTAAGTTGACGATACGCATATCGGAGTATCAGTTGCTGACACAGGGATTCTATAGCTGCCGGAGACAGATCGCATATATCTCCTGCATCACGACCTGTCTTCGAAACTTTGTCAAATGAGCTTTCAGCGGTGAAACAGAAGAACTTCCCTGTGAGTAAAAACTGATTTTGATTGTTCCTCGTGATGAAAATTCACGCTCCATGATCCTCGCTGACGACTCACCCGACAGCCTAACGTGAAGAAGGTGGTTGAGGACACCGAAAGAAGGTTGAACATCCTCTTTGATGGTCTTAACAACGACTCAGTACCCAAACCAGCTTTGGATTTACTGAACAACATCACCAAGGGTAAGTCTACATCCCATGCACCCAAACCGAGCTGGACTGATAACGGTCATTTGTAGCCATCGCTGCGAAGGATTGGAATGCAGCTTTGGCAATGCATGTCGAGCTATTGACTGGTGCCACTGGTGACATGACTACTTGGGTGGTGAGTGGACTTATACGCCTGATATTCAACATATCCGCTGATATCTCATCTTTTCTGTCATAGCCCGGAGTCAAGCAATTAGTGAGGTTGAGTGTATAGATCGCCTTCCATGGTGTAAGCGGAAGAATGTAGATAGTCTGAATGATGTTTCTCTGATTCGATACTTAAAAAGATATGGCTTAATGAATTGATTTTGCATACTTGATGAATGATCTTGACCTTTGCGACCGATTGCAAGAATACCACACACTTTGCTTTGACAATGCAAGATACATGCGAGATTGATAATTGAGGAAGAAACACAGAGTGCAAAATGTCTATGGAGGAGCTACAAAAGATGAATTGTAAAATGATAGGGATATACTATGACAATGACTAGACTATGTTTGATGCTACAATGTCCATTGGATTGATGTATTATTTCAGATTAAAGATTATAATTCTACTTTAAATTCGTAAGGGACCGTTTTGATAGCTTCATTATACGATGGAGGAGGGACCATCCAACCATTTTCCATCGAAAGGGATTCACCGTGAATCATTCTACCTACTTCTCTACCTCTTGCGTTTCTCGATAAATGTAAATCACTCCATCTCATGTTATGCATCGCACCTCTAGGTTCGGATACCGAACCTACTACGATAGGCAAGGGAAGTGTCTTAACTGTACCAGGGAAGAACCTCTTGAATTGAGATATGTTAAAGTACCCTGGCGAATTGGGTGATAGAGGTTCGCTAAATTCTCCTGATCGAGGGATCGAAATCGGTACATTCTCAAGGTCTGAAAATCCAGCTGGTAGATAATCCGTCAAGACGGGTGAACCAGGTGTGATAGACAGGAAAGCCAAAGTAACATTTACATGGAATGTCGAAGAGACGCTTACTCCTGGTTCTTCACTTTCCGGAGATGGGGATGTCGTCGATGAATTGACATTCAACATTGTTGACATACCATGTTTCCAAGTCGTACTTCCACGAGGGAGAAGTGGTAAAGCGACATCTTTCAATTTGATTCTCTCATCTGATGAAGATTCAATGCATCCCCATCTTGATACGATCTCTTCTTCAATTACCAAACCATTCCCTTGCGAATCGAGTGGCTCCAGTTTAGACAGAGAGGAGTGTTCTCTTCTGACTAATGCTAATCTTATCAAGACCTGCATGGTAGGTTGCAAAGGTCTGTATCCAGATGGTAATTCCGATTCCAAATCAGATACCGATGGTGGTGTGAGTGAAAGCGAGAATGGGATGATCGACGTAGGTGAATAGGTTGTGGTCGGTATATGAGGATGGATCGTCCATTTGACACTTTGTCTGGGTAAGATCGGCAAGACTTCACCTGGAGTCATAAAAGTCGATTCGATAGGTAAATCCGTTTTCACAAAGAACGAAGAAGGGACATATCGTGGAGCTCTAGTCGGTAAAGTCTCAGGCATCATCTCGAATGGTTTGGCTGTATCTGCCAGAACCACGCTGGCACCGTATTGGGGAAAGCTGGATCGTCGCATGAGAGCGTGACTGTCAGTGCGTAGGTGACGGCGAAGGAAGATGATCGGACGGTGAATGAGGGTGGTAATCTAGGTGTGGAGGGTACTTGAACAGTAAGAGGTAAAGAATATGTACCGCCTGGTAATCCATAAGTTGGGTCGATTGAACATTCACTAGGTTGAGGTGGGTTTCTAAGATATGTCTGCTGAGCATCCCTTGCCCATAATGCCAATCCTTCTGATAATGAGACGGACACGCAGATGATTGTTCGTGGTAATTGACCTGGAAGGTGTAGGGTACCGATGAGAGACATGGATAAAGTAGGGTTAAGGTAATGTGGCAATGAAGAGAATCGATCGAGTTCGAATGTCAATACGACAGGAATCGATTGACCAGGGTAGAAAGCTGGTGGGATCAAAGTGGACGTTTCGGAACATTGATAGGATGCTGAGAGTGAGCAGATTGGGCGTGAAGGTGGTGGAGTGAATGAGAATGAATCTAAATAAAAAAGTAAGAAGTTAGCAATGAAGATCATAGATTTGATGGAGAAAAAAATGCCACTCACCAGCAACGGTGTCAACTTGCATCATCTCATCTTCTGAATGATCCACTCCCTTTGATACGTGTTTCCCATGGTGTATCAACGAAGTCCAGAATCCACCTCCAATTCTTCGTCTAGACGAAGAAGGAGTCGAGAGTTCGACACTCTCCGCGGTCGATTCACGAGAATTGTACGTCATCGATGGGTTAGGCGACATTGCTGGAGAAGCGGACCAAGACCCAGATGGACTGGCGCACCTCGAGCTAGAAGCGGAAGATGTTGATGAGAATGGGTGACTCATGGTTGATCGTAATCTATGTGAGAAAGGTTGATGAGATGTTGATGTGGTAGGGGCAGAAGCTTCCCAATATTGATTTGATGAGAAGACGGGTCGGAAAGGTGAGGTTGGTGATGGGTGGGAAGAAGTCATCATCTTGCTGTATGATTATATCAATATATATATAACAAGCTCTTCGGGATAAAGTTGTCCCCAATGTAAATATCGAACAAGTAAGTCGTATTCCAATATCTTTGTTTGTATTACGTTCCCGATAAAGTCTTTGTTTTTTCCTGCTTGTCTTCCTTCGGGCTTAGGACTTGTGATGTCTCGGTATCTCAAGAATAGAGTAACTCTTGTGCTTCCTTCCCCTTGGTCTTGATGGTTTAGCTCGGCTATTGAACGCTCTTTGGTAAATTTTGTCACAACGTTTGAGACAAGAAAAAAAAAGCAAAGTCAAGCGCGTAGTAGACCCAGTTCCAAGTGGGAATGTCTTGAAATCAACGGTATGTTATCTATCGAATTATGTTATGTTTGAAATGCGGGAAAATTACCAAAACGCAAGCATCCCGAAAACACGTATGATCGATATGTTGGAATCGGCGACTTTAGATTCGTGTTCGTGTTCGTCGTGAGCGAATCACCTTGAATACCTTCGATAGCTCTCTCCAGTGATGACAGTGGCGAGCCTTGTGATGCACAAGCGTCTAATCACCTGAGTAGCTGTATAGTACAATTGAAAAGTTGATCTTGGCTTTGATCTTCGGACGTGCAGATCGAGGGATTACGAATGAGTTGATTCAATTTTGAAACCTATGATGCGATGAAGATGGGTCGGGAATGCCTTGGTACGATCTTTGTGAAACCGGTTGTTTCTTAGACTTTGAGTTGAATGACTCTGAGACTTCGGCGTGTTTACAAGACACAGATGACCATATACCGTTCGCAAGTTGTTACACCGAATGTATATACCAGTAGTAATGGAATTGAGGTATGCCCTATCAGTTCGCGAAAGGGTCGTCGGTCGTTTATGATCCACCGGCAAAAAGTGGTTGTGAAAGCACCAAAAGAACAATAGGTAACAATAGGTGAAACAGAGAAAAGCCTGTCTCTCCTTCTCTATGTGAAAGCTATGGGATCTTGGGATCTGGTAGTCTGCCGAACCAAGCGCCGTGAAAATGCTGACAGTCGGCGGCGATTCGATTCGAAGTCAAAAGATGGTGAGACTACTGACGTGTTTAAGTGTCTCGTCAATGCTGAGTTACAGGCAATAGATGTTGATTCAGATGATGAAAGAGAAACAAGGAATGTTAGGATGTAGATACATACAGATATATGACTTACCATTTGATCGCTTTTTGTACAAGTACAGGGTACGAGATCTTTCGTTTTTTGTACGGGAAGGGTTGTGTAAAAGATGTTTTACATCTGGATCAAGAAAGACGTCAGAAGCGGTACGGTATGGCCACGAGCAGGGCAGGTTCGCATTTATTTGTGATTGAGTACGAACCGGGAAACACTTTTCGGGGCAGGCACTCTTCACAAAATGATCTAATCAAAGTAATAAAAACAGGCAAATATGATCAACCGTATATGGTTCTTCCATTGGAGTGAAGTATGGATGATCCTAAAGTTAGGGGATGGGCGTGAGCGATCGCGTTACCGAATGTCTCGCCTCGGTAGCTTTCCTTCTATCGTTTCTCTCGCAGCAAATTGGAAGATAGGATGACGCGCTTCTTTTCGTACAATACTCCATCGAGATTGTCAAAACTGCAACTGCAAACGGAAAGGGAGTTTGACGGGTACAGACTGAGCTTACGCGGGATGTTGACGGGTAAGAGTACTACTGTGCATATGATGTGATGAGGATGAGGGAGTATGTATTAGATCACCACGACCGCAACCGGCACAGAAGAGGC
This sequence comes from Kwoniella mangroviensis CBS 8507, assembly GCF_000507465.2. Taxonomy (NCBI): domain Eukaryota; kingdom Fungi; phylum Basidiomycota; class Tremellomycetes; order Tremellales; family Cryptococcaceae; genus Kwoniella; species Kwoniella mangrovensis. The sequence goes on along the minus strand of NC_088828.1, from coordinate 263,080 downwards.
GTACGTTATGAATGATCCTCACTAACGGCATGTACGACGTCTACGCCCTTATGAAAACACACCCTTATATGGTTAATTGTCTCAGTGACAAGAGGGATTAGGGATGATCATAACCATCGGACCTTTTCTCTTTCCCTTATTTTCCGGTCATCCCACTCCCACTTTGCTGCCACTCCATTGGTTTTCTGGGGTTAACCCAGGAGATGCTTGTTTTTTTGTTTCTTCCCGTAACCCTGAAAATGCAATCTGAACCATGTTTCGCTCACTCTGGACCGGCTTTTGGGTCTCTTCTGAGCTGCTGCAACTGATTTTTGGGCCGTACCAGAAACGCGGGAATGGTCATCGCGTATTTTTAGACTCGATCAAATTCTGATCATCCCCAGCTCTGCTTCGCCAGTAAGCTCTGTAATACATCTGCACAGTAGTCCATTAATGGATGCTTAAACCGTGGTTCCAAGAAATTGTAATCACAGATCGTATACACGCTGTACTATGCGTCAGATTGATTGTGGAGCTAAAGAAATTCGATTACGAGAGATACTTATACTGAATGACAGAAGAGGCGTTTCGACTATGCATCATACTTCAACTGTCCTTGTATGTAACGAATGTGGTGGTGTATTTTTGCATACAACAGTGATTGGAACGATGAGGCGTCATTTAGAAGCGCTTCATCATCTCTCTCACATGGTATGGTCATGGAAGCCATGAATCACATGTTTCATATAACGCATTCAGTAAGATGGCCAAGAATCCTGGGTATCACCGAACTCGACCGAACTTTTTTGGACAAGACAAAGGGACGCATTGGTCACTTCACGCCACTATAGGACAGCCTGGACATCACATCCCTCATCCACGCCATGTTTCTAGTCGTATAGAACATCGTCTTGTTTCGTCTTGTCTCACTCAGATATGTATTGTATGGTAGTCTCACCGAAGAATCCGGTCATGTCCAATCGATCATCCGAGACGATACATTTTCGGACTCAGAAAAATGGCACCGAAAGCAGACTGCGGCAAGCATTCAAACAGCCTTTGACGTATACTAACTGTAACACATACATACGTACATGAACGCATTTGTCGGGAAGTAGCGTATCCAAAAGAATGGTATCAGGAACAGTGAACTACAACCCAAACCCCACATGGACTCTTAGCGCTGTAAGAGAGCATTCCGAGACATCAACTCTTCAAGTTACTTCTTCCGGACATCAGCCCAGTTGTATAAAGCTTCCGAACAACATTGGTACCATACGTATACCGCATTGTTCTCATATGGATGACCAAGCTCAACCTGAGAGATACACGCGATTTCGATCAGGAAGCCATGCCATGCGATTGATGTACCGCTAGAAGCCGCTGATCAGCACCCTAATTCCGGGCTAACAATTGGTAGGGCTGTTTGACCAAAGTACAAAGTAAGTGGTGCCTCTAATTGGAGGATATCCTCAGTGACCATCTCCACCCGTGCGTCAGTCCTCTAGTCATGCATGAGCAGATCACAATATGAGTGATACTGTACTAGTAGCATAGTCACCAGAATTGCATGTCTCTTCCATATATAACGCTTACATCAGATTAGCCGTCTTTCGACGTTAGGTGGAGGGAGGCATGACGCGCACCATCTCATTTAACAAGTCCTCGTCTCTTCCCATACCCCTACTCTCTCGTAGACTGGATACTGATACACCATGAGATGCAATCATACATGATCATATTGCGGCTGATTCATGTTGAGCAAGCTCAACAGCTAATCTAATCATAATCCAACATGAGGCGTACATTCACGGAAGAACTATCGAACTGGTGGTAACCACGGCAAACAAGAGATCTCACCAGGTGTGAAGCTCCATTATGTCGATGTCCGACCTTCCCCATTCAACAGTCAACCCTCACGTCCACGTCCATCAAGTGAAAATACCATCTTACTTATACATGGGTTGCCGCAGACATGGTATTGCTGGCGACGGGTGATCTGACCATTGACCGAGTTGGCTCTGAGAGTTATAACTGTCGATTATCGAGGAGCGGGTGATTCGGATAGACCAAGGGACGGGTACGATAAATTGACTATGAGCAGGGATATCCATACGCTGTATAAAGATAAACTCGGTATAGATAAAGTCATATTGGTGGGGAGTGATATAGGGAGTATGGTAGCTAGTAATTTGGCAATGCAATTTGAACATGATGTAGAAGCTTTGGTTACTTTTGGTGAGTGAATATTCATTCCATTCTATTTCATCCAGATAGAAACAGTACATTCTTCTGTTCTTTACTTCTACGAAACCCAGTAGCTTCCGAGCAATGAATGCCTATTAATGGAATTAAAAATCCGATGATACTGCAGAAGCACCCATACCAGGAACGCAATCTTTCGACAGAGCTACCACTGAACCATCTTCGACTTGGTCTTTCCTATGGCATTTCTTCTTTCACAATCAGGCGGACCTGCCTGAACTGTTGATTCAAGGTAAAGAGAATGAGTATATCGGCCATTTCTATCATCGGTTGGTAGGTCATAGTAACCCAAAACCAGACCAAATATATCTGAAAGTAACTTCGAGCTCGATGTAAGTATCCATGCTGATGTTCAGACCGATGTTAGTGTTATGATCCTTCGTTCTTGCTTGATAAAAATCTGGAAACATGTGAGTCTACTTCACCTTGTATTCACGAGATATTCACAGTAGTCTCTTAATTGACATTGACATGCTCTCTTTCTATGTTAAGACACAAAAGCCTTTTCATCTCCTGGTGGAATCCGCTGTGGACTAGATACCTACAGAGCATTCCAACAGGACATCAAAGATTTCAAAGAAATGTTGAAGAAGAATGGTAGACTCTCGATACCAACTTGAACACTGGCAGGTGAAAGTTCACCAATGCAAGAAGTGAGTTAAAGGTTTTTACCAGTCAATTTTGTCGTTGAGTGACATTATGTGCTTAATAACTTCGTACAGTTTATCGAAACTCAGACGAAAGAATACTCAAACGACGTTACGTTCAAATTAGTTCCGAAAAGTATGCACTGGATACCTGAGGAGAATCCAGAAGGGTTCTTGGATGCTGTATCTTGGTTCTTGAAAAATAAGAAGATTTTATGAGAGAAATGTACCGTATGGCCAAATAAAATTGTGTATCGATTTATCAGGCAATACCAATAACGAGCCAAAGTCTTCAAACACATATCTATACTAAGTAAACTAGAGATCGAGCAAGTCTCATTGCTATAAGAGCCGAAGAATGAGAAGGAATCATAACTTCGACCAATGTATACTAAATACATGCATAAATAACTATCAATATCCATATTACAAAAACCTTTCCACACTATCCATCATTCATATATCATAAATCATCTAAATCACCTTCCAATCCCGAATCTTCATCTCTCCCACTCGCTCTCCCAGCCGCACGTCTACTAACATCACATAAAACTCTCACCAAGTTTTCCTTAGCCAATTCAAACCTTCTCACTTCATTCTCCAAATCCTGATGTACATCCTGTTCTCTCTTATCTGAAACCTCTTCGTCCCCTGAATCTCCCTCGATCTCTTCCTCTTCGTCATCTGGATGAAGTATACTCGAATCTTCAAATCCAAATCCAATAAATTTGATTTGGGTCAAAACCAATCTCAAATGACTACTTGCTTTCTGTATATTCCTTGAATTTTCCAATCTCTTCAACCTACTTTCATTTACCGTTCGATCGTTCACTTCGTTGGACGAAATGAGAAGTCTGATATATTCAATACAGGTTAAAGCCAATTTATCAACTGCCAAAGCATTTTTCGATAACGTATTGTCTTGAAGGGTTTTATCGACTCCATGAATTGCTAAAGCATCTTTCGAACCGGGATATAATAACTCTAACATTGCTGAGATGGACGATAAGCCTTTACCTGCACCTTGGACTTCTTCAGCTGCCAATGCAGTGGCTAAAGCCACTTGAGCACTAGGCGTAGGTTTAACAAATATTCCCCAAAGACCTATGAGTACTAGACCGAGGGCATGGGCCGCTGAGCCTTTAGGTAATCCCTCGATGGTCGTTCGCACTTCTTTGTCAAATGCTGATAGTTTGAGTGATTGGCTAATATCGTATGATTCAAGATTAGATAAGAGGGTTTTGAGAGAAGCAGTAGTATTACCAGCTGATTTCGATCGAGTGGAAGCATCTACCAATTTGATGAAGAACCTAGAGTAAAGGTCGTAGACATGTACCAAGGTGATTTGTTCGGCAATAGAGGTGATTGGCGAGGAAGTTTTTTCAAGAGATTCGGCACATCGCAGTGCTTCGTGTAAAGGAAGCTTCAAAACAGTAGCGAGAGGTAGAGGTGTCGATGTGGTAATTCTGGACTGGGCATCTCTCCATATTTGAGTAGAAGATCGCAGGAAAGGTATATCGTGTTGGAGTAAGGCAAGCAAGGTAAGGGAATCGGCATCGGAGGCTGTGTTATGGAGATGAAGCACGACATGCCATTTTTCGAGGGCGGATGGTCTTATGACTGTACCAGATGAGTCAGCGATGATTCCGTTACGACCTTTACCAGATGTATGACTCACCACCGCCAATGATATCAGCAGCCTTCTGATTCCAATAAACCTGATCATCAAATGCTTTGAACTTCTTACCGACAGGAACGATCAATCTCGCACAATCCTTAGCGAAGAGCGATACATTTCCAGCTTTCTTCTTCTCTTCAGACTTTGTCCAATGAGAGATGACCGGACCCATCGAAGCAGCCAAGATGACGGCGACGAGCAATCTCCAAGTCCAGTCAATGAGAGTATGAGGCGCCGGGGCGATCAGTCCTGGTAATCCTCGTGCTAGCAACCTCGAGGTGTGTTCCGCAGTGATGAGAGGTAATTTCGATAAGATCTGACCGGTCGTAGCTTGTCCTATAACCCCGCTGGGCATTGCATTGGTAGATGATTGAGTCGAGGTCTGTTTTAACACGTTCGAAGCGGAAGGTAAGAAGCTGAACGATACAGCAAAAGCAGCGAACATCTTCAGACCGCCTGAAGCAGCGTTCTGAGCCATGGTCGTGGTCGTAGTTTGATCTTTCTTTTTTGGACCGGGTTTGGCACGAGGTTGTTTAGGTGCGGTAGCAGTCTTTGCTCTTTTCCTTTTGGGTTGTTGTTCTTCCTCTTCTTCATCCACGTCATCATCTTCATCAAGGGAATCTTCCTCAGCCTTCATCGCAGCAGCCTCAGCAGCAGCTTGGATCAAACTTTCTCTAGCGCCAAAATCAGCTTGCCACAACTTCAAATTATCTTCTCCAGCTACTGCCAGACGGAAAGCTTCCAATTCATCAACTTTTCGCTGTAACATCGCTGATCGTCTTTGCAAAAGTTCGATATATTTTTTAGCTCCAATCAAGATTGTAGCCTTGGCACTTGCGTTGGGTCTGGTGACTTCCCCCAGACCATCGACCGTTCCGTCCGCAGCTCTAAAATCGGTGGTGCGTTTCTGTTCTTCGGTGGATGTAGCATATAACACTCGAAGAGCTGGAATGGCATCTCGTAGATCGGCTTGAGCAGCTTGTACCTTTTGTCGATATCGTCGTTCGGTCTTGTTGTGCTTTCCGACAACGGGTGGATCGCTGGATTCTTTAGGAGCAGCTGGAGTTTTGGTGGATTGACGAAGTTGCTGGGAAGCTTTGGTCTGACAGGGCTGCTTGACATCCGATGTGGACGTATCTGTAGAAATTTGATTAAGCGATGGACCTGTAGAATAACATGATGTCAGCTAGACTGAATCATCAAACAGAGGAGCCAAATATACTGACCATCGATATTTATGCCATACCCGAGATTGTCCATCTGATCATTATCAACCTGTAATTGATTCTCAAAGCCATTCAAGTGTCCTATTGGCCATCCCTCTTGCTTGACCTGATCCTTCATGTATTGAGGTTGTAGAGTCTGCTGTTGTGAATGCGTCATATTCCCAATAGCTTTCGCTTGTTGTGCAAAATCGAAATCGATCGGGAAGCCAGATTGAGTTGATTTCTTACCCGAGGAGATTGGTGAATCGAGATTGAGCATATCGAACGTATCGTCATTATCCAAACCATTTAGTGTATTTGAGTTTCCATTGCCACTGAACAACAAATTTTGTAAGAAATCTAAATTCCCATCGTTATTATGAGTAAGGAATGGGTTGGATTGTTGATCTGGAAAGAAAAGAGATTGTCCATTGGATTTATCTTGTCCTTCATTTCCGTTAGGAATGTTGACAAAATGGTTCAAAGTTTGATCTTCCCCAGTTCCATTGAGGAGCATTTTGCTATCTTCCGATTGGAACAACACATCCAATTCGGTCGAGTCGAAGCTATTATTATTGTTGAATAGGAAGTCGTCCGTAGCCGATAGGGAAAAGTTGGAATGTGAACTTGGAGAAGATGATGATCTAGGTGAATGACCGTTCATCGAGATACTACCCATATTGGATAGGTTGATAGATTGAGTCGAGGGCGATAATGATGGTACTCTGGATGACGATGATCCACTACTCATGCCGAACGATTGTTGATACGCCAAGGGTGAGAGTGAATTATCACTTGCGGGTGAAGGGCGGTTCATTGAAGAAGGACCACCATTGGTCGTAGATGGTATATTGAGAAGGGAAGAGGGATCGAGAAGTTCGGAAGGGAAGAGTGCATTGGAAGGCGATATCGAGTCTTCGAAGAAGAGGGAGTCCTCCTCTGAGTTGTGGGAGGGCATTGTCTGCTGAGCGAATAGAGAGGTTGGCATGCCGGATTGTCGAGCAACGAGTAAAAGTAAAATGATATCAAAATAGATGTATCTATTCGGTCTCCTGTGTATCTCCTACTGACTGCTCTCTATGAATCCGGTGGTAGTGTGTCTCTCTGCGGTGTTCTATCACTCCAACGTTGTTATTACTTTGGTATCATCGTATCGTATCGCATCGCATCGTATCATGCAAAGCAATGCAAATCTCATGGTCCATCGTCAACAATCGTCTGATCGTCTCGTAAAAGTGGAAAGTGGTACGATAATAACAAATGATCACGTGGCAGAATTCCCCCTTTGGGAGATTAATTCTCTCCAAGCACATTTGCCACCCAAGTAGAGTACTACCTCCTTCTACCTACATCAGCAGCAGTCCGCATCCCTTTCCTATGCCCTTCCTTCTCCCTACGTGAATCCTGAGCAAGCTGTCTGGCTTTCGCTCGAGGGTCAATCACCTATACGTATGCATCAGTCAGCTTTCATCCCAAACCAAACGGAACTCTTGAAACTCACCGAGTACTCTTCTTCTGCCCTTCTCGTCAATTCCTTCTCATCCACCAAGAACTTCAAACTATGTTTCATCCATCCTACATCATCGTCCACTTCCAGATCATCCTCTCCGGCCTGTTCATCTCCGTCCGTAGGTCTTGTCGTCGGTTCTTCATCTTCATCCGGTGCAGCTTTAGCTACTTTGCTACTAAACCTACTCATCTCTTTCAATAGATCATCTTCCTCATCCCTCCTTCCCCTCTTGTTACCATGTTTCGCAGCGGCTCTTCCCCTGTTTTTGGAGTATTTGGCCAATTCTTGCTCCAGGACTGAAGGTCCTTTATGTCGTTTCGAACGTCCTTCATCTGAATCGGAATCTGACGCATCCCCTGTACGTTTCTTCAATCGACGTAGATCTTCTTCCATACGTTTGATTTCAGCTTGACGCGATGCACTGAAGATAGTTTCATCAGCAGTTATCTTTTTACTAGCTTGGTAATTCTACAGCTGGCTTACCTGCTTCCTGCCTTTTCCCTCTCATGCTGTTCTCGAATAGCTTTGAGATCGACGGCAGCCTGTTTGTATCATCAGCCAACATTGTCTTTCAAGTTCAGATCATATAACTCACCTTTTTCTCCTTCTCCTTTCTAGTAGTATCGCCAAGATCCTTAAGCGAATCCGGTACCTTTACATAAGATTCTGCAGGTTTGGAAGGAGCACTCTCAGTTGGATCCAACACTATCGCTCATCTGTCAGCATAAACTACTGGAATAAGTTTAGGTTCACGTACAATCCTGTCTGGTCATTCCCTTCTTCTGCACCTTGATGTCCGTCTCAGGTATCTCTTCCGAATCGCCAAATGATAGGAGTCCAGTATTCCTGATATTGCGATTTATTAGCATTTATAATTCCTAAGGAACCAGCATTTCGCCCGCTCACTTTTTCGCCTTTGCTCTCTTCTCCCTAAACTCCATCTCCTTCTTAGCTTCAAACCTAGCTTGCTGTTGAGCTCTTCTCTCAGAAGCGGTTATACGAGGTACGATATCGTCAAAGGGGTTCTCTATTATCCTTATACCTCGTATCTTTGGTGGTCTATGTGTTCAGCATATCAGTCACTATAACTCGATTGGGGAAGGGAGAAAACGAAGGAGAGCCTACACTAATGGTCTTTCTTCTGCATCAACATCTAAATTGCCGATACTCATCACATCTATCAACACAGTGATCAGCTATCTGCAACAGATGAACGCAGTCGCTATAATAGCTCACTGTATATCGTATTCCCAACAATCTTCCCAAACAGGGTATGTTTATTGGTCAATTCCTCTGCTTTGTCCAACGTGAAGAAGAATTGGGAAGTGTTGGTATGTCGTTTACTGTTATTGGCCATACCCATCAAACCTCGTCTACCACCAACTCACAACGTAAGCTTTATGTTATCGACGATGATGGGTCAAAGGGAGCTAACCTGTTGAACCGTAATCTAGGATGTATCTCATCTTGGAATGGTTCTCCATAGAAACTCTCTCCTCCCATACCTGTTCCCGTTGGATCACCAGATTGTATGATAAACCCTGGGACGATCCTATGGAAGATGATTCCGTCATAGTATCCTGTTGAGAGCACATCAATATCATCATGCAACTATTGATTGTAAGGATAGACTGACCTTCCATGGACAATGCGAGGAAATTTCGAACAGCTTTTGGACATTCTTTCCCCCATAACTCGACCTAAGACACTACTCTCAGCTTACAAGGGAATAGAATACCATTGCCAGAGGCTGACTCACTTCTATCTCCCCCGCTGTTGAATCTATGATCACTTTCGCATTGGTAGCGGGCTATACAGTTCACTAGGTAAGCATGCAAGTGGTAGGGTTGGACGTAGAGAGTGGAGGTTGAGGTTGAGGTAAACTTGCCTCGGTCACATATCTGTCAAATGCGGATAAGAGAGAGTGAGCTGACTTCATCCACTGAGAACTAGACGATTGAGCTCACAGATTACTCATTGTCGCTCAGCCCAGGACCTGTCCTTCTATCGTATCTGAGAGATATGGATTGTTGACAATCAAGTCTTCCAGGTTAACCTGAACATGTATGTATCTATCGACTACTCGTATTCTTGTGCGGTGACGAGTGACGAAGTGATGATGCTGGAAGGAAGGGTGGGTCACTGGGTCACTGGGTCACTGTGCCTGTTGATGCCACACGCGGTGATATTCGGTTATATCCTACTCTACTCTCTCTCCTACGCGTATACAACCTAGCTCGCTCTTACTACGAGTACTGTGCTGCTGGCTGTGTATGAGCACTCGTACAAGTAAACCAACAGTCCATACTCAATCCATTATCGCCATCTTCAGTGACTGTCATCCCTACGGTAATCAGAATTTCTGGCTCAAACATCACTCCACAAGATCGAAACGTATCCGGCGAAAACATCTGAACTGTTAGTCGGAGAAGCGATCCCTTTGAACTAGCCTTCTTCCCCTTCAACCTCGCCCACCCACCTTCAATACCTTATACCCACTACCCACAATGGCTTCCGAAGGACTCACCCGACGACGAGGCGCAGGTGCATCACCAGCTATCGGTTCAGCCTCACCAGCATTCTCAGATACACCCACTCTCGCATCTACCTCTGGCGGTGCTCCGAGGAGACCCGGTGGAACGACAAATAACGCGCCGACCAGTTCGGCAGGAGGATCAGGCGGAGCAGGTGCGATGGAAGGTAGAGGGAAGATAGCGTATGATCCGAGGGATTTTGAAAATGGTGGAGAATCAGAGACGATGCCTAGGTTGACTATCATGGAGGAAGTTTTGTTATTGGGTTTGAAAGATAAAGCTGTGAGTGAAAATATCCTAATGAGTGATTCTGTTATCGTACATCTGGAAAGTATTAGCTGATCTTGACTTGATTCAGGGCTACCTATCATTCTGGAACGATAACATCTCATATGCCTTAAGAGGTTGTATCTTGATTGAATTGGCATTACGACGTAGAATAGCGATGGTCAAAGATCCATCACGTAGGAGATTGGCTTTAGCAGATAGGTTGATCGAAGTTATCGATGATAGACAGACCGGAGAAACTATATTGGACGAAGCTTTGAAAATGATGAAATCAAGTGAAAAATACGGTACAGGTGCATGGGTAGATTTGATGAGTGGTGAGTCAAACCACAATTGCGTCCTTGCCAAAACGACGTTAGCTGATATAAGGTGATATTGGATATAGGGGAAACTTGGAATGTGATGAAAATAGGATATCAACTCAAACAAGTTCGAGAACGTTTAGCGAAAGGTTTAGTTGATAAAGGTGTATTGAGGACTGAAAAGAGGAATTTCCTATTATTCGATATGGCCACTCATCCTATAGCCGACATGAATGCCAAGGATGATGTGATGAGGAGGGTTTTGACGCTTCTGACCGCTCGAACGGCTGCTATACCTCCTCAGGCATTACACAAGGAAGGTGTGAAATATAGACATACAAGAGCGGTTGTCTTGGTTTGTGCAGGTGAGTAGATCGCCTTTCCTCGCCACGACCCCAGCTATGTACACAAAGTACTGATTTTGTCGGTTCGATCGTAGCATACGCATCGAGCGTACTTGAGAACGCCCTTCAAAGGCTATCTTATGATTCTCGAGAAGCTGCATTCGCAAGGTGCGATGATATCCTTGCTGAATTCTCCACTTGGCCATTTGGAGTGACGACATCCAACGTGGCTGGACCGGTATCCATCGGAGGAGGAACGAGGAAAAGGGAAGGTGGAAGTGGTGGTGTGGGACGTGAGAGCGTACAGGAATTGGTCAGAGAAGTGAGGAAAGAGATGGCGGCCAGTACGACTGGTCAAGCTGGTGCAGGTGGTGGTCAAGAGGAGCAAGAAGAATTGTGTTTCGAAGTTGTTGCTACGGTTTTAGAGATTTTCGGAAGGATGGATAGCTTGGTGAGTAAAATCATTTGCATATACATATGATATCATATCACTTCAATCCTTTTCTTCTCTTTTGTCATCGTACGAAGTATGAATTGCTGACTGGATGAGGTTTGAAACTTTTCTAAATTCAGCTTTAAACGATAGAAACCCTCACAATCATTTTCATCAGAGAGAACAAGAACGAATTTTATACGATACGATACTCTTACTTCTATACCATCATATGCGTTACGGTAAATACTCGCACCATTATTGAGTATCACCTCTTATCGTTGTCTAGACATCAAAATGTATATATACCAGTACCCAAGGGTTTTAAGTTGATATCCTAAAATATACACCAAGTGAACTAAGGTCTGTCCTCTCATGCCTGATCATATATTCGCCTAGAAAATCTTCCTCCTTCATATCGTACTTTGCAAGGTTGGGGCTGCTGAGTAGATCTAGCAGCTTTAGAGGAGTACTACCATGTAAACATCATCTGGCATATCATGCTTCAACTGGTTGTGCTATTGGTGTCCTTTTTAATGGACTCGTATGACCATACTCTTCAATTGGTGTTTGTTCAGCTGCAGTTGATGATCTCACATCAAACACTCACGAGGCAAAGAGAGGCTCCTTCGAAATAATAATCACATCATTAGATTAAACGAACATGAGAACGCAATCATATGAAAAGTTACAAGTATTATAAACGTCCCGCTACGCTCATACAAGATATACGACGCTACTTGTTTTACTCGCTTCCTTTTTTTATCATTCCCAATAAAGTTGTTTCCCAAGCCGAGCGGGCAAGACGAGGCGCAATGGGGGCGATTTCGTGAAGCTGACTTGATTCACTCTTATGGGAGTCGGAGTCGGAATTTCGGAGTCGTACATGTCTTTCCGTATGAAAGATAGTAACATGCATTAATGCCAAAAAAGGCACTCTCCGATTCCAGCACTTTTATTCAGATTTTTATTTGTTCACCTGATGACCAAGTCACCCACGCGATCCATGGTAGGTTATTTTTATTCTGTTCTCATTTTCGCATCGATCAATGTTCGTTCTTTTCTTCGAGTAAAGCCGAGACATTCCTCATTATTAATTCGCGAATGAAATTGACAAATTTGGACTTTGATAGCTTTGTTTTTCTCACGCTACCATTGCAAAATGTACGATTCAAATAAAGTGATCTGTACCCATACGACCATTACATGGCAGACTCTCTCGATCCCCGGATATACCGGTTTCCTCCATCTCATCAACCTTGATCACATTATCTAATGTTCTTCATTCAGTCGAATTGGATTGGATGTCAGTCCTTTGGACATGATAACCAAATTGCAATACCATATCACAAAGAAGACCATATCTGTTTTTTTTTTTGCATAATCATCTCTCGGTAGGAAAGATACCATTTTTCCAGAGTAGATCAACGAAGAAAACCAAAGTTGAAAATGAGGTAGATAGATTGATAGTCCGTGTATAAGATATTTATTTATTTCAATCTCATCAAAATCAAGCGTACAAGTAAGTTTAGTTGATACATCAAGTAAAGCGTAAAAAGACGAGAAAAGAGCCATAGTGTCCCGTAGAATCAACAAATATGAATAATGAATTGTTTTATTTGTCTGTAGTCCGTCAAAGCCAATTGAGAGCGATGATAATCAGAAGATAAAGTGATCGAAAGGAATGATATGCTACATGAATGTGATGTCAAAGAATCTGAGCAGTAGAGCAGTCGAGTCGAGCTTTGAGGGTCAGGTCCTATCAGAAGGTAGGTCGTAGAATTATGTGGTGGTCACCCGCATATCCACTAAAATTGCATTTGCATTGGCGGCGAGAAATACTCATCAGATGAGAGTGTCGGTGTAGACGTCTGATAATATTCATTTTGCTGTAATGCTGTTACTTCCGGTACGCCTATACCCAATCCTATTAGTTGCTCTTTCTCTTGAGGGAGTGACATCTCCGGCGCTAGTGTGGGGGAAGTCGTGGTGCTCTGTCCAAGTGGTGAGGGGGAATAATAGGGATACTGCCCGTGCTGTTGTGGTTGTTGATGGTATGCGAAGGGGACTTGGAATAGTGGTGGAGTGGGAAAAGGAGTTTGATACCCTGTTGTCGTAGCTGGTGTTATAGGTGAAGTACCCGTACCTTTGGTCACCACTGGGGTAACAGGTATAGGAATAGCGGGACGAAGGTATGTTTGAGTAGGTAAATGTGGGGTAGACCATGAGGTAGGTAAGGTAGGTGGTGGAATCATGTTAGGTGGATAATCATGTTCTGTCGATGACGAACGTGAGGTATCAGCTGGTGTAGGATTAGGGTTAGATACCATAACTTCATTTTGCATTTGACCATTGAGATAGGCATCATGCATTGGTGTTTGTTCCAATACAGATGGGAAGGTCGATACCGGTGTATGCGTATGTGCGTGTTCATGGTGCGTCTGGAGGGGAAATTGTGCTGGTGCAGATACATGTCCACGTACATGACCTGCATCGGCGGTCCAACCGTTATACATCCAATGAGGGGATTCGAACATTGGTGGAGAAGCCAGTGCGGGCGCAGAGGGCGGTGTAACCCACGGAGCGACTCCGGAACTAGGCATCGAAACCGTACGACGATGACCCAAGTGAGAAGGTCGGATAGGTCCAGGTCCAGAGACGTAGGGTACGTTGAAGACTGGTTGATCAGGGAAGTAAGGGGAAGAGGTAGTGATGGGTGATATATTCTGTATAGCCTTGGTTGCTTTCGCTATAGCTTTCTTCTCCCTGGTTGCCCTATTCACTTCTTCTGGCACAGGAGCATATTCACATTCCCTCTTTGCTCGTGTACAGTTCCTACATGGTGATCCTCCACAACATCTGATTTTACTATTTCAACAAACAAACATTCAGTCAGCCAAAGGACCCATCAACCGAATCATCATAAGTAGCTAGTTGTATGTGTGTGTGTGAGGTTAGAAGCCAAATCGACTCACCGATGTCTACAATACTGACATGCCATAGATATCCGTTGACGACGACCGGGCGAATGAGAGCTCTCGGCCAGACCTAGTGGATAGGCTGACCCATATCCATCGAATGGAGGCGGCATGTCGTGTATGTGAGGATGGTGCATGAGCACCGATGGTGTCGCAAGGACGGAATTCATGGTGTAGGGTATCAAGTCGATATGACTTTAGGATACGAGAGATAAATGAAAAGATGTGATAGATATGGGGTGCTGATGATGAGCAGCTGATGAGCTTTTCTTTTTTTTTGGCGGCCTGGGCTTGGTGGTGGTGGTGGTGTAACAATGACGAAGAGGCAGCGAGTGGTTGTAGTGGTAGGTAGTGAATAATAAGGGGAAAAAATGGGTTTGAAAGGAAAGTGGGCGTTTTTTGTTTAATTTTTGATGTCGAGAGATGGAGAGATGAATCTGAGAATCAACGATACTCCTCTTCTATATATCTCCGTGGTAACGATTAAAATTACTTTTTTCTTTTCTCTCTGTTCGTTTCGGTCTACTGAGAGTATCGTATGTCGTATGTCGTATGAGGTCAACCCAAATCCGAAATCCCTTTCTTGGTTCGTACCCCTCCCAGGGTATCTGTTACAGACGTATATCGCAGATCGGACCAATTGGCTCCAACAATCTAATCTGATCTGATCTGATCTGATCCGGATCTATTGTAATCTGAACAAAATACAAAGACGAAACGAGAGAGTCGTGACGGAGAAGACGATCACTGACCTCTTTTGGTCAGACTTGTCTCTTGTCTTATTCGTTTCTCCCTGTATTTTGGCGCAAGGTACGGTATTAAACTATTCCTAAGTGACTACTTTCTCAAAAGGAAAAAAAGGGTAAAAAGGGAGAAAAAGTCAACGTACTCGTAAAAAAAGAAGGGTTATTATTATGAATTTATAATAAATACAAGATGTCTCGGTTGAATACGAAATGTTTCACTTGGATCAATCTGGGATCCTAAAATCCTAGGATCCTAGGATTGTAAGATTGGATGTATGTACAGGTATTACAGGTACGATCTAAATTCTTCTAAAGGTTGGCATTATAACGAGATAGTTGTCTTTCGATAACGCAAGATATGATGAAAGATATCTACGTTGAGATTGAGCTCGCTGGCGGTTTACCCAAAAACCCTCAATGATTTATTATGAACATAGTCCAAGATCAGGATGAAATGCAATGATAGCAAGAGAAGCAGTGTTTTTCCATCCAAGTGTTATATGTAGACAGGGATCTGTTTTCACAGGTCTCTTCTGATTGTGGGGAGAGCGACGTACGTGTGTGTAACAGAAAGAGAGAAAAAAAAAGGACGACCATCATCCGGTGTTAACGGCATGCATTGCAGTACGATATTCCTTGGTTTGAGAACTGGCTTCAGTACAACAGGATGCATATATGTTCAGGGGTGAATGTTTACGCTAGTCTATCTCGTCATTTGGCATTTGGCATTGGATGCTTCCACTTTTACCCAAAAGTCGTAACATCATGTACTGCTATTCGCATAACGCCGAAAAAAAAAAGATGATCACAGCTCTTCCCCGTGCCGAAATCATATCGCATTAGATGTCCATTTTGTCGCTTGAGGCTCCCATGCTGCCAGCATAGTTGATAAAACCTATCTCCTATCTACGACGCCCACTCTCCTATCATTACAACGGGATCAAGCAAAGTTCATATTTCCCATCGACATATTGTGTACATATAGACATAATTGTATCCGGTCCCACCTAGAGTGGACCGACTCCGACTCCCGTTCCGATCGCTTTGACCGCTCGTCGTTCTCATACCACCCATGCAGGTGATGCTTGGATGCAATAGTAGAATCAACGGAATGTTACTGTTGTATCACTAGATGGTTCGGAGGATTATCCTCCGACCTGGGAGCGAACCGAGACAGTATAGCGTGTGCCTCGGATCGCCCCTGAAAAGTTGAAAATCCTTACCAGAAAAACAGTGCGACCGGAAACTTGACCTGATGACGTTACGACTACTACAATTCACTGCGTCGTTCGCCATTTCGGTCAGCGCCTTTACAGTAAGACTGTGTGCTCGAAAAAGAGGGTTAAGGGGAAGGGCGCAACCTGGGATTAAACATGAAAAGATGCCTCAACTTGTTCCTGATACGACAAGTGACTCCAAATCATTGGATCAGTTACAGTTGCAGTTACGCAAGTCACATGGTGACAACGAGGGGCAAGGGGGTGCTCACGCTCAGGCCCGTGCCGGTTTATACGGAACGCTGTATAAATCCTGGATGGATCATTTGTTTCAAAAGTAAAAGTAATGTGGCTTTCATGCATTTTCCCATCACTTCGTCCAATCCACATAATTCACCTCGATACCAAACAATATCAATCTGCCTCCTACAGAATCAATCTGCCTCCTACAGAAGGCAATGATATTGTGAAACCTTTGATGAATGCCACACCTACTTACGTCTATTCCGACGCCATGTCATGTCATGTTGCGCAAAACTCACATACCCAATCCTTTCTCATGCCTTACCGTAATAATCGATAATTGTACGGTAGCTGATCAAAGTCGTTACGGTATAATCTCATACCAGCACAGGTTCAAGTAGTGAAAAAACTTAGATCCAACATCTCGGTCGATTACCCAGGGATCTAAATGATCTCTACAGCTATCGTCACCTTAACGTGATGGCATCGAGTTCTGCACTACAATATCAAACCGGCACCGGATGAAAATATCGTAATCATCATAAAATCACAGGCCATACCGTACCGTAAGGATCTTGAGCTTTGATGAGGTCTTGTCTTGATCATGGGAACGCAAGTGCATCACAATCAAGAGTACGATGTACAGTATACTCCTATGAGTTTTCTACAGTAGAAGCGGCTGAAGATCTGCAATACCTCATTTATTAGTCGATGGAATTGATCATTTGATGATGCCATCACATCTCTTCGTCTCACTCGTTTCGCTATAGATGTTTGCTGTTCAGTTACGATCTACGGGTCTCACATCGGTATCAGTCAATACTAGTAGCTCATAGATATTACTAGTACAGCCTTCATCTCTTTCGCACTAACTTACCAATAAATCTGAACACCAATCGAACGTGCCTGTCACCCGATCCGACACAAATTTATGCTTCCCATCCCTCTTATTAGACCCATCCCACCTTTGCTTCCGAGGTAGGGGTGCATCCAATGCCTATGCCATCATTTGGTAGGATCTCATGTATTGTATCCCCTTGTTTCATCTTGATTCATTTAGTTTCATAACCGAACTTCAAAACCCGAAAAACGAAAATCAAAGTTCGAAAATCTAACTCCGAGAGGCAGGCATGCGGCGCTCTACTGATGCGACTAGTCTTAGTCTTATTTAGTAGTGACAAAGTGACAAACCTCATCAAACACCGTTTGCCGGTTGTCCTCTCAGATCGAGCTAAAATAGCCAAGTCCCAAGTACAAGCCAAAAAAGGGGTTGACCTGTTTGGGTAAGTAACGCATTTGCGCCTTCCATCTAACAGCCGCCGATGAAGATCATTGATGAGATCATCGAGATTGATTTACAAAAACTGATGACGATTGCATAGTCTCGTACAAGGTCTCAGGTAACTTCGCGTACCTATGAACCTTCAACCCTCGACCCTCGACCCTGCGTCCTCAGCCCTCATTTCTCACGGTCATGTAACTAACTCCCTTGAATACCCATCAGCTGTTCAGCCACTTTTATCATTACAGTGCAGCCGCAGCCACATCGTAGGGCTCAGTATCATGATAATGCCAAGAAGAGTGTTTCGGAAGGATTCCTTGATAACGTTGACATTGACCACCTAACTTCGCTTGAGTAGGATATTCCGATAGTCGACGGACAATAAGATCAGATCCACTTATTTCCTTCGCACGCGTACGGCTGCGGTTAGCCGCTATAATGTAGCTTACACCGAAAACCTACTACGAGATACAGTACCACATCCTCAGCATTTGCAATATCCAATAATCCACATCATGATCTAAATTATACATCAAATGCAGTGTAATATACAAACAAACAAACAAACAAAAAAGCAAATCTATACATCAATCAATCCTACCACCCATGATTACTATTCATCACTCGAGGATATGAAACCTGCGCATGACTGTGTCCATTGGAAGTATAGCCATGAGGGGAAGTTACTGATTGAGGATGATCATAAGGTAATCCTCCCGATCCACCCGAGTTCCTCATATATCGTTGATTATATGGCGATGTCCTACCTGTATTGGATGGCTGTGGGCCAAACCTCTGCAAATCTGAATGTGATCTCGACGGTGGGAAAGAAGGTTGCGAGAGATCGGAGTGAGATCTTGAAGGTGGCAAGGAAGGTTGGGAGAAATCCGAATTGGATCGCGAAGTAGGGAAAGAAGGCGAATATGGTCGAGTGGTGGGTATGGACCCTTGGACAGGTGGTGGGTACGAAATGCCGATTGGCGCAGCGTTGGCCATTAGATTCGATGAACTAATTAACCAGAACAAATCAGTAAGCTATACATATTACTTCATCATTGTGTTAATTTGTAAGTGAAGTTCATTTCCAACTCACCTTCCATAATCATCACTATATCCACTCGACCCATAAGGCGAACCAATCCCACCAGGTGGTGGATACTCATACCCTTTCAACGAAGAATCATCCATACCCAAAACATTATTCCTACTTCTCATTTTCTCACCACCATCATCTACATCATCTAACGAGATTTGAGGTAAGGTAGGCTGAGGCATTGAATCTCCCAGTAATTCACCTTTGGAATTCTTCAATCCACCTTGAGCCATCTTCTTCTCCAGTGCCGCGTTTCGCGCGATTCGTTGTCGTTGTTTCTTCTTGATAAGTTCGGAAATCCGCTTGTCTACTTTGTGACAGACATATTCCTAATGATGTTCCAGCAGTCAGCCGCCAATCATTTTATCAAAAAAAAAGAGAAGATTCCATTACTTACCTTGAGATTACCTTGGATGTAACACAATAACGGAACGTAGCAGATAGCCGCCACGATAAGCAACAATAGCGAACCAGCAAAGATCAACACTGTCGCAATCATGGAGAACAACAACATCGCAGTGATGGCTGAATTGTCCCAGTAGGCGGGTATATCACTTGTCTGGAATCCATAGGCGTACGCGAAGGAATAGAGGACCAGGGCGTTGATGGATTGACGGGGTCCATCGGCGAGCAGGAGTCGTTTCCATCCTGTATGAATATTGATTAGCATTATTGGGCAATCTCGTGTCTGTGATGCTAATGACGATGCCGCAACTTACCCTTGAAAGTGAAGAAGATGAAGAAAGCGAAATCATCTTTCTTCTTCGTCGAACCTTCGATGTGACAAAACAAACAGAAGTTATCATAATTACCTGTGGATAAGAGAGAAGACACATAACGAGTCGATCAGCCATTCGCTTATCTAATGCGTTGAGTGAGAGTACGAGTATAACTCACGGAAAGAGTAGTAATCGTTCGCCATCAGATTAGTGAACGCGTAGGATATATCACGAGAATCGATGACTTGTTTGGCTTTCCAGGTCTCATATGCGAGCTACATGTGAAGTCAAAATGTCAGTCTAAAAATGCAGGTCTTTAGGTCTTGTGTTCCAGCATTGACCAGAGGTGAATTTGATAAAATAGGTGATCAAGACTCACCAGTAAGAAAGAAAATATTATACATCCTACAAAAACCCATTTGGCAATTTTGAACTGAACGTCAATCGCACAACTATCTCCACATCTCTGACCAATAGAGTTGGTCCACTAGAGTATATCAATAAATCTCATCCATCAGCCCAAATACTTTTACAAGATTTCCGAGTGAAAGTCTTAACTTGACTTACATGATCAGCGAGGATCATAGTTGACGCTGTGAATATATCCAACCCGTACACAGCTATGGATTTCAACAAGAAGACATATTTGAATATGTATCTAGACATCATATCAAGCACAGTCAGCTTTTATGTGTTTTATTTTCGAATCGAGGAGAAACACACAAAATATACAAAAAAACTCACTTAATCCTAGTCCATATATCTGTTTTGTGAAATTCCCTAACATTGACGAAATCGAACTATGTCACGAACAAATGATCAGCCCAATCTTCGACGACGTATTTTCCACAATCCGTAACCCTGTATCCCTCTTGTTTGCCCTTTTATTCCATATATGAACTGCTCAAAACCTACTTTATGATCCGGTACCACCTCCCTCTTCCATTCCGCTTCGCAGCAGCACATGATGTCTTACGGTCTACTAGTATCTTGACGCTTCGTCGAAAAGGTAAAGGTGACCGTGATAGGGAGGGTGGTAGGATCGTTCTTTTTGGCTGGGATCGGTTGTATGAAAGAGTGTGAATGAAAAGGAGTTCTCGACCCGCGAGTCACAAAACCAATTTTTTTCTTCCTGATGCAAGTTCGTTCTATAGCTACTTTTTTCGCGGTTACTGAAAGATTGATGATTGATAGGAATCGGATATGTTGATAAGGAGATTGACTGTATGTGACGAATCGATCCCAAAGGAGCAAGGTAAGGTGAGGTATCAAAGGATCTCTTCTTTTATTGTAATTGCCACTCTGATCCTAACACTGCTTGACAGTGAGAATGTGAATGTAAGTGAAGCCGAAAGTAAACCAGTGGATGTATTTTTCTCAAAAGTAATATGTTATAGGAGATATAATGGTTTCGATATCTTGACGACCACAAATAAACATCACTTAGCAACCATTTCATCCTATATGTCGCAGCATCCGGATTAACTCACAATAATATCTATGTATATCCCGATCTACTACCCAGTGTACCTACGCTGCTCTACAGCTATCTATGTGACTGATGTATGTCAAACTTCTACCAGAGAAGTCAAGTGTTGTATGTTTGATTAACGAAGGAACGAATCGAGGGCTGGCTGGATCCAAGCGTTGATTCTCCAATGTTATCGAAACGCGGTGAGAGCGATAGTGTATTAGGTTGTAAGGGGGTTGAAAGAGCGTGTAGTTTCAATGATAGTGATGAGCAGGACAGCGACAATGTTATGCAAGGATGATGATAGGAGGTGATTATGAGGATTTGTACGGATGCATAGTATAGCAGAATGAAGGTGAAAAGCTGAAGCTGAAACGTTGAAACAGCAAAGCAAAGCATAAGGTTAACTTACCTGTTGTAAATCAATTGTCTAGACTCCCCTTTTGATTTGTTAATTCAGGGTCAGAGAACCCAAAGGCACACGCGTGAATGTTGTACATAGCACAAAAGATGAAACAAAACACCCCAGCACGATTCGCAAAGTGGCGCGTACAAGTGATCATCATCATACATCATACATAAATCATCGATCTCATCAGGTTCCAGAACTGCCCAGATCTCATGCCAATCATTTTTCTGGGGTCATGCCATGCCTAGCAGGTGAGCTACTCTAGGTTCACATTCGCAGAAAGAGGTCAAGTCGAATACAACAATATTTATTATATACCGAATACTTCTAACCCCACTATCGCTTCTTTACCGTTCTTATCATGTATACGATACACGGGGACCAGAGTGAAATTACACTTCAATGTAGATGTGAACGTCGTGACTACAGGTGAAACAAGCAGGGGTTTCAATATTGAGGTTCCAATGTAGGGCATCATCATGACTCCAACTTACATTGATCGCTCATGGTAGATAAATGGTAAATCCTGACCGTCACAGCTTTCTCAAATGCTTTCTTTATCCTCGACAGTTCAGATATCTTGAGTAGAGAGTCGATACCTTGTGAACACAATAGATTAGCGAATTGACAAGTACAGCAGTTTGTCAAACATGAGCACCCATCGCACACTTACTTGAAGAAAATACGACTCCTCTCGAACCTTGGTTATTACCCGAACATTCATACAACTCCCACCATACTTCCTGACCCTCATCGGATCCAGAGCTGTACGAGGGTATGAGAGCCTCATCTACATCATCGTCTTCCCCTGAATCTGACTGTTGTGGTATCGAAGTGGATGATATTTCAGGTAGCGGATCGACACCTTTTCGACCTGTATGAACATTTACTTGGTATTCTACCAAAGCGGATTTAGGTAATTCCTTAGCTTGGACGAATATTACTGGCGGTTGACGCGAGTTTGTCTGCGGGTCAATGATTGATCAAATCAGCGCCTATCCACTCTGTGTTCCCATTCGGTTAGAGATGACTGATAAGCCCGGGATAGTCACGACACTCTCACTTTAGGAACAGAAGGAAAGTTCAAAGGCTCTCTTGGAAGATGCGCTGTAAAGTGATCCAAATTCGACTCACCTTTTCAACCCATAGCATCCAAGCCTTCCTAACCACTTCTAAACCATCTCCAACATCATCCCCAGAGGAAGGTTTAGCCCACCACCCCACACAGCTTTCGATCCAACCCTCCCATCCACCACCCGTATAATTCCTACTTTTCAAAACATCTATGATCTTACCCACGTGCTGTAAAGCCAAGACTGCTTGATGAGGGTATGGCGAACCTTCCGATGGGGGTAGAAGTAAAGTCAAGGATGGGGGTAAGAGAGGTATCTGACCTGCTAGGTGAATACGTTGATTTACCTAACCATTGACTGATTAGCATTATCATCCTGAGTGTTACGATATCACCTTTGCCGAGAAGGCGGAATTGATACATGATATGCAACGAAAGCATGAAGGTGTTTCAGATGAATTAGATGGATCACACTCACCATCACTGCCTGACTATACGGTCCGATATTCGCTGGTGCCCAATAACTTAAACTCTGAACATGCAATGCATTTCTATCCCCGACCAATTTCGACGACGAAGAAGATGAAGATGAAGATGGCGTGGGTGTATCGTCAAATCCTATAATTTCAATTCGTACTCTGTTGTTCTGTAATGGTACAGCCACAGTAGCTCTGGAAGGTGGCGAAGTTCCGAAATACGTCTTATAAGCTGTGTTGGCAGGGAGGAAGAGGGACATTGATGAAAGTAGGAGGGTTATGTGAGTTGAGTGAAGGGGAAGGGATAGACTATGTGATTTGAGGGTATCTACAGGTAGTTCAGTCGCCAGTGTTAATCGATAATCCAATATTCTCAGATTTGAAAGGTCAAAATCGTTTGGGATGAGTTTTATAAAGTGTCCATACTCACTTGATATCGAATCAAAGCACATTTTCAGCTCTTCACCAACATCTTGATCTTCTTTAGTCACCCCATCAACACTAACACAGAACCATCTACCTCTTCTCTCAAATCTCGGCGTTCCATTACTGTTTCCTTGAGACGATTCTCCACTCTGGTGAATATCCTTATCCTGTCTCTTATCAACTATGTTCAAGCTTTCCAAATCCGAATCTCCCTTTATCTCATCCAAAATTTCCAACCCATCTTCATCCACCCCTTCCTGTCCTGGTTCATCATCATCCAAACCCAACATCTCCCTTAATTGTTGGACTGTAGGCTTCACCCAACCTTCTTTAGCTTCTAACTCTGCATCCTCCACCTTGAGATAAGCGACAGGATACGGTTCTGGATCGGTCACGATCGTTTTCGTTTTGGTTAATTTCAATCGATGTGAGAATAAAGGTGTGGATAATGTTAGAGTTTCATACTCCCCTCCTTCGCCCGCTGGATGAGAACCATAGGTTTGTTCCTACCACGGCCAACGTGTTAGATCAGCAGATCAATAATAACATACAGTCCGACACTACATTGACGGTACCTGTAATTGCCCACATGTTGATAATAAGGCTCATCAGAAGAAGGAGGCACTCACGAGTCTAGTCAACAAAGGCATGATCTCGCCTAATGTTTTTCGAACGACTTTCGTGCCCAATCCTACACCAGCAACTTTCATCAAGACCACTTCCATCCCGCAGCTCAACATCTTATTCAGCAAAGGCATCTGCTGAGATTGCCATAAGTAGGCTAAAGAGACGAGGTTAAGTCGGGAGCATACGTGCTCTATACGTAGACGCTGGTATGTCGAGAGGATGGCTCCGGACGATAAAGCAGTAGCTTCGGGATGTGCAGACTGAAGGTTACGATCATGAATATTGACAACGTTGAGATTGAAGGTATTGAAAAGAGTATGCAGTCGGCGTATGCAAATGCGAGATAAAGGTAGTAGAAAATATGGGAAATCAGCGAACAACTCATACCGATTGTCAAAAAGAGATATCACCCACCATAACCTCTTTCAACAATTCAGTCAGATCCTCAGTCTCGTCCCCCTTCTCACCTGATCCTTCACCACCCCTAAGTCTACTTCCATATTCGGCACCTTTGGACACAGCTTGACCCTTGATGATCCTCGTATATAACGGTAAATTCATCGATTTTGCGATGAGCGGTAAGAGGTGGGTACCGACAGATTGATATAGATGTGAATCAAGTTCGTCTACGAATCCTCCATCAATGGTCAGTATCGTTCAGCTCGGTCAAATAATGAATCGTCTGAAGTGCCTTACCTACTCCAGGTTCCGGTGTGAGAGTAGCCAAAGCGACTATCTCATGACCATTTGCAACGCAGTGCATGAGGTTGAAACAGCTATCTTTACCTCCTGATACGAGACCTATCACTTTGTGTTTGACCCCTGGCAGAGTATAGGAGGAAGAGGTGGTCATTTCGACGACTGAAATCTTACGGACCGCCTTTCTTCCAACGAATCGATTCGAGTGCAGTGGATATAATTCTATGATATCCTCGAGATGTTCAGCAATGACCGGATGTTACACAAAATTCACGATTGAAAACAAACTTTTCCGACTTTTGACTTTTGGTTCAACCACCAGCAAGTGGAGTCTCCACATCCATCCAACGGAGATTGCATGCATCTCCGCTTACGGGTTGAGGAGAGGAAAGTAAATCGCCGTGAGACGAGACGAGAGAATGGGAAAAGTCAGATTCACATTCACATCTATCACTATCACCACGGCATATACATCAAGCAATCGCCGGCTCATCCTTCATCCAGCGTCTCTGCTCTCATCTAGATCGCAAGCGTAGCATCATCGCCTTGTGACCCTCTTCCTTCTCCCCCTCGGTTATCCGGTTCTTGGACTAGTCAATATGACAAACACCACATCCACCCCTTCATCCTCGGCCCAGTGGCATACCATCTCCCCTCATACTCGACCGCTCACACTGACTGTCCTCGAACTCACTCCCTTGGCACTCACACTCTCCCTCTCACTCACACCTCTAATCCCACCCTCCCATGCTCATCCTCATTCGTCTCTCCCTCATTTGGTTCATCAAAATCACCATACCCACGCTCAATCTCAATCTCCATCACACTCGAAGGGCAAAAAACGCATACACGGCGCTAACCTCACGACACCCAGGGCCAAGAGAAGCGGAGATGTAAGTGAAGAAGAAGATGAAGAAGTAGATTATTCATCTTGGATAGATACATCATCATCATCATCATTTAAAGACCTCTTATCGCACGGTGTGGTTGTCTCAGTAAATGGTCAACCATGGTCTAGGATTTATGCTCATGTAAGCGAAGATGAAGACTCAGAACTGGATTGGGAAGATGAACATGAAGATCTATCTGGATCAAACACAGCTATAGTGGTGAATGATGAAGAAGGGATAGAAGAAGGTTCAATCACCCGAAGAAGACCTAGAAAACCCCGTTTTGCCTCTTCAGCTACGAGTCACACTTCGCAAGATAAAGATCTGATATTGGCTGGTACGGCTGGAGGACACGGTAAGAGGAAAGGAGGAAAGGAGAAGATGGATAAAGATAGAGCCGTGGTTGTTGTTTATGGATTAAGTCCTGGGAAGGAATATGAAGTGGAATTAAGGGTTGTAGGGCTGTTCAGTCAAGAAGGTGGTGAAGGTCTAGGTAAGCTGCCTCACAAATCGAGAGATCTCACAGAGCTTACTCGTTTGGCTATTTTCAGTCTCAACGAGCGTTCTCATCCCACCTTCGCCAACACCCAACTCCAATCTTCACCCTCGCTCTCGAGCCAATTCATTGCGATCCCGCTCAAGACCACGATCAAGATCCAACTCTCTCACCGGTGGCTCACCAGGTCACCCACAATCTTCTCACCTTTTATCCCACACACGGTCTTCCGATGCTGTCGCCACTCTCGATTCCCTGGCTTTGGGATCACATGATACCCTATCACCCGATACCGCTACGATCATCCCCACTCCCGTACTCAATGCAGTGGATACGCAAACTGCCCAACTTCGACATCTTATCGCGACTGCTCACGCAGAGAAGGAACACTTGCAGACTCAGATCAAAGAAGCTCGACGTACTTCCCAACGACAAGAGGCAGCATTGAAAGCTGAAATTGAGAATGTGAAAAAGGCAATCGAGAAAGCTGGATCTATGGACCTGCGTTCCAAGCAGAAAGCCTTGGCTACTCAGGAACAAGTGAAACAAGGTTGGGCAGGAGCAGAGTCAGCTGAGAAGGATGCTAGTGATGTTGAGAGTGGACTGGACACTCTGGAATCTAAGCTTGAAGCGCTGAATATAGAAGTAGAAGCGATTCAACTGGAATGGAAGTCCATCAAAGAGAGAGAAGAGGAATTGCGTGAGAAAGATAAGAAGACTAGATTAGAAGAGGACAAGAAGTTGCACGAGGTATTAAATAAGATGGAAAAGCTGAAATCGAAAAAATCCAGGAAACAATCTGAACAAGATGAATTGGAAAAGCAACTGAAAGAAGTAGAAGGGAAGATCAAAGATGTTGAAAAGAAAAATCAAGAAGATCGTGAAAGAGCGATGAGAAAGAACAGTAATGCCGCATCGTACTTTGCTGCAGGATATGGATCAACCAATAATAATAACAATGATAATCATGATTATGGGGGAATAGGATATGGTGGTCAACGAAGTTTATCTGCTCATCCTTCATTGACCAATCTCAATGGCCATTACGCAACTGGACCAGCTTATAGACCTCGGGGAGGTGCAGGCGGTGCGAGTGGATATCAACCTCGGTTCCCTTCCGCTGGATCTACATTCCGGCCTAGTCCTAGTCAACCTGCACATAGTCCCACCCATCCTAACACCTTCTATCAGATCCAACACCCCGTCCCTCCCAATGCTAATCCAAATACATCACCTGCATTTAGACCGCCCAAATTGGCTAATCAACCTTCCCGATCAACTTCTGGACCTACATCTTCCCAATCTACCAATACCACTTCCACTTCTAGTGGTGTGAATGCTGCCGCATTGCCATTCCACCCTGCCAACTTTTCACCTAACAACGAACCGCCCAATACTACCCATCATACAACATTGATGCCACCGCAATTACAACATCGTATATATCTGCCTAATGTACGACCTAGACCCACACCCAATTTCCATCCTCCACCTAGTGTCTTGGCTGAACAGGCTCAGGCGCAAGCGCAAGTTCAAGCGAAATCGTCAAATAATTCTAGTGGATCTGGCAATTCACCTGCAAACGACGGACCGGGGGTCAGATCGCCCAATCACTCGCCACCTAATTTCCCTCCTTTACCTGTCAACAAACAAAACCCCACTTCGACCTCTTCTCCCTCAACACCGTCTGGACCTGGGTCTGGATCGGCTGGACCAAGTCTGGCGTCAATCGTGACCAGAGCTGTACTTAGTCCTACTAGCGCATTGGCTCAACAGAGTCAAGCTGCAAATATAGGTAATGTAGCTTCTAGCGTATTGAAGAATCCTCCTACCTCGCATGAAGGTGGATCACCCGTACCTACTCCACCATCTTCAGCTAGGTTGAGTAGTCCCAGTAACAGTACTTCTACCACCACAGGAGGGGAGTTCCCGCCTCTTAGTCCTACTTGGCCTAATAGCTTGGGACAACCGATAAGAAGGGAGAATACACCCCCGATTAGTAATATCTGGAACAACCCAAAAGATAGGGAAAGGGATAGTCCGGTGGGAAATGCGGTGCTTAGGAAACCTTCTAGGTCTGGATCGGGAGAAGCCTCAAATTGATTGGAGAGTACAAAGGCAGTGTAGATTATGTGATCTGTTACGGGTGCTATGGGAACCATCAGAGTGAAAATGAAAGTAAATGTAAAAGTAGCATGTATTTCTATGTATCTTGCGTGACCTATCAAGTTCACAAGGTTTTCGCTATGGTAGACAATCCTTCCAATCAGGTTTTGCTGGCTGATACGACTGATACTCCATTCACTGCACCGCATTGCATTTTCATGCATGCGGATGCCAACGTGTACAATAAGCATGAGCATATCTGCATTCACGATGGAGTAGAATGATATGTTTCAATGGACAGGTCGGTTGTGCACTAAAGAGCCTGTTTAATCCGGAGTTTGAGTTTATCCGCGGTTCATCCATCCCCATGTTTTTGTTGTTGGTTGGTTGTTTGAGACTGCCATTGTTCAGCTTGGCACGGTTCATTTCCCAACATGCATGTTCCACTACTTGTGCTATGAGATTAGTCTTAGTCTGTCATTGTACGTTCGATAGAAGTGGACGATGCCTTCGATCATCCTTTGTCTGCTTCTGATCTTGACTCACGTCATTGTTCTTCGAACCACACCACACGCTCGTTAACAACACCGATCAATCAACCTACCTTGGCAGCGCCCTGAACACTCGTTCAACCCTCAAAAACGAGGTATCCTGTTAACACAGAAATCGTGATTTCCAGAATCCTATACCGTTAAAACTGTTGCCTTCAAATTGGTCCGAAAAATCTACCACTGGTCGTACATAGATAATCAAGATGATATCGAAGTCCAGCACTTCATTGTTAGCCGTAGTATTGGCATTAGGAGGAGTCCAAGCGGCTCAGTACCCTCTGACGGAGAGTCATCACGGTACGACATTCTTGTGAGTCGACTGACTACCTCATGTGACCACATCTCGCTCCGAGCTCTGAATCCTGTATGCAGAAAGTATAATAGCTGATTTGTCTGTTCGTGCTGGACAGTGATGGTTGGAGATTCCCAGCTGAGACTTACGATAATACCACCAAGTGAGTCTATACCCCTTCACCACTATCCACTCCGACTACCACACAGTGAACATGGTGTTGACGGTTTATTTGATTCAGCGGAGATACATTCTGGGCAACCGCTCAGAACACTTCTTTGTTATATACCAACGATGCAGGTAGAGTGATTCTCAAGGGTGAGTGCAGATCGCTTCCGTTGAGCTATATCAAAGTGTATGTAATTCATAAACTTACTTGATTTGACTTCAATAAACATATGTTATATGACAGTCGACAACACAACCTCCGTACCATATAACGAAAAACGATATGCACCAAAGTTACTCTCTAAGAACACTTATGGTCCTGGTACAGTCTTTGTCATGGATGCTGTGAGTGTTCATTTCATAAAGAGTCTGTATTATGAGCAAAGATTTTGTTTTGCTAACCGAGATGCTTTTGTCCTATCGTAGGTACACTTACCTTATGGATGTTCCGTATGGGGAGCCTTCTGGACTCGTGAGTGACCACATCAACCATCGCACCTCATGCCGGAATCGATACATCGTATATAGTATAAAATGCTAATGATCACTTTTTTCTATATATACAGAAGGAGCGAATTGGCCTGCGGGAGGTGAGATCGATATATTCGAAGGTATCAACCAACGTAAAGAAAATATGATGGCTTTACATACATCTGGGGGAACGTAAGTGATAACCTCAAAACAAACCTATCGCATCTGACCTCAGCCATGCGTACAACATTTCTACTGTCTTAAAAGGACTATTCAGGGTGCTGGATGCTGAAAACAGAGCACTCTAACTGATACTTGTGGTGACTATAGCTGCACGATAGACCAGAATTCACAGATAGTAGGCAGAATCGATGCAACGGATTGCGACCAATCTGCCAATTCGGGATCGGGCTGTACGGTCTACGATCAGAATGAGAATTCCTACGGGGAGGCTTTCTCACAAGCTGGTGGTGGAGTCTTTGTCACTGAGTGGACAAACGAGGCGATCAAGATATGGTTCATCTCGGTGAGTGATGGCTTGCGTCTGTTCTTAGCCTCAAAAGAGAGGTAATGGAAACTGGCAAAATGGCATCGGGAAGTTTGATACCATACTAGAACCCGAGATCGTTATTTTCGACAGAAAGTCATAGTTGAACACTATTCATCTGTGATAAATAGCTGACTCGCTCATCTCGATCGTAGCGGAGCAACGTCCCGGACAGTCTCTCGGCTACCGCCGATACCTTCGATACCTCTGTTCTTGGCACGCCAACCGCCGAGTACTCCTCTTCAACTTGTGATATTACAAATCTCTTTGAGCGTGAGTGAGACAGCCTTAGAGCTCAATCAGACCCAGCATGAACAAAATCTGACCAATGTACCCCCTTACCACATTTCATCTTCGTAGCGCAAACTCTCAGTGAGTTCTGCTATCGTTTAGCCTTGTCCTGGATTGTTCTGCTCACCTTTTCTATGCATCTTTTTAGCTCTGAATATTGCTTTATGTGGAGACTTCGCTGGCCTTCCTTCGCTCTTGGAACAGACCTGTCCAGCTCTGGAAGGCGACAAGACGTGGTGAGTTGAGAAAATCGATTTCAAATGAATTCTCACCAAAAAAAGGTGTAAAAACCTTAATTTTGATGGATGAGGTGAAAGGTCCCACATTCGAATTTACTATTCTCCGTTTGTCAGTCCACAACCAGACCAAGCTGATATGTCTTCATGTGACGTATAGCTACACTACCTATGTAATTGACGATGCATCGGCGACGTACGCCAACGCATATTTCGAGCTCAACTATATCAATATCTACACCACGAACCAAACTGCCGGTAACGATGTTCCTACCGTCAGTGGAATCGGCAATTCCACTACTACCGTTACTGCCGGTGTGAGCAAGACTGCTTCGGGTACGGGAAGTGCAGCTACTAATGGCACCAATGCGGCTGGATCGAATAGCTCTGCTGGAAGGAATGGGGTGGAATGGGGATTGATGGGGTTAATAGGTTTAGGGTTGAGTTTGATCATATAGGGGATTAGCAAGTAGTCGCATTAGTCAGGTGAATTGCCCTCTGTCGATGAGCCATCAAAATATACTTTTATGGGCGATAGTAAAGGGTGGACGGATGAGATCAGAATAGACAAGATACGAATATATGACGAAATAATGAAGTATCACGGACATTATTCACAACGGATTACGGTTTCTTTGTTTCTTTTCATCAGTGACATATACATGCATCTCATATGCATCGTACTCCACAAAGAAGAAGATACACTGCCGATACATAGTCTTGCATGATACCGCATGAAATGACGACTTGTCAAATCAGAACTGTCCGATGGGGTTTATTTGGTTCTGTTCTCCGCGATCCGCTTCTTTCCGACGGAAAAACGCACGCCCAAAATCACACCGGTCATGTTTGTGTCCTCATGTCCATCTTTCCATCTTCTATCTTCTTCACCTCTCATCTCGTCTTCACCTCCTGACTCCTCATAACATACTCACATACATGATGGACGACTCTCTCATCCCATCTCTCAAGAAGACCGCTCATCTCGTGGTCCGAAATGCCGCCAGACCCAGTGGAACGCTAGAGCAAGGGGTATTCACCATGTTCGTGGCTAGATCAGAAATTGAGAGAATCATGGGATTGGATCAAGGTGAATTGGGTAAAGCAAGATGGAAGAGTATGGTGAAAGAGCTAGTGAAAGCTGCAGTTGTAAGTAAACATATCATTGAATTCCCACCTCATCCTTTATAGATCGATTCCATGAACTCATGAATCCATCCAAGTAAATCATATCTTCCAAAAAATAAAGAATCGGAATGATGCTAATTGACAAAATTGATTATTTTGAATTGTATAGGATAACATTGATAATACAACTTCGTCAAGTCGAGCTTCAAGCTCAAGTTACCCCACCACCTTGTCCTCACCATCACCCCTACCCTCACATCCTTCGACATCCAAGATTAGTAAATCGAAAAGCAGAGCTTCGACGTCTAAATTAATAAACGCAATGAAGTCAAAACGATCAAAATCAGAGGAAGGGGATGATTATTATTCTGACTTGCCGAAGATAGCCAGTAAATCTGGGACAAGGAAGCAGAAGGCGAAGGGGAAGAAGGTGGATAATGGAAGTGAGAGTGAAGAGGAAGAGGAAGAAGAGGAAGTGATTGATAATGATGATTCCGTGAGCTACAATTCAATCCTCTCATTATACTACATAGCTAATCTCTAAAACCAACATGATAATCAGAATGAAGGTTTTCCATCTTCCATGCCCAAGTCTACACCACCCAAGCGGCCGTCTGACAAGAAGCGGAAACGCAGAGAAGAGCAAGAGGAAGAAGAGATCGAGACTAGAAAGACAGTAAGCTGTTCTGCTCTTGCTGAAGTTCCGCTCTCAGCTCACCCTTCTTGCACCTCCTTACAGTATGTGGAAGAACCTCAAGCTCGTATGAGCGATACAGACATGTCATCAGTATACGGCGAACCGCCTACAATGAAGACAAAGTCACGTAAATCAGCTTCGGCTCCAGCATCGGGTAAAAGGAAATCGAAGTCCAAGTCTGTATCAGTCTTGTCAAG
The DNA here is from genome assembly GCF_000507465.2 of Kwoniella mangroviensis CBS 8507. Taxonomy (NCBI): domain Eukaryota; kingdom Fungi; phylum Basidiomycota; class Tremellomycetes; order Tremellales; family Cryptococcaceae; genus Kwoniella; species Kwoniella mangrovensis. The sequence continues at coordinate 230,367 of NC_088828.1, read as the reverse complement.
CGATGAAGAAAAACCTTCAACAAAGAAGAGGAAAGGTACGAATGTGAGTCAGCTTCATGGCTTGTGTTGTTTGTGAATATCATGGGACATAGCTGATGCAGTGTACGGAAAAGAAGAACAAGAAGGATCCCAACGAAGGGGTACGTTTAATAATACTCTTGCAATTTGGGTTCTGACTACTTTCAAAATGGTCTTGTCCATAAGCTGACTTCTGAACTTTACGCAGCTGTCCCCGGGCGAAGCGAAATTAGCGGATCTGAAGAGGATAGTTGTTGCATGCGGGGTGAGGAAACAGTGGTGAGCTTTGCGGACACCCTTCCAGTAAGAGGTGTGAAGCTAATCATTATTGCATTTCTATCGAATAGGGCCAAAGAATTTGCTGACTGTCCCACTGTACGTCCATTCCCATCTCGCTTTCTCCGTGTCCTCCCTATACATGAACCAGTAACTGATATTCGATCCCATCCCCACTGTAGACGTCCTCACAAATTCGACACGTACAAGGTCTGTTGTCATCTCTAGGGATAAAAGGTCAGCCTACGCTGGGAAAAGCGAAGACTTTGAAAGCAAAACGGGAATTGGCTCAAGAACTAGGTAGGTCTTTTCACTATACTAGCTTGCTTGTTCATGAATTCCTGTATACCCGATTGTGCAAACCAGGCTGACGATGTCTGTATAGACGACGTCAAGACATTTGAGGCTGCTCGTGGACTATCATCAATTACTCGCGAGAGGAGAAGCAGGGCTAGCTCCGGAACGAAGAGGAAAAAGGTGATTGGGTCTGATGATGAGGAGGAAGAAGAGGGAGAAGAAGACGAATCCATAGATTTGGATAAGGAGGAGGTACGTATAAGACCCTTTTCGCCATTCGTACGACAAAACATTCGAAAACAAAGGGTAAATGGCTGATATGTGTCAACTCGTTGTAGTCCGCTCTGGGAGCTGTACTAGATCTTGACTTCCTTGGTGGTGATAGCGATAGTGATTGACCGGAATTCAGGTTATCATCATACGGTAAGTATACCGACGTTGAAGTGATCCAGTCAACCCGATGATCAAGTAATGATAGAAGGAGTACACCTATAAGTTATAATATAACATAAGAGAGTAGGAGTTCATGGTACAACACTATGTATAAGCATGTACAGTATGTATGTACAACGTATAAGTCTTTACTAAAATGTTCATCTCTCGCAATCATATGTCATTATATTGCAGAAGCGGAACACTCACACCACTCACCATCACCCTCATTGACCAATTTTAAGTCATACCTCAACCACTCATCTCCCTCTCCCTCTTTCCATCCTGCTCTTTCGTGCTCTTGGCCGAGTGATCTCTGAGAAGCTGCAATCTTCATATTATCCAACGTAATTTTCGTTATACAAGGTAAACCATGAATCTCAAGACTAGGTCTAACCACTTCAATTTTTCCTTCACCCTCTTTACCACCATCCTCATCTTGATTTTCAATTTTGGTTCCGACCTCGAGAGGATCTGAATAGCTACTCCTCTGTATCCAATCTGAACTATCCACCTTACCCATAATCGCACCCAGGGTATTCCAACAATTCAAATCAACCAATTCCCAACTAGTTCCTTCGCCATCTCTCTTATGTAGCTCAGCAGTAGTCTTAGGTGAGATGTTGAGTGAAGATGGATCGGCTGTACATGAATTCCTAAAATCGAACATCACTTTCTTGGCGGTTGGAAAGTCACTCAATTTTCTAATTATCCTATCGGCACTGTAGTTGATATTCCCACTTTGTGAAGCATCTTTCGCAGGATTTGGTAAATGTATATGGTATACTACCAAGTCTAAGTTCCAATCTTCGCATAATTCTTTGAGATATAGACCCAAACATCCCGGTCGCAGATCATCTTCTGTACAGATCTGGAGATGTATCTGGCGCGGTCTAAGATACGCTTTGAGTGGTGGGGTAGATACATTTCTAGTACGAGGTCCGAATGAATTCTGATCAAATCCGATTGAAGAATTCATTTTTAATCCAATGAGATTATCAAATATCCTCTTATGCTCGGTTCCCACATGCTGCGGTCGATATATATCGGTACGGTAAGCCCTTTTGGTAAGCGTTGAGGACCAACCAATGACGAAGTGGATTTTATATCGACCCATCTGATATTCGATAACAGGTTTACCTTTCTTAGATGTATCGATAACGGATCTACCATACACAGTTCTTCTAATGGATTATTACCCTCTATCACCTCTACCTTATCCTCATTTTCGGTTGAAGTACTCTGATCTCTCGATGACTCTCCTAAGAGGGTATTACCTTTCTCTTCTTTTACCCCTAACTTCACAAGTTCTTGTTGATTTTTATCCCATCGTTCCTTATGCATTCTCCTCTCCAAAGCGAAATCTAACCGGTCAAATATGGTGGTGGTGACGATGATACCCCGATATAAAGCCGGACCGAAGTACTTGTATGATTCTTTCGATAGACGCATCAGATTTAGCAGGGTGTGGGAGTCGCATGTTCTTGCGAGGAACTCTAGAAGGAGAAGAGATACTTCTGATGGGAGTAGGGTGAGGTCGAATGGTGAGGTTGATTGAGAGGAGGAGGCGAGGTTGAGGGATTTAGCATGTTGGATAGGCCATCGGTGAGATGACTCCATGGTCGGTATGATCAAATCGACCTCGACCTATCTCAGCTAAAAAGCAGGTCATGAAGGGGAAATCGCTGAGGTGAATAGGTAGGTAGTGTCAAGAAGTTGAACAATGGAATGTGTATCTGGTTCTGGCCCTGTTGTCGGGTAAAAAGGACCGTGCATCGATCCGGAATACATACTCTCGGTCATGACCGAGGAATGCCAAATGCAGACACATGGCGGTGGCAGTGTGAAGAACAAGTTTAGAAACAAGTTCAAGAGGTCATACAGTACATTGACGAGGGGTATCACTACTACAGATCATATATGAAGACAAGTCGAAGGCTGCTTCCCCAATGTCAAAAGAGATATCACTGAAGAGACTGTCCATACCACGCGATTGCTCCCGATCACGAGATATCCTACTTCTTGCCACAACAGACACAAGGCGGAACTATCCTCTGCTCATCCTTCCAATCTTCGAACTTCTCTTCCCAGTCAAACAAGGCATTGTTGATCTCTTCTGAAGGTACATCCGGATATTCAAGCCTCAATTCCGGAGTGACTTCTTTCTCTATAATTTGCCAAGGGGTCTTAAGGGTACATGGAGGGTTATTGTAGAGCGTTAGTTTCGGTAAAATCTTCCTCTTGTGTAACCTATCCAACTTGGTTCGTTCTACAATGAAGGTCACCAGATCGGTTTTAGAGAACGGACAGGAATTTGAACGGTAAAAATCACTTTTTTCCGTCCGACAGGCTTGACAACGGCAATCGACAAAATAAATGATGGTGGACATCTCAACTTGGAGGAGAGTACTATCAAAGTACGCCTCGTGAATGATGACGGTTCGACGGGCTATGTACTCCGCAGGGCCGAAGGAACCGGCACAAGTCCAATAATTGAAGCACATATCTTGGCAGTATAATGATTGTAACCTCCTCCACTCGATAGGTAGCGGGCTCTGATTCAGATTCGTGAAAAGATCACTAGGAAACGCCCTAACTGACGAATCCAAGCATATAGTCTCCAGTCGACCGAAGAAACGAGGCAGTACTGGGGATTTATAGGGCAGTCTCAAGGGTTGAGTGAGGTTGAGCCGTTCGACAAACACTTCAAATCCCGCCGAATCTTCGATAAAAAGCTTGCGCGTATGTCTGAGACTAGTAGTCTTTCTTGCGGAAGACTCGCTTAGTAGACGTTGTTTTCTCTCCATGAGAATGAGGAAGTCGACTACCTTGAACGGATACATACGATCGGCTGATCTCTTCTTTCGATGATCTAAACAAAGACCATGAAATATCTGCTTGGCATTGTCACTGTTGAGATTGAGTGTGTGATATAGTATCGGAGTGAAATGGTCATACATCGCTTGAGAGGTGAGAATCATATTGAACAGATCGCCTTTGGGTTGCGACTCGATCAAAGCCATGATCATGTTCTGTATCTCAGCTGGGAACCGATTGAGAGCCAAAGGTGAAGATTGAAAGGGCATGTTGAGAGCGTGGTGAAAATGAGTGAAATGGGAGTCTCGCTTCTGAGAGGTCATGGTGGCACAATTGCAGGTCAAGCGGACGAAGATGAGTTTATAAATTATTTCAAGATTTATTCGTGACCGAAGTATGTATTGTATACCCAAAAAGGAATGAGTAATGGAAAACCGAAGAAGATAATCCAGCAGAGATTGAAGAGTAATCTAACCTGGATTGCGTTGGTTCTTTCCTTGTGATCTATATTGGGAAGGGCACGGACTCCCGTGGGGAGTGTGTGCCTCGATGCAACGCTGCGTACTGTGAAACTCCAATTGACGATGCAAAGCTCGCTGTACCAAGCTACAGAAAACACATCTGAACTCAATACATCGCAACGACCGAAAACATGAGAAGAACTGATATCACTGAGGTTATGAAGCATGGGATAGCTACACCATAAAAGCTCGAAAATAGGGTCCTCATGAGAACATGATCGCGAGAATAGGTTGACAAGAGGGTTTCGCCTAAAAGAAATGGTATTCGTAGTACCTCTAACTTCTGCTTTCACGACCTCCAGGTGCGATATACAATATCCTGAAATTCATAAAGTCAGCTAGGTACTGATCGTCCAAGTGATCAAGAAGACTCACTACAGGTTTGTCAGATTGTGTTCTTACCTTTTACCGCAGCAGGGGCAAAGTGGCACCTCTCTAGGCTCTTTCCAAGATTCGAATCTTGATTTCCAGTATTTGACTGCCTTTTCGAACTTATATGCACGGATATCGGACTGTTCACGGACCAGCTTGGACCGTAAGGTCGCCTCGACTACCTCCCATGATGTTTGTAGAATACAATTGGGAAGATTGAAAAGCTTCAGAGGGTGACGATCACCATAATTTGTCCGTTTCGCCATTGTATCAAGAAGATCCGATATTCTCAATGGGCAGGGACCCTTTTCTCTAGTGTTTGTACCAATCGATGATGTGCAGGTCGAGCAATGACAACCGGCCAGATACACTGTCAAGGAGACTTTTGATTTGAACATCGCTTGGTCATAATACCCTTGGTGAATACATGCATCTTGACAAATGTATTATTCGAAAATCAAAGGTAACATTGACTGATTGAACGGATTTCTTTCGCTACTGCGACGGTTTTGTGGCGTCAATGAACAGCATATGTACCTGGATCCCTCGGTAAGCTGAAGCATGAGCTGAATAAAGCCTTGCAAGGATACAAGTGGTGGCCGTGGGCGACTGACGATGCGTGTCATGTCGACCAAGGCTGCGCCGAGCGAAATTCTTTGGATGTTGACCAGTGTGTCGGTTTTCTTATCCCATTCTAGCGAGCGCCAATTTTTCACCTTAGTGAGTTGCGCTGCCGCTGTGATGTCTTCGACATGGATCTGTTGTACGAAGTTGAGAGTCTTGAGTTTACGTCGGTGAGCTGTAATCTGATCCTTGGAAGCGATGGCGAAATCTACCGAGTTCACGTGCTTGTCCCTCATTTCCAAAGGTTGGTTTCCTGATTTTTCACCGACAATTAGACCTTTGACGACCAGTTCGACATTGTTTTCGTCTACATCGAGGGAATGATAGAGTATCGCACCGAAACGATGATACATCTGCAGGCAGGTGATCATCATATCGACCAAGTGGTGTTTGGGCAAAGCTGCGATGTTGGTGAGGATCATATTTTGGATTTCTGGAGGGAAACGATTGAGTGATAGTGGTGGTAAATTTGGAGAAGAAAGAATGTGAGAGTCGTCTTTGCGCATTTTGTCGGTGGTGAAAGCTGCCATGATTGTGGTAGTCATTACGATGAGCCAAAAAGTAGAAATTTTACTCCAATGCAAAATATGAAAGAGAGATCAAGTGAAATATCCGAAGAACGCTGAAGACTATAAAGAGGAAAGAGTACGGAAAAGAACAATTCAATCAATATATCTGAGATCGACGGGTCTGTTGCATCGTTGACCAGTTTGAGCACAGATCATTATTCTATACTGTACACATCGCATGTGGCACGATTTGCTCTCACCCTTACACTTGTATTGGATTACGGGTCCTTTTTCCTTCGCCATGACTTCCTCCGCACATCTCATTCAACTAGAATCGCTACAGTGGACTTGAACATGCTTTCTCAGCTCAGCATATTTCGAATTCTGCATTGAAAAGTTCATACCAATTCCCAATCCCGGAAAGTAAAGCATCTTCTACCTATACTTATGGGCCAAATGTTAGTACCACGTGTGACTCAACATGCGATCAATGCACAGCTCAACACATACGCTTTGACCACTCTGCATCAACACGGTAGTGTGTCTTTTGTATTTATTCACCTTTTCACTTCGTTCTTTTGCATTTCAACCTCAGCTTCAAACACAAATTCATCTGTGATCGTTCTGTACATCGCGATTCATCCCTTGCCTGGCCCTGCTATACCTCCCATCATGCCAACCATCGACTCCCTGTCGGACGGCAATCAACAGCTATCCCCTCTCGCCCTTCAACGATTCCCTGCACCAGCCCTCAAAATGATCATCGACTGTCTCTCAGTGTCCGACAGACCAGATCTACTCCGACTCATGTACTGCTCAAAGGACACATACCGAAGATTTTATCCCTTCCTCTACGAAACTTTTACTGTCAGACAGCAACATGTCCATCACGTCCTTTCCAGCGTCAGACGCGCTCAACCATGCTTTGAAGAAGATGACAAACTCAAGGTTATAGATAATGAAAAGCCACTCTCAACGATACCTTCTCCAATCGAAATGCTTCGCTCAACCAAACATCTTATATTGGAAGATCTCGATAGCGCCCTATCAATTGCTGGACTCTCGGGTCTGACTGGTAATCGACCAGCTGACTTACTTCCTATCGATCAGGCCGCCTCGTCCTTCGACAGAGTGGAGACATTGTCCTTTGGCTTCAGACTAATACTAAACCTCGATATGGAATCAAGTAGCGTGGCCGCCCTCGAGCTGCAAGATCAATTGCTATCTTTCACCTCATTTCTCCGCCCTCGACACATCTGCGTCCATCTGCCCAAAGGTGGCAACGACGATGTCGACTATGTGTGGGCTGTATCGAGATTCTTCAACAAGCTGCATGCAGGTACGAAGGACGGTTGGACTATTGAAAGCACCACGATTCATGGAGTAGGTCGACGAGGCTCCCCAGCTATGTTGCATTGGCGGAAGTACACTAAGATCATATTCGAAGACTGTCCAGCAAGATTGAGAAAGAAGGAAAACAGCGCCAAGCTTCATCATATGATAGATTGTATATGCCTGCCAAACTTCTACTGGACTATCGGAACGCTTTGCTCGGCATTCCCGCCTCCTGATATCGCAAAGACTCTTCAACCTTATCATCTGGAGTTGGTTAACCTACCATGTTCCTCTGCAGCCTATCTCAAGCTTGAGAACATCGTTAAAGTATTGATCGGGCCAGGAATCGAAGTGTATGATGAATCAACAATCGGTCATTGGGATAAAGCACTAGGATGGATGAAGACTAATTTGACCATTACGTCAAAAGAGGACGCGCAGCCTTGTGTATGTTGTGGCAAGCTCTAAGATAGAACGTGAGTTATGACTTCACATCTGTGTCACGAAGTCGGTGAACTTGGAACTGAACTGATACAAATGTTTTCAAATTCCAGAGAGGTGTTGCGCAGTAAAAATACCTCTCGTGATGGAAGAATTTGTGAAGAGAAAATATTGAAATGGTTCTGAGAGTCAAAAATCGTTGATTTTACATATTTTAACAGTATGATCTGTAGATATATGGTAAGAAATGTATTATTCAGGTAAAATCACGCTTACAAGAGCGATCAAACGTGATGTTGGACAACACACTATATGATCTGGTCATTATTCCTTTGACTAATTCAGTATACACTTGATCACTCCTTGTACCCTCTCACCACCCATAACGGATCACCTCTCGTAAACCTCGAACCCTCTTTCAACACCAAAATCTCAATCCCTTTCCACCCACTCCAAGCGAGATAATCTCCAACCATATTCAATCTATCATCCTCGTATATTCCCATCCATCTTCCAACAACCTTGCTGGGAAAACACCTATTACTGATGATCAGATGTACACTTCCACCCTTTTTCGTCCTTTCTCTGAGACTCGTAAGAACTTCTAATGGTTTCGTTATATAATCGATAGATACAGTACACGTCGTACTATCCAAGATCTCTCTTTCTCCATCTTCATCACCTGGCCAGCCGGATACCATTGGATCTCGATTAAGGTCTTTGACTACGTATTTCCCTTTTAACACTTTATTGTATTTCATCTCCTCATTGTTCATTCCTACTCCTACTACCTCTATACATCCATCTTCGACAGCCTTCTCTACCTGTGGTGGATAATGACTTATCCAACTTGTACACATATCTAGTATCCTCGATCCTTCGGTTGTAGGTAACACCTCTGCGAAATAGGATCGCAATGCGGTTATTGCCCCATCATCTATATGAGTGACGAAGCGAGGTTCCGAATAGAATATCTCATCGGGTGAATCGTCCATCGGTTCAAGGTCTTTGGCATTATAGGGAAAGGGAGTGGTAGATGGGGATGAGCGCGGCTGGTACGGGATTTGACGCCTAGCGGTAGATGTGGATGCGGGTATCGATGTGGATGTTGACATGTTGCGATAGTAGGTAAGAGACGAGAAACCGACGAAAGCGGATGATACAAGTGAATACGATTTGAGGGTTTTGAGATATATTGGTTGTCTGATGAAGGACATGTATGACAATGGCTACAAATCAGATGTTTATTCTGTCCTTTGATAAGCGTAAGATGAAGATAAGGACAAAGACAAGATACTTCTATATCACTCGCTTGATCTCGATGCAGTCGAAGAGCGTAAGTGGAGGTAAGATCAGGTCGATCACTCGATCGGATCTTCGGGATCGTCGGGATGAGCGTTCTCTTCGTTACATACACTGCAGGAAGGACCATGTTTTGCTGATGTACATTAGTTACATACATGAGATATTGTGAAGAAGATTTCATCGTATCAATCAGATACGTATATCCCAGCATGATAGCTAGCCGATACATTTATCAAGGAAATTTGCCATCTATCTTACTACAGGGCCCTCATCTTTCTTCCAAACATCGAAAACGCAATCCCAAACTTATCTTCCTGTATTCGTTCACAGCATCTACACCGCCCTTCCTCTAGATCCGGTATGACCAGCAGGTGATCTCTGGTCCATTTATATCTATCCTGCCATCTTCTCTCGGCCAGACTGATCTCCGTGCCGTCAAATCCCATCTTATCCATTATCTCTAAAGCCGCCTGAGTCATATCATCAGGTGTGACTGAAGTCAAGCATGGTAATCCTACCAGCTCAATCGCCCGATGATCATCTTCCGTCGTTCCATATCCTAGATGGTCGATTTTTAAAGCAGCATATCCAAGCTCTCTCCAACACTCATCTTCGTTTCCTCCCACTCCTAAATGTGATCGTGAACAACCAACTTGACAATTACATATATCTGTATAGACGATCTGAAGATTCGGTATACCCTCCACTGAATCAATGACGTGGGATTGGTATATCTTCCTCCCATCGGTATTGTCACTTGATTTGATTTTTCTATGACCGCCTTGAAGTTCATCTCTCTGGTAGACATGCCATGTAAATCTTTCTACTTTCCAAACCCCACACATACATTCCAAATCCCTCGTAAAAACCATCTTATCCCTATCCATTTTTTGTTTCACATTCCATCTCCCACATACTTCAGTTGTACGTAATTTTGTCATCAAACGATCCATTGTTCTGAGTGAACTTGGAGGTTTGTGTAGTCCAGCAAGCTCACCATAATGTATGGGTTCTCTCACATCTGATTGTTTATCCGAGGATAGAAGTTCGAATCCGAAAGACAGGTATCTGACACTTTGGAATATTTCGGGTTTCTCATATCCTCCCATCTGCAAAGACGTAGACGAATGTAATTCTGATTGTGATCGTTGCTCTTTGATTGTCGGTCCAAGATAAGCTGCTATCTCCCTCGCAGCGACTATATCCCTTATCCTCAGGTGTTTAACTGAATTCAACAACTTTTTCTTCCTATTCCATATCGATATCAGATCCCTACCAAATGAAGTCCCATCATATCTCTCATAGTCCCTTTCTCGCCTTTCATCCTGTATCTTGTCCACTTCTCTAGCCAGTTCAGCAGAGCTCATCTTCTTCTTTTGCCCTTCTGCGCCTGATGCTAGTCTCGTCTCAGGTTTAGGTTTCCTCGGCCCAAAACACATTGCCAGACAACCCAAACTCTCTGTTATCTCTTCATCGCTTACAGTAGGTTTCGGTTCTCGGATCAATCGCATAGCCGGTCGTTCAAGGTATTCTTCACTTTCTACTGCATCTAAAATCATCCCCGCGAATACTTTGCGCATATTCCATTCGCTGATCTCGATTCTCTCATATACCAAGGGAGAGAATATTTGATAGAACTGCTTATTGACCAATGAGAGATGAAAAAGTGTCGATCGATCACAAGATTCTTGTAAGACGGTGAGAAGGTAGTTTGAGATGTCGGATGGAAGGTTGAATCCGAATGATGGAGGAGAGGGGTTTTCGTCATTGGTATTTCTCAACGCTGAGAGGATCTTCCTGTCGACTTCGACTTTGGGTAGTAGCGAGGGCATGTTAGCTTCTCTACCATGGAGCTCAGTATGGGATATATTGAGAATGCGGACGCCTTGAGATAAAGAAGGTCAGTCCGTATCATTATATGCTCACAAAGTAGGATGTGGGACGAACCAAACAACCTGGAATATCCGAGGTGGTCGGGTCATGTGGAGGTCGGTCAATACATCCTCGTTCTCGGCGGTAGTCTTGGCATTTTGGGATAAGAACGAGCTCGCCAATATCACGTTCGTTACGTCCGTCAGCTTCGTCGCATGAGAGCAGTCATGATGAATCTGTCCTGGACATGATACAGGTGACATGAGAATGACATAGACATAATTACAAAATCACATATCAAACTATTCAATGCGATGGACAGCTACACTACCTTATAGAACTGTTACCTTTAACGGATTTATATCCTGTCTCGTGGAATTCAACGGACTAATCCATGAGAGCGAATCGAGCATTAGACTCAATATCTATCCTGTGGTCAGCACATATACACCAGTAGGGGTTTCCGTCTCGCCAAAAGCACTCACAGACTGTTCTACCCGGTGCTCTCTTATCCCCACAACAAATGTTCTGCATCATCCCAATCAACGATCTTCACATATTTCTCATACCAACCCGAATCTTTCCTTTGTTTCCACCTCTTCTGAGCAGTCGTCATATTAATCTTCACCGCTGGTCTCACTGGCAAATCTCTTGTCGTAGAACCTCAACGAAGCTTGGGCGACCTCATCTTCCTGAGGTATGACCAAAGGGTGGTTCTTGGTGGGATAAACAATCTCAATGACAGTCTCCTCTTCCTTTCTTGGATGAGCACAACACCAGTAATGCGAATCAATGAAGTAAGCTAAAAATTTGATTAGGAATTGTCGATCGCTTTCTCTGCTTTTGATCGATTTCAATCCCATCTTCACTTTACTCGCTTGAACCGAATCCGGATCGAAGAAGAGTCTCATCTTTGGGGTGGAATGAGTGCAAGGCATGATGATTTGATTCATGTTATGCCAATTGGAAGTGGTGAAATCCCAATTATCCAAGAAAGGTTCAAGGGTGAGCTCGAAGTTCTCATCATAACCTTCTTTATGGTATTTCATCGAAGCTTCATAATCGTGGCAGACATTCTTGCAATCAAGACCTTTGGCTAGAGCCTTGACGATAGGATGGATGATAGGTTCACCGTCGTGTTTGAAGTTCGAGTAGAACAAGTTGGCAGCGAGAACTTGATATCCAAGTGAAATGTTTTCGACATTTTGGAAGACGAGTGGTCGGGGTTTAGGAACTGGAAAGGGCTCTTCGATATCTGGGTGTGATTCCAGATCGAGATGCATTCGGTACATCTCATCTTCGATATCTCGCTCACTGTCCTTATCGAGGTAGTCTGAATACTCGGGATGAAGAGAACGAGCGATGGCTTTCGCAGCGTAGCAGTCGGTGATCACGAGAGTTTTCACCATATTGAGAAGTTTGACCTTTCGATTGTGGGCCTCAAGGGGTGGTCCCAGAACCTACGAGTGAAGGAAAACATTTTGATAAGCTTCTCGGATACTGTATCGTAGAGCCTAACGATCGTATGTGTCAGCTCACCTTATCCAGAAGTATATCCATGTTTCTCTTGGAAACAGCTAAAGCCAACATCGATCGCACACGTCTACCTTCCTGCTTGTGCTTCTCGAGATCATAGTTTAATCCGTACATGATCTTCAGCATGTTGAATCTGTTGATCTCGACTCGAGAATAGAGGTAGGGAGAGAAATGGTCGTACATTGCGTGACTGACTCGGACTAAAGATGCTAAAGTAGACCTGTCTGAGGAACTTCCGATGGTATCTAGGAGGTAGACTGAGAGATCAGGAGGAAGTTGATCAAGATGATAGGATGGGGAACGCGAGGTTCTGGGTAAAAATCCGAAGGAGAGCAAGTTGAGGAGGCCATTGACGTGGTTGATATCTGTGTCTGAGCCGAATGGTGTGTCGATCTTGCTATCTTGAACCTCCTTATTGATGTTCTTTTTGGTTTTGATCTTGTTCTTGTTCTTGCTCTTGTTTCCTTTCTTGTTTGATTTCGTCTTTGAGATTTTTGATGAATTGGTGCGATGTCGGTGATCTCGACGGGCGCAAGAGGTGAAGAATGTCGGGAGATGTCATACGACGATTGATGGTGAGCGTGGAAGAGAAAAAGGTCAGTGAGCGAGGTGTATAGCATACATATATACATATATACATGGTGATGCTTGACTCAACTGACCGTATGTTCAGCGCACAGACCACCCCCCCTCAGATGATTGAACATGACTCAGATCCACGTCAACTTCAATCAACCAATTTCAAGGTGAGCTGACGAGAGATTCTCCGCATGTCTCTCTTTAAGGATCAAGATCGAATAATGCCTCGTGCTGTACACCGCCTCGCCTTCCCATTCGACATATGACATAAATGGTCTATACATACATGACATGAACATGGAATGAGATATACTACAGAAAAAATACACTTCGTTCGCTTCCCCCTCATTGCTAAGCCATGTTCATCAGAGTTGAATGGTGGGAGAATGTAGAAGTACTGATCCAAAAACTTGTTGTCAGCCTCGCCTCTCTTACCAAGAGACTGATCGACTCACCTCATCATTTCATACCACAACAGACGCAAGGTTCCGCTTGGGCTTTCATTGTCACCTTGATATATGATCTCGAGGGGTCCACAACAACTTCGCCCTTCTGTGCATGTTCGATTCTTGGAACCTTTCCGCTGTGATCGATATATGCGGGAACGATTTCGCCTAAACAGTCGAGGTTGATAATCTCCATGTGGATGTTTGATTTCTTCTTCTCCAAGCAGTACTGTGATGCTTGTCGCAGTGTCCATCGACATTCGCATTCGTCGTATTCTTGTTCCTCTGCATTCCATCCGCCGCAGTCCTTAGCAAACGCTCGGAAAGTCAAGACTCCAGCTGGACACCAAGGAAACAAGGTTCCTGAAGATATATTGTGCCAGGTGAACGATTCGAGGTTGTATTGGCCGATGACATGTTTCACATAAGTGTCGAACCCATCTTCCTCGAGATGATACTTTACTGAAGCTGACCAATCTGCACAGACATGTTTGGGACGAAGGGTAGCGAGCTGCTTGGTCACTCTGGTGGGTACCGGCTCAGTGTCGCAGGCACAATCGGGATAAAATTCGTTGGAACGCAGGAAGCTATGACCCAATGCCAAAGAATCGAGTTGAGAGAAGGGTGGATCATGGTTAAGGTTCCCTTCCGAGTCCTTGAGAACAGCAGCGACAGTACTGGCTGCGGTCCAATCGGTGATGATGAGGGATTTGACATGTTGGAGATGGGAAACCTTTCGATCGTGTTCATCTTGAGGGCTTAATCCGGAATTCCATTCTCCTTCTTTGCCAATCAACTTAGAGGTACTACCACCTTCTTCATCTTCCGGTCGACCGTTGTTCTCTTCTTCACTACCTTCAGACACTTCAGAGTCGAATGCAGAATCTGAGTTACTCTTGTGTCTAGTCGATTGTTTTACAGCTCCAGTGTCCAAATTTATCCCTCTAAAGATCCTGTTGACATTGCGGTGTTCCAGTTCTAATCGTTGATACAGGGAAGGGACGAATCGAGTGTAGAATTGTCTAGAAACCTGAATGTAGTTGTAGAAGTCTTGTCGAGTGTGTCGATCATCGATGTAGGAGAATATGGGAAAGGTGATGTCGATTGGAAGGGCTGAGAATGGAAGACTTTGTGGGGCTGACTTCGGTCTTGCCTTTGCCTTGGATTTGGATCGACCCTTGGGCTTAGCTGAGGATTTTTTGCTTTGCTTCTTCGGTGGCATCGTGATGGTGGTGATGTGTGAATTTAGTATATTGAATAGAAAAGTAACATTTATTCAATGGTCCTACAGTAAACAGTATTTATACGCCCACTTCATTGTCTAGTAAGTGTCAGAGGTGACTATAGTTGACGTCAACCACGATATCTCGGATCCGAAGCGATGCATCCTTTCGATTGCCGGCTAGATTCAAGTACATCCAAAGGCATGGTACAAATGCAAATATGGAACTCTCACCTTCACAATATCAGAGCCAAATGGATATCCTTTTCAGTCAACCCCAATACTCTGAGCGGTCAGACTAACTTTCGCCCTGTACCATCTATCCATCTTCCCCCAATCGCCTTCCTCCACCCTACCCATCCTACTCCACACTTCTTCGACCACCCTCTCCCACTCTAACGAAAACATACATCCAAGCCCCCTTAATTCCAATGTCACCCCCTCTTGAGCTTCATCCGGTGAAGAGAAGGGTAGGGTATGTATATGATCGATGAACGTACTACAGCTAAGGGAAACATGATCATAATGATCCGGACAACCTTTAAGCGTGGGAGAGCATTTCGTAGTATGTGCACATTCTTTGAATTGATAGACCAATCTCCTAGATTTAGGTATGGGACCGACTATTGATCTATTTAGGTTCGTCCATGTGAGAGTATCCAGATCCCATGCTTGAGAAATGTATGCGATGACTTCTTCGATACACGAGTGCATGTGTAGTCCTATCATACCCTGCGGATAATCCAGGATAACTTCTTTGGGTTTTAGGTGATATTTCAGAGAACGAAGAATAGGTTGAGAGGGAATATTGAATGGTGAAGAACCCCATGAACAGGAATTGTATAGATCGGCTAGACCCATGATAGCTTTGGAAGATAGGACTAGAGTGTGCAGTGATTGGAAGATTGTTGAGTTGAAGGATGGGAAATAAGGATTAGGGGAAGTAGGGTAAGTGCGATGATATGATGTAAGTGCTTGAGAGAGATACTCGGCAGATGGTAGATCATTGATTATGAGTTGTTCAGTATGACCTAGCATATCTATCTTTCTCCTATTTTGGAGTCCATCGCATTGACCACCAGCCTTGTCTAAACCACTGAAAACACTTTCGGCATTATTCTTCTTAAGGTCGATGGAGCGGTAGAGCACTGGTGCGAAACGATGGTACATGTCCCAAGAGCATCTTATGAGACTATACAGAGTGGATTGTGGGAGCTCGTCGAATGTGAGGAACAGATGATAGATGATATCGGATGGGAAACGATTGAGATCCAGAGGTGAAGTGGAAGGTGATGAGCCGAGATCGGTGAGAGTGGTCATCTTGCTTGATAGCAATGATTGACAATAGGCGATTGAAAGGGCAGAGTATACAGACTATTTTGACGAAACAAGTCCGAGACCATATATATACACGTACTTGGCGTATGGGTATCTGCTTTTAAGCCTTCCCACTTCATTTCATACACCCCTTACCCCTTCACAATCCATTCGCGATTGATTGATTCCCTGAACGCATCTTATCTGATAAAAACTTTGTGGTTGTTTCGGCCGATCCGATATCTCCCTTCAAGTGCCGTGTTCTATAGCAGTGTCTCAAACGCGTTGAACTGTTGGTCTATACTCCAGTATTTTCCAGTGCACGAGTAAAGAGGTCGCAAGATCCGAGTATGTCCGTATCTTCCGATGAATGGTGATATTTGACAGTGTGATAGAGTGACATTGTGTTCCATGCGAGCACACAAAGATCATTCGCGTATCCATGAACCCCATATCCATATCGTTAATGTTTGGTACCTCTTGACCTAACATTCAATGCGATAATACAGTACAGCTGATTGTATATTTAATCTGTATTCGAAGGAATATCAACCGTATCAAATTCATAAGAGCATGAACACCAGACAGAACGTCCACTCACAACTTCTCCCCAAAAACGCTATAATCCTCCACTCAAACTTACCTGCAACCACAGCACACACAAGAATGGATCATCTCCTTATACTTGACGAGCTCGAATTTATTTCTCAACCACCCATAAGCTCTATGACATCCGTGATGAATTTTCCGATTTATTCGAGTTTTGCAGTCTGATTCACCCGATGACACCGGAAGCATTGAGGCTCGATGAGCTGGAGTTTTGAACGAGCTGTATCAAAGACCAATTGGTCATAGTCGGTCTTCATATAATCAAAATGCATCTGGTCGGAATGTATCACATATGCTATATACAATTATACTGTCTACGATAGGCAGCTCTGTAAACAATCAAAGAGGATCATGAAGAGATTTGATGACAACGTGTAGTTGTGGATATTTACTTGGGATATGAGTATCGCCAATCTGCAGAATCAACGAGTTTGCCGTTATTTAAAGCGATTCTGAGCATCTTGAAGAGGTCCTTTCAGACTTACACTAGAATAGAAACGTCCAGTTCAGAACCTGCCACAGCAGACGCAAGGTTCCGCATCTTCTTTCCTGAAAACCTTGAACAGATCTCTAAACCAATTTTCACTTCTTCTTACACCGCCAGCCTTCGAGATACCGTCCGACCCGAGATTCATGTCCAACAATTGAGCATGCGGGATGATACGTGGGGAAGATTGATTAAATTGAGTCGCTTCTCCCTTAAAGGTTCATCGACCTCGCCTTGATCCATCACCATGATATAGTCGAGTGCGTCTCTAAGATTTGCGTAGCAATAGCAATATTCATTATCACATTTTGTCAAGGGACAGTCGGAGAATATGGTGTTGATAGTTTGGAGTGAGGTAGGGAGATTCTGGCAGTAAAAGCGGTCATATAAGAGGAAATCATGAGCGGTATAGGATTTGATAGACGGAGTACTCAGGATGGCCGACATCCTATCGGTAAGTTCGATATCCCAGAGAGAAAAATCATCCTCAAGCTTCTCGGGGTCGATCGAAGGCTTTGATAAGCAGATATGCGCTGGTCTAAGCATACATCCCAGAGTCTCCAGGATCTTATGTATCTTGAGAAGCTCGACATTGTCGGACTCCAAGACGATAAGTGAATCAATTAATGGTGATCCGAAGGAGATGGTCTGGACATTCTTGAGGATTTGGGTTGGGGAATGATCGCATACCTCTGGGCCATCTTTGAGGTGTGTGCGTAGGTAGTATCGATCTAAAGAAGTTGCGAGGGTTTCGGCACCTTCCACATCATCGATGAAGAGGTTCTCAACCTCTTTGAGCATTTGTGGGTCCCAGTCCCGGAGGGAATCAGGTCTTGAATCGATGTTGGAGAACATGTTGGGGGCGGTGGTTCGGTTGATCGTGAGCTGCTTGGCACGGGATTGAAGCTGAGCCATCTTGACAGCTGGAACTTCTTTGGGCAACTTGAAGATGTGCGAAGGTTGGTCGAGATATGCCGTTGCCATTCGAGGAGTGACGACCTTTTCGTTGAAATCGGGGGTGTTGTCGGTCATGATGTTTGATCAAGGAGTTTAAATGATAAAGACGTAAGCTGGAGATGAAAAATGGAAAGAAGAGGAAGAGATCAATCGACATGAGGAGAGAAGATATCAGACGAAGTGAGTGTGAGTGTTATCGATCTGTCGGAACGATCAAAGCCTTTTTCTTTTTCTTATCTTGCCTCGTGTAAAAGTCGTTCTTGACCGATCAAACGAAAGTGCCGAGTTGCTTGTTAAATGATTAATTCCTTGATTGATTGATTGGTTGATTGATTGATGGATTGATGGATTGATGGATTGATGGATTGATGGACTGATGGATCAATGAACTAGACGGATTTTCAGATTAAATTTCGTGTGCATGATCAAAGCGAACCGACGTCACAGTAAATCAGCCATAGTCTCTGACAATGGTCTTTGGACATGTGCTGAAGCGGATGCACCATACTGTATAAAAGCATCTTGCATAGATAGTATTCATAGGATCACGAAATATTTCGCCCCATATATAAGTGGTATACTATATACAAACACCACCTGGAACAGGTGTCTCTAAGACCAAGAGTGGAGGAATCAATAATATCGATCTGTGGGGAGGAACGATCTGAAACTGATTTAGAGTACTGAATGCACTAAGACAAATGGTCGGATCAGCTTTTAGAATTATCCACGCAAACTTACCAGTACAGTATCAGTCATCTACACTTTGATCAAACCATACCACAGCAAACGCAAGGTATCGCATCGCCTTTGTTGACAACCTTGAACTTATTCTCGAACCACTCCCAGCTTGCTTCGAATCCCTTAGTGAGGTTGATCATCTTACCATTGTCGTTATATATCATCTTATCATCCTCGAAATGAACCGGGGAACTACCTTCAGATTCGATCTTCATTTCAAGCAAAGCTTGGAGAGTGAGCATATCGGGGGATATGTGAGGGAGGTTGATAAGGTTTACCCCTTTCCCTTCTTGTAACACACTATCTACTTCACCATGATCCATATTTACAATAGAGTCGAGGGCGTCTCTGAGCTTGTCCTAGCAATCACAGTTGCCGCTGTGGGTCGATAAAGGACAATCGGAGAAGACGATGTCGAAATGGTCGAGAGAAGAAGGGAAACAACCATCGTTGTAACACCAGAATCCATGAGCAGTAAACGATATCAAGCGTCCGCTGCTCATGAGAGGAGAGAGTTTCTCGAACAGGTAGATATCCCATAAACCATCTTGAGTTGTAGGATCCATGAGAGGTTTGGCTAAGCAGACATGAGTAGGTTGGACGGCATGTCCGATAGTCTCCATGATCTCTCTGACGTTGGTATTCCCTGTGGAACAGGAAGTGACAAGCCGTTCGAGGAGCTTGGATCCGAGAGAGATGGTCTTTACATTCTTGAAGATATCGATCGTAGGCTTGATAACTCCGGATAGGTGATTGGACAGCTGATGATCTTCTAAAGCCTTAGCAAGAGCTCGAGCACCTTCATATCTTCGATGAAAAATTTTTCGACTTTGTTAAATAACATTACATCCAATTTGTAGGAAGCCGAGAAAGGCTGATGCATATTGGCAAACGTGTTGGCTGCGGTAGTTTGGTTGATTTTCAGCTCATTGGTGTGATTTTGGAGGTGGATGGTTCTTGCGCGCGTTTGTTTGGGCAATTCAAGGAGCTGCGGGTATTGATCGAGGTCGTCGAGATTTATAGGCGGAGTGGCGAGGGGTCGAATGATGGGTTGAAAAGGGATACATCTTTCTCGACGAGATCGGATTTTGAGTCGTCGTGAGAGTTTGAGTAAAAAGCAGAACGATGAAGAGATTGGGATGGTTCAACAGACGTCACCCACTTGAGAAGATTGCCGAAGTCCTTGGTCATGGTGAGTGAATGGGAAATATATTTGGCAGGTGTGTATGTAGAAAAGGGGGAAGGAATGGAAATTGGATAGATGAGTAGAGAAGAGAGGGAGAAATAACGGTTAGAGGCGTGTATATATATGTAGGTTGGGATACTCGCACCTATCTTTGTCGAGGTGATCAAAGTATCGATCCTCGTTACCTCGTGTTTAAGTCTTTTTCTGTCGATCATTGAAAGTAGGGGATTTGACTAGTTGATTGATGGATTGGTATCATCAGCTCCTCATGCGAAAGGACTGTAGACTCTCTCCATCAGTGAAGTGATAAGGATGATAACATACCGAAAACCTCATGTTCAGCACGCTTTCACAACAATGTTCACTTGTGGATGGAAGATTCATGCATTCGACCTATACCACAATACCTCCGAGACGTGCATCACAGTTTGAGAGGGATCTAGGGCAGAGTGGGGGAAAGGTATGATTCTTGTGCTACTCGAAGAAATATCGAACCTTGATAGTAGAGGTTGTGATTAGGCATTCAGCGAAAAGACAGAAGATGTGAAGATGGGTCAATTAGGGATAGAAAGTATTGAAGTCGTGTGAGACTCATCTCGACCCAATATAAGATCTTCTTCACATTGTTTTTGGTAATGTCCAACTGGATTGTCAAGCTTTCATGCGGCTCATGCATTTCACTTCGTCCCACAGCATACACACCCTTCAGCTTCATCAATGTCCAATATCCTAAAATTACTTCCTATCCATTCCCTCCTACCGTCCCAGTCCTTTCTAGTTCTTTGAATCTCATCTTCATCTTTTTCCAAGTATTGTTGACTTTCTACTACTGCTCTCAAAATATCATTTGTACCAATCTTTTCTAGACATGAATAACCTATTAAATCTACCTTTCTTTCCTCATTCCTAATCTCGTCCGACCAATCTTCCAAAGTGAGATGGATCAATATTTCTTTAAGAGCTTTCCTACATTCACATGACTCTCCAGATCCACCACATCGGTCAGTCAAGGAATGATGATTGGAAGCTCGGATTCTAGGTATATTGGGAGGAAAGAAAGACGTGACTGCTCTAGTCTCGTCCAACAAATATAGTCCAGCTGATCTTCCAGGATCCATAAGTCCCTCCGTACTATGCCAAGTGAAACTTTCTAACTTCCAACTGGCCACTAAATCCTTCATCTTCCAGAAGAACGTACAATCCCATGGTCTTTCCAGTCCTCTACACCAAGTTGAGCATACCTGTTTTGGCTTGAGAGTACATGCAAGGGTATGTAGGGTATTTTCCGGGTTGGGATGTTGGTAAGGATCGAAGAAACCTATTTGATCCCAGCTCATTCCCATCAACAATCCACCTATCTTAGAACCGAAAAAACTCGTTTCGGCTTTCATGAGGTCAAATCCTAGTGCGATGGTCTGGACGTTCTTGAATGTTCTGGCGGGAGGATGAGGGTAGGAACATGGTCGATCTTTAGGTTCGGATCGGGGTACTATATCTGTACCGAGAGCTCTACAGACGTAAGCTGCTGATTCGAGGTCGGTAATGTAGAGGAATTGAACATGATTTAGAAGCTGGACTTTGCGATGATGAATACTGATGGTATCGAGACCGAATGGAGCAGGAATCGGAGGTGGGAATGGGTTTTTTTCTGGCTCGGATGGTTCAGTAATTTGTTGTATGGATGGACGTTTCAACTTGAGGACTTGTGCGAGCCTCTTGAAGATACCTTCCCGTTGGTGTTCTACAGTGTCTTCCCTCTCAGCTCTCATGTTCCCAGGGCCCACACCTTTCTCATCTACCGAATCTAAATCCCAGTCTATACCTAAACACACATTCCAAGCGTTTCTCTTATCCAACACCAAATCTCGATATAAACACTTGCCAAAGTAAGAATACATTTCTTTGTTACAACGTATTAGACTAAGGAGAGTAGGTGGCTCGCATGCCAATGAGAGGCATTCCATGAGCTGAAGCAATAAATCGGCAGGCAGACGGTCGAGCGGGAAGGAGGGTGAGGAACAGGTTATTCTGAGGTTCGACGAGTCGGAACGATCGAGCTCAGACATCATTGAAAAAACGCTTGTTGGGAGTAGACAGGGGAGATAACAGTGAGCCTAGCTTGTTATGATGATGGGATGGATCGACATGACGGTACGGAGTAGTACGAGTAGAACGGGTGGATGTTGATGAATGACTCGATCAGTTGATGTTCGTTACGCACACACCGCCTTATCAGCTCGCGTCGGTCCATTTAGAAGCCGAAGATTCGGAATCACCGAAAACATGCATATGAATACTCCCATGCCCACGCAACAGATAACTCTAAAATCATCATCCCCTCACGTTTTTTTGGAGAATCACACTGCATGTCCGCGCGAAACATGTGCTATATACATTAAAAAGGAATACCATAATACCTCATGACCATACTGGACTATACGATGTACTGGTCATGATCACTTGTCCTCTGAGCTCGAGAGACTGAAGAGCGCTCAGAGAGGAAAGCGTCGTAGAACGACTCTGTAACGGCCCGTAATTCTACCAAAGATTCTTCCAAAGATTTTTCGGCTTCCTTGACCCTTGCAGCTCCCGCCTCTACGATCGGGACCATACATTTGAGAGTCAGCCGAAGACTAAGATAACCTGGATCCAAATTCCTTCTGAACCCCATCTTGCTATGATGGGAAACGACTTCATCCATCTGTGTATTAAGAAGATCAATTTGGGTTTTGTACTTTTCCGAAAATTCCGATTCATCCCACGTGCCAAAATCCTCTCTTCGCGGAGCAGTAGACTCGTCATTACTCTTTAGCTTATGGCGGAGACTGCTCATGGTATAGGCCGCACACAGGACTTCGGAAATATTATCCTGGTTCATGGTCTGTGAGACGTTTCGTAAGGTATCACCCAAAGAGGGCTGGGTGGCGGTCTGTTGACTCGAAGACATCTTGTGGTTTGAAAAAGGTTCAAACTGAGTATTTGATGATTGCGAGATATAATCGAGGTACAGAGGGTGTGGAACATGAGGGGGATCTGATCAAGAGTAAGACAATGGCGAATACAGATAATCTCATGCTTTTTGATCTATGTGCTTCCAAAAAGTCATAGAAGTTGAGGTCGACGAAAGCGTCTGAAGTCGTTGATTATGATTAAGACAAGGTCTCCTGTCGCACCTTTGTGAGAAGACTGAGCGGCTCTTTTCATCTGATACAAGTCCCCAATTAGTACAAAGGATATGCTTGAGTACGTTTGCAATTCGACGTATAATATCTCGTCATGGAGGTATACGAAATCAATCGAGTCAGGAAAACCTTCCATTTTATGGTGCATTGTATAGCATCTTATCCTCCTGGTGCATTCGCCCAGAAGGGCTCTGCTGTTGGCAAATTTAAAAGGTACAGTACGTTAGTTGGGTTCGCATACTCACCAATTCTTCAGGATGGCGTTGCTGAACCATCTTCAGGATGAATATTGTTTCATGAAACACAGGAAGAAAACCCTTGACCGCTTGATCATCTGACCAACACATGTATATCTGTCACGACAAACAATCCTATTTTATCGCATTGTAAGTAGTTCACCATGAATCGTCACTGTACCACCCTTCACTACCAGAATCACTCCTACTAGTGCGTCTTTCAGTATGATATCCACTATCCTCGTGTGAATCATAGTCCGAATAAGCATCTTTGGTCTTACGGCCTTCGCTTTCGCACTCGCTTAACGTTCTCTGTACTCTAGGATCTTTACAAATCTCTTTCCATAATTTAGCGTTCTTCCCGTTCTCCTTCCTGACTTTCTTATCCATCTGTATCAACCCTTTACTTAGAACGGTACTAATTAATCTTGTTCTCCATCGATCCGATCTTTGGACATTCGGCTTCAACTGAGACATCGTTGATTCCAAAGTTTCGAGATCCGATTTGAACCTTTCGGAAAGGTCGGATTCGTCCCATGTGCCAATCGTACTGTTGGCACTTCGAGATGCTTTGTTATCTGGGAATAGGGAGCGATTGATATTCCATAATGCATTGTATGCTTTGTAGGCTTCTGAGGGGTTCTGGAATTCGCGGTCGAATATGCTGTCGATGTCGGATAGAAGATTTTTGGTAGATTTGGCGGAGCTGGACATGCTGGGTGAACAAGTGGTTCTGTTATGGTCAAACGTGCGAGAAAGCAGTATTGCGAGATGGATAATCGAATACAGATTGTGATATATAGTCAGAATTGATACTATAGGTCAAAGTGTAACAGTGGCGACAGGATGATTTGGTCAATCGTTGTGTTCATATCTGAAACATGACTCCCTTAGTCGGTTCGAGTCGAATATCCTCCTTTGATACGAGCTGTACTGCCTCACAAGCTCGTTCCCTTCTATTATCTTGTGTCGAATTTCTACTCACTTACGTCAAGGTCAACCAAAAAAGGATCTGTTCGCATTCTGTCCTGTACGTGTAGAATATTGCTACCTGTAATGACGCCGAGCTCGCATCATTGCAACAATCGATTTGACCTGCTCTGATTTGGTATCATCAGGAGTAACGTAAGGACATATATACATGATCCAAAATTAAAGACATGTTGGCTGTACTTAAGGTTCGAGTACATGAGACGAATATGTTAATCACAATCTTCCAATAAATGCTGACATACACACATTTTGATAGAGGGAAAGCGATGTCAGGAAGATTGGTCAATGGAACGACGAAGGGTTCAATAATACCTGTATTGTCGTGTGTTGTATCAGAAAGAAACGGGCTTTGATCCCCGGAACTGGTGTTTATTTCAGTGGCTCTTACATTTATAAGTAGAATCAAGCTTGGGCTGGAGAGGAAGAACTTCAAGCTCGGTCAGTGATCATCCACAGATTGTATACATACATATTTATTTTTGCAACTTACGCTGAACGCCTAGAATCTGCCACAACAAGGACAATCAACCCATTTCTTCGAATCCACTAAAAACGACCCAAACTCCTTTTTCCATCGCTTCATCCTGTCTTTTTCATTCTTCGACCAGACTCTACCTGACCTGATAGGTTGATTTTTGACCTTGCTTTTGAGTTCTTTTTCCAGTTCTGACCAACAACTAGGAGAATAATGTTCGGGAATATTATATAATCCGACATAGTTGCATTTTGCCTTTTGGGATTTATCGAAATTTGTTGGGGGTTCTCTTGAAGGTCCGATGCGATAGACGAAATCGGTCATATGGTGAAGGGTAATTGGACATGTACACTCGTCGGTAGGCTGTTGTTGTGCTGTAGTGGTCTGTGCATCTGTGGTTCCGGTATGGTGATTGGCGATGACACAGGTATTGATAGAAGATATATGGTAGTTGAGGTACTTGGCTGGGTTCAGTGGACTGAAGTCCGGATTGGTAACTTGATGCCAAGTGAAGGTTCTCAATCTCCACCATTCTCGTATATCTCGCATGATATAGGTCATGAAATCCTTTTTCGAGGTGTCATAGGTGGCACAAACATTATGAGGTTTGAAGCCCGAAAACACCCATGCAATTTCGCTGCGGGTGACATTGGCCCAAACGTCGGTTAAGGAGTCGTTCTCGAAACAGATAGATTCCACATTGGAGAATAAAGAAGGGAAGCGATCCTTGTCATCCTCATCTTCTCCCTCCTCAATTTCACTCTCGCTTCCATCGCTGTCTGAAGCATCTCCAGTAGAATCTTCATCAACTTCCATCTCATCACCAGCCTCTACCTGTTCTGATGAATGATAATTTGGAGTACTGGCTGATCAGTAGGATGGGTAGTCGATCGAAGACCTGACGAGATGATTTTCAAGGACTGATCATCTCGAATTATCAAAATTTGGCAGTTCTCGAGTAAAGCTACTTTACGAGCATGTCGTTGAACCACATCGGGATGAGCTATGGCAAAGTCGGTACCTGGTGATTGATCCTCGAGAGACAACAAGGAAGAGACAGCCCTTTTGAGTTGGTCTACATGAGGAATGATACCGTGAAACAACTTTCAAGCGTTGTCTTGGTCCACGGTGATTCTGGTATATAACAAGGGGGTGAATCGATCGTACATCTCTTGGCAGGTTAAGATGAGATTGAATAATGCGGATGGACCTGTATTTTTGATATGGTCAAAGATGATGATTCGTAGTTCGGGAGGAAAGCGGTCGAGAGCGAGGGGTGATAAGGAAGGTGGTTCCGGTGAGGATCGAGATGATGATGACAAGTCCGGAGTAAGCTTGGGAGACAGCGGAGATGATGGCGAGTGAGCTGGTATATCCGATATGTATGAGGACATTGTGGAAGTGCTGGTGATGTCAGGTATAGAGACAAAGAAGAAGGAAAAGAATAACAATTTCGACTTTTATATTGTAACATTGGGTTGAGCAATGACTGGACCGTGATCGTAATCACACACACACACACATACGTACATGCGCACGGACATTCATCTGCAGATCATCATCATCATCATTCCATCTAGTATGAACCTTAAATGCTATCATAATCATACCGACCATTCTTCCAAGGCCTTTTCGATCTCTTTCCCTGTTTTACCAGAGATACCAGAGAATGTTTTAACCCGCTTGGAAGCATTCGGACCAGTGGAAGTATAGCTGAAAGTGATTTCGCATATCTCATCGTCGAGCGCCGGCGCTGGTCCAGGTAGAGCCGAATAATAAGGTCCATATGAATGTGAAGAATTATCTTGATTTGGATAATCGCCCATCATCCAACTGAGAGTATCGCCATGACCATGATCTTGGGAGGAAGTCAATCCTAAAGTCTCGATTCCCGTCGTGACTGTATCAAGCGCCCGATTGCCGTACAACGCTCTGTTGGCCCACTGCAAACCCTGGAGATCAATCCCTTCATCTTCAGCTGCAGCACTAAAAGCTTCTGGACCGTACACCGATCGGTCTTGAGAATACTCCATATCTGAATATCCTTGTGATCCCAAATTCCCAAATTACCATGTGGTTGAGTGAGAGCGGTTTGAACGGGCTCTTGACCGTCAACGTCAACACTGGGAGTATCCGAGTGGATATCATGATGAATCACCGTCAAACCTGCTTTTCTACTCCTTCTTGCACTCGCCAAAGAAGGTTGGGTAACTTCAGTGTTCGAGTGTGATCTGATTCTGCTCTGAGCGATTGTACTTGCAATCGGTCCAGCAACCCTCTTTCCATTGACATAATGGTAATTCTCACTTCTTGATTGCACGCCCCGTATAAATTCAGAATTATTCAATCTTCGATGATATTTCTTATCTCCTAATCTTCCGGATCCAGACCCAGTGCCAGCGCTGGTGAAAGATATTGCAGGTGTTTGATAACTTTCTTCATTATGACTTTTTCTTTGATAGACTGACCTGTTAGTCATCGTATTGGTGACATCTGCAGATGGCTCTTGTTGCTGACGAACAAGTCCGTAAGGGTTCAAAGGATCAAATGGATGGTGATTACCATTATCATTATTGTTCCCTTCCATCGCAAAAACGTATCTTGTCGAATTTTCCAATTGATGAACTGCTTCTTCGAATCACTTCTGCCGCAGGCTACAGCATCTAGGTTATACTCAGGACATAGCGATCACCCCGACCCTTTATATCATCCTCTTGAAGAAGTAGATTCGGAACAGAGCAGTGCAATGGGCTTCGCACAGTGCGAAGCATACTGAAAGGATGGTCATCAACGGTCCTACTAGCGTAGTAAAATCTCACGCTGATTCAAAAGAACCAAGATAGCGAAAAGGAAAGTCAACCGGTCGAGTTTAAAGGTTCGCTTCGGCCACGTATCGTCATCTCTCCTTTGTGAGTGGAAAAATGCATTTACCTCTTCTGCAAATGGTTCGCCGAGTCCAGTCTCGGAAAAGGAAGAAGTTCAAAGGTTGATCATCGTTCTTACAAATAGATGACAACGTATTTGAATGTCCCATGCTTTTTGCTGAATAAGGGGCCTAGGAGTATAGAGTGTAGTGAGATGAGTCTGGTGACGGAAGAGCAATCAGTATGACTTTGTCTTAAAATGCTCACTAACGGAATCACATATCTAGATTGCACCTTGTAATTCCTGTTAGGATCGACTGATTCTACAGAGAAGTAATTTTGTTTGTAATGAAGTATAGTCAAATTCATTCATAAAGCAGTTATACCCACATCAAGACAATATTCCGCAGTACTGTACTAGGTCCTAGAAACGAATACTGCACACATATTGACCACACGATTTCAAGACTGTCTTCTGTATTGTTGTTGTCGTTTAACAACCTCATTATTAATCCAACTGTTGACCGCACCTTCCATATCCCGTCCTCTATCACCAGGGATATTGATGAAAGTGGTGTGGGTAGTGTTGTCACCACTTTGACTGTCGAGCGGAATGGACGGGTGATCTCACACATCATACTTCTCTTATCGAATTGACCTGGAGGATGATATCGGATTGCTTGCGGATGATATTCATCCGTCGGCAATCCTTGAGAATAAGCTTGGAATTGGTTCCTGGTGGTGGTATCATTGTGATATCCTTCAGGCAGGGCAGTATACAGCTGAGCAGCGGAAGAGAATGAGGGTAAGTATCCCGATACGTTATTTTCATACGCGATCTCGACTGGGTTGCAACCAGATTGGTTGGCAAGATCAGAAAATAAAAAATCGTAATTGTTGTGGTCTTGTTTGTGTA
This sequence comes from Kwoniella mangroviensis CBS 8507, assembly GCF_000507465.2. NCBI lineage: Eukaryota > Fungi > Basidiomycota > Tremellomycetes > Tremellales > Cryptococcaceae > Kwoniella > Kwoniella mangrovensis. Next base: position 201,802 of record NC_088828.1, on the reverse strand, counting down.
TAATACCAGTCAATGAAAGTTGATCGATCCCAGTCGTAGTCATATCAAGACCTTGATCGGATAATGACCTATTTGAATACACATCTTGCGGTTCAGCATAAAATCCCGTCGTATCATCATTTCCATCTTGGAACATAGGCATAGGCACAGGCATGCCATACCGGTTCCTTGATCATGATAAGTGATCATCGCCTCTCTCATAGGCTTTGTATCAGCAGTTGCCAGTTTGAAACTTGAATTGGATGGTAAAGTCTGCGATCTTGGTCTTTTCGGGACACTAATGGCAGTATTGATGGAACCGAGAACTTTTTTACCATCTTTGTAATGATAATTAATCACTTGCCGCCCACTGTGTAAATCGGCTTTTCTGATCATGTCAGAATTACTGGTGTTACTGGTACTGATTTTTCGAGATCGACCACCACTTTTACTGGTACTACTGCCACTTGTTTTCCTACTGGTCTGAGTCGCACGATCATTCGTATAGGTACGTTTGTTAGTATTGTCTTGTGGGTTATCGTGTTGTCCGTCATTTGGTGAAGGTGCGTAGGCAGACAGCATGTATTGGTACTTTGTATTTGGATCCGATTTGCTCATAGTGCTGTTGGTAAGCGAAGGTTCCTGTTTTGAGACGTGGTATCATCTAGTCAGTCTGAAATTTGTGAAGGGGAAAAGTGGGATCGACCCGTACTCAAACAGCAAACACCGTTGGCGTTCAGTATATAAATATCTGAGAAAGGATATGGCTCCCTAAGTCGTATATAAATGCGCGTACCTATCATCTAGAGCTCCACAATCTTACAGCCTAACATCCGGGAAAGAAAGGATAAAAGAATTCAGATATTCACCTCTTCACCCTGGTCAATACTGCTTCTATAAAACTCTTCTATAATTGCTACTCGTCAGTTTATGCTGCGATGGAGATGGATTCGTAGTATGGGCTATCAACCAATACCAAAAGAAGCTCCTCAGACCGGCGAATTTACGTCACTGTACAGTATTTATATGGTTCTGTCAGAGACGGTCGGATGGCTAATCATAAAGGTTGTCTTGTTGTGGGCGAGTCGCACATACCTTACCACGTCTTCTTGTTTATCAAAGGATAGTGAGGAGGGGATATTTCGGAAAATCTCACAATTGTTGACTCAACCAGTGCTCACAAGTCGAGCAAGTGAATAACAGGCGATAGAGGAGGGATCGGTCGGATCGTATATGGAATGATAGATGTAGCCAACGTTAGATGTACAGACCTTTCTTGTGCTTCATTCTTAGCGGGTCTTTCCATCGATTATGTGATGACGCGAATGGCCGATAGCTGATAGCTTCATTATCATCAGAGTCAGTATCCTAGTCCGTTCAGTACTGCATGTGCTGGTTGATAAGGGTCTTGAGAAAGGATATTGCATCTCCTTTGTGCATGTGATGGAACCAAAGAAAGAGTAAATCGATGCATAATTTCCCCCAGATTGACCACTAGCTGTACATCAAAGTAGAGTAGATTACTTCTTCTTACCGACAACGGTCTTACCGACTCGTCGACCGCTACATAGTGGAGCAGACAGACGAGATCGTCAGCGCTGACTCGAGACTGACGGTATGAACGGTGCAAAAGTCCGGTGTAAATGGAGAGGACACTCACGTGGTCTTGGTGTGTTGACCTCTAACTCTGAGACCCCAGTGGTGTCTGAGACCTCTGTGGGATCTGATCTTCTTCAATCGTTCGAGATCTTCTCTGAGTCTTTGGTCGATGACGTTGGAGAGAACGTGGGAGTTTTTACCGTCAACGATATCTCTTTGTCTGTTCAAGAACCAGTTGGGGATCTTGAATTGAGCGGGGTTTTGCATGATGGTGACGATTCGTTCGAGTTCATCGGAGTTCAATTCACCGGCTCTGTAAAAAAATTTGAACAGGATCAGTATTGCGACTACTAACAGTCGTTGAACAATGTATATATCATGTGTTTGGTGGATGAGGTTAAATGAGAGCATGTGTGGAGAAAGGCGATAGCAGATGGAAAAATATCTCCCGACCCATCTGATGATTTCTGGCTGATACTGCTCATGAAGGAAAGTTGAAAAGAGAACACAAAACTCACCGCTTGTTAAGATCAACATCGGCCTTCTTGCAGACCAAGTTGGCGTATCGTCGACCAACACCCTTGATTTCGGTAAGAGCGTACATGATCTTACCTTGACCAGCGACGTTGGTGTTCAAGAGACGGAGAATGTGCTGAGTAGTGAGAAGAGGTAGAAATTAGCACGGTCACGAACATACGTCTGTTCGCACAACCCCATCCCTTCCATCCCATCCTGCCCCATATCCTGCCTATCTAGTGACTGTGGACCGTCCCAAAGCCTGGCACATTTATCGATATCACCTTCAATCTGATCCTTCTATCTCCTGCACATCCTGAAAATCTTCTACTTTACAGAACGTCTGTCTCCTCATCTGATTTCTTTCCTTCATCCATTTCACAAAACCGCTTTGATCAACAACGAACAGACACCCACTTGGAATTGTTGATGAGCCTCGAGGGGAGCGAACGACATCTTGACGAATCTTTCTTTTTTGTTGATAAAAATGAAAGGGTAAGCGATCTACGATGGAGTTTGTACGATTAGCAAATGTCCTATGGAATTTATCTCTACTGCTTGTTTGGTTGGTGTATGTTCGTACTGAGATTGATGAGATGCCGGTGACACTCACTCGCTTTTTTGGAAGATGTCTAAGAGACTTGAAGGTTGAAAGAAGAAGGTTTTAATGGATTTCAACAACTAAGTCGATGATGAACTGCAACAGAGTGATGGCAAACTACAGACGACAAACCCCAACTGCACAATTCTCTCTGCCAATCACCACTCACCATACAGAAAGCGGTAAAGTCCACCTTCATATAAAGCATGCCACATCGAGCCCGGAGTTTCGCGGAGTTTCGTATTTTTCGACAGTGTCCACCAAAAATCGCTAACCTCCGCTTTTCCACCACACTCACCACACACCATACACCACTCACACTATACTGCTCACTCACTCACCATACTCTGTTGCACTCTGCGATTTTCAACTTGATTCAAGTTTACACCACTACACCTTCTTCATCCATCAACATCGACAAAATCGGCAACAATGTGAGTATAGTCAACGTCGAAGGTGTATCAGATGAGGATAAGGATGGATGGAAAGGACGGAATGCTGATGTATCGTTTGCTTTCGCTTTGTTTGGATAATCTGTAGGGTCAACATGTAAGTTTCGATATCTCTTAATTGTTATGTCTCGATCTTGAGGTGATGCTGATGGAATGTTTCTTGCAGTCCTAAGTACGTATCATCCCCTTTTCATCCTCTCGATTGTTGGTGCAAGATTGAGAAGGAGTTGTGGTCGTTGCGTGGATGGAGGATGCATCATTCAGTTAAGAGGATGGATGGAGAATATCTAGAGAGGGAGACGATCTGGTGTGAAGGTGTATGGAAATGCTGACCGTTGAATGTTCAACCTCGTCAACAGGACTCGTCGAACCTGTAAGTAGACCTTCTCACATGCTTGGTCTGTGATCGTAAACTGATCACTACCATGTTGTAGACTGCAAGGGTAAAGCCTGCAAGAAGCACACCCCTCACAAGGTGACCCAATACAAGAAGGGTAAAGATTCTCTTGCTGCCCAAGGAAAGCGACGATACGACCGTGAGTGATAATCTCCATCATCAAAGGGGAAAGAGATCTGGGACTAGATGGATAGCGAATAGTCGTTATGTGACCTACCACCGAATCTTTGTATGTCTTGTATGGACGAAATATACTGACCTACTGTTCCGATCACAGGAAAACAATCCGGTTACGGTGGTCAAACCAAACCCGTTTTCCACAAGAAAGCCAAGACTGTGAGTGGTCATTGTCTATCTATGGTTCATGATCATCGCTCATTGCTTTTCTGCAGACCAAGAAAGTCGTACTCCGACTCGAATGTACCATCTGTAAGACCAAGCACCAACTTTCTCTCAAGCGATGCAAGCACTTCGAGCTCGGTGGTGACAAGAAACAAAGAGGTGCCGCCATCTCTTTCTAAGCTTCTTCTATCTTCTATAGTATTTTTTCTATCCTTCAACAGAATATCAATATCGTGGTTCGTTGGAATGGGATCAAAATAAATAGATATAAGGTGAAATAGCTTAGGGATGTTGATGATGTATGATTATGGCCCGAACACCATCCGGTACGATCTCGAATATATCGGATCGATCGAAGCTCAGAGAGACTACATGCCTGTGCGCAGGTACTAACACAACGTACGGTGACATAACATGTCACCGATCCATATTTACTGGACCAATAGGACTTGCATACACCCTGTTCTCAATTCAACAGAACACATCATCCAGCTGGCATCCATTTCTCATCGCTGCATCTCATCGCTGCATCAATTTGAATCGGATCTGACTTGACCCAAAACATATAACATATAAGCACATAAGATCATTTTGCACATACTGACTCCGCGTCAGCCAGAGAAGGATCATGTGCGAAGCCAAACTTCAATCCTCTAGGACCACTATGCGAGGGCAACGAAGTGGCTACAGTACAGCACGCAAATCTCTTCTTATCAGCCGAAGACTCATTTATCGTATCAATTTTATTGGGTATAATTGTACCGTACTTACGGGGATGTGAAAGTTCTTCAAAAGTATGTAGTCCCATCCAGTCCAAGATTTCGATTTATCAACCAATCGTGCCCATTGTGCCCATTGTGATCTGTCAGTGTGTACAGATTGATATGGACCAAATAATTCTTTCACTCTATCGTCCAACTGTGAAGTACTTTTGGACACTTTACTCTTACTCTTGGGGAGGATTGGCTTTCTTTATGCTATCATTATATTTTCTTTTCATCTTCAACCAGTTCTTTCCACTTTCGACATCCTGTTCTGAATCATAAGCCAAACCATATACTGATTTGCCATCTTGGTGCAGAACCGATTCGTAGTCTGCCAATAATCTACCAAATCTTTCTTTTCCTGTTCACTGAGTCTAGTAGATCCATTGATAATTAATGAAGTGCTTCTTTGGATATTATCAATCAAATGCTCTTGAGCATCTTCGAATTCTTCGAATTTCGAAGTAATAAACTCTGTAAATTCAGACAAGGCATCTTGGACAGAGCGGGCACCGTTTTTTAGACATCTTGATACTTCGACATCATCTTTTGTCTGTTCAGCTTGATTTAAACAATACGCATGATCTTTCGTAAGATTTTCAAAGAGGTCGGTACATTTCCTACAAAATGTAGTCGAGGGTAATTCCTTATCCATCGAAAGAATATATTTCTCATATGGTGTATCGCCCTCCCGAGGAATTAGGGTATGACCATCTAAAGATGAGATATCAGATATAGTTATTCGAGTACACTTCCCTTCAACATCGAGGTATTTCGATCGAACTCTGATAGCCATCATGGATCGATTAGGATCAGGATGGACGAGACAGAATGTTTTCCTCTGAGGGTCAACAGGTGGAGAGACGAATGGTAGGTTGGATTGGGCCGGTACTCATGTTGACTATATCAAATCCGAATACGGGTAGTGTGAGCTGATTTCAGAAATGATAATGAGGTTGTGATACTTTGCTGAAAACAGTGCTTATATATCACCAAGAAATACTGTTATCAGTGGCCGAGGCTCTCATACTGTAGATAGGGATATGTTATACGGTTCTACGTATCTGGGCTGTGCGAATCTTTCGCTCTGTTTGTGTTGGTTCTATTTTGGGAACCACTCAATCAAAGGACGAAGTAGCACAGAAGTAAGTTTTGGCTCGGTGAGAAGACAGAAGACCTATGATACTCCACTGGAGCGTAAAGTGTGGATAAAGGTGATAAAGCAGCAACGACTCCAGTATATCGTGTAAGCTACTTTACCCCTAGTATGCATGAAGCTGCAGTATCTCGTCTTTCTTTTTCTCGTGTAGGACGTGTAGGAGGTACGGAAGAAGCGAAGCTCTCTCACAAGAAACAGATCATTTTGATACCAAGAAAGCAAGGTGGGGTAAGAAGGATGATTCACATCTCACAGTCGTGTCCGCCTCCCCCAAAAAACCGCCAAAGCAGGTGTCTGACTTATAACAAACACGTCAAGTTCAGTCAAGATCATGGGTTACCAGACTGTACCTCATATTTCCATCGAGTGGCAATGGAGTCAATCCTGGTAGTCTACAGTATATCTAAAATACTTTAATAACTAGGCCTCGGTACTGTTTCCAAATGGCCTGCTGTGAGGTCAAGGTGATATTGGTGTTGCAATATCGTACATCTTTGGCTTTACGGGTATATATGACGAAATACAACATCTCAGTCGGGTATGGGTACATTAACACCGATTATTCCTAATGGTTCATCTATTTCTTCCTCTCGAAGATTATCCAACTCATGCCTTTTCAACTGATCAATCCTTCAATCAGGTCTATGAACATAAAGTTTAAATCATTTTAGTTCATCATCTCGGTCATATTTCCCAGATCCTTGCACTCACCTGAGTCGCCCGAGCCGCACTGAGGGAAGTACAGCTAAAGAAAGCAGGACCGTCCGTCGAAGTGGGTTGGGAAGTCCGATCGACCGTCATGCTGTATACCTCGGTGGGTGAAGCAGTCACACTGGCCGTGCACTATATCACCGTCAAAGCAGATATATCAGCATCGTCATTCCATCTCCTATCTCAAACAGGGAGAATATACATTCCATTTCCATTCAATCCCAACCATTTTCATTTAATCTCATTCGACAATACAAACTATTCCTTGTCCAAATTCAAATATCAACTCACTCTGATCGTTTCAGTAGGTTCACCCCATTGTTCCTTTTGTTCACCATCACCAGGTTCATGTCTAACCACATCAAAGACCTTCTCGAAATAACCAGGGTAAAAACCAAACATCCACCAAACGGCTTTTGAACCAGACCACTGAACGGTCTTACATTCCGTATCGTTGTATAATGTTATATCGAGGTAATTTTAAACATCACTGATATACCTGATGTTGGTTTTTCACCACCACCATCGGCCTGGGATGATGTCGATGATGACTCGGTAGAAGTAGGAGTACTAGATGATTCAGTACTGGATGATTCTGAAATACCATTTAAGGTGGGAGTGTCAGCTGTGGTAGAATCAGTTGACCATGGTGTGGGATCAATCGCATAACCATGTCCGGAACTTTCCGCGGAGGTGGTTGGAATAGAGTTGGTAGATGTGATTATACTAGTCACAGTAACGTATGAAGTGGGAGTGACTATATCAGTCTCGGTAGATGTCGATGTAGAGAAGGAGATTTGAGGAGGATAGGATGATTCGGTACAGATCGAACTTGTGGTGGTAGGTTGAATTGTACATGATGAAGAGGATGATCCAGATGGTGTTAGACAAGTCGCAATCAATGGTGCTCCACTTGAGGTCGATGATGTAGAGGTAGAAGCGGTTGTGTGATGACAATCACATGATGATGACGATGTGGGAGGAGAATATACTTGAGTCGTAGAATAACTTGAGTAAAGTTGAGAAGTAGAAGATGATTGAGGAGGATATGATCCACCACCATCTTCATTAGGTAATGAATAGCCCGAGGGTATCACATCGCCCTTGACTAGGCAGAGGAGTAAAGGGAAGAGGGTAATTTGAGGAATCATCGCGTTGGTCTGTTCGTTGGTGTCGTTGTCTTTTATTAATGGAAGTCAATTACTTTTGCACAAATGATCAAGTAATCAAGCGGTTTATGGATGCGAGAATATCGAGTGAGCGTGTTGAAGTTTGTTATACTGTACAAGTCCAATTACTTTTGATTGATTAGTTTTTTTTGCTTAGATTATGTTTGTTATTATACTTTGATTAAAACGTCTTCACAAGGAGAAAAAGGGGAACAGTGGATCTGTTTTCAGTATCATTGAACAGAAAAAAGGTTTATATACTTTAGTACGATTACACGTGAAAAAACCAACAATCGATAAAAAATAGTGAGTATGTCTCATGTATAAATTGAAACCCGATACCATTGAAAGGAGGTATTACCTGCATTCCATTAATGCCGGTACGGTACCAAAGGATAATCAGTCTCTGGTACACGTCTGGAGTCCGATTAGTGGTGTGAGAAAGCAGGATGTGACTGAAATATAATTGATGAAAGGAGATTATCCATCTGTCGAATGAGTGCACGAGCGTTTCATCTATATCTCATGTTGAACGTGATCATACCGAGTAGGAGCATAGTGCTTGCGGTTGCATCTGTAGTCAATATGTGAAATCGTGTTGAAGGCATTTGGTATGTATTTGATTTCATGCGATGTGTCGTGAATGAGTTGTTCATCACTGTCTTCGTGAAACGCATGGAAGGATCGATATGAAATTAGCATGATTATACGCCATATGCGATCTTTGACGAAATGACCAAATCTACTCACACACCGGCATTGGTCACTGTTCTCCTATCGTCCACAGCTAGCTATACTTGTTCACGTAAATCTGACCATTTTTTCCAAATTTCTCATCTGTTCCTCATCCTCCAATACATCTCCAAGTCCTACTCTTACACTTACTTCTCCTTTCCTTCCAATTCCATACCTTTCAATCTCAAACTCCGTCCGGAACCTATTTTCTTCCCCATCTTCTCTCATCTCATACTCTTCTTCATGATAATCCTCCAACCTAATTTTCAACCTCATCTTCCTACTTTCCTTTAAAACCTCCATCGCCCCTTCGTCCTTCAAACAATCTATCTTGTCCAGATCTTGCCTAGTCGCGTAATGTATCTCATACTTCTTTAGGGGTTCATATTCTACACCACATCCTCCCGGTCTAGTAGAAGGTAACATTTCCATCCCTACTACTCCATTCACCACAACCCGCTCGAGAGGGAAATACCACCAAATATCATCTAGGAGATTAAACATCCCATACTGGATGGAGACGATTTCCTCGGGAATATCACCATGAACTACAATCCCAAATCCTGCATTCTCAAGTGGTTTCTCATCGGCGTTCTCAAGGAATCTTTGGATGGTGGGATGACTAGACCATATAGGTGAATTGAAAATGATAGTATTAGGTTTTAAGCCAGTGACAAGGGGCCAAAGGATATCATGATATTTCGATGAACTGCTCTGAGTCTGGACACAAAATTCGTATATACAATCTGAAGTGAATTCTAATGATTGTAAATTTGGGAATATCTGACTGCGTGGGTTATCCGATCGAGCAACTTCATCGGTATGTTGATATATCGATAAGACTTTTGATAATGTCTTGAGAGATGGTATGTCATGTATCTTGAGGGAGGTGGTATGAGAGAGTAAATGTAATTTACTTTGTTCAATATCGATATCGAAATTTGATGATAAGACATCTAGATCGTCTCTGTTGGTCAGTTGAGTGAGAACCGACGAACGATCTTCTCTTTCTGGAAAATAGACATCGTCATCTTCTGAAGGGGGGAGATGTAATCCTTCGAATATACCGAGTGTCTTCTGAGAAGATAAGTCTAGATGATTGTATAGGATCGGAATGAATTTGCGGTAGAGTGACTTGGATGTTCGGCATAGTACGTTGAGAAGGGATGGGGGAGGAGAGGGGTCGGATCGGATGAGTGCGAGGATATGTTGGAGGATATCGTCTGGAAGGGATGGTGGGAGTGTGGTCATTGACATTGTCAGTGGGACGAACGAGTGATCATGCATGTAAGTCATTGTTAGGTCGATACGTACAATGTATATGTTGTTCACTCAATTTCGGTCTGCATCAGTCCAGTCCAGTCGAGTCCGGTCAACTGGCGAGAGGACGCACGGATCAATTGTTTATTTTAGCTTGGGTTATCGCTTATCTCGGCTAAACGACACCCATCCATCCAATTGTTCACCAATCAGACTGGGAAAGGATCTCAAGTACGAGGGAGTTCAGTCAGCGATAACATTAATGGGAAAAGAAAGGTTGTATATTGTATCTACGACATTGGACGATTTGACTCATTGATCGTGTCGTTGCTACTTTTATGTCAGGTCGTTGTTGATAGTAGACGGGATGCGCACCATGAGTGATTAACTCAATGGTTCTATGTATGATGCACGTTAAATGTATATGCTATATAAGTACAACCTTGATTCATCTATGCACTGCCGTTCTACACCAAATACAACGTCTGTACTGAGTTGAATTATCTTTCATAATAATCAAGATAAGTCGCCCACAGATCCTCCAAACTCATCCCCGTCAATTCCTTCCACCATATATCATCCCATTTCTCATATTTCAATCTCATATCGATCAATTTGATCAAATCGGGATATGGCCCTGGTCTATGTTTCATCTTCTCTTTATCCTTGTTGGTCTCTTGCGGTATGTCGCTTGGATGGGACACATTAGGGTACTGAGTAGGTATTGCCTGCCCGGTCATGGTCGTAGTCGTGGGTGTAGGGGTTGGTAAAGCATGATGAACAGGTATCCGACTCCCAAGTAATGATTTCTCATCTTGTTCTTGAGATTGATCGCAGGTCAACCATTCTAAGAATTTCGCACCTATATCATAACCTTCTTCCCAACCTTTATCCTTTTTGCCCGACCCACTTTTCCTCCAGTGTAATGGACCGAGATGAGCTGGGAGTCTGATATGATCTGCTATGGATTCTATTAACCATCCTGGACAGGTGGAGTGGCCATCATGTTGAATGGTATGGACGAGCTCGTGTAGTACTATCATTAGACGTGAAACAGGAATCAGCCACTTGTAAGATAGTTGAGGAGAGCGTGTTGATGGTTATCGACCATTGGATTGACTCGGTTTATCGTATATCAAAAGAAAATAATAATTGTACTCACAGACACCTTTAAACTCCTTGATAGCTCCATCCATCCCCTTCTCCCCTCTCTCAACCTGGTTCATAATCCCCTCTATCCATCTCAGACTGACTCCAATCTTACCTCCTGAAGTAGCGGCCAAACCATCTTTATCTTCTAATACCAATTGTATCAACTGATGTCTCCATTCTATCCCGCCTCCAGGTCCACGCCCATCATCGAGATTCAGATGACGATGTATAAAAGTTGATGAATGATATAGGAAACCTATTGGATCAGGTATACATTGTAGAAAGAACGCGGTAGGCTTGGAAGTATCGGTAGGTGGGTGGGTAAGGGAGAATATCAAGTTGTGAGGTGGGATGATGTGTGGTGTACCTTGTGGAGGAGGGATTGGACGAAGTGGTGCGAATGGAGAGGAGGAGGGAGAAGAGAGGTAGTATGTCGTAATCGGTGTAGAAGGGGAGGGATGTTTGGGCTTTGAACTTGGACGTAGGAATGATGGGATGGTTGGCATGTCGGGTGGTTTCGGTTGTGGTCGAGATTGAAAGTATGAAAGAAGTCAATTCATGATGCCTTGCTCTATAATCTGTCTGGTACTATTGAGATATGATGCCTTGGCAATGTTAATCTGGTGGAAGGATGTTGATCCAGCCTGGTTAGATTGAAATTGAGATTGATTTTAATCGGTAATTGTCCAGTTGAGTGGTCCATTAGTCCATGTCCATCGGGAATTGACCATCACTCCTCACAACATCCAGGCTTGCAACATTGCACAAATCCTCACATCGCCAAGCATCATAGATCGCATGGACCTCCTTGTTGTCGCTTTCAGCCCCGGCTGGACCACACATCGGTAACGACGGAGCACCGTACCTGAAGCGAGCGTGCTAAATCGATCTGATCTAGTCTGCTGAATCCGGATGGGATTGATTCGAGGGGGAAACGTGGTTTGGATGACACGCCACCACGTCATTACCATCACTGTATTTACCCTGAGGGAGAAGTGAGAGGTACAAGTGAGAATTCCAACCTCGACTTGACTGTCAGCAACAGCATCTTATTCACTTCTCAAGAGTTGGAATTCACCGTCGCTCTCTATCTACTCTTATATCATTGAAATATACGAGATACACCGGGGAAAGATACTCCTGCTGCTTCTCATCGTATCATCGTTCTCGGTACCACTTGACTCATCTTCATCACCGTCTCTACTCTACCCAAGTCACCAGAAAACCTAAAATCTGTATCCTATTCATTCCTTATTTTACCCATCACACATCATTAATACGACAATCTTTTGTCCTCACATACTTCCTTTGATACTGTATCTACATATATACATATACCATCTATACCTCTTTACATTACACACCACATCAACCAATAGTAACGATAGATAGATTGACAAAATGGTATCACTCAAACCTACCTCGATCCAAATCCCATTGACCAACGGTACCACTGCTGCTGCTACTACTACTGGTGTGAAGACACCTAAAACACCTCAAGATGAAGCTATAGCGTTCTTCAGTGGGGGGAGTGATGGGAGACCGGTGCAGGTATGGGAGTTGGCGTTGGAGGATGATGGAGGGCCGGGAGAGGGTAAAGATGTGAGTTTACTCCTTCACGGCAAGTGAAGGGGTTTACCCTTGCTACGGCAGTTCGGGGTGGGATGGGGGCGGTCTTACTACTTGGAAGCTTGGGGTGGGATGGGGGCGGTATTCATATGAGGGTGGGAGGGTGGGACACATCTATACCATGATAGTACCTATATTGTCATATTGACGGTCTATCTCTCTGTTATCTGTACTAACATAATTATCATTTGTAAACTTGGTGCTGACTACTCCATCTTCTCTCTCCCACAGTATATACGTCTCCCTCCCCCGACTCGACCCTACGTCCTTCGATTCTCGATCCGACCAGGTACCAATGTCACTCGAAATGGTGTGTTGAAGTCTGATTTCCCCATGGACGGAGGGGAGTTCAAGAGAGGGGATTGGAAAGAGAGGAGATTACCTACCGATCTGAGCAAGTGAGTGTAGCAGCAACATTCCGCTTCGAGACGATCAATCACATCTCATCAGATTGATTTGATCTTCTGATTGAATATTGAAAATTTACTTGCATACGCATTGTGCTGATCTCCTATCTCCTCACCCAGACCAGTTCAGATCGACCTCCCAATTTCAGCACCCGGTGCCTTCTGCTACTACATCGAATACGATGGTCCCACCCCTTCCTCACCCAGAGTAACAGGTCGAAAAGGTTATTTCAACGTCGATCCAATAATCTCTTTACCTGAAAGAACACCATTCTTCACTTCGGAATCCGTCCAAAACCCATTGAGAGATACAAGCGCAGGGGTGGTCTTGCCTAAATCGACGAACGTTTCATTGGACGGTCTGATCATCTTGTCAGTTTTGGCCAAATGGATGGGAAAGAGTAACGAGTGGGAAAAACATTTCGAAGAAGCTTCGAGAAGAGGTTATAACATGTTACATTGGGCGCCATTGCAGCAACGTGGTTATTCAGGTTCACCCTATTCGATAAAAGATCAATTGTCTTACGACCAAGCTATATTGGTCAACAAAGATGTCAAAGATGGTGGTGTAGCTGAGATTGAAAAAGTCGTTAAAATGGCTAAAGAGAAATACGGACTTGGAAGTGTCACTGATGTGGTGTTAAATCATATGGCTTATGATAGTCCATGGTTGGAGGAGCATCCTGAAGCTGGTTAGTGGCGTCTCTACTAGAGTGTTTTTCTGCTTTTGGTTGTCTCATGTTGTTTCTCTTTATCCGCGCATGTCAATCGAAATTTTATGCTATCATCCCTTCCCCCAAAGTGTCAAAACCTATAAAGCATCGCTGACACGCTCATCTCCCAGGTTACTCACCTCACAACACCCCTCATCTCGCCCCAGCCGTCGAATTGGAAGATGCCATCCTCACCTTATCTTCCAAACTCGCTTCTTTGGGTTTACCTACCACCCTCCACTCAGAAGGTGACCTCCAGCAATTGATCCCTGCAATCCGAAGTGCCATCGATGAAGTCCGATTATGGGAGTATTACGTATTCGACGTTCGAAGCTCCGTATCTGAAGTTGGATCATCATTACTTCAAAACAACCCTGCTCCTAAACCATTCGAAAGTAACCTGTCAGGTAATCAATCACCCTCGCAATTAGCAGAAGTACTGAAGCACCAATCATCAGAATTGATCCAAGGGTACAAGGCTTACTCTGCAAGATACTGCTCAAGGGTCAAACCTGAGATTGCGGCTGGTTTCATCCAGAAGGCATTCCCTAATGAGTCACCTGAAAATCAAGTGAAAAAGTGGGGAGAGGTATTGGATGTTTTGAATGTCGATTTATATGCTGAGTGTAATGATGATGTCAATGCGGCTGTTGAAGGGATAGTAGGAAGATTGAGGTTTACAAGATTGGAAGATGGTGGACCTAAGTTGGGTGAGATCACTCAGGAGTGAGTTGAAACCGGACTGGATTTCCACAATTCATCTGTGACTTTAGCGTGTCGATGATGCATCTCAATTCGTTGTGTGATTCTTCTTCATCAGACCTAGCTGACCCTCTTTGCTTGTCCCAGGCGACCACTTGTCGAGAAATACTTCACCCGTCTCCCATCCAACTCCACCACATCTAAACACCCCAAAGCTTCTCTCGCATTAGCCAACAACGGATGGATGTGGGGGGCAGACCCACTCAAAAACTTTGCCGAGTACCCTTCGAAAGCATACATCCGAAGGCAGGTGATTGTATGGGACGATTGCGTCAAACTTCGATATGGTACCAAACGAGAAGACAACCCCTGGTTGTGGGACCATATGATCAAATACACCGAATTGCTCGCCGCGACCTTCGATGGATTTAGATTAGATAACTGTCATTCCACGCCTTTAGAATTGGGTGTGGCTGTCATCGATGCTGGACGAAGAATTAACCCTAATTTGTATATCATGGCGGAACTTTTCACGGGAAGTCAAGAGATGGATTTGAAGTTTGTCAGAGAACTTGGTATTAACAGTTTGGTCAGAGAGGCTTATAACGGTCATGATGTCAAGAACTTTGCTGATCTGTGAGTGATCATTAATACCTGAGTCTTATGTTCAGCTGACCCTCTACCCGCTTGCAGACTTTGGAGATTTGGTCTTGGCAAACCCGTTGGTGAGTCAAAGCTACGGAAATCAGCTGAAATCCAGTCCTTACGCTGACGTCTACGATTCGCAGGCTCAAT
Source organism: Kwoniella mangroviensis CBS 8507 (assembly GCF_000507465.2). Taxonomy (NCBI): domain Eukaryota; kingdom Fungi; phylum Basidiomycota; class Tremellomycetes; order Tremellales; family Cryptococcaceae; genus Kwoniella; species Kwoniella mangrovensis. Next base: position 186,720 of record NC_088828.1, on the reverse strand, counting down.
GGACGCAGCCTGTCTCTCATCATCCGATGAACTCTCTCCGCCATTCGGTAAAGGCCCCAGTCGATCATGTATCGTCACTCCCTTACAAGGTTCAGTACCTCATGCGGTCTTCTACGACTTGACTCACGATAATCAATCCCCATTCGATAAACGTACTGCTGAGGATGCTTTATCTACCGGTGCACTGGTCACTTTCTCCAGAGCCGCTCTGGGATCGAATAAGGGTTTCGATGACTTGTACCCTAAATTACTGGACTTGGTTACCGATGACAGATTGTATGAGGTGTCTGATCCTACCAAGGAGAATGGGATTGGAAAGGTCAAGAGGGTTCTGAACCATTTACATACCCAGATGATGGAAGAGGGATACACCGAGGGACACGTACATGAGGAAGGGCAGGTGAGTCCGATGATATGAGTGAGTATGGGATGAATGAGCTGATTTGGATACACCCTTCAGTACATCATGATCCATCGAGTGCACCCCATCACCCACAAGGGTTACATGCTCATTGCGCGTTGTGCATTCAAGGGCTTCCAAGGAAGAGGATGGAGTGAGTTACCGTCTTCACCTCTTTTGTACAGAGTATGCTGACGTGGATCTTCAGTCAAACCCATCAAACTCTCTCGAACCAACATTTCATACCTTTTCGGTGCATCCGTCTCTACCGATTTCTCTCAATGGAAATCTGACCCCAAGACCCACAAAGGTATTCCATCCAAGCTTGAAGAAATCCCTCAACCTAACATTGTTCAAGGTCAAGATAACGATGGGCTATATAGTGAGATCAGCATTCCTGATAGATTTGATCCAGGTAGCGTTATGGTATTCTCCACTTCTATGGATGTGAGTCGCCCCCTATCTCAGCCGAATCAATGAAAGCCAACTGACCATATGATCAACTACTATAGGAGATTTACCCCGATCTCGATGCCAAGATCCAATCTGGAGCATACGAAGCCTTCTCTGAACTCGATCTCGTCGACTTGAACACTATTCTCCACCGAGCAGATGGTGAAGAACGAGATGCTACTGGCGGTGATGGTGTGTACACTATACCCAATTATGGTACGCTCGTATACTGTGGTTTAGAAGGATGGATGCATCCCTTGAGAGAGATCATGAAGAATAACGATTTGGGTCATCCCCTCTGTGCGCATTTGAGGGAAGGTACATGGGCGTTAGACTATGTTATCAACCGATTACAGAAGTGAGTTTTGTTCTGCATTATCCATCAGTCAATAAGATGGACGTTTGGCTAATCATAATGATGATAGACAAATTGGCGATTTACCCAGATTGTCTAAACCTTTACAATGGTTGACCGAACGATTCGACCTGATCAAATCGAGCTGTCCAGCATTCATGCGACCTAAATATTTCGCTTTAGTGATATACGAAGCTTACAAAGCTGCCAGACGAGCCGTTGTGGAGCAATCATCCGAATTTATTTCATCGGGACATTCGTTCACCCACGATTTGGCACTTTGTTCGGTACAGATGTACGGTTTGGTGAAATCAGCTAGTATCAACCCTGCTAAACCCGTTGCATCACTTGCTGCTGGTTTGCCGCACTTTGCAGCTGGGTGGGCTAGATGTTGGGGAAGAGATGTCGTGAGTTTACGTTTTTGATAATGTGAAACGATATTAATCTATAGGTTTGTCCTTGCTGATTATTTGTGATTGTGTTGCAGTTCATATCCCTCAGAGGTCTATTCCTCACCACTGGAAATTTCCCTGCCGCTCGAGACCATATTTTATCTTTTGGTAGTACCCTCAAACACGGATTGATCCCTAACTTACTTGATTCTACGAGAAATCCAAGGTACAATTGTCGAGATGGACCATGTGAGTTTTGGTACCAGCACCCTTTTCACACTGTGTGCAGGATATATGATACTGATGAAAATGTGATCCTGTGTTATAGGGTGGTTCTGTCAAAATATTCAGGATTACACTAAGATGTGTCCCAATGGTCTAGCACTGCTTGACGATAAGGTTAAAAGACGTTTCCCAGCGGATGATACTTGGGTAGAATGGGATCATGCACGAGCATTCGAATATGAAAGTTCGGTTGAGGATCTGGTACAGGAGATTCTACAGAGACATGCTGAAGGAATTGAGTTCAGGGAGTATAATGTGAGTTCGATATGCTTGATCATCCTCCTTTCCTCGCAAGAGCTCTATCGTTTCTGTTGTGCAATGTGCGATGATGTTGATGTATGCGATGTATCGCAGGCCGGTCCTAATCTCGATATGGATATGAGGGATGAAGGGTTCAACCAGAAAATCTGGGTAGACTGGGATACTGGCATAATCTTTGGTGGTAACCGATACAACTGCGGGTGAGTGAGCTCGTTCTGCAACATAACTTAGGGATCGTATGGCTTATGTGTGAATTTACGTGCAGTACCTGGATGGACAAGATGGGTTCATCTGATAAAGCTGGGAACAAAGGTCTACCTGCCACTCCAAGGGATGGTGCGCCAGTGGAAATCACCGGTTTATTAAAGAGTACCTTGACTTGGGTCGATGGATTGGCTAAAGCTGGCAAATGGCACTCTAAGGGTGTTCAAGCTACTAGTGCGTAATTTCTTTCTCTCTATCTTCGTACTCAACTTCAAGCATTCATTGAGCATATGAGTAATTGATACCACCTCACCCGTCTATAGTCAAAGGAGAAAAACGATTGGTCACCTACAAGGAATGGGCGGATCTTATCCAGAAATCATTCGAGAAATGCTATTACGTCCCGGCGGACCCATCTGAAGATGTCAACTACGATGTCAACCCTGGTATGGTGAACCGAAGGGGTATCTACAAGGATGTGTACGGTACACCGAAAGATAGAGAATGGAGCGATTATCAAGTGAGTTAATTCACTACTCATTCTGCGGTTTCTTTATGACTGGATATTGATGTCTGATGCGGTGTTCAGTTACGATGTAATTACACTCTACCTATGATCGTCGCACCGGAACTGTTCACTCCTGAAAAAGCCATTGGCGCTCTCCAGATTGCCGATGCGGTGTTGAGAGGTCCATTGGGATTCAAGACTCTCGACCCTTCAGATAGTCAGTACAGGGGTGATTATGATAATTCGAATGATAGTCATGATCAAGCGGTCGCGAAGGGATGGAACGTGAGTGCGGCGTATACTGGCTCTGAGAAATGCAACAACAGTCAGGCTGACGTGCGCATGGATTGTTCCAGTACCACCAAGGTCCAGAATGGGGTTTCCCAACTGGATGGTTCTTAATGGCTTATCTCAAGTTTGATAGAATAGCTGGTGAAGGTAAACAAGTGCGTCAAATCGTCACAATTCTGTCCTAGCATCTCGTCTCCGGGAAAATAAGCTGATATGTTCTGCCTTTTGAAGGATCCAACCCGAACGATGCATTATATCTCTAATATCCTCCAGAAACACGCTCATCATATTGATCATGATCCTTGGAGAGGTCTTCCAGAGTTGACCAACAGTAGTGAGTGTATAATCCAACTGCACTGTCCCCCTTTCTTTTCCTCTTCGCGTCGATCGAGATTCGATGCTGATATTGCTATTTCATCCTTCAGACGGTGCATACTGTTACGATTCATGTAATACTCAAGCTTGGAGTGCTAGTACCATCTTGGATGTGTTGGAGGAAATGCACAAGATCGGTAAACAATAGAGTGGATAGAGAATGTAGATAAGTAGGAGTAGGTGAAGGAATGATGTGGGGCCTAAGAAACAGTGTCTCCATATGTCGTATACATCGTTAGGTAGAAAAGATTCCCTGCTATTTTATATATCTTTTGCATCCCTATCTGTTCACACTGCACACATCGTACCAAGGAAAGGAACCCAAATATGTTGCATCGAAAGCACCATAAATCAGTTGACCTGAATTCTATCTATCTAACCACTTTTGTTAGGTAAAACCTTTTTCCATAAAGGCACTTTATTCTTTTTCGCCTCTAATTTGTATTTCACCTCTTCCTCTACTTCACGCTCATCCAATTCACCCGAAGCGTACCAGACGATGGTGGCTATACCTAAAAGAACAGTGATTATGCATCCTGCTAAGGCACCGATAGCTTTGGATGTCCATCCCTACACATCAGATCAAACCACGAAATGTAAGCTCACATCCCACACATCATCCTACTAACCGAAACTGGAAAAGACTCACCATCTTAAGTGGGAATGGACCATATGGTTGACCCTTAAAGTCTGTCGTAGAGAATTTACCAACGATATTACCACTCGTAGGGGTCTTCCAGTAATTACATTGATCGACAACTTGTCGAGGGACTGAATTGTCGGTGGTGTTGGTAGCTTGGAATGCATCTACGGCTTCCAGGAAGATGGCTGCGAGACCTGAGGACAAGTGCCAATCGATCTGAAATCATTTCACAAACGTGAGAAAGTCAGCCACATGCATTGTCTAAGGCATCCCCAGACTGATTGCACTCACATGACAGTGGAACATCCAAGCACCTGGATTATCAGCTCTCCATCTGAGTGTTACGCTACCCGTAGGAGGAATGACAATTGTATCCCTTCGAGCTGGATTCTCTTGATTCTCGTTGATGGGAGGATTGACGGTAGTATCGTTGGAAGTGACATCAAATGATTTATGAACTATTTGGAATTCGTGACTAGAAGAACATTCCATAAGCCAATGGCTTTTGACAACCGGACCAAGCTAGACGTTGGGATAGTTTGGACATACCCATGGAAATGGAACGGATGGAATCCCGCATCCCAATTGAAAACGGTCAACTCGACAACTTGCATATGCTTATAGACAAAGGCGTTGGTTTGAGCACCGTATACTGCTGTGTTGTAGGCGTCGTCTCCCATGGTTAAAGCAGTGAACATCGAAGGTACCATTGGCATTTGGAAAGTAACGTTGTTGACTGATCATTCAATCCAGTCAGTACTACCATTCTTCATTATGAGGATAGAAAGATGTGAACTCACATGAAGCTCGGTTGGTACCATCATCGTAAGTCTGCGAGTATCGTCAGCGATCAGCTGAATCTACCTGTGAGCAAACGAAGAGGCACACTCACGTCGAAATAAGCATTCAGCTCAAATTTGACATCAGGCTGTAACAGCTCGTTCTTGAGTATGGGTACAAGCTCGGTATCATTGAAAGTCACAATATCATCGATACCAACTTCAACAGGATCCGCTTTAGGTGCATTGGAATCATAGACGATCTGGATAGTATTGTTGAGTTGCAAGTCGTCGGGAACAGCATCGTACCTATAACGCACAACAAACATTAGCGAGCTCAGCATAGATATTTGGCATGTCATCGATGATATTACACTTACATATCGGTGTCTTGCATGATCATCATAGCATAGTTCGTTCCAGTGGTATTCAACGCTTCTACGATGATAGAGTATCTCTGAGCGACAGAGACGGTCAAAACATCTACAGGGTATGGTTCATGTTCGACACCGTCCATTTCGATGATCTTCATTTGATGTTGGTCCATTCGAATCCAGAACACTAAAATAAATTGCATAATACAATTCAATATTCACTCGATTCGAAGCCCGATGTTGAGATACAGAAAGACTTACTGCCTAGTGTACCAGTATTGACAATGTGGATCTTGTATGTTTTACCAGCTTCGAACGCTATGGTGGCATTGTCGCTTACTCCCACACCTTGCATGAGATCTTCGTTGGAGTGGATGTAACTTCCATTTTTGGCAACGTAGCATACGGCGGACTCTGAATCACGAACAATCAGCTCATGTGCAGATGGTGACGATGAAGCTGCATGAGATAAGAACATGACTCACTGGGGACGGGTTCTGCACCGGTTGGATTGGTCCATATCAAGAACTCATCTTTGATCAGGTCGGGATACTCATCATGGTACCTGTGAATCATCCAAGAGGGATCAGCATGAATTGTGAGACATTCAGACAGCAAGCTGTCTGAGATTGGTATAATATTGCTATACTACTTACCAATCTCCCACTACCAATGTATATTCCTCATCCCAAGTGACGTTATCCGATCTTCCTGTAGCATTCTGTGGGCTGATCACAAAAGCTACCACCGAACATCAGCCAGTCTCTTCCCTTGCGCAGCATCCAGTCCGGATATCCACTCACGAGCACGTAATCCATCGGTGTTCTGACCTTCGTGATGTCCATGTATCCAATAAGTACCAGTCTGTCTGGAAGTATCGATCATGTAATCCATCGTATATCCGTTGGGTATAGGACACTGGGTAGTACCGACTGCTCCATCTGCCCAATTGGATCCGTTGAAGAACATCCCATGGGTATGCAAGGAGGTCCCAACACTGTCATCACCGAGGCCGTTGGTAGCGTGGATGATAAGTACGTCTCCTTGAGTGGCCGTAAGCATGGGTGGGCTGTGAGACTCGTTCATCAGCGAGATGCACAGTGAAAGGACTTATAGGACTCACGGCCAAGAATTGTTTACTCCGATCACCCGTCTCTCTTGTAACTATCGTCCATGAGAATACGGTCAGCGTGATAGGAAGGTAAATTTCCTGGGAAGTCACTCACCCCATCAGGATTGGCCTGAGCGTACGTGATGTTCCACCAATGTTCGATCGTTGCGGCTTTCACTACCGTTGCGGCGATCGTCGCGGCTGACAGCAAACTACTTAGTCTGGCCATATTTGAGATGGAGAGTTGGTAATTATCGAATTATCGATGTGTACTACCAAACAGAATTGGGTCGTGTTGAGCAAACGTTACAATGAGCAGGGCCTACAAACTATATCTAATGATCCAAAAAGCAGAAAAAATGGCTCATTTTTTTATCATGTGAAGAGCTAAACATGTCATCCGAAACGATCTCAACCTACTCTGATACAACCTTTTGTCGGGTCGAAGAAGGGACGGTGTGAACCGGCCGAAGTGATTTAGATTTACGGGATCAAACATAAGAGGCGTGTTCTATCTTCCATTTTTATCAGATAAATCCATGCCCTCCTATGCCTACATTTCTGTTGAAAGAAAATGCCCAGAAAAGGAAAGGCCAAAAATAGAAAAATTGAATACCCTTAGGGGAGCACTGGCCGAGATTCGTTATCTGATAGCTACCAGTCACTAAATTCAGGGACCCAATCCCATTAGAGTCAAAGGGATTTTTTCAGTTCGTTCTTGCGACTTCTTCCGGACTACATGTTACCTGCGCATATGAGTGACTTTCGAAGGTATTGCATCCGCAGTCCCAGTAAGTCTTGAAGGCGCATCGAGTTTCGTTTTTCATTTGATGAGGTACGAACATTCAAACACGGCTTTTCGCTTCCTTCCAAAACGAATGGGGAAAGCGGATCTGAGCATTCTTTAGTCGAATTTATCAGATATCGGCCGTGTATTACTGTGTCATGTGAATGGATTAGTGACTCACACATACTATTGGGCTACAGTACTACTTTCTCTTCCTATCCAACATTTGTATCTCCTTCCGGATTGATACGTCGATCAAAACAAATTTTCTCATTTCTCACGCGATGGCGGGCTTATCTGATTAGCGGTCTTCGCACGATTTTTGTTTTTGGCTTTTTTCTTTGGGTATCAGATAGCAACTTTACACTCTCAGTCACTCTTGTTTGACAAGATAGATAGTTCCCCCACCCAATCTCCATCTTCGAGCTGATGATTTTGGTTATTTACGGTCGGCCGATATCGAAAGACGGTCTTTGAGTATTCTGAGCTAACTCCAAATGAATCTGAATATCCTTGCTTTTTCGCTTTTCCGTACCGTGAAGAATGTTGTTACGGCATGCTCGTAAGGGGGAAAAAAGAACGAGATCCAAAAATAGAGAGTTTGTACGCTACTGACTTTCAGGCACGTCAGATCTCAGTAAAGAACACATTTAATGGCTTGCTATAGTGCTGGTTCGTTTATACAACGTAAAGATCGGACCCGATAACGCGAAATGAAGAGTAGTCTCACGGAATATTCGGATGAGATTCATGAAATGAACAGGATGAGTATTTCCCAGGAGGTTTTAGTTTTTGGTTATGGTAATGATGATTTTATCTGATAAAAGGTTTTGCTTCTTCTGCAATTTTGAAAGTCCTTTGTTTTCTTACTCAAGTATCCTTCTTTTTACGAGATTACTTTGTCGTTCTTACAGTAAAGGACGACAGGATAGAACAAAACAAACGTTACAATGGGACATCAATATTTCAATGTGCCGATCTTCTTCATCGTCTTCCGTGAGTGAGATGTCTCGGTGCATGCCTATCCCTTATAGTAACTGATACTGGGCACCGACTTAATAGGTGAGACGATCGAAGCAGCCATCATCGTCTCTGTCCTGCTTTCCTTTGTCGAGCAATTGATGTTGACCGGGAAGCTCGGATCAAGTGAAACTTCCATCGACAACACCGATAATTCCCAGGGACAGGAGCAAGAAAATGCTCACAGTGGAGATGATCATCTGGAAAGACGGAGAAAGTTGATCAGAAGGATGAGAATCCAAATTTGGGCAGGTACAATCGCCGGATTCTTCTTGGCTTTGGCTATCGGTGCTGCTTTCATTGCTGTTGTGAGTCGAAAGATTCTGATGAGAAGCTTCGGAACTCACTTCTCAATAAAAACAGTTCTACACCAAGCTAGACGACTTGTGGGCTAAAACGGAACAAATTTGGGAAGGTATCTTCTCTATAATTGCGGCCATAATCATCTACATTATGGGAATTGCTTTCCTAAAAATGGACAAATCAAGGATCAAGTGGAGACTCAAATTGGCGAAAGCTTTCGACGCTTCCCAGAGCAAAGTACTGGCATCCGAGAAGGAATCCGAGCTGGATAGGAGGGAAGCGAGAAGTGGGAAATGGGCATTGTTCATCTTGCCATTCATTACTGTCCTGAGAGAGGGTTTAGAAGCGGTTGTATTCGTTGGAGGGGTGAGTATTTCGATTTCCGCACCATCATGTGAACGAACGCTTACCAATTGAGGAATAGGTGTCCCTCAACATTGAGGCGGTTTCAATTCCAATTGCTGTGATTGTCGGGATCATCGCTGGTTTGGTTTTTGGTACGTTCGGCCACCTCATATGTCATCGTGAGAGCATACTTACCAACTTGCTGTTGTAGGTTACGCGATTTACCGAACCGGTTCGACCGCTACTTTACACTGGTTCCTCGTCGGATCGACCTCCTTCCTATTCCTCATCGGTGCAGGTCTCTTTTCAAAAGGAATTGGATACTTCCAATACTACCGATTCGCTCAAGGTGTCGGAGGTGATGTCGCCGAGACAGGAGATGGACCAGGTAGTTTCCAGGTCGCCGGAAATGTATGGCATTTGACATATGGTAATCCCGAGACTGGTTCACCTACTACAAATGGAGGTTGGCAAATCTTCAATGCCATTTTCGGATGGAGTAAGTTCAATGTCAAGGTTTTATATCCTTCTTCGATAGACTCCGCCTTCAATTGTGGCTGACTCCACAATTGAACAGACAACACAGCTACACTCGGCTCAATCCTCGGATACGTCTTCTACTGGATTCTCATCATGGTCACCTTGGTCTACCTCAGGTGGCAAGAGGGTCGATTTACCTTCGTTTACCCTTCGTACCAAGGGGGCTCACTGGTTTGGCAGAGGAAGGAGTCCGAGGCGCTTCAACGAAGAAAGGCAGGAAAAGGTATAGGAAGACGGGTTTCACATGGGTCTGGATCGGGATCGGACGATAAACATACCAAGACTGAACCAGAGACCCCAGGATTGAATGTCCCAACGTTGGGAGCCAGCGGTAGTGCACAATAGATGGAAAGGCGGAAGGGGACTGTGTGTGTATTGAGCAGTGTGGACATCGAGGGAGTGCCCACTCATGATGCTGTGAAAGGGAGCACCGAAGGGGGCTGGTGGGTGAGATAGATAGGTATGGCAAATGAATATCTGACCTGATATGAATCGTCTAATTCTTTGATTCAATTGAAGCGATTCACTCACACCACTCTCTCATATGTGTACATGTAACTCACAGCCACGAATAGACCTATGCAAACTGATCAAACTATAGGTAAGGTTGCTCGTGCGGTCTTCGGAATCAACCTCCTGAGCATTGAACCAAATATCAGTTCGACTGATGAATGGTGACCCTCGTGTCAGCGACTGATCTAAATACATAGATACATGTATTATTATATATATATATGTATATGACAGAAACGAGAAACGCCCACTCAATGCCGACCGCAAGACTCGCAGACATCCGATCCTTCGAGATCCATAATCTCCACATACTCTTGCCACCTTCTCACATACTCATCACCATTTACGCTCCAGTGGCCACGGTCAGGTTCTACCTTCCCAACAGCCTCCTTCATCTTATGGTCTACCAATGACCTGAGACCAATGGTGTATCTTGATGGGACGAAGCATTGCAGCTTGACGGGACCTGAGTGGTTCTTTCTCTTGGCTCTGTCTATGATTCCGCCAATCGAGCATTTGAACATTTCGACTACATTTGTGGCTTCCTTCTCGATGATGTGCGAGTAGTCCAACGGAATATATTCGACATTTTTGGAACATAAGACTTCCTTTTCACCAGAGGACAGTCTGGGATTCATTAGGGGTGTGCAGATATCAAGGGAAGGCTCTATTGCAAGTACTCTAAGTGTACCGAAGAATGACGTGAATTGCTTGTTTCTCCCTAAATAGGTATGTATGGTTCTCGTGCCACCCCGAGCGAAATCGAGATCAAGTGAGAAATCGGTTCTCTCCCGTCCCGAAAACCTATAACGATGGTTCTCGCAGATGAACTGAGGGTTAATATGTGGATTGATCACTGGGACTATTGAGAGGTCTGGGGTGTCTTGAGATCTAAAAATAAGATGCCTTAGCAGGGGTTAAAGCCTTCGGTATCGCCTAGGTTTCGGTCCGCATGACCCGTAAGAGAATTCTTTCTTGTCACCGACAATTTGTGAGAACTTCTTCATGCTTTCCACATCTGTGAATTCTAGCTTTCGTACAAGACTGAGCGCGTGAGTTTTGTCGCTGTACCAGTCGATGTTGATCTCGTGTTTATGAACTCCACATCCTTCGTACGTTTCCTCAATGTGCCCGAGTCCAGGTGTTTTCATAGCTCCATATAAGAAGGATTCTACATTTTCGCCACTGAGCCGTACAGATCGATAGACCGACGATACGTATTTGTCGTAGAGATCGTGTGACAAGCGAAGGAAGAGCGAAGGGGCAATGTCCTTGAGATAAATGAGGATCTGCTGGAGGACCTCCTCAGGTAAATGTTTCTTGTCGAAAAGGTCTTTCAGTGACGACATTGGGGCACCTGGTTGATGACCAGGAAAGGCGGTGGGATCGATGGATATTTTGCTTTTCTTCATAATGGACCTGCTCTTTATGTTGGATATGACGGGTAACAAGGGATTGTATTGAAGGCGAAGAAGGAGACATTCTAGTTCCATCCTTATTATTTGATATGTGACATCAGCTTGTTACCCAGTTCAATCCATCAAGGTTGACGTGTGTATGTGCGCACTTCCACCCTAAGGTTGACTGGATTCGAAATGTACAGTAGTTTGTGGCATCACTCACTGACTCCGTCCCTCATCCCGGAAGCGTACTCAGACATCTGAAGCCCGAAACTCGCACTTACAACGGTTTCAAGGTTTCAAAAAGGTGTCTATACATGCAGTATGTCTCTCGAACTACATTACAAGCAAGCTCGTCCCACCTAGAGCTGATAAGATGACATACGAGCTGAAGGATTGCGATCGTACGTCGGACACCCTTAATGATTCCCTTGCCAATGCGTCGCACAAAACCTTCATCTCTTCAAGTTACGCCTCTTGTAGTCTCATCCAACCATTTCGGGTCTATTGCGGGGTTCACAATAGTATACTCAACCGAGAATCATCATAAAAAGATCTTAATCGTGGGTCCAGATTTCTTCGAAGATGTCATAGCCTTCGAAGGACCTATCACAGCCAAAGTTGAACGTCACACTCTGTGTTCTGCCAAAAATATGGGGAAAGTATATGGGTCTACTATGGTCAATAAAGAGTGTAGAAGATCGCAATTGATCTTCCCTTATAAGTTTGCAAAAGCTCTTGAGTTGATCAATTGAGGGACTTTCAGCCACAAGGTGACCCAAGGCTTCGTCATGCATGGCCAGGAAAAGAAAGGCTCGTCAATCTAGACGGTCGGGTCAATCCGCCAACATCCAAGTCTCAGCGAATATAGATGATTGTATTTCTGCCGACCGCTGGAAAAGAGTCTTTGGAAAGATTTCCAAGGAATCGCGAAGACCGTGCCATCCAGAGTAATCCAATGTTTATGATGTATTAACTAAGGTGCCCTTGCAAAACTCGTCGTTTCCAGTAACTCTTGAGCTCGAATCATTACAGTAAGCTATGCCACATCCAAGCGGGAAATGGACCCACCGGTGTACTTTGAACATGAGCTCCCAATTTGGCATGATCTAATCTATTGAGTAAGAGTATGAATCCATTCACGTTAAGAGTCGTATGTCGCGTATACCTCAGCCTCGCTAACCTAGAAATTCGTTCTTTCACCCATCAGCTTCCATTCATCCTCAGCCGATGTAGGCTCTTTCTATGTAGCTTGACACAGTTGACGATTGTTACTCGTCTCTCTCACATCTCATCACTCACAACATGGAGATCGCTCAAGTAAAATCGCTTCCCGAGCCAGTCCTCAAGAACATATTTCACCACCTGCGACTCATTAACCCTGCCTTAGTGCTGCGATTCTCGTCACCATGCTACCAAGAAGTGATACCCTCTTTATACGAGTCAATCGAGATCACAGATCGTACAGTCGATTCGATTTTATATGGGGCGATACGTCAACCTCATCCGCTTGGAAAAGAAGCACCGAGGCGGTATGCGGTATTCATCCTCACGAAGTCAACATCGATTGGTACAGTCGGAAGGTTCAAGCGTTGACTAACGTCAAGAAACTCTCATTTGTGGATGTAGAAGGTATGATCAGATTCATCAGAACCTTGAATGATACGGAGAACTTCCCTCATAGCTCCATGGGACCGAAGCCTAAAAGATATAGAAGGCTTTTTCCGAATCTTGAATTCCTCAAGATGAGTAGGGAATGTGTGAAAGCTGTCTCGAACACAAAATCGAAAGAGAATGTGAGAAATAATGAAAGTAGGGTTGAAGACTTTCCATGCGAGATAATTGAGATTGATGATGTGGAGGATGGGGAACAAACGATCACACATGTATCAAGAAGGTCCACTTTGGCAGAACACGAGCGAGATCGTGAGGCTGATCGTAATATGTTATTTAAATTCGAATGGACCATAAACCCGCACATCGAGCCTAGGTACATCTGTTTAGACTATCGATTTGATCACGATGGCTCCGGACAGTTCCATTCATACTTGGATCTCGAGCTCAATATGGCAGAAGAAGGTGTGGAAACGATTCATACTCATTTCGGCACGAGCAAGAAGATAAAATGTAATTTTGGCAAAAAGAGGATCATCAACCTTCCATCACCTTCACTCAACAAATCCAGACGCACTGGAAAAATTACGAAGCAGTCCAGCAACCCGCTGGGAGTTGGTGATATTGATTTGGACAAGCTCCTCGAGAAAGAAGCAGAAATCGTAGTCGAAACTTTCAAATCGTCCACCTGTCCTCTTCTTGAAGAAGCTCAATTGTGGAGAAGTCAATCTCAGATCAAAATCGAATATTGTGTTCCATACGCAAGTGAATGCATTAATCTGGTTGATGGAAAGATGAAACTCGATTTCGTAGAGGAGGATGCGAATGAGGAGTACAGTGATTATTTCGAAAATTGGAGGAAGTATATCGAGATCGTTGATCTGGAGGATACAGAGGTGTGCCAGGTTTGTGGTAAGCTTTGATGAGGTGAGTCAATCAAGGTATACTACAAGTCAATGCATTATCGCACAGCAGAGATCTACAAGTTGAATCTTGTCTGACAAAACCAGTAGATACACGACTAGCTTGAATCATCTTGACTTTTCGATTCCGTCGATGGGTAAGTTATCACATCAATAGCCTGTCCTTCTGTACTCGATGATATGGCGCATTCTTGCACATGGTGGCTGTATTTAACAGACAGCAATGGACATCACAAGTACAAATAAGCCAATAACCCACTTCTTTTCACTTACAACGTTTCATAGTATTATTGTGCGACTGAAACAAGTTAGCCATCTCTTACCAGGAAATGAGCTCTTTGCTTGTGCATCCTCACTCGAGCGAGCACCAGCAAGTGTCTATGGTGACGTCATCGCTTACACAACGTACAGTGCACTTAATGACCTATCCACTGACTCTGTGCAATTCTCATTGTGCATCTGCCTTCTTACTCTTGTCATTGCTCATTCCGATGAGCTCTAATCCACCAGAGACCTTGTCCGAATGGCTGTCGTGGTGATCATCCCATCATGTCATCGTCAAATTCCGTACTCCTAGACGATCCTACCGCTTTCCAACGCTTACTTCCAGTCCATCACTCAATCCTCTCGCATTGATCTGAACTCGCCCCGACAACATACCTCTTACTATCCAAATCCCATTATGACAAGCTCGTTCGATCTCTCTACTCATCTATCACTCCAGACTTATTTACATTACACGGACTGACATACCCGTCACCACGGAATCAGCGTACCATCAACGCTCTATCCCACGCCAACACCCTCATTATATCTCCTCGATCCTCCTCGGCCATGTGGCGAGCTACAAAAGGATTTCAGCCCTTCTCCAAGACTCATAAAGAGCTGTTCAGAAATGTCCGAAATATACACCTCACCTGGCAAACCGTGTACGCTCGTATGAGTGGTATACCTTCACCTGTCAATGAATTACAAATAGAAAACCAACTATGGTCCCATGTCAAGAATCCAATCAAGCTGCTTATCATCGACATCGAAAGTCATGGCTCAGACTCGGCATTGTTTAATTGGATCATGAGTACGAATTAGAAGGGGATGGTAGATTGGTAGAGTCAAGAGTGTTGACGAGATTGGATTACGGAAGATATGACTTTGTACCAAGTTAGTACATCAAGTGATCCTACGCTACTTGTAACAGTCTCTCATGTTGTAACGTACTTGTATATCGTATCCCAATCCCACGTAACAACAATGATGCTCGCCATAACGATAAGCTATGCTGTGGCTGTATATTTTATACATACGTTTCAGGTACGCCGGTGATCCGGTTGATCCGGATGTTTCGGATGCGAAGCGAGTAAAAAGATGAGATCTGATCAAAAGTCATTTCACAGGCGACTTGTACTCACTGAACTTGGATTCACAGCCAACGCATTTACATATATATGTTCACACGCTCCAACCATCTTCATGCTATGCTCCCTCTGCCAGGAATGACTTCTACTCCTGACATACACCACAAATGCCCAGACTTCGATCATTCTTCAAACGACTTGTTTACCCTAGTTCCCCTTCTTCCCACGAGACCAACTCCTCGCATTACCCAACACCCGTTCATCTGCTACCTAAATGGGTAGATCCGTACTTCAAACCCAAGGTGTTTCAGAGACTCTCACCAGTGCATCATTTGATCCTCGACTACCTCTTCCTATGCAAACCAGCTCTAATCGTTACGCTCTCTCAAGCATTATACGATAAATACATTCCTATCTTATACCATGATATCATTATGCGTCCATACGCATTTAGCGGTCTATTCAGAACATATAGTAGAGGATGCGAAGATGACAATAATACTATACGAGCATACAAATTCACGGAAATTTTGCATCTGATGGATACTAGTAATTCATTCCAGATTTCAACTGTAACATGCGGAGATCAACCTGTTTTCGTACCTCATTCCAACCTTTTCGAGAACGTCAGAAAGATTGATTTAGGATGGGAAGTGTACCTCGCTCAAGGAGATGAGAGTTTGTATTGGATGTTCATCGATTTCGCATCAAAATTGGGCGAACAGCTTAAGGAAGGTGTGGTGGATGAATTAATTGTGGAAATCAAAGATGGTTCAAGGATGGTTGATCACAGGAAGTTGATTAGACAATACGAACAAGCTGTCAAACCTCAAGTTATCACATTTCTCGTTACGCAACCATTCACACCGAATGACGATAATAAAAGAACCAATAATTCACTATGCGTCAATATGTTTCCGATCGATCTGAAGTATACCCAAATAGTACGATTTCTGATCCCAAAAGCACTGGGGGTATATGATCATACCTGTTTCACTTATCAGATTAAGGTGTTGTACCAGGATTGGAAGAAGCTCAAAGATCAAAAGCACCTATTCGATACGAAATTGAAGATTGAATATTACCTGATTGGGGCTGAGAATGTTAAAGAAATGGTCATTAGGGATTTCTAAACGGAACAACGATGGGACCTGTTGAGCTAGATGGGAGAAAGAGTGGAATATAAGGAATTAGGCGAGCTGGAAGGAGAGTTAAGATGGTCGAAAATATGGGAAGGTGCAAAGAACGAGGAATAGTCCCATTTTAGTTTGGGGTGTGAGAAGCTGTGGTACGTGCTTGTAAGTGGTCTTATGCAATGTCATATCGATTCAACAGTTCTATGGTCAGAGGCTGTAGTATGGCCATTCTCAGTTTGTTCCGATACATATTGACTCCGCCAATCAAGCAGAAAGACGGCCTAGGTCTTCCTCAATAGGGTTGTTCAGGATTCAAGCGGTGAACATCCTTTTTTGCATACAATCATCTTTCTACTCGTGTCAAATGAACACTGATGGTTTGATCCGGTCAATTTGCAATCTGGACTTGATTAAACTTTTCTTCTCAGCATTCTTACGAGAAGTCTATGAATTTATAATTTCAGAAATGGCTAATGATATGTCTTCTAATGATTAGAAGATTACTCCGGACCACCCCGAAAAGGAAGACATCGAAAGCAGAAAAGAGGCACCCTTAGACTTTTGAGTTACACTTGCATCCAGCTCCGGAGAAGGACCGCTTGATATTGAACCTTTGATTTTGGATTTCCACTTTAGAGTCCAAAGGATCCGTGTTAGCGACTCAGAAGCGTCGGAAGGGCTGGGTCCAGCCCAAGGTGCAAGTATTTTCCCGACGGTGTAATCTTCCGTGCAAGATTGCAAATAGTGGCACATCCGGCGCCATATCTGGCCTGGAAAATGGCTTCCTGGTGAGCCTTCCATTCGAATGTCCACCGCCATAAATTACTAGCTCACGAAAATCATTACGATTCCAGCAAACTGTCCAGCCATATATGTCGAGCTCCGGCCATCGGATACAGCATAAAACAAGCTGTTCCGGTTCTGTTATCCGAAGGAAGGTCTTCCCGCTGTGTTTGTAACAGAGTATTCTCGAGTCGAGAAGGTGTTGATCCAAATGTTGATGGATTTATCTCGGTTGTTGAGGTAAGATCAATCATTGGTATCCAGCCGACATGAGCGGAAGAGGGTCATACCGCCATTCATGGACATCCCCAGGTAGACCCTGCACGCTCAGCATCAAGAAGACCTCAGATCATATCATGGGTCAAAGCATAAACCTATGTATAGCCCTGCTGATATAAAGATGTTCGACGGAGCGAACTTCATCGAGTTGTCCCTGCTTCATTTTCAACGCATCGTCATTTTATCATCTACCGACCATATATTCGATTCTCAATGTCATCTCTTTCAGCCGACACTAGACGAACTTTCCAATCTGGTACCGCTCACTGGCATACCACGACAAATGATCATATATCCACCGAATCTCTGTGGCGGAGGATATCAAGGATGCAATGTGACGGACGGTCTGAAGATTCCGCTTGTCCATTGGGACTGTCAACCGATGTCTGTACTTTCACTGAAGCACAGAAGAAGGATAGAGTTCTATGCACTTGGGTCAGTGAGATTCTTGCCATATGCAATACCCTCACTCAAGTTGATGTTTCCTTCTCAGTGCTACACAAGATCGCAAGGCGGCTATGTACCGTCTGACCAGCTTCGTTACGTTAAAACGCCAGTCCTCGACAGCTGCTTCAGCGGGTATCGCAATGAAGATCTAATGAAAACGCCACATTTCAATGAGACTATAACGGCAATCCGTTGTGATTGTTGTCGATCTCAGGAATTGCTGGTGGATCATACTTCCCGCAGGAAGTTGTGGATACGACCTATAGCTTGTAGATCGGTAGGTGATCTGTATCATCTCTTTCAAACGCGTGCAATATAGAAATCATTCTCTCCATGTCCCCTTTTGGGTTGTTCATGGTGCTGAATGGCATACACTGATGCTAACAATATGTAATTGTGGTGGGGTATAGTGTCTGACATATCGTAAGAGCCAATTGAAAGATCTCAAGGATAGCTGGAGATCGAGAACAGGAGTGAACGGTACAGAGTAAATCATATTCAGTAATTCAGCATGTCTTGATGGCCATGCTTACCATATGCAAGGGCCATTTAAAATCCCAGGCCATCTTTTCACAGTCCTTGACTGAACTGAGAGAAACGTTGCAGACGAGGAGGCATCCATCGCACAACCCATATCAGTGCCACAATTTGGAAGCCCTCATCAAGCCTACCATTACTACATCAATACATGCACTTTGTCCAAATTGCAAGCACACGTATACTCGACGACATTTCGCTTCCCTGATCGAGAATAGATATCTCGATTATCAAGGACACATCTTCAATGATCAAACATCACCTCGGGCCTTGAGCTAGATTTGTGCAATGATTGAATCAAAAGTCCTCCTTCATCGCCTGGCCGGAAATTATCGATACCGCACGGAGGTACCGAGATTTCTATCTTTGACTTGGAAGCACATGACTGGAGTTGCAAACTGGTGTGTCAAAGTGGGGTTGGCTGCGGATCTACGATCTTTCACCACATGGAAGTTTTGGGATCAATGGATCTCTGATCTTTGATGAGGCTGTGTCGACAATTATGAGAAGCTGAGGAAGCATGGCACGTACGATTGCCGACCAGTACGGACGACGGTGGAAGTGAAGTCGGAATTCTGCCGAAACTCGGCTATCCATACAGTACTGCCTGCATGCAACAAGAAAGAGCTGTACATCTGCAGATTGCTGAGCTAGTATATCCTGCAATAAGGAATCACAAATGTATCTGACTATTGCAGCTGGGACAAGAGATATAAAGGGCTGACATGAAAGACTTCACGCTCCTCTCCCACTAGCTCATTTGCTTTCCACCTCCAACAACCACCAAAGCCATAGCATTTAACGACATATACTTCATCTTCCATTCAAACTCATAATGTTCGCTCCAGCTCTTCTCATCACTCTCGTCTCCCTTCTTTCGTTCATCAGCGCCTCTCCAGTCAAGAAGCGATACTCAACCGTCAAGATCCGATCAGCGAGAGATAACAAGTGTCTCTCTCCCCAAGGAGCAAGATGGACTGACGGAACTCAAGTAGTCACTGTTGATTGTGCGTCGGCCGCGAGATGGGATATTAACCCTGGAAGTGGAAGTGTCATCCTCCATGGATCTACCTACGCTTTGGATGCTGGAACTGGTTCTACCAATAATGCTATCGTCAAGGTCAGTGGGATTTCCTCTTCTCATCTCCCATACATCAGCCTTGATGCTGTGCCACTGACACTTTGGGGGATGATGCAGCTCGCTAATTCCACTCCTGGTGCATTCCAACAAACGTAAGTAGCTCTGATCACTTTACCGTCCACCTTTCACGGATAAACTAAAGCTGATACGCTATTGTGAGGACATGCAGTTGGTACCTCACTACCGACAACAGAATCGCAATCACCGGTGGAAATCAATGTCTTGACGAGGGCGATAACGGACCACAAACCTACCAATGTACCTCCGGTAATACCAACCAAGGTATGTTATACGTCCAATGGCATTCATGCATCTGCCAACAAGCGCTAATGTGGAGGACTTTTTAGTATGGCTCATCGATCAATAACCTAGTCTCTCACGGCTAGTCTGATCCTCCATTGGATCTGATGGACAATCTGTGTTATAGCTTGAGATGGTTTCAGAAATGGAATGGTGAGAAATAATGATTTGGACTTTTAATTTTGGTATTGAGATTTATCGGTATTCATGAGGTTGAAGCTGTGCATCATATGCATTATATGTCTCTCACCGCTTCTACTGTCTTGTGTGATCTTGTTCTCAATGTCCTCTGCCTTGCGAGCATATTGCCTGATGATGTATGTCATCGCTCAATGTTCTTACAGTGTTCATAGGGTCACAAAGATCTAACTTCTCGCTTCTTCCAGTCTGGCCATATTCCAGACTTAGCTCCTAGAAGAGCTTGGAGGCTACTTCGAAGACATCGCATCGGATATCCGGCTTTCACCGCTTTGTCTGTGTGTTGCCAAGCTGACCTTCTGCACTGCAGAGATAACTGACTTCTATATTACATTTACGTCACGTCTCTCGAGTCGAGGCACGCCAAGAGATCTTTATGCTTCCTTTCGATACGACTCCACAGTACAAGATCTCCGAAGGCACTTGATGCTCTGCGTTTCTAGCCTTCATTTCAGAATACAGAAGACATGAGGCTATGCCAGCAGGTCTAAAAGGATCTGCATAGCCTGACCTGCTCCGTCAAGCTGACTTGATGCATCTCCATCAGTATATACAGCGAGAAATTCCCTCGTCTTGTTCGTCGCTTCTCTGTTCTATCATTCATCATCCACGCTCCTATCAGACAACAACAACAACAGCAATATCTCCATCACGATGCTCGCCACTTTACTTACCCTCATTGCACTTTCTTTGCTTTCTTTGATCTCCGCATCACCCACTCCTATCCAGAAGAGATACACCGGAGTCAAGATCCAATCTTATCGAGATGGATACTGTCTTCTACCCTATGGCCCTCATCAGTACAACGGTGTCCAAGTCAAGACTACCCAATGTCAATATGCTCCTCGATGGGATATCAATCCGGGCAGCGGAAGTGTTATTTTGAGTGGAACCAACTTCGCTTTGGATGCTGGTACTGGAACTGAGAACGGTGAGATTGTCAAGGTGAGTTTCACCCTCCTCGCACAACGCAATCCGATAGTCGGGATTAGTGAAATGGAAGGCAAAGCTGACTTGTCTGAGTAGATTTGGGAATCATACCCTGGGTTATTCCAGCAAACGTAAGTCATTAAGCATGATAATAAATCGTGCATCACCTCGAAAGTTTAACTGATTGTAATTTTGCCGAACATATTAGCTGGTACCTTACCGATGATTATAGAATTGCGATCACAGGTGGAAACCAATGCTTGGATGAAGGTGATAATTACGGTACCCAGACTTGGCAATGTACTCCTTATAACAACAATCAAGGTGAGCTGTCCTCATCCTGGCGATGTGAAATAGTGATACTGATAAAGATTGTGTATAGTATGGAACATCCTCGAAGGAGATGATCTTGGAGCGACTCCCATCCCCTTACCCGAACCAGTCGATCCTATTCCCACTCCTACATACACCATCGTAGATGCTACCACTACTGCTGCATAGATGGTGAGCTTCTCGCAAAACTGGGCTAATCTCATAACTGAGCTGACTTGATTGCCTTCCACTGTAAAATGAGTCTATCTTGGATTTGCCGGAAAGCTCTACCAGCATCTCTTTACACAACGGACTATCTCACTGTACCTTAAGTTTGTTCGAGTTTTACGATATAATGAGGACCATGTACCATATACTTCATTCACATGCATAACATGGCTCATCTCTGCATAAACGCATCACATCGATCCTTAGACCTGCAATATTGTGTTCATAACTCCACAGCATGCCCTCAACGTGTTCCAGAGCCCGATCACCTGGGATGTCTGAATGAATTTGAAGAGGTCCTGACCACCCCGTCCGCATGACTTGCGATGGCCGAAACTCCGATCAATCAGTCCCACAGAGCGACATGAGTGTTCTTGTTAGCATCGCCTGGATGCCCTGACTAAGTTAGTGACTAGTACAGATCGGCCTCCGAGAGTGGGGGAGCTACTTTTGATCCGATCAATTCATCAGCGATCAATCAATCAACCAACTATTATCAAACACGATGTGCATTTCGCCTAAAATGATCTGAAAGATCTACCACTTCAATGTATGGACAAGATGCTGTGTCAGGCTGGGTCTCACAGAGCGTGTTAGACAGATCAGGTGTCATGTGGTAAGGATGGGGCTGTGCGGATCATCTCGGTGTGTCATGGGCGGGAGATTCAGTCGGAAGAAGACGTGGACATCCAATAACCTCCTCAGCTTGCGATAACTTCGGCAAAGGTCTTCGTAAACCTTTTCGACTGATCATCTCGTTCTCGTGTGCAAAAGAGGAAGAGGATATAAGTACAACTAATGAGTACGAGCAAAATCATCCTCCTTCTTCCACGCAACGATCTTCTCCATCACTTGCTCAGATAACGTGCAACAGATCCACCCACTAATCTCAGACGGTCATCATGCACTTCTCATCCCTAATCGCACTTGCAGTCTCCTCGATCAGCCTCGTGGCAGCCTCACCCATCCAGAAGAGATACTCCGCTGCCAAGATTCAATCCATCAGAGACTCACTCTGTCTGGCTCCCTTCAGCGCTTGGCAAAATGGTACTGTCGTAGGTACCACCGGGTGCGACAATGGTGCCACTTGGGAAATCAACCCTGGTAGTGGAAGTATCATTCTTCACGGGACTAATTGGGCACTTCAAGCGCAGGGTGGGGGGAGTACCAATAACGCTGCAGTAGTTGTAAGTCCAATTTCAAGACCAACACTGTCAGTAACCCTATGCCACAGCAAGTCTGATGCTCCAGAATGGGTTAAATAGTTGTGGCGATCTGCTCCTGGAACTTTTGCTCAAACGTAAGTATTTCCTTTGCACATCAAGTCTATCCGTCGTCGTTGCCCATGTAAAGCTAATCTGTGAAGGGTGCATGCGATGATAGCTGGTACTTGACGGGAGATAATAGAATCGCAATCACCAACGGTGTTCAATGTCTAGATGAAGGTACAAATGGTCCTCAAACTTATCAATGCACAACTGGAAACACCAATCAAGGTATGTCCATCGTTATTGATTGACTTGATGACAGATACTGACGAATAGTGTATGTTCAGTTTGGAATATTATCCCTGCCAACGGTACTCCTCCTCCTAATCATACTGTCGGACGAGTTGCTCAAAGAGCGCCTAAACCTACTGCTGCATGATTGCAGATCTGAGTGAGTCAGAGTTTCAGCCTAGGGAGACAGAACATCGATTTGTGCTGATCCTGCGTTGGACGTAGAAAACATCTGATGCTCGCTTAGCAGCGACGTGTTAGGTAATCAGCAAGGACAATCTGTTTACGTATATGGTCTACGAACTGAGGAAACAAGGTAATAATTAGGGATATGGTATGGAGAATGATGTGTATATGTTCTGATAAAGTGACATGCAGTCTTTGCAAGGCTCTACATCTTTTACAGCAATTGACCATATCATGACCTACTGTGCACAGCATCTACGTGTTGATCCTGTCACTGCAATCACTTTGCAAAAATATCAAATGTCAGCGTTCACATCGGGATCTGCCTGCTTCTGGAGAGATCTGTCTGCCAAGGCGAGCTCTGGTATGTGTCAGTTGACCAATTCTGATGAGTGACTGATGATTCGCTTAGCCATCGACATTAATGTAGTTTTCATTCAGAAGGACCTTCCCATTGAGAAGAGATATAAAATCATTCGGTCAATCCTAAGATTTCTTGTTCTCCCTCGATTGACAGTCGTAATATACTTTTGATCTTTGTATGCCACACATTCAAGATAAAGCTCATCACACAATGTTCACTCCGGTCCTAATCTTCCTATCCATCCTTCAAGTCATCTCATCCTCCCCTACCCATCTCAACAAACGATACAATGGGGTTAAAATCCAAGCTTTCCGAAATGGATATTGTCTCTCTCCAATCGATACCAATACCGCCAACGGTGTACCAGTAGGTGCCGTCGATTGCTCGCAAGCTAGAACCTGGAATATCAATCCTGGCAGTGGCAGTATCACCTTGGCGAACAATCCCAATTATGCTCTTGATGCCGGAACAGGCAATACTAATGGTGAAGGTGTCAAGGTAGGTCATTTCACCACCCTACCCAGCCTGAGAGTTGGTGGTCTTGGCTGATTGCCTGAGAATGGTAGATTTGGCAAAGCTACCCTGGATTATTCCAACAAACGTAAATACACCTTTTCCCCTTACTGACCGTCACTTGACTGACGTATTTATGATGTGTTAGTTGGTACTTGACCGATGATCGAAGGATCGCCATCACTGGTGGCAATCAATGTTTGGACAAATACGATGATAACACTGGAGTTCATACTTGGCAATGCGGTGCTGGTAACATCGATCAAAGTGAGTGCCATTCGTCATCCACAACGATATGCATAAACTGGGACTCGTGCTGATCGGTCGATCTGTGATTCGAATTGTAGTTTGGACGATCGTCCAACCTTATGCACCATTTGCACCTGTCTCAGGCCAGCAACCTGTGCTCAATCCACCTGTTGGGCAAACTTACCTTGACCCTGCTAATTTCGGTGTAAGGATCCATCGTGAGTATCTCACAAACGACTACCAGCAAAAGGAGCTCGCTGAACCTCATTACTCATACTGTGCTGCTAGCCTATCAAAGACCAGATCTGGCCGTTACTGTAACAGGTGGTGTAGCTGCTTTCGGAAAATACGTGGATATGTAAGTATGACTTCCATTGTCCCTCGTGGGTGCTAAATGTCCACAAATGATATGGTAGCCCATACGACCAACAAAATTCAAGTCCTTACGCTCGACTTCAGCTCTGGTACCTTCCTACCCCAGGTACTACTAACTCTGCTGTCCTTCTCTATACCGCAGATAACAACTACTGTTTGCATGCTGGTACCAATCCTACTAACGGTGCTAGAATTACTTTGTACGATTGTGATACTGTTGAGAATACAAGATGGGATTGGGACGGTACTCATCTGAAGATTACCAATACGAGTGAGTATAATATAACCATCATACAGCACCCTAGACGATTTCCTAGATCATGAATACAGGTGATGAACTATGAAAACAGGCATATGGGCGGATGAAGCAGGAGATCCGAATTGAGCTAATATTTTCAACAGATCTTTGCCTGGACGTACGAGCGGAATCTTCACCTACCCCATCTAACCCGTACAATATCCAAAAAACCCTCCAAGTTTGGACTTGCTCCGGGGGTAATCATAACCAAGAGTTCTTCACTATCGCTAAGAAGGCATAATGTATCGCTCTCTGGGTAATGCTTTATGGACTGTCGGCTGATATTGAGGTTTGTGGAACCTAATAATTGACAAGCTATGATCTTATGCGAATGGATATGTTTTGTGTGTTCTCCACCATTGAACACCAAACCACATAATCACGAAATCTGTCACGATCACTTGTACTTTCGTTCAGATCTGTACCAAACATCATCTGACTGGTGTAGGGGCGTACGACTCCTCGAGGCTGTGTACATCATGCTTAAGGTTGATCGTTCCTTTCACGTCCATCAGAACATGAGCATGCTGCCTGCATCATCAACGAACAACCAGATTCAACCTTCTTGTCCAGCACAGTACTCTAGCGTCTGATTGCTTCAGTCTAAATATCTTCACTCATACATTTGACTTATCCTATATTCGCCACCATATACATATCGACCAAAATGTATCTGGTTCTACTCTTCTTCGCACCCTTTATCCTTTCGTCACCTATTTCGCTGGACAAGAGATACACAGCTATCCGAATCAAGTCCTACAGGAATTATGAATGTCTTCATCCTTTCGGTCAACGATCTACCTGGGGAATGGGCACGCGAGTAGGCACTACTCCATGTGACAGAGCCGCATTGTGGAATGCCAGTCCGGGGAGTGGTAGTGTTATCTTGTACAACACAGATCTAGCTTTGGATGCTGGTACAGGACGAGACAACAATGAACCTGTTCAAGTGAGGTTTATGAAACTCCTGGATTGTCACAACCGGCCAAGCTGAAAATGCTAACGAGAAGGATCGGTTGCTGGGATTAGCTCGCTGCAAGCTGGCCAGGAAC
The DNA here is from genome assembly GCF_000507465.2 of Kwoniella mangroviensis CBS 8507. Classification (NCBI taxonomy): domain Eukaryota; kingdom Fungi; phylum Basidiomycota; class Tremellomycetes; order Tremellales; family Cryptococcaceae; genus Kwoniella; species Kwoniella mangrovensis. Next base: position 160,662 of record NC_088828.1, on the reverse strand, counting down.
GTTCCAACAGACATGGTACTGGACAGACGATAATCGACTTGCTATCACCGGTGGAGATCAATGCCTCGATCAGGGAAATGAAGCAGAGGGAACGCAGACTTGGCGATGCACGACGGGCAATACCAATCAAAGTAAGTCCCCATCAGCAAGCTGACGCTGCACTTCTATCGTCTGATGAAGTTGGTATGCTGACCAAGTATTATTGCGTAGTCTGGACACTTCTCACCCCCACACCCGAATATCCCGAGTTTGATCCACCATTTGGTACTGTGTATGAAGATGCCCCCGATGGTGGCAAAAGACTACTTCGTAGGTCTAGTATAACCTCGAGATCAGGGCACCCTCGATCGAAGCTGACTGTTCGGGTTTTAAAGCATATCAAAGACCTGATTTGGCACTCACTCTTGATGGAGGACTACAACCCGATGCTAGAAGTGCTGTAATGTGAGTCTCCGTAACTTACAATCGATTTCTGGAGTGCTAACAAGCCAAAAACCGACATCCTTCCTGCCAGTGCTTACTCTCAGCCCACAGATGGACCGTTTGCTGCGGCTCAACTCCTGAATCTAACAATTGGTACCAACCTCAAGATATCATCTGCTTTCGACGAGACCACATGCCTAGATGCAGGTTATAGACCAGGCAATGGTGCACTTGCAAGATTTACAGGATGCGGAGGGGCAGCTAGGTGGGATTGGGATGGAGAGAAGTTGAGAATCACTAATTCCAGTAAGTGACCACGCCATATGTGACATCCGTCTGGTATACCCGACAGTGTTGAAGGATCACTATGATGTTACCAGATCTATGTTTGGATGTACGAGCCGAATCAATCCGTCTGAACGAGATACTCAAACAGCTTCAGGTATGGGAATGTGCTGAGGGTAATACCAATCAAGAGTTCTTTACTTTGGGCTAGACGCTATTATCGTCGGGAGAGATGATCCTGAAGGCATCAAGTGCCCAAGCCATCAACAGCGTCTATTTAGTTTGGTATGTATGTTTGACTTCCGTATGATCCATGTTGAGACGTTTCGACTACCTATGCACATGTTGGCCTAACATGTGGTACAGTACCATTGCCTACAAAAATGTCCACGATTGAGGTGACCAGTACACGGCTGATATCTTCGCAAGCTACGAAGTAATTTCGGTGGCGCAAATTTTATGGCGTGATAAATGCTAATCGGGTTAAGCGAGTTTTGGAGTAAGATTATTATGGGAATATTACCAAATAAATGATCGGCGCCACTACCCAAAGTCGGTAAAGTACGGGCTTCATTTTCTGGTACAGTTACTGCCATTGCGAGGAATGCCCGGCAGTGCATATACTGTGTAAGTTGGGTATTCTGGAATTTGCGAGTGATGTGATGATGAGATATGGTACCTGACCATACCATCATCACATCATTTTCGGGAATCAGTATTCATGAGATGATGTGATCTGCTCAAACAACATACAACGAAATCAAAAGTGGACACTGTACACTCCCTAATCGAAGATAGAAGATGGAAGTGTTGAGAGCAACAAGCGAAACTAATATGTCGTATCCAATAGATCTTTTGTCATTTGATGGATCGATATCTCATCTGTTACAAGTCCAATGTGAAAGAAGTAAGATTTTCCCTTCATTCCAACCTTAGAGACTCTCTCAATCTCCGGTGAATTAGGTGTGAGCTGATACAACCATATTTATCTTTAGGTGAGAAACTGATGACTCAACATGGCCAGCTCCTCTCCTTTCTTCAATCAACCATCTGACTCTCCCAAATCATCGCCCTCTTCATACCGATCAAAAGCCTCTAGACCGATAACCTTCACATCTTTATCCGAACTCCATCCCCTCATCCTCTTCCATCTCAAGATCATTTCCCCTCTCACCCTTCTCCCAGTTAATAGAGCACTCTATACGGAGCTCCTTCCCACGATCTACAAATCAGTCAAGCTAAATCGACATAATGCCAATGGATTATTTTACGGGTATTCGGCACTGTCCAATTCATTCTATCGAAATAAACGGTCTCGGTATTTATCGGATTTCCCATTGAAGGGTAGACGATCAAGATCATCACCTCCGGACGTCATACCGCAACAAAATGATAGATTCAGGAAATCGAAAGCTCTCAGTTTGACCGAAAAGGTGATATTAGAAGATGCAGAAAGTTTAAGTGTTATATGTCAAGTTCATATGGAGTTGTTATCTTATTCGCCTACTGTACCTCTATCAAGAAGGAAGACAATTCAGGATCACGATTACTATTACGATGTTGACCTTGATCATAGTCATGGTAATGGTCAGAATCTAGGTCACTCATCCAATTCGACGACGGAACATCCCTGGCCATTGAATAATGTAGATGTATTGGAAGTAGGTTATGAATTGTTAGAATACTTGGTCGATTGTCATTCACCTACTCCTACAATGGGCAAAGGCAAGGGGAAAAGTAGAGAGAGATTACCAATTTGCTGTATACCTTTTACACCCAAGGTACTTATCATTAACCTTCGACCCTTACCGATATCAGACGGAAATGCTCGGAGGATCGAGGGAAAGAGATATCTGAGGTTGGCTATTAGTGAATTGGCTAGTGAATTCGATGGATTGGAGAAATTGATATTGCGATTTGATCTCGATCACCTCAATGAAGGTAACCATGAGGCGGTACAGATACACGATAGACAAGAAGAAGAAACGGAAGGGGAACCAGAGATATATATACCACCAGTGGAAAATCCTCTACCTGCTCCGGAAATAGTAGTGGTCTTATCAAGCCATCCATCTCTCAAGGCAAATGAGAATGCCCGAATGGCGAGTCATGAGGATCAAACGACGAGGTATACGAGGGCTGTTGTTAACTTTTTAGAAGATACAGGTCGAAGAAGTTTGATTCTCCCCAATATACAGATCGCCTCACCTACCGGTCAGATACATGAAATACGAGACTCGGTAAAGAGGATAGTAGATGGTGGGTACCCTCAGAGTGTAGGTAAGAGGGTGTTAGAACGTACGAAGTTTGTAGGTCTTGACACTACCAGGTTTTATTGATTGAAGAGTCATTCTACTGTACATACATTACGCATATATACGAATCTAGGCATCTATAATACATCAATGTACGGGTAATGAGAACTTGCAATGATGACAGATCTACTAAAAAATACAGTACAACTACACATGGTATATAACTTCTTCGATGATCAGACTTTGTACAGTAGCTACACAGTTGGTCGAAATCATAATAGCCATCTGATCACTTCCCCTTTCACCAATACTTTCTGGTAGATCTCTTCCAGCTCGTCCCTGTTGTTGGTGAACCAGGGATGATCATGAGCTGTAAGTGATTGAATGCGATGGATGGGATTCGGATGAAGTGAATTATCAATGAAATCGAGACCTGGAGATGATTCATACATTAGAAGTGATGATCTGTATATTTCAGATTTCGCATTCACACAGAAGCCAAAAGAGGGAATTCTGAGCAGCCTCCAAAAAGAGAAGCCAGCACCGCACGTACCTTCTTGAGACCATTCCGACCAGAGAGGCTTATCGCAAGGCCATTCATCGTATTGCATAGCCTGTATGAGATAAAATCGGATCGTTAGAATACTTCAGAGCAATGATTGGTAAGCCGACGAGGAGATCACTGACCTTGAAAATCTCAATCTGTCTGATCAACATGTCGTATTGATGTATTTCCTCCTCTTTCACCTTAGTAACAGCCGTTTCTTCTCTTGCTTGATCGTGAGGCGTGATAGTATCCTCTCTTCCGACATATGGCGTAAGAGGTATAGCTGTATCCATTCTGGATAAAGGAGTATCGTACCTCTTTCTTGTCGTTGTCCTCTTCTGTCGGTTTTTAGCCGATGGCGATGCTTCATCTACCTTCGTCTCGTCTAGACGTTTCTCCAGATTGTCGCCCAGAAGCATTCTCATACCTATTGATGATGGCGGTGAAGGAAAGTCATCGATGGGATCATCATCTAGTAGATCTTGAGTCCGATTCCCTTGAAATGGGTCTGAATCAGACTCCGGAGAATGGTCCATTTCGATATCCTCTTCCAATTCAGACAGATCGCCCGCCTTGTCCTTACGAACATGTGTATCGCGAATGTCGTATTGACTGTGTTCAACCGATGATTCCTGAGGAAGGGGGATGCATGAATATGGTGGTGAATACGCTGCGCAGAGGTACAATGTGACTATGGTGTTAAGAAGGAGAAGATCAGCAATGTTGGGCCAAGATATCACGGTGAAAACAAGATCATATCGATTTTGTGGGTGCTCACCTCCTGTAGCCCAAATATCCAATCCTCTTTCTTCCCTCCACCACTTTGTTCCAACCTCCTTCCTACTCCCGCAATCCATCGTAACTCCTGCATGGTATTCTTCTCTCAAAGCTACTAGACGATCGTAAGGAAAGTAATCAATTGTGCCTTGTTCATTGACCTTTCTTAGATGGCTTCCAGTATGACGACCGAGAGTGGAGAGGAGTCTCGTTTGACTGGTCGCGGTGCCGAAATCCGCCAGGAGGATACGGGGATAGGCACAGGAGGTGTGTAAGAGGATGTTCTCCGGTTTGACATCTTAGTCACACCAAAGAAGAATGATAATCAGCTAAAGCGCATATACTGTATGATAGAACACCAATGGTACGACTGACATACCTCGATGTACTATCCCCATCTCATGCAAGTACTTTAAAGCACTTATAAGCTGCCATCCAATCCACCTCACCTCGTCTTCCTGGAGTTGACGATGTTTATCAATGTAGTACCACAGATCTCCCCCAGCTACTAATTCCAACACGACATGTATCTTCCCTTCTTTGTACTCTTCTTCGCCGCCATCATCTTCGTAGTCATCTTCTAGACTTGGTTCGACGATATAATCCAGCAATTTCAATATATTCGGATGATCGCATGATCTCTGCACTTTGATCTCGAATTTTACCAGTCTTGCATACTCCCTCTGGGGATGATGGGGTCGAATGGTTTTGATAGCTACCTGTACGAGGTTCTGAGATTTCCGATGAGTTCCAATATTGACTATACCCCATGTACCATTACCCAATGGATAATTGTGGATGATCCATGGGTCTATTGGTAATGTCAGGGAGGGATCGGAAGAGGGAAATAATTGTAGATGGCGGCTCATGACTTGAGAAGAAGGAGTGGTGTATTGCGCTTGAGGATGGTGGGAGTAGGTGAATACTACAAAGCAAAGTATCATTACATGAGTTTGCAATGAGTAAGCTATACAAGCGAATATGGTTGCTTACCGCCATTATATCCAGGTATCTGCAGTACATCGCCTTCCCTCAAGACCCTCAGCCTAGAGTTAATCTCCTTATCTCCTACTTTCTTGGTAATGGTACCCGGACCGGCATGTTCGCCATTGATGATATAGCCATTTGAAGAAGTATCATGAAGGATCGCTAATGAGAGGTCCGTAGTGGTTTTGACGCTACCGCATATAAAGCGAAAGTGATCAGCCTCTATCCTTGTTTTGACCTTACATGGAGTTGAAATGTAAGAGGTGGTATAGTACCAAGAGATCGAGAAAGATATGTTGCCCGATAGATTGACTTACGCGTATAGTCTGATATGTAAATTCGATATCATCCGATTGTTGACTACCAAATCGCTATTCCCCCTTCCTTCCATCAGATAAAAGACCTCGAAGGTTATTTCGGTAGCCGGAAGAGTGAAACGTACCATTCTGGATCTCTTCCTATCGTGAACACCTTCCCCAGCTCAATCCGTATTTCTTCTAGATCGAAAGCCGTCAGAAAAGATAAACCATCACGAAACTTACTTTCTTCCCCTTCAAGTTTCAGGTGTAAGAACCCAACAATGTTCGCACATTGATCCCTTCTCCGATATATCGTCATGGCTATCTTCTCTCGGTCAGCCTGGATATGAGCTAATAGGTTCTGTTGTTGAGATCCGGTTAGATCGTCAGGGATCAGTCGTCTTGTCATGGGGCATGGGTTTCATTCAGTCGGACATGGAATGAGTAGTTTAGTCAGATCAGTAGGGGGTGGTGATAAGCAGGGGGTGATCATTTGAGATCAACATAGGTTCTGAGGGAGTATACTATGTCGTATGCAGTCGGATGACTTGTGCACAGGTCTAAGGAAGGGATAAAGAGGAAGAGAAAGAGAAAGAGAGAAGGAAGAAGGAAAAGGGCACACACGTTCAACCGGAGCTGAAAGATCACGTGACATGACCAAGGGTGGATGTGTCTATATCCGCCGTCTCCCTACCCGTGAGATATCATCGTTGTCAATCATTCTCTTCTCGTTTTGAGCCCATCCTGCTACATTGCAATACGAGTTATTTCTATCATTATATGCTGCGTTACACCATGTCCTGCCCATACAACAACCCGTCCAAATACACATGCCAACCCCCCATGCTATAATCTTCTATTCCATACCTAAGAAATCCACTCTTTCGTCAACTTCTCTCGCTAGCTGTTCATCCCCTTCCAAAGCACTATACAATATCGTAGGCAGCGAGCCGGACCATGAGCTCCCTCCCCCTAATCCGTTATCCTGCGTATGGTCGTTGTTGTTGCTACTGTTCGTATTGGATATCCGTCCAGTGACACATCGTCGTCTATTGTAATTCGCTACGTTGTATATCGATACGTTCTCTACTTCCTGGGGTATGCCAATGTACCTGATGATAACCCCAATTTTATCAGTCAACATAGACGATTATGAAATTTAGATGTTATACGTCCGAGGTCTCAATTCACCTCGACAAAGGTTATCGGTGAAATTCAACTTACTCATCATTATCAATCCCCACTAACCAATGTCTCCTCACGAATCTCCTCAACTGAGCTTCCTGTGACAAACATTCCTTATGTCCATTCATATCCCCTTTCTCACCAGTATCATCTCCACTCCCACAAGCTATCCAATTGTTTCGACCTATCAAAACCACTTTGACTCTACTCGCACCGACTCTGCTCAAATCGATTCCATCCAATTGAGGTGTATATATAACCAACTCCGCCAATAGGCGATTCTCTTGACCTAAGCTTTTCGGCGAACCTAATATATCCAAGGCGATCCTGTACGTATCTTCCTTCATCAGAATCACATCCTCTCTGTCGTGCTGGTAGCAATTCCCAATATTTGGCGAAGGATGATCTGGGAAATGTATAATCACCGAATCGCTCTTTATACAATTCCAAACTTCCCTTAACAAACCTCTATATAGCAAAGGCCGTTGATCCAACGCTTGGAAGATTGGAGATAGGAAAGTGATCGAATCGATTTGATCGAACAATACACGTGATCGCCAAGTGTCCATTCCATTTCTCCAAGTCTCACCTCCAGCTTCCAACAACACCATCAAGCTTTCTATATCGGAGATCACCACTGATTCGACTAGGTTGCATAAAGTGAATTTACGTATGAATGGCGAAGTGGATGTGGATGGATCGAAAGAAAGGCCGATTGATCGAAGAGGCATTATACCTGGACCACTTACTGGCCAGACCCTTGAGCTCTCTTCAGCAGTCGGACCATGAAATGTTGGTCCCAGACCGTAAAAATATGATCGACAATTATGGGCGGTGAGGACGACGTGTTTATACAGTTGGGGAACGATCTTTCGATAGTTGTTCTTGCATGTTTGCAGAACCGACAATTTATGTGAGGCTGAAGGGTGGGAGATGACATTCGACCAGATTTGTTGAATAATCTCGGGCGGTAGAGAGGACATTAGCTCCACCAAGGATTCGAGGGGGTCCATACTGGTTGAAGACTCGCTGACATCTTGGTCGATATCCATATCAAGAGGAGAAGGGAAACTCAGAGAAGAGATGGTAGATGACGGAGTGAGTGTGGGATGTAGCTTGAGAGGTGGACTTGAATTGCTACTCGGACTGAAATTGGGAATATCACTGAGATCGAGGGGGTTGGGCATGATAAGTTGCAGACTGTTGGTTGTGGGGAGTATCATCGCAGAGGTAACGCTTCAAGTTCCAAGATTGACGATGGGAAGGAGAGAGGATACATTGCAGGCAGTAGTACTCTTCGTGTACGCTCTATTAAATGCGTTGATATGTATAACAGTGGATAGGTGTCGAGTACCTCATGGTCGTCATTACTCTTTTGTCATCGTGTTGCATGTCATCACCATATCACCGTCGGCAGACGCGAGTGACTTTGGTTGAGATGTCAGTACATGACCGCACAGGTACTCGCCGCGATGACAGTGGTCTGTTAATAGCCAAAAACGAGATATTCGATACCATGGTGCAGTCGTACAATACTGTACTCATCCATGCATACGGTGGGACTTGGTATATACCACTGATGATATCTCCTGTACCTATCTATGCCTTTTGACGTATCAGACTGTGTAGTCTATTGATGCCATCTGGTAAAGCTCAAATCACAATAGATCCCATCTCTTAGCTTTCTCCATTCTATCTGCGTTCCGGTCGTTGGTTTCAGATTAGACTTCTCACATGAAAACCTGATTCACCTGGATGTGATCACTAATCTTTACCCAGCTGATTCGGCAGCACGTAAAGTTTAAACGCAGTTCATTGGTCGAATGACGTGAATTGCTTATCTTTGTGTCTCACAAAATTTTCATTGAGTAAGATACCAAATTCAGATGCTGTGATGATGATGGTGATGGTGATCGCCACCTCTATTTTCGTTGGAGGGGAAGAAGGATGGTCAGCTGTCGTTCATATCTTTCTCGTACTATTTGGTTATGATTCTCTTCAGTGACCTGACATACGAGTAATCACATTGGATCTTATCTTTCAATCTATACCTACCCATCTACTATTCGTCTATATATATATATCTTTTACAGCGGTAGATCTAGAGTTCAAGCCAATCACGACAGACAAGCACCATGGCCACGACACAAAACCCAGAACCAATACCTCTCTCTTCCCCTTCTCCTGCGCCAACTCTATCAAATTCAACTCACAACGTTCTCACTAGTGATACGACCCTCTCCACCCTCTCGGCCGTTCATCCCCTCTTACTGGATATCCTACGTATCCTCATTCCAACAGTCTTACTTCGAGTTTCCAAGACCTTCTACGACGACTTGGTCCCTGGACTATATCACACCCTATATCTTAATGAAGGGAACATACGAGGTATCTTAGAAGGGTACGACGATGGAAGTGGAAGGAAGAAGGATGCTTTGGCACTGGTAAGGGAATTGACGATATGTGATTTACAAGTATTAGAATACCTGTCGGAACTTGATCCAGATATACAAAATGATATACGAATTGATCGTTCTCAGCAAACCCAAATCCAAACTCTCAACGGACCCATACAGTCACAATTATCATCTGAGAACGATAAACGTATCGACAATCATCCGGATGATGGTATTCTATGTTTATTCCCTAATCTCGAGACCATACATCTTCCCTTCAAATTCATCACATCCCTCAATCAACTTACCATCCTATCCAATGAGATTTCCCATGATGACGATCATCTACACCGCACCAGACGTGTCAAGGCTGAACGTAAACTCAATTTATACCCATTAATATTCTCTCGATATTTCAATGCTAGATTAATCACTCTTGATTTAGGTCAAGAGATAGATACGGATTTATATTGGGCATTCGATTCTACTTTATTCAATTTACTTGATTCGATTCCTCAATCTAGAAGTATGAATACGAAACTGAGGATAGAGACGGTGTCACCTCGAGAAAGGCCTTCAAGAGGTTATATACCTCATAATCTCTTACAAGCTTCGACTATCCATTTTGTACCCATCCGAAAGACCACCGGAGCAGTCGTCGACCCCGCTGCAAATTCAGGGGAGGCGTTCGTTGGTACAGGTTTAGTGGAAATAGGGAAGAATGAAGATTTGGCTAAAGTCATAAGAGATCATTATGACGTACATACCTCTCGACCGTCTTATCCACCTATACTGTATCATGTGAGGGATGTGCGAGGGGTGATTGGGGAGATGGAGAAGATGATGGAGTTGAGGGTTAGAGTGGAACAAGAGTTGTTGGTCGATGAGGACGAAGGAGGATTATTAAGGGAAGAAAAGTAGAAAGAGTGAAGTAGGTGCACGTTGTCGCCGATGGATGAAATAGTATGGTATTTAGTGTACATGAATAATAGATACCACTGCAGGGACCTGGTCATCGAGGTATGGTAGATGATCTAAGTTGTGATCCAAGGGGAATAAGAAGATGGAGACGGGTATACATGCCCTTGCTTATCGGTAGAGAATATCTGTAGGACTGTTGGATAATTTGCATTTGATCGTTCTTGGGAAGTAGAGATGATCTGTATGTTCACTGTATGCTGTGTAGAGTCGTCTGGTCTGTAGATTTGTGTGATGGGTTATAATTGTTGCATGCACTAGAGTATACTCGTAATGTTCCTGATGCTGATGCTGCGCTGTCGATCTTGTGGGATCTCCGATCCAATGCCGATTTTCGGAGATAACCTATAGCGATGAAGTATTTCCTGAACGGGCAATATACTCTTATACTCTTATACTCTTATTTGGATCTACAGTACTCGCTTTTTTCCCTTTCTCGGTCATGTCCGCCTCCATATCCATACCCAACTCAATATTCACGCCTCTCTCTCTTTGCACGAAAATAAGATTAACTCAATCATCGTCACCTTTCTTTCATCCTTGATCCTTCCTTGATCACAAGTCATCCATCAACCAACCTTCATCTCATACCTCATACACCAAATCATTCATGATATAGCTACAGCCATTTTTCAGAGCAACATACACCATGCCGTCCTCCCGACCCCCACCGTCGATGTATCCACCTTTACCTCGGTCAGTCACTCACCTACCGCCGTTCCCACAACTACTTCACATCAAGGACGAATCGCATAATCAGTCACCCTCACAGACTCAGACACCTGAGAATGCAGATTCTGTACTTGCGGGAGTATCAGATGACGAAGATGAGGAGACACTCGATGCTATACCAAGTCCGCAGACGAATACCAACGAGAAGAAGAAAGAGAGGAAACCACATGCGACGAGAAGGAGGGTCGTACAGAGCTGTTCGGAATGTAGGAGAAGAAAGATAAAATGTGATAAGAAGTGAATCTCTCTCCTTTAAACCTACTCCTCTTCATCCTTCCATGTGGTGCTTTGATGTCATGGCTGACGTTGATGTTATCGATGTCGTGTAGATTTCCTTGTGGTAAGTGGAGATGAACAAACGGAGTTACTCGGCGAAGATCGGTCCCGTTCAGAAACCTTATTAGCACTTTGCTGATTTTTACATGTGATACTGTCAACAGGGCCATGTATATTGAGGAATGATCAGGCGAGGTGTCATGAAGTGGGAATGGTAAGTGAATGTCGTATCTCGATTTCAAGGATTTGAGCTGAAATCGCAATGATCACATTTTAGGCAGAGAAGAACGTCGTGGCATCACCGTTAGTATCTGAAAGCTACAGTCCTATTTAGAGAAGAAATCAGCTGACCTCTATCCTGGGCCTCGACACCTCGATCAGAAACAACTTCGCTACGACATCCGAATTAGCAGTCATCGCCCATCGATTGGACGCATTGGAAGCGGCATTAGTCAAGAATGGTGCCTTACGATCGTCGGATCTAGATCATTTCCTCAACATCCTCAGAGAAGGCGAGGAAGGATCGTCCTCGACCCCAAAGCTCCCAAAGCGGAGCAACTCGACCAAAATTCCTGTTCCTTCAGGTCCTGGCGGAGGCTCGTCCCAGGCATTAACGGAGGAAGAGACTGTAGACGACACGGAGGGAGCAGCCTTGACATTGGAGCATCTCGCATTCGGTCGATCGAGAGCAGACGGTTCCCATTCCATGCCTCATTTCGGATCAAGGTTATCTTCCGTATCTCGTCCAGCACCCAATAACGATTATCACCTTGCGAAATCGATCGTTCCTCAACAGGTACCTCTTACACTTTCTCCACCGCCTCTGGGAAGTTTACATCTACCTCCATTAGAACAGACAAGATCGAACGATTCGTTGGGACTTAGGAGGATAGGTTCATACCCCGTTAATCAGACCCCCGGTGTCACGCCCGAAGGAGGTGAACCGTCGAGATTATCAATAGAAGAAAGAGCTCAAAAGATAGATCAGTTGTTGGAACTTTTAGGTCCGACGGATATTTTCGACTTATTCTATAGGAAAACCGATGTGGCCATTATTGCTTTGACGAGATTGTTACCTTCCAGACAGCGAGGAGAGGTTCTGGTGAAAGCGGTAAGTAGTTTGGTCGTTTTTTTTTTTTTTCAAACGATAATAGTGAGAATAGAAGATGACTGATATATGTCTTGTTTCCTCGATAGTATCTGGAAAAGGTAGATTGGTTGCATCGATGTGAGTAGTCATATCCTCTCTGTTTGATACTTTTGTGCTCATCTCCATTCATGATATCCAGGTATTCATGTGCCAACTTTTTTAAGACAATGTAACGATCTATGGTCCCTACCTCCGGAACGAGTTGCACATGAGATCGCTCTGCCCTTCTTAGGATTGTATTTGACGGTCTGTACAGTAAGTTGTCTTTAGCTCTCACATTCCTATATCTACTTGTGGTCCTGATGTACGCGTGTTTCACAGCTCGGTTTGACGTTCATGGACCAGTCGGAGATTAGTAAACACTTTACGGTTGAGGAAGCTCATTCTTTGCCTGACACATGGTTCAATGCGGCCAGAAGTGTACGTCTTCCTGCATTTGTAATATGAAAGAATAGCTGATAGGTTGTCTTTTGCATAGGCACTGTGGGCAGCTGATTTCGTCGGAAGTCATACAATGGAAGCTTTGCAGTGTATAATCCTGTTGGGTGTATTCATGGTGAGCTATCTAGTGCCAGCCGACTGAGCTTCGCTGACTTACTCTGATCGCTTAGAACAATCGGGATAGAGCGGATGCAGCTTGGGCATTGCTCGGTGCAGCTATCAAAGTAAGTTGCCGTATCATCTACTCCGACGACCGCACCATTGCTAATCTCGCATTTTTGCAGATGGCACAAGGATTAGGTTTGTCACGATTAGGTGCAGAGCAACAAGCGGTAGATGGGAAACCGCTACCCATGTGGACGGGTAGATGGGAGAGTCTGATTCAAAGGGAAGTAGGGAGGAGGATTTGGTGGAATTTGGTGTTTTTGGATTGGCAGTTGGCACCAAGCTACAACTTTTCTTGCAGGCGAGTGGAAATTTCACTGCAAACAATACCTTGGGGTTCCTTTCGTGGTTGCTGATATACAGTCCTTGTGGTACGTAGTATCCAACCTGATCAAAGTAAGTGTTCACGTACTCTTGCTTCGCTACAAACGTATAATGCTGATATGGATTGATCTTCCATTCAGTCAAAACCGCATTGCCAGCGAATATCGAAGATGAAGATATAATCGACGATCAACCATTCAAACCTCAACCTATATCTGTCCGAACGGGCATGTCATTCCAACTTGCTCGATTGAAGTTCGCCGAGATCACTCAAAGGCAGATTTGGCAGGCTAACAACAATCATCATCCACCATATTCATTCATGTGAGTTCAGAAACTTCGATAGGTCCAATGAGAGAAAGTCGAAAAGCTGATTTCAGGTTTTCATGAATAGTCTGAGTGGTACGTAGAGGCGGTCTTACAGTTCTAATCTCTGTGTTCATTTGCATTCCTGCTGACGTCCCGTGATCTTAATAGTGGACGGAGAATTACGAAAAGCAATGATGGAGCTGCCCGAGTTCTTTCAACCCGATCCTAACACCAAGGGACCACCCTCGCAAGATCCCAAAGCTCTCGTGCGGTACTATGAGAAGATCATGCTCAATTTGGCTATTCACTCGAGAATGATGAGATTACATAGACCTTGGTTGTCCAGAGGATATGAGGATGAAAGGTGAGTGATCGCGTTGCTTTACATTTCCAACTGATCACACTTTTCTCGCTGTAGAATGCTGACATTACCTTTGTCGGTAGGTTCGCTTACTCGAAGGAACAGTGTATACGAGCCGCTAGAGCAAGCTTGAGGATGATGTCGGACGCTGATGGAACAGCTTCATTCTTGGAAAAGTGGTGGTACGTAATTGTCCCTTGCTAGGGATAACCGTACTTCATTAGACATGATATGCTGATTTCGTGTTCCATCACTCAGGTTACCCCTTTTCTATGGTGAGCAAATGAAACAAAACAAACCCTTTAGATCCTTTCAGAGACTGATGGTCGTCAATTCCCATAGTATCCGTATCCGGTCTGGTGGTGATCATCGATCTGCTCGTGAGTTCAATCCGAAAAGCGTGTTTTGAGGAGTCAGCTGATCTTGGTTATCCTCAGCGAACACCTCGAAGACAGATGTATTCTCGTGAGACCGATGCTAAGATTTCGGAAGTCAAAGGTGCATTGGATCAGATGAGGTGAGTACTCAATCAAACCACCAGGTTCATCTATTTTACCCCGATATCTAGCTGATCGATAGATACCCTTGTAGAGGTATAATGGACGTGTCTCATCCTGCTAGAGCAGCTGTACGAGTTATGGATCTACTTTTAGGTGAGTCAAGTAGGCCTCCCCCAAGATGTCACTAACTGACAATATGATACTACAGCCGAAGTGGAAGATCGACGCCAAACACCCGGGTCGTCCCTTGGCAAACGGAAAGACCCGGATGATGTTGACGATGAAGAGTCCGGGGGATTACAGAGAGCCGTCAAGAAGTTGATTCGTCAAGCGCAACTTGAAGCTGATTCACCCAATACGTCAATGACCTCAACCACACCGGATCTTAACAGACACGTATCGCAGTCACCTCAAAATAGCGATCATGGTAATTCACAACAACATAAGGAGAGTGAACGACCTGTATTTGATGCTTATCCGATGCCCTTCAATCCTGTTCAACCTACTATCACTCATGCGACTGGGCCTCCTCCACCTCAACCACAACAAGCCAACATCCAACCTCACCAAGCCGCTTCACAACAGCAACAACAGCAGCAAAATGGATATAACCCTTTACTCACTGGTAACCTGAATACCAATCCATTTACATTCCCTATCGATACGTCTTCGAATAACTTTTCGACTTTCCCTTCCTTCGATATGATGAATAACCTGAACACCAATGGGACGAACCGGAACTTGAACGGCAGTGGTTCGGGCAATTTGGATCCAGCTGTTCAATCGATGTTAAGTAATTATTTCCCTTCGGCCCAGACTCAAAGTAATACCAATCCCCCTACATTGCCTCAAGCACCGGATGATTTCTTATCGAGAGTATTCGGTTTCGGATGGGATGGTGCGTCCGCATCCACAAATGCACAGCAACCACAGCAAGGTACAAATGCAAATACTGGTACACCAATCCAACCTAATCTTCCTATTCAGACACCACATCCATCTCAGCAAAATCAAAATCAAAATCAAAATGAGTCGAATAATAACAATGGAGCAAATAGTCAGAATGGATTTGGAACGATGGGTGCACCTGGTAATTTACAGGGATGGAGTAGTCATGGATGGATGGCATGAGTCGGTTGAACGGATGGTCTCTGGTTGGTGTAGATATCTTTGAACAGTTCTATAATCTCGAGTAAATGGTATTTATGGTATTAATAATTGATATGAGTTGGGGATCTGTAATGCATGATATATAACATATGAAATATTGATGATCCGTCTAAAAGATGATATAAGGATCTAGCTATGCACGTTGATATCGTAACCGTGTCTTGCTCATCCCTCTCATCAAGCGACGACAGATCATCCACTTGATCTATCATTCTTCCCACCTATACTCTCCTTGCATTATATCCTTCGTCATGGGGAATTGGCTATATCCCCTCCGTACTCAGATATATGTGTGCATTCCTTATTCTAGATAAAAGATCAATTGTCTTTTATTCCCTATTTTGACAATCGCAATCTTCCCATCGATCAATTGGCTTCTCCTAATTTCATCCCTCGGATCATTAATCCTCCTATCGTTAAACGTCAAACTCCCTGATGATATAGCTTTGGAAGCTTCCCCACGGGATTTACATAATCCATATATCACACAGAGCTTGGATATCGGTTTATCCTTGATCTCGGAGAAAGGGATTTTATGAAATCGAGAATCACCTTCGAAAGCAGCTAGGACGTCGGACGATTTGAGGGTTTTGTATATTGAGGACATGCCTGAGGAGATGGTGGGTTTGGTGGAGGGGTAGAGGATCTCGGTAGCTAGTAAGGCTTTGGAAAGACCGTCGGCTGAAAATAAACAAATGGAATAGAGTTAATGACTGTCTTTGACTGAGATGTGATATCTGGGGTTCATACTCACCACCATGGACTAGCTCGGTCACTTCTGATGCTAACAACTTTTGAGGTTTCCTTGCTGATTTTGATTTCTGTATACAGCAAACGATCAGATATCCATTTGGAATCTTAATTTTCATGATCTGACGACTCACCTCATGCTCGGCCATCATACTGTCGATTTCTTCGATAGGTAAGAAAGTGAACAACTTCAAGTACTTCGCAACATCTTCATCCGTCGTACGAAGGAAGAACTATGCACAGGCAGATCAGTCGAAATTCACAACCCACAACCTGTTGGACAAGCTTCTTATCTTCTTCGAGTTCAAACTCTCCATACACCTTTGACCCACTCACCTGATAAAATTCCGCCGGACTAGTCCTCCTCTCATCCAACCACACAGCGTTCCCAGCGGATTTCCCAAATTTCTCTCCTGTACTGGTAGTCAAAAGCGGTATCGTCAATCCATACGCCTCCACTTCCTCTTCCTCTCCCACCAGTCCTGTGTCACTCGCTTCGCTCGAAAATGAATCTTCGTTATGCTGCTGCTGCTGTACCTGTATCTGCGATTGAGATCTCTTGATTAGGTCAATCCCCGAGACAATATTTCCCCATTGGTCCGATCCACCCATTTGGATCTTACATCCGTACTCTTTCCATAGATGAGAGAAATCATAGGCTTGTAGTAATTGGTAGGTGAATTCGGTGTAGGAAATTCCAGAGTCGGAGGTCAGACGATTCTTTACACTAAAATCATCCAAGGAGAACACATATCAGTCAGAATTGACAATTAACCAAATTATCATTGGATCATTGGACCTGATGAAAATGAAAAGCAGAGACAAAGACAAGAGAGCTCACCTATCCCTCGAGAGCATCACGCCCACTCTCGATAATTTACCTGGACCCCTCAAGAAATCCAATAATGAAACGTCTTTAGTCCACTCGTAATTGTCCACGAGTTTTATACCCATATCCTCCTGAACTTCTTTTCCTTTCCCTTTTATATCTACTCCACGCTTCTGCAAGTATGCCGAACCAGTCGCGAAGAATCGGTGCACTTGGTTTGTTATACCTCTGACGTTCACTGCTAGTTCCTGGGCGGAGAGGGCTTTTCGTTCGGTTGATCGTCCCGAGGGATCACCTATCGATCCTGTGGCTCCTCCTATCTATACCAATCACATTAGCTCGTATCGCTGTAGGTTACAGTGCGAATATGACCTACAAGACATATTGATTGATGTCCTTTAGCTTGGAAATGTAATAAACCCAATAGCGGTAGGAGGTTTCCAACGTGTAAAGAAGATGCCGAAGGATCTACACCTGCGTAGATAGTAGTGGGAGACTGGACATGCTGATGCAATTTGGGACTATTCCAAATCATACATACGAAAGTCCAAATTAGTTATATGATAGACTATGAAGATCTGATCCGTTGTAGAGGATGTAACCCACCTTGTCAAAGCGGCTATGAAACCCCTCTGATCTAGTTCCTGTATAACTGTCTTAGCTTGAGATTGATAGTGCCGACGAAAAAATCGAGTGAGCCTACGAGGACAGGGACGCGTTATAGGAAGAAGAAAAGGGGAAGCGGCGACCATGATGGTCAGTATGTCAGATATGCTATGTTAGGTGCAATATGGAGGAGGGTATGCAAGGAGATGCGAAGGGGAATCAAAGCAATATCGCGAAATTCAAGTGGGTTGCCCAATGTCCGGTCGGGTATCAGCGGGGAAGAAAATCGTAATCAAGATTACAATTTGCATTTGATCCCGCTAGTCGATAACATCCCTAATCGCAATTACTCACACTCTAGAAAACCTATGTGGCACGTCGAGCAGCGACAAAATGCATGAGCGAGCAGCAACTAAGACCTCACATTTCACTAAGCCGCTTGTTCCCTCACGAAGGTGAGGGGATGATCAGCCTCCTTAAGCCCAAGCTCTACACCAGTAATACCACTGACTTTCAACTTCTCATCATCCTCCATCAGCTCAACTTGAAAAGGCGTATCATACTGAATTTTCCCATCATTCCAATGTCTGACTTCGAAACAACCTTCAAACTTGTTTTCACCCATACTTGCCAATACAGGTTTCTGATCGGCGTACAGTTTGTGATCCCATATTACATCTGGAGAACATTCAGGTCTTTCAGGGAGATCATCCGTTTCCTTGATATCACAAGTTAGGAAATCTGGACAAACGTATTTACCGATGATCTTCTGGTCCCCTGTAGCAGGGATGGAAGGCGAGGGCTTATGAGCTATTTCTTTCTCTTTATCCAGAATTCTACACGGACAATAATTCCCCTTTTTTTCGTCAGCGTCTCAACTTCACCTTTATCCGCGTTTGCCTTTAGATACCTAGGCCTTGAACCAATCGAATGAGTCGTAGCCTGTCCAATGATCGAGCAAAGTATTTCTCAACCAATCCCTAAACCCACATCCCCCAACGTGCGGTATGGCATTACACATCATCCCATATCTAATCTTCAGCTCGGGACAATCAACAACCTTGGAGTGGAATCCAGACGGATCACCCGTATGTTCATGTAACAGTAACCCATTTCTACTTACTTGGGTCAAACCAAGACCATAAGAGCATAGTTCTTTAGGATTGGGATAGTCATTAGCTTCTACATGCTCTGTGGCGATGGAGGAGCATGCGAGAGGATAATCAGGGAAAGAAAGAAGTGCTTCTACCCATTTGAGCTATAGTGCACATATCACATAACCTCATCAGCGTTATGTTTGATCTAACTCCTGGGAGGAGAGAAGAAACAGGTAGATGAAGTTCACCAGATCAGTCGCGTTGGTGAATAATCCCAGAGCTGGATCCCAAGCTCTACACTGATCAAGATAATAAGGTACTTCCTTGACCTGTCTTTCCCCCTTATCATCTGGGTATGTCGTATACCCAGATATCTCTATACCACCTTTATCGAAAGAAGTCGAATCCATCTTGAGTGGTTGGAAAATCACTTCTTTCAAATAGTCGTAAAACGATTTACCACTGAGCTCTTCGATTACTTTGGCTGACGATGCACACCTTTTCTGGTCAGATCTGACTATTGTAGGCAAGATTTGTTTGTTCGGCAGCAACACCAAAAAATGGTAGGGTATAGCAAGAAAGGATTCCAACGATGAATCAGTTTTCAATGATGACTTCTCAGGATATTGGACCACGATGGGTGTCCACTCATTGTCTAAGTCCCTTGTAAGGAGAGACCCTAGGCGAAGATAGAGCTGGTTTAGCAACACGTTTGACTCGGATCTGTACAGAACAGGCAGATTCGCTACTTCCTCTCCTTAGACATGGACTAGATGCATACACAGCAGGTGGTAGGTACCTGAGAGAATGTGGTATACAAAAGATCTTAAGAGAAAAGTATACTGTACGCATAACAAATGGTTGGTTTCCATCATACTTGTGATTCTCCCTGGACAGCTCCACATCAGTTCTGTTCACTAACGTTCACACCGGTGGTTTCAATGACGATTTGGTGACTCACTTCTGGTTTCCAGTCTCGCAATCCCCCATACCCATTCCTACAACAGATTCGACAACAATTCTCTCGAGCCGGCCAAAATTCCACCATCTGGTCTATTTGAGTCAACACTTCCTCGTCGTCGAACAAGCTGATCACCCAGGGTGGCATGTAGGAAGGTTTACCTTTCATCACATCTGAAGACGAAGAAGCTTGAATGTCGTGTGATGTGGCATCCGGAATTGATGATGGTACTTCTGTAAATTGTCCATCTACCTTAGTCCTTGTGAGCCACTGAGTTATTTTGGGCTGTTTTCTGGATTCTTGAAGATCATCGCAATATATAACATTGTGAAATTCGATCTTCTTCAATCTAGGGTTGACGCCAATGAAGCTATTCAGCCGGTAGACGTAAATTGTCAGTGCAAATAACAATCACAGGAGAAAGTGGAATTTCACGGTAACTAGATATAACACCTGGGAAGGATGTTGACTTACTCCTCGTTCCTTCTGTCAAAATGACGAACCATGAACTCCTGGATAGTATACCGCTGATCCGCAGGATATTTCTTCCTCAACTTCTTGTCGTCGATCTTGCTTAGAGGACAAAAGAATATTTGGATTCTTTCCATTTCGTACTTATCCACGCATACAAAGTCCAGATCGTAAACATGCATTGACAGATCCATTCCAGATACGTTTATCAGGCCTTGTTTGATGACTTTCGAGGTCCACCAATCGCTAGGGTAAGGACCGGTATGATAGCAGATTCCGAATATGGGACCGATATTGGAGATACCTTCGAACACCTCTTCCCATTCTTTAGGATCATCTTCAATGTCGTAGATTACCATAGGAGCGATGATGAGAGTGTATAGGTCGGTGAAAATATCCATGCTCGGATCGGTAGCTTCCGGTTCTAAATCCCAAAAATCACATCGGATGTCCAAGATAGCTTCAAGTGGTTCAACATTTTCGATTGTGAGTGACTGAGTACAGCGGAGCAGATTGTATTTTCTTGCAAAAGGATCTTTGTCGTTGGTGGGTCCAGGCGCTTTACGTGGAAGAGGTGGACCATCGAAGTTTGGTCCCAAGCCGAACAGAATCTTTCGATAATTGTCGTCGGCGATATCTAAATCCTCGTACAGCGTAGGCGCACAATTATGGTAGAGTCTTCGACAAGTACGGATGAGCGAAAGGAGGGTAGGTGTATCCCTTTTAGCTTTGATGATCTCTATGATGTGGGGACTGATTTCGAAGGGTAATCTACCGAGGTTGATCGACAATCGAGTAATTTCTTTTCGTCGAGAAGGCGAGGGCCGATGTGGCATGACGGAATGCTAAGCAGGGTGAGGGACGGAACAGGACGGGGATGATGTTGTGGATATCAGAGCCAAGGATGTGGTCTAGACGTGGAAAGGTTTTGTATGGATATGAGAGAAGAAAAGAAGAGGCAAGGTGACGATTCGAGGTGGTGTGATGTTGCTGATGCGAGGTGGCGAACGCACAGACAACCTCACTCTCTCTCCACACACACACACACACACACAGGTATGTGACATCATCTTGTTGCATGCTTAGGCTTATTCGAAACGTACTGAAGTACTGATCATTCGTCTGCTCGTTCCCGGTTGATGTATACCACCAGCTCTCTCACCCAGTTCTTCAGCTCCGGTCGGCCATCCTCTGCTGTCATAGCCTTTCTCCGCAAGTCTTTGGACAACGCTCTCATCTTTCAGAGGCGTATCAAACACCCATCTCCGAACGGGGCTGATGTCAGGATACCTGAGTTTGTCGAGAGGTTGAATGGTTACTCGAGAAGATCGATTTTGGACTTGTCCCCGTTTCACACTTATGTCCAAGCCACAATTGCCGAGCTCGATAGAATGTATGACCCTCTCAGAGCGGATCATCATACTCTCATCACATGTTTCAACTGCCCGATTCTGGCTGATCATCTGCTTTAACATGGAGCGTTTCTCTCCTCTGGATCATTGACTATCAGCCGAGTCATAACTGTGGCTTTCTAATATAGCTTTCCTGATATCGGGTATCGCTTGCACCTCGTCTGATTTGAAAGAATTGTATCTTACTTCCGTGAGACCATCTGATATGTTTTGGGAGTATTGACCGACCTTCTCGTTCCATAAAGTGTCGGCAAGGTGTTTGCTTTCCCCATTTATTCGGTCAAAGCTGGCAAACACGACTTTTTGCTGACTATCAATCTCTGCTTGTTCATACTTGAGTTTCTTGATGATTGATTCTTTGCTTGGCTCAGACCTTGGCTCGGACCTTTCGCTCTTATTACGACCTAGTCCTAGAGGCTCCTTGATAGCCCACCTCGATCGTGCTTTCGGGCCTTTGCTTGAAGAATCGGCTTCAGCTGAAGCTGCGGCTTCCTTTTCCGCTTTCAGTTCGGACTCCAACCGAGTGATGGAGTGGTAGTACTCTGAGTATTTTTTGGATAAATCATCCCGCCTCACACATGTAGACAAGAGTTCTTGTCTCAAAGCCCTATCTCTTGCGTCACACGAGGGATCCTGCGAGAGCGTTTCGATTGTCCGGACCCTTTGAAGAGGAATCATAGATAGCCATTGGGGAGCTTGAACAGTCGTCTCAACAGAGGATGTGGATGAAGTATCATCGTACGGCTCGTCGTCATCCGAAGAGTTGTAGAAATCATACGTCTTCGACTAGTAGAATGTATGGCTGCCACTTGTGAAGGGTAGTGTCACACAGTGATGAATGTCGATGTGATATATTGCACAGCAGGGTTCGCAAGAGAATATATCGAGCTTGACCCGCTATATACATGTTTTGTAGACCCCCACCCACACTTGAAGGTGCAGGCAGAAGCGAAGAACCCAGCTGTGTATCCCAACAATCCTTTGTGGTGTCATCCTTTGTGAAGGTTTTTCCATTCTGCAGAGTTCGTTGCCTGTTTCTTGATATCGATCTGAGAGAGTTGGGACTTGACATGATTACGTTTAGTACAAATTTCGACTACATGGTCCGGGAGACCACATTCACTCGCATCTACTCCTTGGGAATGATATGAAGCAGAAATTTGTTGAGCAACAAGTAAGGGCGTGTCTCGGTTTCACCTGGAAGTGCAGAGTTTTGGGGTGCCTGGCTGGATGTTGGGGATGGCATCAGAATTGGAGTCGATAGAGAAGTAGAAACGATAGTTGCAAGTCGACATGTTGGCTTGTCTTGTAGGGATTCCGAGGTAACATCGGATAAGCGGTACACCATGTTGATCAGTACAAATTGTAAGAGACCAAGGGTCTACTCGATTTCATACGATATTGGGGACTGTATGTAAGTGATACAAGACTGATGCAGACTTTTGTCACATCGAAGGGTCACATCGAAGGATTTGAGATACTCGTACGGCTGGAAACCTTGGTCACAGCTCGAAGAACGGGTTTGTCAGACAACGCCAGGAGAGTTTCAAAATCGCAAGAGCAGCCTATCCCGACCAGATTCGATCCCTTGGCGCAGGTCTCTGATCAAGCAGAGTTGAAAGATCAGTACAAACTTCATATCATTCTACTATCACATCCGGGAATCATACACACCTGGCCGAGCACCCTTCTGACTCATGGCACGAGTATCCCCGAAGGACTCTTTCCAAGTATCCATTATCCTCCTGACCCTGTCATTGGCCTCTGAGGAATGTGGTATGGTAATCCTGTCTCTATCCGCTCTATCTAGCGGATTATACAACTCTATCCTAGTTCCCAGGGTCAAACATAGTTTACAATCGTTAAAATCCATGTAGGACCCCCAATCAAACCATTTATCATAACCAGTCCTAATTTCCGAACTCTCTCTCGTACCTCCATAATTCTCGTTGATACTCGTCCATCGATTCATCACATTCTCTTGTACGAAGTTACGTATTTTTTCAGACTCTACCTTGGAAGTTTGGAACTCTCTTTCCATATTTGCATACACCTCTTTGTTGGTATCTTTAAGTAGCTTGATGTCAATGGCTGAGTCAGTATGAATATAAGTGAAGTTCCGTATTCTAGACTCTATCACAGAATTTTCGAAATCTTCGATGAGATATTTGATAGTATCCAATAAGCCATGAGGAGCATCAGCGAGTATATCAACTACCGAGGACATATCACTCAATTGATGAGCTAGATTCTGGCTTGTCCAAGAATGTTCGCAGATCTTCCAATCGCTTCGAGGCGAGTGAATGGACTGTAAATTACAATGCAGAATCTGGTTTTCGCTCGTCAGTCGTTCATTTTCACGTTGGGTATCCGAGAGTAATTGCTTAAGCCTCTGTATCTCTTCGTCTCGCGGGTCGGTATCGGTCTGGGTATTGGTACCGAATAGTGAGGCGAGAAGGGTTGATCGGAGTAATGATGGTCGAGTGGAAGCATGAGATTGATATGTCGATGGCGTAGGGAAGGAGATTCTTCGATTCATCTTGTTTGGACAGAAATAAGTCCAGGATAATAGATCAGTAAAGGATGACAAATCTTTACATCCCTGATTCAGTATGGATCAATCAAAGTCAAAATCAGAACAAAGTCAAATCGAGTATCCAGTCGTCGTATGGGGAGAGCCAACAACAGTGTGAGCAGTGCACCTCAAATGCGGGAGGAGTTTGAATGCGGATGAGTGGATCCTTTGTTCTTCCAGGTATCAACACAGGAGCGCGCTGAGCCTGACTTCTTAGCGAAAGAGGAGACTACATGAAAGGGTCTCCGAGTCTACAATTCACGAGATATGCCATAGACTCTCGAGGATAGTAACCATGACAAAATGAGAGCACCTGAATGCCTCGACCTCATTGACCTCTGATGTCCTATCCTGTCCTATCACTCTACTTGCGCACCGAGCCCTTCAGCCAACTTCCTTGCTCTTCTAGCTACCTCCCCTCTCTCGCCCATGACTGTCAATCTTAGACTGACCCCCTTAAGGGAGTCGTCTTCGTCCAGAGACGGTATGGGTGTGAGTTCGTACCGACCGAAAGCGTAATTTAGGATGTTAGTGGTGTAGCCTGATGGCTCGGCGGAGAGGAGACGGATTAACCCCTTCACTGTGTGCAAATATGTCGTCAGCACGGCGTACAATGTAAGCTGTAGTTCGTACCTTGAATTATCTATTCCAAGCGTAAGAGAAAAATTTCACTGTACTTACCTCTATAGATCTCGAAAGACAATTTACTCAATTCCTTATCTAGCAGCTCTCTATCCACAGGTTGTATCTCATGTATCTCTTCCTCGTCTTCTTCTTCTTCCTCGCAACCCTCACAGTGTTCTCCTTCTTCATGGTTATGTTTACTCTTTGCTTTTCCCTTCTTCCCGATATATATCTGC
The DNA here is from genome assembly GCF_000507465.2 of Kwoniella mangroviensis CBS 8507. Lineage (NCBI taxonomy): Eukaryota > Fungi > Basidiomycota > Tremellomycetes > Tremellales > Cryptococcaceae > Kwoniella > Kwoniella mangrovensis. The sequence goes on along the minus strand of NC_088828.1, from coordinate 135,541 downwards.
TTCGTCTCAACTTCATCACCATGCCATCCGGCACGTCCACCAATCTTATCCCAGCTTTCCTTTTCACCTTCGACCAATCCAAACAATTTGGTATCCAGTCCAAAGATCAGTTCAGGTTTAGGTGGGTTATCAGGTGCAGGACCAATTTTGATTTTGGGCGTTTCGTCGTTCAACTCATTCAAGGAATCTATCAGATCATCCATTTGTCTGTCGGTAGCAAGATGATGTTTGGAGAGTAAGAGTAAATCGGTGAATTTCGCTTGTAGCTACCCGTCATATGTCATATCAGCATAGTATACTTGGGATCGTACTGTACATATATTATTGAAAAGATGTTGAGACTGACCTTAGCAGAAGGAGACGAATCCTCGTAACCTTTGAAATTCAAACTATCTACGACCGTGACTACGCCGTCCAGCTTGAAACCTTCTGGTTCGAGCTGCCGTATCTGCAGAGCAAGAGTAGCGGGGAAGGCGGATCCACTGCAGAGATATCAGTGACTTGTCCTATTTTTTGATTTTGCAGATCACATCTTTGGGATGCAATTTAATGACTTGACTGCAACATACCTAGATTCGATGATGATCCTATCCGGCTGCATGGTATCCCTAATCTCCTTGAGAGCATTCTCAACCAATCCCACCATCGTACAGCACCTGATAAAGACCTTCAGTATGGCAAACCATATCGCAGATCCCAATATCAACTCACAAGCATCCGTTCAGTATTTCCGATACACCTGAGATATTCGACTGCGAGGCCAGCAGCGAGTCCACTATGACCTTTTTTATCAGCACACTGCTAGATTTCTGGAGAGCATGAATGGCTGAACTTAGCTCACCTTCTACATCACCATATTCGTTCTTGAGCAGTACCACCTTGTAGTCTTTTGGTAACTGCTGTATCAACGATAATATAGTAGAGGTTTTCCCCTAACGAACGCAATTGACCTTTTCAGTCAACTCTTCCATCGTAGTCTGTTTCTAGTGCGTAGAAGACTGTTACCACTATGAACTTACAGCTCCTGCAAAGACGCAGAGATCAGCAAGTCGCCTTCTGTCATGGTAGTTGTATTGGGTATTCTTAGGGTAACTCACCTAGGAAACCTGTGAAGCAAGTTACGGGTATTTTCTTCTCTTGCACGATTGTCATCTCTTTAAGCTGTTTTACACAAGTGTCCTTCTCTATCAGTCTATAATATATGGTCTATGGCTTAAAATACAGTTCTAGGCGAGAAAAGAACGACCTGAATAAGTTTGTCGCCATCATCTCAGTCATTTTCGTCATCAACAATCGAGATTCCCCTCCACCTTTGTCCCCTTTTATTCGAATTTATTCATCCATCTCTTCTTCTCCTCTTATCCTTATCAATCAGATTATATCATCATTATAATGCCTCAGCTACAGCTCGTAGCTGAGCTCCCTTCGCATAGTGAACCAGCATGGAACGTCACATTCAACCCGACACGTTCGTTACTCGCATCATGTTCCACCGATCGAACTATCCGATTATTCTCTTATATCCTTCCCCAAACTCCTTCCGCTAGTGCTTTCCCCTCATCATCCGACCCTAAACCAGTATTTAGCTTGAACAAAGTTATTCCCACTGAACATAAGCGAACAGTCAGGTCAATAGCTTGGTCACCTGATGGGAGAACATTAGCAAGCGGATCGTTCGATTCTACAGTCGGAGTATGGGAGGAAGTCATTCCTTCTTCCGATAACGAAGATGAAGATGATGACGAAGGCGTATTCAAACCTCAAAAAGCCCAGGCAGAAGGAATAGAGGGTGGAGATGAGAAAGAGTGGGAATGCGTGACTACGCTTGAAGGTCATGAGAGCGAGTGTAAGAGTGTAGCGTTTTCCAGCGATGGAGCGCTGCTGGCGAGTTGTTCTAGAGATAAAAGTGTCTGGGTATGGGAAGGTGAGTGATAGTTCTGGCTCTACGACTTTCCCCTTGTGCAAACATGACCGCTCCATCATGAAGTACTACTGTTTGAAAGGGCTTCCGCTGACCTTTACCCGTGCACTCGCTCAGTCCAACCGGACGCCGATTTTGAGTGTATAGCAGTGATGATGGAGCATTCACAGGACGTAAAGTGTATAGCATGGCATCCTCATGAAGAGGTAAATTAGAAATGATCAGGCTTGGTCCTACTCGTGCTGATACCTCCCAATGATTCAGATTTTAGCATCAGCATCATATGACTCCCATATTCATCTAGCTTTCGACGATCCCGACTCCGACTGGATGATCTTCCAGAAACTCCATCCTAAATTGACCCCCACTCCGCTCACCCTATCCCCTGACTCCCCTGCGTCACTCATCAATGCTTTGATACCCAGCCAAGAAGAGAAAGAAGCAGACAGGCAACTGGATGTGCCTCCGTTAGAAGAAGACGAAACCGTCTGGAGTCTAGCTTTTAGTCCTGATGGCAGTTATCTAGCTAGTGGAGGTGATTTGGGTGGAATCAGGATATGGAAGAGGCAGTGAGTCGATTTTCACTATCCATAGATACACATGAAGTAAGTGAGATGACACAGGATATGTGTATATAGGGGTAATCAGCCTGACTCATCATGGATCGAGGTTCTCCACCTCACAGTTCACACCCGCTCGATATTCTCCTTAGCATGGTCACCTTCACCTTCTCCATCTCCCGAGTCTACCGATCTTGGTCTCCTAGCTTCAGCAGGCGGAGATGGCAAGATCGTAGTCTTCCAGCTTACTTCTTCAGAATCAGGAGTCATGATGAAACCCATAGCAGCTATCAAAGATGCTCATGGAGTTAGCGATGTGAATTCTGTAGGATGGTGCTCAAGGGAAGATAAGAAAGGTCTGGGGATGTTGAGCTCAGCAGGTGATGGTGGGAGTATCAAAGTATGGAGGGTTGTGAGTGATGATTGACCTGAAGCTTTCGTATAGACGTCATTCATGTCCCTGTCATGCATCGCACAAACATCATCCTAAAAATGAGTGGCCTATCCGGTATCAAGGGAACATCAGTTGCCGAGCCAGTTCGAATTCGCTCTCAATAGATTCATCCCTTCCAGCTCCTCAACCCTTTGGACCTGTTCTCTGTCATGCGACTCTTGGACGATCGTTTGGACAAGAATGACACAGCCCGACCATACTGGTCTCGCTTGACTGATGTACTCTAAACCTTCCAATATCATCTTGTCGGTAGAATACTTCCCTGTCAAGGTCGCGGAAGGAGCCAAAGAGGAAAGGCTCTTCAAGGTGTCCCGAAGCCTGTGGATTCTCTTTCCGGCTCTTGACTCGACATCACTGAAAACACTGTTTGGCATGATTTGATCGGTACGGAACCGTTTACCCTCCGACAACGCGTAACGAGTCAAACCCCACTTAGATCTCTATAGCATGGGCCTCTTCGATTGGTTGATCTTGGCTAGCTGTTTGACCAATTACACATGATTGCAGCTCTTTCAGGGTACCCCACAAGTTCACCATCTGGTCATTGTAGATCTTATTGGTGTTGGCATTCCCGCAATCCCATTCCCTCGTCTGCATCAAAAGGCTGCTCAATTGTCCGTTATCATAATCCGAGATGGCAGCTTGTACGTTGCCCTCACAAAGGTTCGACATCAACACATCGACTTCGTTTAACAGAGTCGAGTTTGAAGCTGTAACTGCATGTCTACAAGCTTCATACTGTACTTCTCATGAAGAATGACTTTCTCGGCTTTCTTTGGAGCTTGACTTGAGAGATGCCTGAAATGTATCTTATCGAGCTGACTTGTGATCGTACTGACCAAACCGTCCATCGCCTCTCGAGGTGCTCGTCCCGGTTCCGATAGCTTGCTTACAACGAAAGACAGAGTCCTCTTCAAAGTTGGAATATGTGTTTGTGAGACACCAGAAGGCTGAAGTTTGAAATCGAGATGTAAAGAATGGCGTGGTAATTGTCGCATGGCCTCTTTCAGTCTTCCAAGGGTTGGTATAGATACTCTCAGAGCTTCCACTTCTTGTATTTAAGAAGCGATCCTCAAATGTCGCCCAAACCAAGATCAACTCGTCGGAAGGTCTATGTTTATGTGCGATGTAGGTCAATAAGTCTTCTTCGGGTCCGGTAAGAGTATGTTTGAGAGATTGTTGAACTTCAATCAGATCGTACTTGTAAGCTGTAGATTTCTTAGTATCGTTATCAGATTTGAAATCATCTAAAATAATTTTGACTCTTTTGAACTTTTCATCATTCCTGTACAGCGATCTATCAATCTTGGTCAGAAGCGAGTCGGTAGCCCCAAGCAGCGTCGCTTCTCTCGCGGTACCCGGATCATTGGTATCGTTTAGCAAAGCGTCCAATCTCGCATTCAGATCAGCTGGAATCTTATCAATCAGCGCAGAACATCGGTCGCTGGCACAGTTAAGATAAAACTTTCCCACTCACAAGCTGTAATACCATGCCGGCCCTCAGACTTGACATTAGAATCAGACATGTCGTTTCACGATGTGTCGGCAGTGTCTGAGAGTGATCCAAAGTATGATATGAGAGGATGAACGACCAGGGACACAGACTGAATGACGCGGTTTGCCCTCCAGATTCACTTATAAGCTTGTTGACTTGCCTTCGATTGGCCAGGCTGAGAAGTTTGGGTGTTCCAGGAGAGAAAGGAGATGTCTGCTGTGATTTTGCAGCGCTTTTTGGTCGAGGAGGCCTTCCACAACAAAATATAGAAAGGAACAGGAGAAGCAACGCGAACCATTCAGTACAGTTTCACCTACATCAGCCGTACATTTAGCCGCAAGCACAAGCGAGGTAATAATTACAAATCGGTACGCCGTCACAACAACGATCGCACAAATTGTAGTCAGTAGGAAGGTCAACCTTTATGCGCCTATATGATTTTTGATCTTTTGTTTCCCAGATAATTCATGTTTTAAGTATTCTCATATCTACTCTGTTCAGTTCGTTAAAAAAGCCTTTTTATGTATCGCGTGAGAAAGAAAGAAAAGAAGGCAGATAAGGGAGTGATAGTAACCTGACAATACGAGCGATTTGAAGGTAAGGTAAGGTATATCTTGTCAAATGAAGAAAGATGTATCTCTACAGCAGAATGATAAATGACGAATAAAGAAAGAGGAAAAGGAGATTAGTAGAATCCTGTCGATTGAGACATCAGTCCACCTCCGTTTGGCATACCACCATATGGACCACCGCTACACGAAAGCCAGAACCAAAGATCAGCAAACAGTCATTGAGATGGTTTCATGCGTGAATAAGAGATAGGTTGAACTCACGTTGGTCCACCAATCATCAATCTCTGACCTAATCCACTACCCATCAAAGAAGGTTCGTTCTCAGGTTCCTTTTCTGTCGTCTTCGCTTTCAACTCTTTTACTTCCTTCTCCAATGCGGCAATCTTGGTAGATTGATCACGTTGTTGCTGTAACTTGTATGGCATAGAATAGTCGCTCAAACCGAATCTCCACGACTATAACCCAGAACGTCAAGTCAGCCAGTGCACCATCCGCTATCCACTTGGAGGGGAAGACACAACTCACCATCTCTTCAACGAAATCTGGTCGGACCAATTCGAAGCATACATAAAGTATAGCAGCGAAAGCATCCTTGTTACCGATCGAGACGAAGTAACCAGCTAACTCCTCTGCTACCGAGATGTCTTTGCTTGCTGCTGCGGTTTCCAAAGCATCTCGCCATAATCGATCTGCTTTGGCGAGACCAAGCGATTCTTCCCACATTCCGTTTAGCTGTTATGAGAGACACACATATCAGCAACCAGCCCACGCACTGAGGTCGGACTCATTCAGTGTGGGATGGATAAGAGCCGTAGAGCAATCGGCTACTACTCCATACCATCGGGTTGTGGCGTGTTCTGGCATCTACAATAGACTCACCCTGTAAAGCAGCGAAGCGATCCTCCTGAACTCCAGCAACTCATGACTCTCAAGCCTCTTTGCCAATTTGATCGCATCATATTGATCATGGGTCTCTAAACTGCTTCGAAGGGTGACATGATCTTCCTCTTCGATCAACAAGTCGTTATAAGCTTCATTGACAACAGCCAAGTTGAGTTTTTGCGTAGCGATGAGGTAAGGTTTGGCGAGAGGTAGGTGATCTTCAGTCTGGAGGATCTTGACTACTCGACCGTGGTCTAGTCGAGGTGTTAAAGCGGCTAGAAGATCGGGTAAAAGAGTAGGCTATGTGATTTATACGATAAACATAAGCAATGTGACCAAAAAAATATTGATAAGTATACCTACTTGACGAGCGAGGTAGAATGATACAGCTTTATATGCAATCTCCATGTTCGCGACCTTGACGACGACCTTCTTGAATTGATCGTGATCCCAATCACCAAGTCGTTCCATCATAGCCAAAGCAGCATTGTCAGGTTCGTCTGCAAGTATATCACGTCAGCTAAGGGTCCATACCACAGTGAACGCGATGGCTCACCATATACGATGTATAGGAAAACAAGCTCTGGCCACAAATGAGCTTGCTCGGCAGATTTGATGACTTTAGGCTACATTACAAGGTCAGCTGCAGTACTACAGACCTAACAATACGATTCGCGCATCTTACAATGTTAACTCGTTGCCAGAACAGTTTGAGGTGCTCCATGACTAACAGGACTTGTTAGCTGACATGACTAAACTAGACGAAAATAGCTTACGTTTCTCAGGTCTGTATTTAGCGTATAACACACTCAGTTCAGTGAACATTCCCTGTCGCAGATTTAAATGTCAGCTTTCGCTGCACCCAAGTGCTAGCTTGCTGGAGATAGCTCACCATATGCGCTCGTTCTAACCCTAAACCACCTTCCATCAACGAGATGATCTCATCGAAGTAACCATTTCTTTCGTATAACGACAGTAGGGCAGGTAATTCTTCGGCGTGAACCTACAAAGCGTTTGGCACGGACATGAGCTTGTGCATCCACGGAGGAAGGAATACAGGACTGAAACTTACAATAAGGTTAAGACCACAGATTTGAGCCAATCGGAATTCCTTCTTATCCACACAAGCAGCGTTAACCTGTTTCCAGACCCTATCGAACAAAAAGTCCAAAATATCAGTTACCCAACTCTTGGCTTCCTAAATAGGAGAGTTCACTCACTGGGTATTGCCAGCTTTCCTAGCAGCATCTACAGCAGCCTGATTCTCCCCAAGGTAAATCAAAGTAGTGGCCAATCTTGCCCAATTCGATATCGAGGAGAATAACAATTTCGATGCTTGGTATAACTCATCTTCGAAACACTTCTCTCCAACTTGAAGGATATCCGCTACGTTGGTCATTCCCAGGAACTCCTTCATATCATGTAATCGATCTGTCTTGGCGTAGGCGTATGCTAATTCAGTATCGATCTTGGGTTCTCTAGCTGTCTTTCGAGCCATTTGAAGGAACCTGACCAGATCTTCATGCTTGCCTGCTCTGTTGGCGATTTCAATTACCTCAGCGAAGTTGGATGGATCTTCAGCCTTGATATATGAATCAATGGCATCTTTGACTCTGAGACCATCCAATTGAGCTTTACCCAATCGACTCCATACGGCAGGTTGGTTGATCTTGTTGGCGTAAGCGAATCCTCGATCGATAGATACCATATGTTCGACCAAGACGTTCATGGCCTCAGCGTGCATATCGTGCTTTGAGTAAATGGTGAAGGCTTCTTCGTACAGTCCAGCTTCAGTAGCGACCTTGGCGATAGCATCGACATCGTATCCCGATAACTTGTTGATATAACCCATGACTTTACCCTTATCGTTCTTGATGGCAGTGAGGAACATGAGAGATTGAAGAGATTTGTTATCGCTGAATGGGGAGGGTTCAATGATGATCTTCTCGAGCAGTTCAAGTAGCGGTCCGTGGAGTTCCATGTGCATGAACGCTTTGACGGTGACGGAAACATCGTCGGGATCGGTACATTCAGGAATAGCAGTAGCGATAACTTGATCCACAAGTGCTCGTCGGTGGATACTTTCAGGATCAAGCACTTGAGTCCAGAGATCGATTTCTCTTCTCTTGACGAGGTATCGAGCTTGATGCTTGTACATCTGGTTTTCGTTGGTGATGTTGATCAACTCGTCATCACATAAGCCCTTGGCATAAGCGATATAGGCGAGGTATGGATCTCGTTTTTCGCAGTATTTACCGACAATCGCAGGATCGTAAAATTGTTTTCTTTGAGGAAGGCTTCAGGGTTGTTGTTGGAGTCGATAGAGATTTTAGCGATAGCGTTGTAGACTGAGTGGTCGGTGGATCCTTGCTCAACCTTGGTGTTGAGCCATGGAAGGATGAGTTTGAGTCTATTCCTTTTCTCTACCTCTTCTACTAACTCATCGATGGGGAAGGTACCGGTGACGGAAGCGAGAAGGTTCTTGATAGTTTGTTCCTCGCAGTCGACATCAAGAAGACCACCTATAACCTGAGGAGTTCTAGCAGAGTTGACTCTGGTGACGTAAATCTCGATGAAATTGGTAAGGCCGTTTTGATAAAGGTAAAGAACGAGATCGTGAACAAAGTCGAATCGGTCGCAGACGATGATGAGGGGAAGTTGGTCAGAAAGTCTGGCTTCTTTGAGGAAGTTCTTGACCTTTTCAGGGTTATAGAAGTTACTTTCTCGACACATTCGCTCGACTTCTCGAATTTGACCTGTCCTGGTAGCAGCTTGGATGTACTTGAAGTGTACTTCTGGGTCTTCACTGAGGTTGACCACAGCGCCAAGGTAGTAGTAGAGACCTATATATATCAAGTCAGCTACTGATGCAATGAAACGACTCCGAGTAGCTCACCTTCCGATGATTTGTATTGCTCGAAGAGCTCAATCAACTTGACGGGACCAAGCAAGTCAGAGTACTTGGAAGCGATTTGAACGACAAGTTGAAGGTTTTGTCGGATGTTAGTCTTGAGCATCTCATGTAAACAAGCGAAGGATTGCTCGACCGTGAGCCGACCGAAGAATTCAACAAGCCACTACGAGGTCAGCATGAGTCTTACATGATGGTCACTCACGTCTTGGTTGAAGAGCTGGGTATGTACGACGACCCGTTTGATATCGTTGATATCTTCGTAATGTTCGAGCGCCTATCCATTTCAATCAGCAAATTTGGGTTCCTATAAAATGTGGAATACTCACTCTTTGCATAAGACCAGCTTTCTCAGCCAAGTTGGCTATTCTAGGTCTATCGTAATGAGTGAACATCTCATTACCGAGGATGGCATCGGCAACTTGAGGGGCGCTGACGAGGTTCATTTCAAGCAATCTAGTCTGTAGAGGTCCCTGTTCAGGCTTGTTGTCCTTAAGAGCATCTAAGAGGATAGAGGTAGCTTGTTGAAGCATATTCTGAGACATGAAGATATCGACAATTCTGTCCAGGTCTACCAATGGTCCACTCTCATCGTTGACGATTTGAGTAGCAAATTCAGCTCCCTTGTCTGGGTTGATCCTAACGAGATGTTGAAGCAGTTGAGCGTAATCGGGAGTGTAGTTGACTTTCTTTGAGTAAAGAACAATCTTATCGAATTGACCAAGTTCAGCGAAAGCCGCGACTACCTTGTTGGGTACGTTGGCTCGGAGGTAGACGGATAGAGCGAGGTTCATGTCGGCCATTCGACAAAGATCACCCAGTTCTTCACTGCACTCCAGCTATATGCCATCGTCAGCTGGCTCGACCTCACCGTAAACACGCAGCTCACCTTGCTCTCCTTAAGCCATTTCTCCAGCAACTGTTTCTTCCCTTGCTGAATTACAGGCCTAGCCAATTCGAGGGATTCGTACTTGTTCAACTCTCCTTTCTCAAGCAGAATACCGAAATACTGCAGGATTGGTGAAAGACTACCAGGTACTTGAGGAAGTTTCTTGAATGTCTCGATAGTTTGGGGAGTTCTGAGAAGCCCTCGAGGAGAGTTGGCAGCAATCTTGGCAGCTTCGGAGTATTGACCGTTCTGGATGTACAACTGGTATTGCTGTTGGATGATGTGGTCTGCACCGGGAAGGCCAGCCCGAGTAGCAAGTTTGATAGCGAGTTCAGGGGAGTTGATCACCTCTGCGAGCAAGTCGTCAGCTGGAAACTTGGGAAGGATCATGAACCACTCAGCTCACGTTGGATGTATGGCACGATGGTTTCCTCATCTACGCTAACACTGAGAACCTGACCCTTCCTGTTCACACCGATGATACCTGAAGTGCTCTCATGTTGAGCAGTCGTGAAGATGGTTTCGCCCGAGATTCGGTTCATGTAAATACATTGACCAGTTTCAATCTCGTAGAGGTGAATGAAACCGAATTTGGTGACGAGGTAGAGGATACCATGTTTGGGTGAGACCTGAAGCGCGACTGGGAAATCGTTGGTAGCTTCGGTGGGGAAAAAGACGTCTACGGCTTTCTTCTGGAAAGGTGGGTTGGGTGCCTGGTGACCGATTTCAACAATGTGGAGCTGCAAGAACGAGGGAAAGACAAGAATCGGATCAGCGATTCCTTAGTTTTGTTCAGATGGAACCAGAGGACCGAGGTCACAACGGGAAGAAAAGCCCAACTCACCTTGGCACCATTAGCGTGTCTAACAGCGAAACAGAACAACTTTGAATCTTGAGATGCACCTTCCTGTCTGACAGTAGCGAAAGCAGCAGCATGACCTTCTATAGGTTGCGATACACCTCTTTCAACCGAGTATAGCTGCATGGCTCCCTTGATCTTGAAACCATTTTGTCCTGGTTGGCCTGCATTTGGGTTTGAGGAGATTCCGACTACGACTAACCATTTCTCATCATGGGACATCCGGTAGTTGATAATCTGGTTGCCTGCAAGTGTTGCATGTCGGTCGAATATCTTTTAATACCCACCAAACACCGTTAGCATTGCGAAAAAGAGTAGTAGCGAACAAGCATCCATGAAATAGGGGAGGTAGAAAAGATCTCACCTTGGTAGGAGCAGCTTGACCATCCATTACTTTCCAGTGGTAAACCTCTCGTTCAGTAACGATACCAATTGTAGTATCATTAATCCATGTCCAGAAAGTGACATCTTCATTCATCAGATGAGCACCAATCTTGGATTTGTTGCCTAAGTTAAACACCTGCAGTTGTCGACCGGCTGAAGTGGGACATGTAGAGAAGGTAAGTAGTGGATGAATGAGCTATTGATATCACCTCTCGGGAATAGAAGCTCACCTTTCAAAGCTAGGATCTTATCTCCTGCTCGAGGGTTCATGATCGCCGAGTCGGCGGTGACTGAAGATAAGAAGTAGGAAGCGTCAGCAATTGCACCTCAGCATGGTTGAATTTTGCCGTTCATTCCATTCCTCCTGGCTTCCGAAGACGAACAGCCTATCAACCTATCTACTCGATCAGAATCGTTTGCACCGCATCCCTCATCTCTTTGTTGTTATTCCAATCCTCCTTCCACTCATACCACAAGATGGGTGTGCCTGGTATAGGAAAAGACATATGTCAAACTCACTTGGTCGTCTGACAATATCATTCGAATCATTCAGATTGACAATGACCACCTGAGGTGTATCTATTTGTTCTCTCACACAGATCCATGCGTCCGATTCGAGCGTGAGTGTTTGGAAGGATATGGATGCCGGTTGGATACCCAGAGCCGTGAGCTGGCGTCAAGTCATAATATCAGTATACATGTCTCCAGCCTGATATAACACGACCAGAGATGTTGTCATGATTGATGAGTAGAATACTATATTGAAGGAAGGAAAGTTTGATATACCTGAAGGTGCTCGGTGAACTGTACAAATGCCAATCCCAGTATTAGCTACAGTCGCCTATTGTGTAAAATGATGACAGATTAGCTACTCACGATGATGGGTTTTTCAGGAGCAGCCATCTTGCTACACTACTTCTGATTTGGGGTGGATAGAGAAGGGGAAGGAGGGGGTATAGTACAGATAACTCTTCTTCAACTGGATATTCCTTTAAAGTGGGAGATGAGGTATATATGATATTCTTTGAGATATAAGTGGATCACTCCGTCGATCTTGAATTCGAGCTAGGAGTAAGATGCTGGTATGATGGATAGGATGAGGGGAAGGAGAAGAGGAGGAATGTGACGAGTAATGAAATGATAACGATGTGAAGTGAAGTGAAGGGAGGATGTTGACCATTGTACGCGCCTGGCCATTGATGACGATGCAACCATCACCATGAGGGAAACACGTGGCGGATTGATCGGAAGTTGATTCATGTGGCACTCTATCTTAGCTACTACGCTGGTGGCACGAGGAGAAAGGAGAGATGGATGGGATGGGATATATGATGAAAGGAAGATTGTCCTATCTCAAAGCGAAGAGTGAGTCTCTACAGTACTCATGCGAGTCCAGCCTCATACAATAAAGTCAAATCAAGGTCAACTTGGGCTTTTGGTGCCGTTTCACTCCACTGATACCTAGACTAACCTACATTCTTGTCCAGTACTCACTCCACCTTCACCTTAATCAAGCCGTGTTTTACTAACTAACTGAAGGATACAAAAAAGCGACAACGGTATCATCATGTAAGCTTTAGTCTTCTCCATAATCTGCTACGGCTAGATCGTACAAAAACAACTTCTGATTGTCAGATGATCTCTGCGAGAGAAGAAGTGTTAATGGTGCCATCTTCATTGAATATCATCAGGTCGTCCGAACCGTATGATCCCTATACTCCTCAAAGCCTGGGAACCAAGGGAGGTAAGTTTCCCAGTCTATGCATCAGAACATGGCAATCATCTATGTATCAATCGCACCGACAACTTGAGGATTTCGCTGACTTTCCAAACTCATTTATACAACCAGCTCTCAGGCAAGACTCAGATTCACTCGAACCGCTCAATGGCTCCAGCCCGTTAAACAAGGGTGTAGACCCCCGACGAGCTCGATTGGACGCGATACACGCCGAAGTAGACGCCACGAAGAATATCTTACATAAGAATATAGAAGGGATGGTGGAGAGAGGAGAGAGGTTGGATCATCTTCAAGATCGTACTGGTGAGTTATTGACATTGGAATATAGTCCTCGTTTTGGATTTTACGTTTTATCGTCCAGATATTACGATCATAGCTGGAATGGGACTTTCAGATCGGATGTACCACATTTTTTCTTATTCTTTATGATATTAAGAAGACAGAATATCGTCGTAGTCTCCTTCGTTCCACTTTCATCTCATTTCCTGGGATTAATTTTTATGACGAACCTTAAGGAAATAAAAATTGCAAGTACAGTACATGCTGATTCATAATGTTTTCACCTCCCTATACGATTCAATCTCTGTATAGAGGAACTAACAGTCTCAGCGCGTACTTTCAATATCACCGCCCGAAAAACAAACAGAGCAATGTGGTGGAAGAACATGAAGGTGGGTTTTGTCTTCTCTGTTCCTTGCAATCGATCACCGTGAAATCACAATTCATTACTTTGATACCTTTCGCCACCATTTAATGATTTGCTACGGTATTTGCTGATCATCTGTCTTATCTCGATATATTGATCCTATCGTATCATGAATACTCGTAGTGGACAATAGCAATCTGCGTATTGGTGATTATCATCATAGCTGGTATAATTGGAGGTGCAGTCGGTGGATCCAAATAATCCACTTGTAAAACCTTAACGTACTTTACTTGTATTTGATCAGTTTGATAATTCATCTATCACACCCTAATGATGAGTATAGCATGAGTACGATGAATCCAGTTGCGGAGATTGGGATCGTACATGAGATGATGTATCGTATATATGTGATTTGAAACATTAGTCGTCCCTGGCTCGGTTGAGAGGTCAATAGAAAGGTGTTAGTACGTCATTGATACAGTCTATCAAGCGATCAATACAGTTATACGTCGCATCAGATATGGACGATTGGTCATCGTGGTATACAGTCATGATGCATGGTATAAAGTCTATCATATTGATGAGTAACACTAACTCTCCACCAATCTCAATACAGCGACACTTTCCACATGAGCGGTCTACGACCATCAAAAACGATAATCAGCCTTGACCTGTCTACAGACAAATACCCAACCCAACCCAACCACAACAATTCATAATCTCCAAAAAAAAAACTTACCTGAGGAAACAGATCAAACCCTCTCAAACTCTCCACCACATATTTCTTTCCGACCCAGTTCGCACTTTCTCTTATCAAGTACCCCACATCTCTAGCTTGGGTATGGACATTACAAGATACATAGACTATAGTGAGGGGTTTGAAGACCAGTAATTGCGTTAGGAATGGTTCGTCGCATCCTTTCCTTGGTGGCTACAAGATTGCATGGATGACAAATGACATGTCAGTCAAACGCATTCATTCACCTTAAAATTGGAAGTGGGTATTCTTCGAAATATGTTGTCAAAAGAAATATCGCCCCTGACACAACTCACATCAACGACCACACAACTTTTCCCACCTTCAAAACCCTTCTCCCCCAACCCTCCAAATATGTCTTCCGCCTTGCCACACAGCCAAGTCGTCTTATCCCCCAGACCGTTGATCTCAGCATTCTTCTTCGCAGCAATGATAGATTGGTCTGAGATCTCCACTCCAGCAACTCTCTCAAACCTATCCGAGAGGGTGATTCCAAACAACCCTGAACCACAATACGTATCGACCAAGTGAGTAGGTAGTTTTCCAGTATAGTCTTCAGACGAAGGGAAGATGGCTTCTTTGACGTATTCCGTCAAGGGGATCAAGATCGAATTGTTATTCTGGAAGAACGATCCAGCGCTAAATGAAAATAGGTATTTGCCTACTTTCTCGTATACGTCGAATTTGTGGTTGGTTATTGCGATGTGTTCTTCTTCTTCTTCAGTAGAGGCTGAAGAGGAGGGTACGTAAGGTGATTCGGCGGTTGGGATAGGTGAGGGAGTGGGTAAAGAATCTCGTAGAAGGATCGTAGCTCCACGGGTGAATGATAGGATTGTGCTAGGTATCACGTATGTCAGCCAGGATACGTTGATTGTCATTGCAATCTTAAGAGATAAAAGCAAGGTACAATGCCGTGAAGCCGCCGAGACACAAAAAGACTTCAAAGAGATAGAAGAAGAGAATACTTCAAACAAGGGAAGAGCGTTGTTCCACTCACTCTTGTACCCTCTTCCTTTCCTCGGTCAACTTCTTATTCAACACAGGCGTTGCGATTGGGCATTCCTGAATCACATGACATAAGCAATGTACTTCGGTTTTCTTGACAAACGGAGAATACCCTTGTCGAGGAAGGTTATCACGTTTGTCGTGTTTGTATCCCACTGTAAACGGCGAGTAGAGCCACTAAACTCACCTCTATATCCAATACTCCAGGTTTCCCTTTCCGCTCAAACCCAATCCTCGTTTCCCATCCCCTCTCCTGCTCATGCCCATCCTCCGCATTCATCTGGCCTTCTTCCGTAGTCGCCGAGGCCGTTGCCCTCTCTTTCAATTGCCTCTGAAACCATTTCGGCGGAGCATCGAAATGAGGTGTGATCTTCGTTCGGTATTGCCATTGTTTGGGAGATCCAATCGTAGGTTGTATGACTGGTAGAACATTTGAAGGTAAAATGGAGAATCGCTGATAGGCTAATTCGACGGTACGTTTTTTGTGGAGGAGTTGGAGGGGGTATGGGACAGGTTGGAGTTGACATCCTCCGCTGTTCAATTAGATATTGCACGTCAGCTGTTCAGTTTTATAATGAATATCGCATTTCAGTATTGATTTGGTATGTCACGATTTGTGAATAGTTCAAAGACTCATAAGACATGACGATCCGATAATATTCTCCTAGCCGATGGACGGATCGACTCACCACTCTCCAAAGTATTTGCATCCCCCCTCGGGATACTTCCTCCTATCACCTTCTCCACCTCTATATTCCTCACTGTATTCTAATATCTCCAATAGATCCGCATGACTAGATAGTCTATCATGTTTGAATATCTTCACCCGTATCTTGTCTCCAGGATGAGCAAAGGGAGTGATGATAGCCCAAGGTTTATTCGATGGATTTGGGTATGTGGATATTGATTCGCCTGAATCACATAGGAGAATCATCAGTCCACAGTTCCTCCGTTACAAGGAGACGTTGTATGTACAAGACAAAATCTTATATAGGTAAGAAGCTGACCTACCAGAAACTGTAAATGCTCCTACATCAAGAACCACCTCCTTGTACAAATCCAATCCCTCCGGAGCTTCCCATTCACTCCCATCATTCTTATCTAAAATCTCATCTACAACCTTCTGTCCGAGAAAATCTCGTACATCATGGAAAATCACATCTGCCGAAGAGTACTTTTCGGGTAAAGTCCTCTTTATCTTTCTATTTTTCTTCTTCTTCCCCTGGACCTGCACAGGCTGGGGTTTACTTGAAGACGCAGTGTTGGAAGTAGATGGTCCATCTCCTTGTGGTATAACCGTTGTATGTCCATTCGTGCCAGGTAGGAATTCTGATTTGATGGGGGCTTCATTGATCTCCGTGAATGAATCGGTGGTGATTACATCTGATTTGGCGACAGAGGATTTCAACCGTTTGGCAGGTGGTGAGCTGGTGGATGGTGATGGTGGGGCAGTTGTCATTCTGCCGAGACTGTTCAGTGATCTGTGGTATATGGTCCGAGTGCTTCTCGTCAGGATGGTACGGAGCATGTACCTCTATGCTCTATGCTCTGTCTGTATATTGAGTTTGTATTGACGGGTATGCTGCCTGATGAATGGATCTGTCGATAAATTTCAACTTTTCACCTGTTCCTTTGCCCAATCAACCTGTCAACGTTTCAACTGTAATTAATAGCGACTTAAGTGGGTGGCTCGTTTACATTCACCCACCTGCCAGGCCGCGTCAATCGCGATGCAGTACCATCGACATCGTCATTTCAGTTCATTCATTCAACAGTTCCATATCACTTCTTCCCTACATCATACAGCAGCCAGCATACATATCCACCATGGCATCTCCAGAAGCATCCTCATCCACAGCTCCCCCTGCTCCCGCTCCAGCTTCGGCCCCAGAGCCAACCATCGTAGCTCCAGCGGGGATGCCATCGGACAAGTACGAAGCCATTAAAGGATATCGAGCTGTACGTTGTATCTTGCCTCGCACCATGGCAGGAAATATATATACTGATGAGCATTACATGAGTAGAAAGTCAAAGAACATTCAAGAATGTCAGAGAATCTCAAACAAAGTGTGTCAGCTTCGAGTATACTACATCTCTTAAGTAGCGCCTAGCTGATATGACAATGGGATAGTCCGATTGAACATACGAACCCTCTCGACGGACTTCGATAAGACGGAAGATGATATCAAGGCATTACAGTCTGTTGGACAGATCATCGGGGAGGTGTTGAAGCAGCTGGATGAAGAGAGATGTGAGTGTTTGGCTTCCAAACACATCAGCTTTGTGATCATCCGCTTGTTCCAGAAGCTGATATTGGTTGAATGGCTCAGTCATCGTCAAAGCGTCATCGGGACCTAGATACGTGGTATCTTACAGACCTACTTTACCAGCTGCCAAGGTGAGCTCGCCTTCGATTTAGGAATGATATAATATGTGGAGCTAACATATGGGTATACAGCTCAAAGCTGGTGTCAGAGTATCGCTGGACATGACGACTTTGACAATTATGAGAATCCTCCCTAGAGAAGTTGATCCTATGGTGAGTCTGATGTACCTTGTCATCATGCCTACTAGTGTGTCTCCAGTGTTCGAATGCAACGCTGAATGTTTCACTATTATAGGTATACAACATGTCCCTCGAAGACCCAGGATCAGCATCGTTCGCAGGTATAGGTGGATTAGGAGATCAAGTAAGAGAATTGAGGGAAGTTATTGAGTTGCCTTTAATGAACCCTGAGCTGTTTGAGGTACGCTGAGTCAACGTCGTTGAATTTACGAAAGAATGACAGCTTACTCTCTCGTGCTCAGCGTGTCGGTATAAACCCACCAAAAGGTGTATTGCTGTATGGTCCACCAGGTACAGGTAAAACACTATTGGCTAGAGCTGTAGCCGCTACGCTCAATACCAACTTCTTGAAAGTCGTTTCTTCTGCTGTAAGTGTCTTTAATCATCTCATTCTAACTACCGTCCATAATCATTATGGATCACTTATTTGTGTTTCGTCATTGCATCACTCTCACTTTTCCCCCACACACTATGCCTGGGATATATTGACTTGGAAGAAACGCTGACTTATCTTGGTAATCCTTCAGATTGTCGATAAATACATCGGTGAATCAGCTCGTCTCATCAGAGAAATGTTCGCCTACGCCAGAGAACATGAACCCTGTGTTATATTCATGGATGAGATTGATGCCATTGGAGGTAGACGATTTAGTGAGGGTACCAGTGCGGATCGAGAAATCCAGAGGACGTTGATGGAGGTGAGTTTGTGCAAACTTGATGAGAAAAGGGTTATTTTTCACTACTATGATTCTCTTACTTACCATCTACCCATCTACACAGCTTCTGAACCAAATGGATGGATTCGACTCTCTCGGCCGTACAAAGATCATCATGGCTACCAATCGACCTGATACCCTCGATCCGGCATTAATGCGACCAGGTAGATTGGATCGTAAGATTGAGATTCCCTTACCTAACGAACAAGGACGATTGGAAATTCTGAAGATTCACGCAAAAGGT
Organism: Kwoniella mangroviensis CBS 8507; assembly: GCF_000507465.2. Taxonomy (NCBI): domain Eukaryota; kingdom Fungi; phylum Basidiomycota; class Tremellomycetes; order Tremellales; family Cryptococcaceae; genus Kwoniella; species Kwoniella mangrovensis. The sequence goes on along the minus strand of NC_088828.1, from coordinate 116,942 downwards.
ATAAATAAATCGGGTGATATTGATTATGAGGCTATAGTCAAATTGAGTGATGGGTTCAATGGAGCGGACTTGAGAAATGTTTGCACAGAGGTAAGTCAACATCAAGTTAACCTTATACAAACATTATATGGAAAACAGAGCTAAGCTGAATCTGCTCAATGATGTGTAGGCTGGTTTGTTCGCAATTAGAGAAGATAGAGACGCGGTGGTTCAGGAAGATTTCATGAAAGCGGTTAGGAAGTTGAATGATGCTAAGAAGCATGAGACCAAGATGTGAGTTATACCTCTCATCTTCGACTACTATGGATTACAGTCACTGACAATGTGGATTAGGGATTACAATGCTGTTTAAAAGACATGTGTGATCGTAATGTAGACACAATGTATTTGGATGGATATGAAGAGCATACATCATCATCAGGCGTGATACTTAAGAAGCCATCGTCATAGGCGGAGATCTGACGGCTTGCATTACTTTTCAACGTACCACACCCGGGTGAGTTACATAACTTACGGACAGCCAATGGTGCAAGGGCGGACCTCGGATACGCTGGATGGGGTCCGCCCACCCAAGCGATAAATGTATTGCAAAAGCTTGAGGAGGCATTCCTGATGAATCTGACGAGCTGCTGGTAAGAATGAACATCTAACTCAGACGTCTATAGCCTTTCATGAATGTGCATACATCTCATTTGGCTGATCCCAAAGTAACATCACGAGAACCCCGAATTCATGCTAAATTACTTGAATAGTGTGAATAGCCTCTGAACATTTTACCTACCCTACCTTGGATTTCCGGGTTCATACGGTATCCCATTATCACGACTTTCAATCGTTTAGATCCTAGGTGGACCCATCGAAGATGAAGGAGGGAAGAACCTCCCGGAAGCCGAACCCGAACCCGCGTGACTCATCGTATACCCATCTACCGAGTAAGCCCCAGAATCAGACCTCACCGAACCACCCGTTCGACGTCTTTTGGGGGGTTCGAACCCGCCTTGACCTTGGGTTGGCGAACCAGTGTACGATGATGTATATTGGGGTAAACCACTATATCCGGTCATATCACTGAAGAAAGGGTTTACCCCAGCTGATGTGGGAAATGATGATCTTTGACCTTGTAAAAAAGATTTAAATCTATCTCGGAAGCTTTGTCGACCCATCTCTTCGACCATAGCTTCAGCATGATGTTCATGTGAACAAGTCCCCTTGAGTTGTCCATCATTGGTTCTAACATTGAATTGCCACAATTGTTCTTTGCCGGCAATACGAGAGATCTTAGAAGGACATCTGTCGTAATAACAATCCTCATCTGTTCTGGTGAGACCAGGATAATCCTCTTTGAATTGTATGTCCCTAAAATCACTTTCGAGATACAAACCATATTTCCTATTGTTATCTTCGACCATCTTTGCTTGTCTGCTTTTCAACCATTCCATTCGACCTTCGCGAGTGTGCCTTTTCTGCTGGAAAGAAGGTTCGATCTGGCTGTTGGAATGATCTTGGGAGGGGATGAAATCTGCGTATATCTCAGCTATCGGTCCGTCAGTCCAATTGTCATGAGTAAGATCAGTGATCATTCTATCTGGTGGAGGTATCTCGACATCTGTACTTGATGGCGACGCCGGCAGTCTTGGGAGGGTAGGACCGGCAGCTGAACTTCCACTCGCAGAACCAGAAGCGGTGGTCGTCGATTTGACAGATCGTCTTTTGGGTGGTTTCGTGATCAATTTCCCACCCTGGTCAATACGGACTTTAGTTTTGTCTTCATCGGTCTTGGTTAGGCAGTCAAAGCCACATCGGAAACTGCAAACCAATTGATCGTGTGCGTTATCTGCGGTCTGTCCAGGAAGCGTATAAGGGATGTTCAGAGGCCATTTGTTCCCATCGCGAGTAGTCTTCGGTACCCACGATGGACAACCTCGAAGATGACACTTGATTTCTGGCATTTTCCCCGAGGCAAGGAATTCGGGAATGACCTTGTGACCATACGTACCGCTACATCTTACCAAATCGGTAGGTTTCAAACTGTTTCGCCAAGAGAGATCATTCATGGAGGAAGGTAGATGATCGTCGCAGTAAGGTGCACCATGACGGAAAAGATTTTTGAAAAGACTTGATCTCCCTTCAGAATGTAGGTTAGTGAAAATCGCGTCTTTGGTACGGGCGGATCTATGACCGAGTGGGTCTTGTTTGGCTTTCGATAACGTGCAAGTGAAATCGCTACAGTCACCTAAAAGAGGTCGTAGATCTACCACAGACGGATTTTGTAAGATTTTTGGGCGACCCTTTCGTCTAGGCCTTGACTGACCATCGAAGAGAATTCGAGTATGTTCTCGATACGATTAGCGGACGGTCTAGGATATTCAGTGGTGTTCCATTCTTCGAAATCTTGCTTATTCCTTGTCAACGCCACAGCTTTCCCTCCTGAAAATATACAGTACACGGAACGATCAGCCATGATGGATGAAGAGAAACTCCTGGAGGCGAACTTACCGACATCCTCGTCTTCTTCATCATCCGATGGGAATAACGTTTGCTGAAGGTTCTGATTTTTCCCAGCTTGCGATGACATGCCGCACCGAATTATGTAAAATGTCAATCTCGACTCAGAGATAAATAAATAACGATTTCAGCTTCACATCGACAAGGACATTCTAAAACAAAATCAGTGAGTCTCTCTCTTTATATATATATGTATAAAATATACATTATGGCGAGAAGTCCGGTGCAGTCGGATGAGAAATGGTTAGCTGGACCAGTGTAGTAGGGTCTTCGTATAACTACGGTTCTCAGTAAATACTTCGCATCATCCTATCTTTTACAAGAAGAGGTGATGTAAGGATCAAAAAGATTCAGCTTCGGACCATCTTGCCTTCCATTATTGGCTAGCCTTTCAAGATCGAACTCGGTCAATGACGATGATATAACAAAGCCAAAGATCAAAGGTTAATACATGTTACATACTAAATTACAACATACACAACCATCCACACGTCTGATAAGGTTGAAGGTACTGTACAATGAACTGGACTGGGAATGAATTTCTATCTGTATTAGTGATGGGGCGTAAAACGACACTACTCAGCTACAAGTCTCTTTTCTCCCTTTCGCAATCTCTCCTCCTCACTTCTCCTCCTTTCAGCTTCTTTACGATGTTGAGCATCTTCGTATCGATCCTTCCATACCTGTTCTTCCTTCTGCTGATTCGTCGACTGATCATGCTGTGCGAAATTCTGTTGCGATTTTGCCACTTGACCTTGCGCTGGTAGTAGGACTGTTGGTTTCTCATTGACGGGGATTGATTGTCTGCCTGCAGTCTCATCTGTCTTCTCTTGTCTCTCTTTCTCCACCTGCTTCTTCTGTTGTTCCTTTGCAGCAGCTTGGGCAACTTTCTCCTCTTGGACCAGATCCTCCAACTCAGCAGCCAATTCATTCTCGTCCACCTCGACCCGCTTGCCTCCCATGGCGAGTTCACCTCCGATCCTGACAGCTTGGTCGATCTCCTCTTGGTCAGCCATAGCTTCCGCGAGAGCATCGGTGGTAGCTGAGATTCGATCAGGTGAGAGCGATGGGTCGGAAAGTACTGATCGAAGTGTCGAAGTGGAAGTTTCGTATGCAGCCATGATCTGTAGATGACGCAGTTAGCATCCTGTCGTTCTATTTTGATTTACAAGTGAAAATTGAGCTCACCTCTACATCACCCTTAGCTTGATCAATGCTCCTTATCACAGCTCCCAACTGTTCGGAAGATGCGATTCGCTTAGCCAGTAGATCTTCCAACTGTTTCTTCGATCTGAGATATGATAAAGCAGCATTCTTCTGCCCTTTGGCAAGCTGTTTCTTGGCTTTCTCCTGAGATCTACCCAAACAAGAAATCAGCATGCAGTAAGTCCTACCACCCATTGGAAAAAAGAGCATGACATACTGGGTGATCTGCTCTTCTATACCGAGAATCTGCTTCTCGACTTTCCGTTGAGCATTGATGACGGAGATGACGCCACGATCAGCATCAGTGATAGGATGGTCTGAAGGCATCTGATCGGGTTCTAGCACTTTGATGACCTGTACACATCATACTTGAGTATCAGTAGAATGTTTCTCTCGATTGACAATAAAAACTCACCGATCCGTCAGTCACTATCACTCCGCAATCCCTATGTAGCCATTTGACGAGAACCTCTATATCTCTGATAGACAATTTATGTGTACCTTCAGGTAGTTTCTTGGAACTTGGACTAGCAGGGAAACAGATTTGTCCGTATTCTTCTCTGAATGAATCGAGATCAAATAACGCATCGGTATAGGATAGGATAGGGTTCTTCGATATATGAGAAGTGAAGGAGGAAGCAAATTGCTAGAATCGTATATCGCATTGGTCAGCCTATATGTTATCATCTAAAGTAGCAACAGAAATTTGATAATTTACCTCTAACAATGGGATATGCACGTATTCTTTACCTTTACCATACCTTGACCACAACGTTTCTTCCTTTCCCACCTTGTCGGCTGATGATCCGAATGGGTTCAGCTGCGATACAGCCCACCATAATGGTTTGCCGATGAATCTAGAAGTGAGCGACGGGGGGGGCATGCAAAGGTGTCAAAGAAGATGTGAAGTGAGGAAGGGGGATGTAGTGTAGGAGGTGTTGTCAATGTTAGACCTTCCTATACCAATCATGAGTTTCGCATACGATCACATCCTATTATGAGCTGACTCACAATAACACCACCAATCCCCTTTGGTCTTCTCCCATGTTCATCTTCCAATCGACCTAGCAACGCATCATCCACTTTCAATATCAGTCTGTCCCCACTTTCACCATTAATCCATCCTGTTCTGAGTGTCTCTTCAATGACTGAAGCCCACCATTGCGAGTTCGCAGCATAGCCTGTGGGATTGGTGGTTCGCTGAGAGGATGTTGACGCGTATAACGCGTGTAGTCGAGCTGAGGATGGAGGTGCAGTCGGCGGTGGAGATGTCTTCAGGAATGGAGGGAGAGCAGGATCAGACATTATCAAGCCAGAAGAACAAGCTGTGTCCTTCAAGAGGGCTGCAGTGGGAGATATGCGTACGCAGGTGGTCGATGAGAAGGAAGCGATCAGAGTCAAAATTTATCATTGTTGATACCTAACGAACTTGGTGGTGGTGGTGACGTTGTGACAAGTTGGTGGCAAATTACATAAAGTGGCAGGTAAAGGATTTCTTGAGCAGCATCGTGACATTGTGCAATTTTCGGTAACCCAAAACGCTCTGATCCTATTGCTCCATTGACATTGAGAGTGTACAATAGATTCACACAAACTTCGGTTGTGTAAGATCACTGTGACGCGCTGCTTTGTACTACCGAATCTGGTGAGCCGTTTGAGCCTCTGATCTTCCTTTGCCCAGATCAATGACTAATTCCCCGTCCTAATGACATCAGACACCTTATTTTCTTGCCTTTTGACCTTCTGGTTTTCTTGTCTTCTTGTCTGATCACCTTTGATGCGCCTTTCCACACCCTATGCATATTTACACTATAAGAAGACATTGTTATCGCAACTGATCTGGCCATTTTTCCTCATTTATATAATTCCATCGTCAAGAGTTCAATTTTCACAATATTCTAGACAGATCATGTATACATCCCCAGACTGAGACCATCCTTGCACCGTAAGTTTCAGACTTTCTTCTTCACCATCGTCAAAGACGTGTATCACATGAAAAGATCACATTGTTGATCATATGAACACGTACATGCAGATGTATAAATATCCAAATTCGAGCTTTGATTTCGACAGGCTATCCCTTGAGGAAGTCCAAGCTCGCCAGTGGGAATTGACCTCAAGTCTGAGCGAGACAAAAGCGGAAATGAGAGAGATTCTCGGTCGTTTTGATATCAATGCTGATGGTGATACTGAGATAATCAAGACTCATGAAGAATTGACCAAAGAGAACGAGCAATTGAAGAAAACATGTGCTATTCTCCACAGTCGACTGAAAGATACAATAAGCGAATTGGAAGAAGCCAAAGTTACGATAGATGGATTGAGGTCCGGATACAACTCTTCGCGAGGAGGGATGCACAGGTCAGACCGATACACTCCAAGAGCAAGTAAGGATATCAAGTCGTCACAAGCAGAGATAGAGGAACTTTCAGCGAGCAATGATCAACTGTCTTTGAGATTGATGGACGCTAAAGATCGTTTGAGGAAGGATAATTTCCCGATCTGATTTCACGGTGGACTACGATATAAAACGTAAAGATTGGATGGATGCAGTCGACGTTGACTTGGATCAGTGGAGGATGCGTAACGATATCTTGAGCCGATTGGCCAGTTGCCGCCAAGAAAATTCTGTTGTACATCATATAATGGATTACGACTTTACCTCGTTTTCGTTTTGAGCGGAAAATTCGTATAGTGAAGATCCAATGGCAAGAACGATCATTCGTGATAGGTCCATCCGGGCCGTTCAGACCTTGTATGACGACCTGAATGAGAGACGAGCATTATCAACCCAGAGCGAAGAAGATAAGCCAAAGGATCTTTAATGGCAGGTGGATTGTGTGAGGAGGGATGACGGTAAAGGAAGTATCGTAAGAGTATGGGGTAATCCCTTTACACCGTATCAAAAGTCACTGGGAGAGATCGATCTTGATGATCCCATTATTGTGGATAAGAGCGTCGTGGAAGAACTGAAGAAAAGGGGATATGATGAGAGAGGTTGGAGATCAGGTAATTAAGGGAGTTTCATCTCCCAATCCCTTACAGTATGTACAGCAAGTCGTCCTCTCGTCAGAGGGGATGTTCACTGAGGATCATCACTATTATGCATGGTATATAGTATGAGATGATACCAACCGAAATCAAAGTCCATCATTCTAAGAAAGAAATTCTTCGACGTGATAAATGAAATACAATTATCAAAGAGTTCGTTTATGATACAAGGATGAAGACGAGGAACTATTCAAACCAGATTGAAACTCAATCAGCAAGATGGACAGGTCACAATTACAATCGGAGAGATGTTAGGGTTTACTCACAAAAATAATCAATACACCGAAAATCTTCAACATCAACCATCTATTACTTGATATACTAGCGTAGTATTTCAAAAGTTCCCTTTGAGCTCCAGTGACATTACTATATGATATCCCAAGATCGCAGATGATCAATATCAGCAACATACTTTATCTGATGGTGTGATTCAAGACAGAAGCATCGAGCACTCACGCAGCGATATCCGTCGTGTCGGCATCAATCCTTTGTACCGTCTCTCTCTGCTCGGCGACCATCCCAGCTAATTGGGAGAAAATGGATCCGAGCTCTGCAATGGTAGATTCGATGGATTCGATGGCGGTAGATCGAGATTGGATGTAGTCGTTCTATCACAGTATAGACAAATAGATCAGTCAACAGTTTTAAGATATCATGAGTCGATCATAGTATATCCTGGACCATAAAGAAGATATGAAACAGGAACGACCCCAAAGTGCTAAACTTATATCTTGAATCTACTAGTAACCTCTTATGTTTCTTGGATGTGTAGGCTGGACGAAGATAAAAAAAACTCACCTGCTGTTCGACCAGTTGCATCTGCTGATAATCTCCCCCTGTGACGACTCCACTCTCACCTCTATCACCATCGATATCCAAGGCGAGGAAATCTGTTTTTCCATCATCTGGAATGGGCGAGGCTCTGTTCTTGCCTTTTCTGTCGAACCCTGAGCCTGGACCACCAGATTGAGAGAAGAGTAGGGAATCTGGGAATAAGGTCAGAGGAAATCAGTCAAAAAGACTGATATTGTAGATACTGAAGATTATTTAAATAACGTATGTGAAGTTACCCACTATTCGATGGAGGTGGTAAAGAAGCGTTGGCGGCGGTGTGCATGAATTGCTCGGTCCGGTCTTTACTCGCTTTCATATTCTGTAATGACAAGTATGATGATAATCAGTAAAAGAACCCTATCAATATTTAGATGTAGCATATATTATGGTTTGAGCCTTGTTCTCTTCTTGAAATTCCCTTCCTATCCGTCCAACCATGACTGACATCTTCTCAGTCTACCAAAGTTTCACTGATCTCCCTTACGATCTTGCCCCTGCCTCATTCATACCCAACCGTATCCCATTCTGAGACAAAGAATCAAATTCATCCGCAATGTGGTTCTACTCACCTGAGTCCTCAACTCCAAAACATCCTTGAAACCCATACCCATATTCGCCAACCTACTCTGCAAGAGCATCACGACATTACTATTATGTTCTTCCACCTGTTTGCCATTATTTCCTCCACCAGATGCGTTAGGTTTCTGACTTCGGACGTATGATTGTAAGGATGCGATCTGGGTGTTGAGCGATGCGATATCCTGTCGGATTATATAGGTTAATTCGGATATCTCAATGGGTCGATCATCAAAGAGTGTTTTCCGTTTGGCCACTGTGTTGAGAGAATGGTATCGAGCATGATGTCCAATGACGATAGAAAGGCAGTGAAATAGACAACAGTGAGAATTTGGTTGATCAGCAAATACAATCTTTTACCAGATATTCAAGATGTAAGAGAGAAGAAGCTACAACCCACGTTGAGCCAATTTCTGCAATTTCAACGTCGTGTTGTTTATATCCTTGGCTATCCCACTTGCCATCCTACCAAATTCACTCTTACTTGCTCCTTCTTTCACAGCTAATGAACCATCTTTGCCATTTGCAAGCAGAGGTTGCTTCAATTCCTTATCTTTGTTTTTGCCCTTGAGGTTGGACGAAGAAGAAGAGGAGGCAAGGGAAGAACGTGATTTTATAGAGTTCAAGGTGGAATGGAATTCGGATGTACGATCTTTAGGGGCCATAGTAAGGGGTGTTCTACTGCAGTTGCTGGTCAGAAGGGTAGAGCAGATACTATGAATGATGTATATGGTTCACTTTACTTTGAGATATCAATATACAGATGGAGATGGAGATGGAGATAGTTGACAGACGCGCTGGCAGTATGAAGTAGGGGTAAGTGGCAACTTGATACTCGGTGCCACATCCAGTGATATCGCCGTAACTCCGATCTTCAACTCCCAAGTGATGATAGCGATAACATCAACGACAGCGACAGTAACATCGACTCTCAACATCATCGTCAACCATTAATTGAAATCAAAAACAACACCACCTGCACACACTCGCTCTCACGCTCATAGGAGAGAAGACTCTACAGGACTCGACGCATAGGATATCATTGTAGTGAGAAAAAAAAAGACAACGATTAATCATCATCAACCATGTCTCGTGTATCTCAACCTGAATTGAAGAGTGAGTCGAACTTTCCTTGTCATTGACGTATGAATTCACTCGAGAGAGGGGCACTGTCTATCAGGATGGAGTTCCAATGTGCTGATGCTGATAAAACCACTTCCAATCTCCAACTACGCAATTACACTGACAACGTATCCAATAAACAATCCTCTGACCGTTCATTCCCTTTCTTTCACTATTCCCCCTTCGTCTCTACTCAAACCACATCCTCATTTATACGTGACATCAACACAGAATTCATGGACAGACGATGTTTCCTCAACCTCCAAGGTGGTAGACAAGTATCAGGCGTGCTGAGGGGTTTCGACATGTTCTTGAATTTGGTGGTGGATCAGGCGCATGAGGAATTGGGTGGGGGTCAGAGAAAACCCTGTGGGATGATTGTGAGTTGATGACCACTCTGGTATATCATCATCATCGGGTAGGAAAGAGTAATGGGCTGTGAAGAGGATGGTGAGGTGTGCTTTGGTGTTATGGACATGAGGGGAGGAAGAGGATTTTGAAGTTACCGTCTGGATCATGATTAACCGGTGTGCATGAAGGCATGGAGGATTACGATGAGGATGTGAACTTTATCCATGGATCGACATGAAGCACAGACGAGAGAAGCCCAATCAGAACGAAGAGGATATCTCATGCTGGGCGAAGGGGAGATTGGAAATGAAAAGATATCTAAATCGATCGATCTTCCGCTGTCTCACCTCACCTGATCTGGTACTCCGTGCAACGAACATGAGGAGAGAGCTTGAAAAAAATAAAACCATACAACTCGTAGTCTCAGATGAGCTGACTCTAACATGTTTCGTCATCATAGGTAATCCGAGGAAACTCAGTATCGTCGATGGAATTACTGGATAGTATGAAAGTGTAGTATCACCTGTAAGGGAGGTTGTAGGCGATGAAAAGATCTTTAGGGTAGTCTGGAGGAGAATAGGGGTCATCGTGGTCTCCTCAAGAGAGTGAGAAGTGATATGAAAAAGTTATATCTGCCGAACGATAAAAGTGGTTTTACTTTTTCTTTCTTTCATCTGTTCATGTACATTTACGATATACTACAATGCATTATACCACATCTCATGTACAGGTCACCTCGTCGCTGCACACATGCGATCGTTGAAGTACCGACTCGGATGAGATGTCGATATGGGTATGAGTGTGATATGTAGCATGATGAAACATGAGTTAGACCTCGTGCCTGACATGTCATCTCATCGTCAACAACAAACAGCTTGAGTCTCGTTCATTCGTCGCCATTCTTCTGTGCCATCTTCATCTTCGTCCCCCTTAGCATCGATCCGACATACTGCTCATGCACATATAGCCAGGTAGCAAGATGGCAACCTATACGTTGATGGACCCCGGCTCAACCCCCCGTCGAAAACTTGGACTTTGCTCAAGTTCGATGTTGTTCCCGCAATGTCATCATCGTAGCTCGCTTTGGCTTATCAACCGATGAAGGATGAAGGCGCAGGACCCGATCTACAATCCGAGCTGACCGGATCCATGTGATATGCTCAACGAGAACAATGCAAAGCTCAGTATGGCCCATCCCTCCATCTCCAGAGGACATACACATCTCACCGCACGGTCATCCACTTACCCTCGACGGAGACTAGGGTCGTTGGGCGAATGGAATGTTTCACCCTAAACTATGCTGTCCCTCGTCTACCATCAACTACCATCATGAACAAGAAGATCAATGCACGTATACCATCGATGTAAGAAGATAGACATTCTTCCTCGGGTCGATTGCGATCAACCTGTAACCCAGTGGATCAAGGTACTTCAGGTTTGTTTACACATTCCAAAATACGATACATGGACGATGCGCTCTTACCGCAAGCGACGATGGATAGATAGAGAAATGGATGCTCAAATTTTTCTATGCAGTATCCCTTTCGACCTTTGGACACCCCCTCAATCACTTCTTCCAATCTCAATCTCATTCGAGCAATCCTCCTTTATCTTTCCTTCATCTCTCACTCTCCCATCCTCTGCAACGACTATATATCGAGCCCCTTTTTCAGTCCTCTTTGTCCCTCTTCACACACACAAACATCCCTACACAATTAAATTGGATCCAACTCATTGTCACTCTTTGATCACCTTTGTGAACCTTATCGCACCATGTATCACCCTTCATGATTTTGTAGCATCTCATTTGGACACTATTGTATAAACCTTTGCAATCCCATATTGTCTCCTCTCCTTCCCTTCCAGCATGTCATCGTCAACACCCTCCGGCTCAAAGTCAGACTCGACACCATCCTCATCAAGATCACTACCTGTCCCTCATGCTCACTTCAGTGCTCAATCACAATCTCGATTCTCATACGCTACGACTTCACCTCCTACTCCAGATCCAGATAGGTTATTCTTCCGTCCACCTCATGCATCTCCTGATCCAGATGTCACGGCAAGTACCCCAGACAGGCAAGGTAACAATGCTTCGATGACTAATTTGGTATTTGGCGATGATGCTGGTACCGGTCAGGCAGGTGGAGTAGCAGTAGGATATGGGATGGATCCTAAGATGTTGGCTGATATGTTAAGTCCACCTGAACCTTCAAGCTCAGGCTCGAGCTCATCCAAGAGGAAGAAAGGAAAGGAGAAGGAAAAGAGAGTGAAGAAACAAACATCGAGGACCTCGATAAAACACCAAGAACAAGAGAGGAATAATGTCTCACCACCTAGTACACCTCCCCCAGTCCCACCTAAGAACCTCTTACTACCAAATGCCACACCCAAATCGACACGAACCGTCACCAGTCTCTCATCATCACTATCACTTGGATATTCAGACACCACCCACTCCCATTCCCACTCTCATTCCAGACATTCTCATTCCACCGAGATCCATTCACCTAAAAAAGCCATCCATGGTCGTATGACATCCGCTTCATCTCATCAACTGAACCCCAAACCTTCTCTCGCAAGTTTATCGGGTTTCTCACCAAGTCAACCAAATTTTCAACCGAATTATCTGATATACTACGACCAAGAAGGGTACCAAGGAGAGTGTGAGAATCGTCCATCGACATCAACGAATTATCCAAATCCATCCGAATCCTTCGAACATGAAACCACTCTTGGTCACGGTAGAGAAAGGTTACAAGCCAGTCTAGCAGCTTTGCCATGGGCTGAACCACCTCCTCGTCTACCATCACCTAACAACTTTAATTCACCCACCAGCGGAACTGGATATAGCTCTTCGACTGTTCGAGCGGAAACTCCTCAGAGGACACCGACATATTCCTTTTTGGCTAATGATCCTTCGGTATCCGCATCGGCTTCTGCGATGTACGATAATCACTCTAGAAGACCTAGTGCGACTTCATCGATCAAAAGTCAGCTGACCATGCCACCCATACCTGAAGCTATTAGTGGATTGGTACTGGGTGTACCACAGTCACCCAGTGTATGGGCCCAGTCTCCATCTCAGTCTCATGAATCAAATAGATCATCCCAACAAAGTGGATACAGCGGTATGGCAGAATTTCAACCTTCCAGTTCTTCTAAACCAAGTGGTAAAGACGGTCAAACTTCACCGATCTCTCAGGATATGTCATCTCCCGGTATAATCAGCCTGATGTCTAATACTAGCTCAAACACTAATCAGAGCGGCAGTGGTAATCACGATAGATATCCTAGTATAGGCTCAGCAATGGCCACCAAAGCTTCTTCCTCCACATCTCACTCGAACGGAAAATGGTCATTTGTCAGTCGGTCCAAATCAAGTCCGATGACCAAATCCTCGCGGAGCAAATCATTCAAGTCAATCCATTCTGCTAAATCGTACAATTCCAAAAGAGGTTCACTAAGTACGTTAGGAGGACATGGAGGTAGATATGTGTTGAAAAGGTGGGAAGTGATACAGAATTTATCGAACATCAATTCGAGTACTCAGCATTGGGAGGTGTTAGATGGAGAGGAAGTGAGGAAGAAGGAGAATCAAATGGATTTGAGGTCGTTGGTGGGTAGAGCTTGGGTATTGGAGAGGTTTCTAAGGAGTGGGAAGAGGGTGAGTTATCGTCACTCAGTCACCAACACTTCAGAACATACGCAAAGCAAATATCTTCTCGGTAACTCTGATTGAATTCGGAGATTGTTCAGCTAATCATGTCAATCGCCATAGGTATCATCACAATCTTTGAAGATTCTACGTCCCTTTACACCCTCATCATCAGCTACATCATCCCCCATGCCAGCCAGACCGCCTTTACCCCACTTACCATCGAGTTCCATATCGACCACCAGACATCGTCCGTCCTTATCTGTCTCAGTGTCAGTTGACCCTTCTCGCAAATCTTCTCTACGGCACTCTAATACTTTCGGTAAACAACATTCGCCGAGGAGCAAGTCAACATCTAGCTCCAATACCGGTACGAGAAGATCCAAGTCTTCTAGGGACAGAAGAGGGTCGGCACCGTCGATAAGAGTAAGGTTGGGAAAGAAATTACGAAGAACTGAAAGTAGGGAAGATATCTTTACTGAGATAGGTTCGTCGGAGGAAGGGGGAAGTAGGAATCATAGTCTTGATGATTCTGTTGATTCTCATGTTCGCGCCGAGCGGGGTTATCCAAGTGTACGTTCACCCAAACGTAAATCTACTACTGAGAAAGAAAAGCAAAAGGGAGACGATAGAGTAGGTGGCAAAGGTGTGATTGTTTTTCCCGAGGAACTATCTTCATCGTCGAACGAGAATATACACAACGATGGAAAGAAAGATTCCTCACCCTTACCACCTAAAGACCATGGATATGGGAAGAATCGAAGTGGATGTACTACACCGAATTGTTTCAATATCTCACCTACCTCTCCTACTCCACTATTACCACATCCTGATCCGACGTATCATACTCATACCAGATTCAGTCATTATGATCAACCACAAGCAAATTCCGAAACAAATTATCTTAGCCCAAAATGTAACACGCAAGGGCACGATCCAGAGAAAGGTGAAGGAGATGTTGTACTTCGTTATTCACCACAATCACCTCATTTAGGTCATCGATCACCCAATTGGAGAAATCGACAATCGGTCATATCATACATTGAGACAGGGGTATGGGAAGAGAAACCTAAAATCGTTTCAAAACTTTTATAGGGTAGGCGCCGGTTTGGTGGTTGTGCTGATTGTGGGATTGTTGGTCGGATTGTTGATGAAGAGGAAAGAACAGAGTGATTGAGTGTTTGGTCTACCTGTTCGATGTTTTCTTTGCTATTGACATGGCAAGCATTTGTGTAATTTGTTTGATTTTGGCTTTCGTTTTGCTTCTGTTCTAGTCTATCTGAATCTGTGGGACATTGTTTTCGACTTGAGTTCAGGTCTTTTCATGAATTATGCATCGACACACAGTATATGTGGGAGTTCATATCTATAATCTATATACAACGTGATAATTTGTATCTTCATGTCCATGTTCATTGTCGCTTCTCCTAATTGATTTAATTGATATGCTCTTCTACCTGATCTCCCTAACGAGATCATTCAATAACCCACTGACTAACCCCACACCCTCTTTCACCATTGCTTTATCCTCTTCTTTCACTCTAACCAATATCCTCGAATTGAATCTATCCGGATGATAATTCCTTATCGCTTCTCTGATGGTCTTCCTGATGTCTACTTTCCCATCTTCAGCTAGATCTTCCGCATTCGCATGAATGAACGGGCGTATATTGTCCAGCGAAAGATGGTCGATTGTGATATGCGAGGAATGGGTGGGTCGATGTCGATAGATAGGCCAAGGTATATCGTTGAATGACATATCAATCTGAATCACATCTGCGTCCTTTTCAGCCAGACTCTTCCATCGTTCTCTCCATCTAGTTCTCTCATTCTGACGTTTCCTCTCTTCATCCTCTCCCTTTTGCTTCTTCAACCTCTTGATTCTCTTCTGTTCTTCCCTCTGAGCTTTTTCCCTTTCGATCTCTCTCAACCTTTCTTTCTCTTCTTTATCCTTCCGTCTTCTCTCAGCAGCTTCAAGCTCTGAACGATGTTTGAGTCGATACATTCCTTCTCTAACCCATGTGGAATACTCATCCTCGGTCATCTGTCCAAGCGGAGGAGCAGGACCACCATTCATCGTAACTTCATCTACAGCTCTTCTCCCATTCCTACTACTAGAACTTGGTCCTGGATCACCTCGTGAGCCTGAGCCTAAACCAGCTGCTTCTCTGAATCTTCTAGGTATATGTAAATCTTCGAGACCATGACTGAATCCTGCGAACCCCCAACTACTTCCAAAGGGATCTTCGACGTTCAAGCTACCCGCCATCCAATTGATCTTATCTTCCCATTCTCTCTTTTCTAATTCTTCTCTGGCTCTTCGTCCATATCCACCCATCCATTCCCCTTGTCCTGCTTCTTCTTCTTCTTCTTCTTGTGTGTCCTGATAAGTCCTCTTGGCTGCATTACGAGGTGGTGAGATTGATTCAACCGATCTATCCCGTCGAGGTGGTGAAACTGCATATCCGTTCGCACGGGATATACGCTGTGATTCACGGCTGAGACGTTGTTGTTCTTTACGATAGATTCGATCAGCTTTCTCGGCTTTGGTTTCTTTCCTATAATCACATCAGATATCAAGCTCATCAGCACGGTACACGCCCTCTCTCGGCGATGGAGTAAGAGGAGTACTTGAACTTACATTCGGATTTTACTCGCTTTGACATCTTTATAGTCGCCTGATCTATCTAGATCAGGCATATCGCCGAGATGTACGCTCAGCGAGCTCCTAATGCCCGTTTTTGAGTGTGTCGGAATGAGATACGATTATTAGAGAGGGGGTGAGAGTGATCAATGGTCAAACTGACATTATGTGTACGTCGTGGGTGGTTGGGTGGCAAATATGGGTTGACACGTGGCTCGTGGCAGAGAGCGTTTAAGCTCTGGACAAGTAACTTATTCTCTGCAACCAATGGGCCGTTTGCCAAAGCATTATCATGCTACAATTCTCTGCATCTCCATTAATGGTTGTATTCATCACAGAAGAGTGAAAACTTCTCTCGGAAGGTCCGAAACAAGAACTATGTATGTGTCAATCCTCAATGGTACCATTCCTCGTCAAAATCGTACTGTCTGACACTCTATTCCTTATATACTCTACCTGATTCTGTATTTCAGGCTTCATAGAGCCAATGCCATCTAGAAGGTTGTACATACACCTCTTACTTGCCTGACTCGGTATGTGATTACGATCATTCCTTCGAACAGTGAGGTACGACAGGGTATTGACCAGCTGAGCTAATTGGGTATAAGTTTGTCGATCGTTTTGCGGAACTGAACGATCGATTTCACTCAATGGACTCTTGGGAAGTGAAGGAAATACACCATACTTCTTTCTTCTATTGGTTCACTGGCCAAGTGGTAGAAAACACTTTGTTCTTCTGTGAATGTTGCCTCTCCTCTGGGTTTGGTGTAATCAAGGTATGGATAAATGAAATTACGGATATTGGTATCGCAGACTTTATTCACAATACTTTCAACTTGATCGACCAAAATGGTTTTAGATGGATTGCAAACTACTGGAACATTTTTAGCTAGTTGGTAAAAACTTTTCAATTTGATTTCAGATATAGGAGGCCATTTATCCAAAGTTTGAGAACATAAACCATCGATTATGGTTTGGAAGTGCTTTAGATCAGTATGGTGTTTATCTTGATCGTAAGTGGCCAAAATCGATTTCTTCCCTCCCCAACGACCTCGACCTATATCTTTCAGTCTTGGATCTCTTGATGATCGCAAGGAGAAGAATGTGTCGGAGAATGTCTTGAGAAGAGTTTGATCGTTTTCAGTCAGACCAAATACATTTCGTTTGGTAGTGTCACTTCGTGCTGTGATCTCATCGACAACTTCCGGAGGTGAGGTAAGATCTTCTTCTTGTTGATCATCGATGACTTGCGAGGACGGAGGTTTGTATTCTGATGATGTGTCTCCTGCATCTGCGTATGCTGTATCAGGATGATGAGACTCGAAAGGTGAAGTCCTTCCGAGGTCATAATCCTCCGTGTGAAAAGCAACATCACACATGGGCTCTCCAGCTTCGGCATTGGGTTGAATCGCAAAATGATTAAGGTATGCCTCCCCATCGAGATCCGTCCTATAATCAGGAGACAATGCCTGGGTGACCTCGTTACCCCTTAGCTCATGATCATGATCAGGATCGGGATCAGGGCGTATCGCAAAATGATCCAGATAGGCTGTCCCTTCAAGCTGGTACTCGCATTCGTTCGGTAAAGATCCTTCAAAGTTGTCGTTGGACAAACCCATGTGGTGAACATCCTGATGTGGATGTAAGGCAAAATGATTCAAGTAATCATCGTCTTCAAGATCATTTCTCACGACATCAGGGAATCCTGCGTCGCTGACAAATGTTGCCGAACAAAGATCTGTTCTATCGCTCCACCCAGGGTGATTGTACCTGAAGCGTGCGTCGAAATTGGGTGTGGAATTTTGCGGATGTGCTTGATATGCTGAGTGGCCTGTGGTCCCTTGAGATTGTTGCCATCTCCTCTGAGTAGGACTTTGATAGGCGTGTTGATTCTGACTTGAGGACATCTCTAATTGGAGTGAGGACTGTAAAATGAGATCCTGCTCATCGCAAGACTGATACTTTTATATGAAGTATGCAGTACTTAAAAGGGTCACAAAGCTCATACCCTCTCGAGTGAGAATATCCTGTACCGAGCCGATTTTACGAATAAAGGATGTACAAGATCTTTTTTCCTTTCTACTTATTGAATTCCTCATGAGATAAGGGAGTGAACCGAATCATCAGTGTCACCTTCCTTAGATCGCTTGTCCTTTCAATGGATTATGTAGGGTGAACCAGGACCCTAATACATAAGTTCATACTGCACTGTAGATTCTTCTGAAAAAGTCAAAGCGATAGTTCCAGTTGGCTTGTTGCCGTTAGATCAAGTGTTGGATAGAGAAAAATCTGGTGGAAAGTACTGTACATTACGATGATTTTGCATCTAACAGTACATGTGCCTTTGAACGGCACAGGACCGATAGTGTACCGTGTACGATACTATTCTGTATCAATAAAGTTTTGTTATATCTACTTGATGTACAATATGAAATAATTCCTTCCTTTTTTTGATCAAAGAGTTCCTCCCATGCAGAAGATAATGTACAAGATTCCGGTGATCAAACTTATCTCAGACGATTCCAACAAACCGTATTGCCAATAGACTCGTTCCATCTCGATCTATTGATGGTTCTGCTATGACGAGCCGACCCACGTCAGGCACTTAATCAAACATCCTAGATCCAGAGCGGACCGATGGGACAGTCAGGCTGTTTACAAGATCTGTGCATGCGCAATTTTTGCCTTGCCTACAGCAATACAATCTCTTATAGAATGCAAACATGTTCCATCACAGACACGATGTCTTCAAAGGTGGAATCTTACGAAACAAGGGCTTCTAGGGCAGTTTAGAGGAAGAACATGTAATGAGGGTTCTTGTCGCCCAATGAGGGATCATTAGGTGCTCCAGCAGCGATGGCTTCCCTCTTTTTCTTGTTGAGGTATCGACAATAGAATGACTTTTGCCAAGGGACCCGGTGTCAGTTCCCATTGATAGGGACAATGCTACGACTCACCTGCAAAATAACCCCGACCATTGCCATCAGAGTCATTCCAATATCAAAGTGAAGGCCCGGTAGATAACGGGGTTTGGTTTGGGCGGTAAATATGAACCCGATACACGCTCCGGAGCTGTCTGTCATCCAAAGCAAATTGTAAGTACGACCGCTCAGTCAACAAGCGAGAGAGCGGGGATTAACTTACTGCCGACTAAACAAACGAAACCGATACTGAAAGCCCGTTTGTAGTGACCAGCCATGTTATCCGCTACCCACATATTGTGTATGGCGGTACTTGTGTATAAACCGATTGCGGCTATGAATACTCCCGCATACCTTACTCCGACCTGGGGCGCAACGGCCAACATGATATAACCAATCAGACACGTCGATAGAGCGAAGACCAGGAAGGGTGACCGGATCCTCTTCCTATCTGACAGAGTGCCGCATACAGCGAATGATATACCGGCGATGACATACACTATAGACAGGATCAATGAAAAATCAAGAGGGTATAGTAGGGCTGAGGGCTTACCTGGAACCGTGAGTAGTTGAGCAGTGACCGTGGAAGTGAAACCCAGACCAGCGACGAGGGTCGGCATGAAGGTAGCTGATGCTCGCAATTAGTGTACCTTCATAGTGCTATTCTGACAGGCGATGTCAACTCACTTAAGGAGTACAGAGTGCAATCAATACCGAAATGAGTAACAGCGCTGCAAGACAAAAGTTTGATCAGGACACTCATTAGAGAGGCAGTCCAGTATTCGTATGTAGCTCACTGTACGTATACCCTTGGATCCTTGAACGATGCCAAAATTGCTTTGTGACTAAACTTCTCATCGGGATCATAGATATGCCTGTTCCTCTCCAATCGCACTTTCATTGCGGCTTTTTCCCTCTCGTTCAGCCACCGAGCTTCCGCAATCGAGTTGGGGATTTGCCACCAAGCAACAGGTGCAAGACAGAAGGAGATCAAGCCTTCGACAATGTACCTACAGCATTCTGCCGTCAGTCACACGCATCAAGAGAATGGCGAGGAGGGCTTACATCCATTGCCAACCGTGAAGACCACCCGCAGTAAGTTGACTCAAGCCATAAGCCAACAGACCACCTGACTCAACGATTAGCAAGAGCAGGCTGAATCGAGGGATATGCTTACCGAAAGCTCCGGAAAGAGCTGACGCCACGAATACTATCGTGATTCTTGTCATATACTCGTGTCGTTGATATGTCATGGTGAGGTATACGTTGATGCAAGGGATCACACCAGCCTCCAGAGCACCCAAAAGAACTCTGATGGCTGCAAGATGCCCGAAATTCTTGGCGAAAGCGGTTCCAACAGTCAAGGCCGACCAACATATGGTAGTCCCAGTCACTACACATGTCAAAGGTGATATCAGCCCTCCTTTCCCTGATTTAATGGATGGATGTCACTCACAGACGTTCCTTGGACCGATCATCTTTAGCGATACAGCCCCTAGAATCTTATCAGCTCTGTAACACTGAACGGGTAGGCTTGCTCAAGCTTACATATAGGCTCGAAGATGACATAAGTAGCGTATACCAGAGAAACGGCCGCACCGTACTCATTGCCCTTCAGTCCAAGATCGGTGCTGAACCCAGTCAAATTGGCATTCCCGATGTTCGATCGATCTGTCGCGCCGAACCCCTTCATCATTAGTACAAAAGATCTTTTGCTCGATATGCCCTTTGACCTTCCGCAGACCCACCTAGAAAGGACATCATATACAACGCCTAAGACCCGATAATGGATGTCAGTTCTGATCATCAAGGGCGATGTTCGAGTAAATGAGCTCACAGCGAATACAATGATCAGATTCCTGTCGATTTTCCTTATGGCGGATTTCTCGCCTTCATAGTCGACCTCGGGAATACTGTCATCGATAGACACCTCCGCAACACTCGTCAGTGTCGTGTTCTTTTCGGAGTCGATTGTATTGATCTTGTCTTCGGTAGACATATTGGCGGTTGCACTTGAACTTTGTTCTCGTCTGCCAATTGCGATGTTGAATGGACTTTGACAAGTTCATCAGGAGGCCAAGATACCGCACTACTTATACTGACAAAGGGGTAAGCACAGATTGGACATCGAGTTGTACACAGATAAGAACGTGCGGCACACAGGCTTATAGCACCTGGACCACAGTGGTCGCTCGATGTCCAGTCGGCATTCCGGCACAGAAGTGCAGTGAATAACGTCGACTGGCCAGTAAGGGATGCAGAATAGATGATCAAGCTAGCGGCAACTCGGCATCAAACTAAACCACAGCTGCAAATAGCCGTTTGTGCCTGTGAATACAGCTGTCTCAATTTCAATTTACGGTATATCGCACTTCTCCGAAAAGCACGTCCGAGGAAAAGATAAGGGATATATGGTGGTATCAAGTTTGACCCGAGATGCCTAGATATTGCTTGAATACTTTCGGTGCTCCATCACAACAGAATCGAGGACTGAATTGTTATGAGTTGCAGCAGCCAGAATCCGCCGCCCGATCAGGCTGTCGGTACCAAGAGGAAGCGCACGTCCCGCGCATGTGATTACTGCCGTTCTCACCGAATCAGGTGAGTTGCTCCACTGAAGGGCTTTGATTCAACCAGGTATAGATTTGATCAGGTCTAAATCATGCTTTATCCTCAGATGCGAGCGATATGGAGGAGATGAGTCCACATGCACACACTGTAGAACGTATGGTCTGATCTGCGAAAGCGTCGCACCTGCTCCAAGAGTGAGCTCTATTCCTTCCACGCTGTTCACCGTTTCTAATGCAAGAGGGGATAGTCTCACAAAAGTCGCGCAGCTTTTTATGCTCGATGTAGTGCAGGGCATGTGGAGAGTCAAGGCTTAGAGCCAGGCTATGCTGGTACGTCGTTCACATCAGCTTTTCTCTATGCTGACTCCTATCCTGGCAGGCCCTACAAGCATCTTCCACTTGGTGGGCAGCCTCAATAGGAGAGACTCTGTAGAGGAGGTCAGAAATTATGACGAAGCCAACGACATATTCCGAAATGCCTTGAACTCAAACAGAGAGCGAGCATCTGAGGGTGTTCTTTATGGTCGGTATGATTTGGCACATGGGGGATGGAAGGCGCAGAATGTCAGCGCCTTGTTGAAATTGGATCTTCTGTCAGAGCAGCTAAGTCTCATCGCGGGCAAAGAGACCATTCTGGATGACTGTGAGTAAGGCTCATGCCGAAAGATCCAGATGAAAGGGATGATGAATGAGTTCCCTATAGTGCTCTTGATCTGTATCACAAAGATTCTACCGGTATTCCCTGTGGTGACTGTTTCCGAGTGGTGAGCAACCCTTTAATTTGTCGGGCTACGAGAATCTGATCTTGGAGATCGAATCAACCGATCAGTATTGGCCGAGACACGCCGCCCGACATCTTCTGGTCCTATTACACCATGAAGGAGTATGATTCTACTCCTCACTCTCCGCTACCCAAGATTGTGAGACTAGTACAGTATGGTCTAGCTTCTATGTCTCGAACAGTACCTACCCCAATCCGACAAAGCATTGTCAAAGCTGTTCGAGAAGAACTCGATACGACGTTACAAACATCAAAGCAGGCATCGTTGTCGACAGTTCAACTCCTGATCACCCTGTCCATATCCCTAGAGCTGCATGATGACGATCCAACCGAGAACAGGAGTCTCCTCTGGCAAAGAACGGGCTCAGGAATAAGGGGCGCATTCGATATGGTAAGAAGTGTTTGTTGATTCATCGAACGGCTATCTAATGACATTCAAATGCCCAGGGTCTTCATCGAAGCGTCTCTCGCAACATGATCCCTTGCGGGCAAGTACACAGGAGAAGAAGAGTTTGGGGCAGCTGTGTTGTTGCGGACAGGTGGTACAGCAATTTCTCCTGTCATCATCAAGGCTAAGCTGAGACGCCATGCAGGCTTGCTTTGCAGTATGGTCAACCTTTGACGATCGACCTGGACTTTTGCGATGCTCCATTGCCGTTTTGGTGGCCGGACCATGTCCCTGACCTGGACGATGTCACGGCTATCCCAGTCTTGCATAAAGTTGCCCCATCATTCAGATTTCTTACTGAGCTGACATCGCTAAGCATTTTCTTGGGACGAGCTTGTGAGTGAGACAAGCGGTGAGACAAGTGTCAACATAGAGCTAAAACATCGTGTAGACTCTCTTTCGAGTAGTACACTCCTCCTGGCGAGATCACAAGACCTGATGTTCTACAATCTGCAAAACGATATGGAGGCGTGGAAAGCTCAGATACCTGTTGTATGGAACTACAGCCCACTGCTGGAAATTCCAGCCATGCAAAATCTATTGCAGCTCTTTCTGGTGGCCGTGGAGGTGCGTGGAGTCCCTAAAACAATATGCTGACGTCTGCTTCGCTTCAGTACACTTTTCTTAGGCCCTTCTTTCCCGGTAATATCTCGGGGCTACCTGCTCATATAACTTTCCGGCCTACACACGGCAGCATTGATCGTCTGGTGGAAAGAGCCATCAACTCGCTTTTTTGGCTTGCGAGCGAAGAGGGCGCTTTCTACCTGGATGTATGGTCTATGACTGTATATCCCGCCAGTAAGTGTGAATGCTTTTCAATGGCACAGGCCGCTGACAAACAGTGTAGTCTTGTGTATGGTCGTGGTGACCAGTGGTCTTGTGCAAAGAACAGATGTCATCATCGCTTCAGCTTTACTGGCGGGTTCTGAAGCTATCAGGTCTTGGTCAGGAGTGGAAGGTCCTGGTGGCAAGTGGGAAAGCAGACAACAGGTGCTTCAAGCTGTCAGACTCCTTCAACCTGCAGAAGATACATGATAGCCAGTCTTATGTAAATGTCTATACAAGCTCAATACTTCGGACACGATACATCACCAATGACAATCCTTCGTACTTGCTGTTGACCAGTCAATCCGTCGTGGCCGGTGCGACACAGGGCAGTCAAATGAATCATTGATTCGGGACCAATGGAAACTCAATACACCGTGTTACATCGGAATACGACTGCATGACACTACCAATTACAAACAAAAAAGTATAAATGTCTTAGACAGGAATGACCACAGGAATGCCAAACAGATCTCTTTGATACATTAGCTTGCCATTGACTTCAAGGATTTTCATTTCCTTCTTCAAGTTTGGTTCGGGCAAAGTCGCTATCTGAATCTCTCTCCACTCTCTCATTGTGGGAACCTGTGAATAGTCTCCGGATAAGCTTCACTATATCAACAATGTGATGAGCAAGAAAGACCAACTTACAGGCATACCGTGGTCTATGAGTGTTTTGAAGCCGTTATAAACACCTTGGTCGTTGATACAACCCTCCCTCTGCAGAAGCGGTGATTCTGTGCGAAAGAAGAGGCGTAAGCTGAGACAGCAGATAACTCAGTCAGAACAGACCGCTTACCCATAGCTGGAGATACCCTGAGACTTCCTTCGGCGGCGTTGAAGAGAACTAAGGATAGTCTCTGCTCGTGAGCTTGGTCTGAAGGGGGCTGATATACACGATGTCTTGTAGCTTTAAAGTGACCACCAGAAATAACTGTTAGATAATTGGGTCAGTACAACATGATATCTGGGCTATGTTCTTTTGAAATGAAGCATATGTGACTAACTCTCGAGAGTCTCCCCCAGATTGACCACCAATGAACCGGGATTGTAGCCGACGTATCTCCATTTTTCATCATTGCCGTAGATCTGCAAACAGCTGATAGGTACGGAGAAGAGCAAAGTGGTTGTTCCGTAATCGCTGCAGGACGGCTCATGCGATCAGTGATCGTGTACTTTTGACATAAATCCAAGTGTTGCTCTCACTGATGTCCGTTCATTCTCAGACCTCCTCCAAGCTTCTTTGTGTCTTCCTGAAGCGGATGGAACAGTGCGTGACGCAAGTACCCTTCCCCAACTGGACCTTTCTGAGACTGAACCTTGTTCCAGAGGAAGTCATCGTCGAGCTCCAGGACTTTTGAGAGCAATCTGAGAAGTCGCCTATTGACGGACTGAGTCAAGAATTCGCAAAAGGCGATGATCTCGTCCCTGAATGGGTGGATGCAGGTAGGGATATTGTTGATGTCGCTGAGTTGCTCATGATAGAAGTTGAAATGCTCAATACCATCAACGGCTCCCTTTTCTCTCTGCAGTGGAAGCCGTGACGCACGAATCAGCAATCCGAATCACTGTATATATCCAGTGAGCCAAAATTACAAACCCACCTTCCATCCGAAACCAGGCTTATATCCGGCAAACAGTCCAGTGGCTGGGTCCCATAGAAGCCGCTCCTTGTCTTCCTCTGATATATTTCGATGAAGATACTGGGCGATGGCGAACTGACGATGGAGCTACATGCAGCGATCCGCATCAGGCTGGTCCAGCTTGGATCTCGATGCGAAAAAAAGCGGATGCGGCTCACCTGCTCGATTGTTACACCATAATTGACCAGGTATAAGAACCCGTCTTCCTTGATGGCTCGTTTGGTGGTTGCAACCAGGTCTGCGACGACGGAGGGATCTGACGAGTCTAGAAGGCTAAGGTCGATTGTGGTGAGTTTGGCAAAGTCGTGAACCTCTTTGGTAGCCGGTGGTGCTAGCCAATCGGGTACGAAAGGTTTACCGTCTGAGGAAGGCGGTTGAAAGGTGGAATGGATCTCGGACATCTTGTCAGCTTTCCGGTTGTTACGCTGATGGTAGTCGAGCTGAATTCGTTCTCAAAATCCAAACGCCCCATATATATATATGACTCTGAATGGTAAGAGTAGCTCTGGACATGCCGAAAAGCCGAACTAGTTTAACGCATGAGATACTTTGCGAATAATCGTGTCTTGTTATCTCTATCATTCATGTTTTCCGAGGTGCCGACCGAGAGCTGACTGACGCTGTAGGTTATCGAAGAAATGCGGTGATCGGGCATATCCTACGAAATCTTCTGGCGTTCCGAAGTGCCGAGTTGGGTTTGTCTTCATGCCCATCTTGTCTCAGGCATCCACTTCCTGTATTTCCAGCAGCACTATACATGCACAGCGAGATGTCACATTCTTGTGAGTCTGTCCCAGAAACCTCAACTTTTCGGGCTCGCTCATTCTTTTATTACCCAACAATTTATCATCGCCTGTCTGCTTCCACCCATTCGTAACATCATCATGTCGGAGATCCAGACAGTTAGTTCCGCAAGCTTTCCCTTGAAGCCTCATAATTGTAAGTCGGAACACAATTTGCTTTCCCATTTGTGTGCCTGACTATCGCCACTACCTGCAGCTCCTGCTGTAGTCGTGACTTCTCCCGGATTGATATTCTGCAGTGGACAAGTCGGCAAATCTGCTGATATAAAGGAAGCTACGGTGAGTTACATACTATTGTACGAGGTGAGGGTAGTATGGCTCATGTAATCCACTGTGAACAGCTTCAATCTCTCACTAATTTGAAAGCTGTACTTGAACTTGGCGGCTCTTCACTTTCGAAAATCGTGAAGATTAATAGTGAGTTTCATATGTTGAAACAAAGTAGTAAATGTTTATCATTTCCCAATCTATAGTCTTCATTCTCGATTTGAACAACTTCGACGGTGAGTTGACATAGTGATTGTGCCTTCACTCGCCGTCTTAGGCTGGTAAAGGTTCTCATTGATGCAGCGATGAACGAGGCATTTGTCTCAGTAAGTTATTCTATTGAATTGCGTTATGCAAGCTGATACACAAATCACGCCAGTTCCTTCCCGATCCCAAGCCATCGAGAACCTGCATTCAGGCCGCACGTTTGCCCAGTGATGCAACCATCGAGATTGAGTGCATAGCGCAAGTGTAAGACGTGAGTCAACAGGACCCTCTCGCGAAAGACATGGAAGCAAAGCGAAATGCAGTACGGCGAAGTCGCTGGAAATGACTGAGTCTATATGCATACCTGCACCCGGACGAGAGCCTCTATGATAGTCTAAGCGCAATAGGACCCTGGAAGAACGTACACTTGGACATCAATCTGTCAAGCCGTATTTTGCCCTTTAGAATAGCATGCAAGTATATAAAGGCGGTCTACTGAGGTCTTGGTAGTATCTCGTGTGCATACTGTACTGATATATAATCCTTCTGCAATATATCCCTTTTTCAACTCAATGTAAGCCCATGATACCTTCGAACAATCCATTCTCACCTCCATCGTCATTCCTAATCCCATCATCCCCTTCTACGCCTCCATCTTCACTTTTACCTGGCCAAGGGGTATTCCAGCCTTCTATATCATCTACGTCCAATAGCATGCCACTGTCATCCGCGCAAGCAGTAAACAATGTCGGACTCGGTACTTCTATATCGATGTTGTACAGCGGGTTTGATGTACCCTGTGTCTGAATTGGGGCTGTAGGCGAAGGAGCTCTTGATGTAGTTGTCGACATCAGGGTCCTCAAAGATGGTTTGCGAATTTTACTTGGAAGTACGAAAGGTGTATATGCACCTGTCTTGAGGTCCATAGGAAGACGAGAATCGATCATAGGTTGTGAGTTCACACGTAGACTCTTGGTATTTGTACTAGTCCCATTAGTACTTTGGTTGGCAGTGATATTCGGTAAGGGTAATGTCGAAGGTACAGATGTCGATATTGATCTCGATGAATTTTCTTCTACACCCTCCATTTCTTCTCTAACCCCAGTCAACCCATTCCTATTATCTGTTCCATTATCGTTGGTATTGCCGAAATCGAAATCAAATTCAAACTGTTTGATGGGACTAACAGCCCTGGAGAAAGGATCCTCTCTTCCGCCTACTAATGAAAATGGGAATACCCCAACAGGGGTTTTGGGATATAGAGGACTGGTCTTCCCGTTCTCGTTCTCGTTCTCCTCTTCCTGTACATCATTTACGTTGGTGTTTGTGTTTGCATTCAATGGTAGACGTTGACCGTCAAGCCATTGGGATTGTTGAGGTAGAGATAGTGCATTGGATATGGCCGCTACGAGGTTATTCGAAGCAGTTAGAGTAGGTTTGGGGAACGGTGGGTAGGTTATGGATTGAGATAGGGTAGAAGATGCTTGATGATATAGTGGACTCGGATTAGGTTGAGGAGATTGTAGGTTGTCGTTAGCAGCCGTAGAGGTCGATTGGTGTTCAGTATGGGTATGGGGTAGATGAGAGAAGTTAGCTCGAGTATGATTGATTTTAGATAGATGAAATCCTGGTTGGATATGTGAATGATTCGAGATTGGATTGGAGTTCAAAGTCTGGTTTGGGAATTGGTGTGGAGGGATGTTCATCTTTGTCTTTGGCGAATCACCACCACCGCCATCACCTGAGAGAGGATGTGGGTGTCCCGTAGCTGAGTATTTCGAGGAACGCCTCTTGTATGGACCCCTTAGTAAGTAGCAAAAGACAAAATCAGTATCGGTCAGTGACATTGATCGGTCGAGGTTGTCGAATAGGATCAAGTAAGTGGAACGCAATTAATGGGATAAAGGACAGGACAAAAAGATTGAGTAAATTCTCATCTTCATGTATTCCAAGCTCAGTTGCATTACTCATGATCGTCAATTCGATCAATCGATGATGAAATGAGGATGTTACATTTTATCCACACACTCACCTCTTGATACCCGTCTTCCTGGATTTACGAGTCGAGTCCACGCAGTCCGTCAAACCATATTTGACACATCGTTCGCAAGGTCTATGATCAAGATCATTTCACCCATACTCAGCATCAGCTACCTGTTTATACATCTACGATTTGGTTTAGGCTTGATTCTTCAGGCAGACCGACTCACCTGGTATTTGAGCATTTCTTACAAGCTTTTTGACAATGTGTACACGCTATCCTAACTTGAATCCTCTTCTTCCTACCTCCAGTACCAGTATCAGCACCAGTGCCAGTGCCAGCACCGAAATCCATATCATGATCTTCACCTTCATCTTGCTGGACTTGGTTATTGATGGTAGGTGATGGTGCCTGATTGGAAAAGCCTGCATGGTTGATAAATGGTGAAGCGATATCCATTCCTATCCCTAAACCCATTCCTGATCCAGTATTAGGTGGTTGGGTCTGAAACCGAGTAGACTGAGGTGAGATGTACTGCAAGGAACTTGTCGTAGGCGGCTGGCTAGAGGTGTCGTAATACCCTGAAGAAGACGATTTGAGATCCATAGGTGAGACCTATCCCAGAATAGTCAAGGTCAATATGCATATGATTATTCTTTGCTCATGGTAATCACGAAAGTAACTCACATGATGGTTGAAACCTGAGTTTGGTGTCTGATCTTGATTTTGCAGCTGGATCTGATCCTGAGATTGAGCTTGGTTGTTGGTCTGTCCAGGATGAGGATTGTTCTGTTGCTGTGATTGCTGTTGCTGTTGTTGTTGATACAGAGACGAGAAGAACGCTTGAGCGGTTTGTGGCTATATATCAGTAGAAAACAATATATCAGTGTCGGATCAGTTATCGATAAGAACCAACTTAATACGATTGTTTTTTGTTGATCCCAAATGCACAACAGGCATAAGACGCATCAAAGTCTACGTCCAGTGGATCGAAAGACACTCACAGAATCCCATATCTCTTGACCCCGATCAATTGCCGGACTGGTCGTCGGCTGAATAACCATCTTCTTCATTATCGGCGAAGTAGGCATCGACATAGTCCCTCTCTGTTGGACTGTACCCACTGGTAATCCCCTTGACGGTCTCGTGATCACATTAGGGTTGGGATTCAATCTCGAAGATACCTGAGGTAAGTAAGCAGTATCAGAGAAATGACGTTGCATGTTCTGAAGGCTCAGTTGGTTGTTCATCTTGTTAGCACGAGACTGCAGTATTTCAGATCTATAGTAATGATCGTCCTTTTTGTGAGATAGGTGATCACTGAGGGATGATTGAGTGGCAAGGCAGTTTCGTTTTCTGTTGGTCAGTAGAGACGATGGAATAAATGGGGAAGGTCCTCTGACGAAATGCAAGTGGACGATGCCTTTACAATACCAACACCGTAACATGTCAACCTCGATATCTTTGATTCCTCTATGATCAGATGAAAAGGACCTACCTTGAGGAGATCCTATAAGATGGTATCAGCCCTTGAATAAGAGCTATAATAGCAGTAGTATAGCTCAAGGTATGATGAGATTCCGAATTTTGTGAGTCACTATGGTGAGATTGTAAATTTACAAGAAGTTCCGAATGGGAGGGGGGGGCTTTGAGGATCAACTCCGCTTTAAACTGTCACAACTGGTGTTGAATAAATAGACAGCTGACTTTCATACTGAAATAGTTGAAAAGGTATGCCAGCCTTCAGCGGGTTTGGATGCGTATGATGATCCTTTCATGGTTCGTTCCTTTGGTATGGGATTAATGAAAGGATTGATAGGGTTGATACGACGGTCTCGATGCGATATAATCAGTAGAAACCGAGTCAACGCTGATCGGAATCATAGCGTGATCTCGGACATTGGACAGTGTCAGTTGTGATGTCAATGGATGAAAGGACAAATTGGGTAATTTGGAATGAATTCGATCTTATGGGAACGTGATTGATGATTGTTAATCGAATTTCGAATCTGGTAAATATGATATGCAATACAGTTTGTTTTTCATAGTCGACTCGCTCACATATAATGGGCGGAATGCAAAAACAATATACACGATCAAAAATTTTTGAGTCATTACAAGATGAAGAGATACCTATTATAACATTTTTGAAAGTCAGCAATCTACCTCTCATTCCTATGATCGAACGAACAGATAGAGAGAGAACAGAGTATATGTTTTATCAGATAGTCCGTTGAGAGCAACGGCCCGTCGTACTCGTGATGATATCGTGTGGTGATATCGAGTCGGCGGACCCTGGGTCAAGAGGTGCCAATGGGGCAAATGTGCCGCTCTTCATGTATAAGTGTGGGCGTGGATGAGAGGGAGAGGATTGTGGATTGTGATATGGTAAAAGGAAGGTTGTGAAATAGGAACAGGTGAATCAGAAACTCACATGCAGCACATGATTGACGAGAAACGAAGTATCTATGACGGGCAAGTAGAGATACGAATCCAGTAAGAGTCGAAAGATGAAAAGAGAGAAAGGAAGGGAGAGAGAGAGAAAGTTTGAAGATGCCCATGATAAGAATTTGGAATTTGGATGAAGCAGACTTTCGACGGGATCAAATCGACATGAGACATGTCACGTGATATCTTGACATCGAGATTTCGGATCTCCATCTCACACTGTCCCATCTCTTCCATCCCCACATCTCTCCATCTCTTCATCTCTTCTTTTCGGTGAACACCTTGTGACTGGCATACTACAGGACAGCGCAGGAACGACCGAGAGAAGAGCTTCAAGATGGTCCAATATCGCCTTTCCTACCCCTCGAGGATATCTCACATCGCTTCTACGACCCCTCCCCTTCGCTCCATCCTCATCCGAGCACTTCATGCCACCTCGACTTCTCAAGCTGGTGGACCGAGGACAGCTCAACCTGGAAGATCAAGTAAGGGCTCATCCTTCAAGCAGTCCACCAACAAGATCTCTTTCGGTGCGAACCCATCATTCGGTCAGAAACCAGCGTTTGGCAAGAAACCTTCTTTCGATGGTCAATCCCGATATCCTGCCTTTAAATCGAATGATAAAGGTAAAATACATCCCACTTCATCAAGAAGATTAGCGTCATTCGAAGAATCCCATCAACCACGTCGGTCATCCAGGCATTATAATGAGGCGGAGGAAGATGCTTCAGGGTCGATACCGTCTTCATCACGATTCCCGAAATCACAACCTTTCCAACCACCTTCTTACCCTTCCACGCCAACTCTCTCCGATCCCACTGCAGCTTCACCCCGACCCTTCGATGCGTTCAATCTGACTCCTGGATTGCTGCAATCCTTGACATCGCAATACGGTCAAGATGGAAAGACTACACCTATCCAAAGTCTCAGTTTCGCGAATATCCTTTCCACTTCGAGTCCAACTTCTAGTGAAGGTCAGAGGGTGATCCTAGGTGCTGAGACAGGAAGTGGCAAGACAATGTCTTATCTCGTTCCTTTATTCCAACATCTTAAATCGACTGATCAAAACATCCGAGATTCAGAAGAAGATGCCCAACATTTACATCCTCGATCTATTATACTATCGCCCACTCACGAGCTTACCAGACAATCCAACCGATTCGCCAAATCTCTCACGCATACCACCAAACTTAGCGCGATGGGATTGAGCAATACTGCTGCTGGAGGTGTTGGTGCTAGGAGAGGTACGGTCGATGTGTTACTGGGCACGGTCGGAAGTGTGAGAAGGATGTTGGGTATAAGGAAAGATCAAGAACAAGATCAGGAAGAGAATGAAAGGGAAGATATCGGTAGTGGGCTATGGAAGAAGGAGGAGGGGAATGGTCTGGTAAGGAGCGATAAAGTGGAATGGGTGGTGATTGATGAAGCGGATGTGTTGTTGGGTAAGTTGACATCGCTATGAACAAGACCATTTCTGTGATTTGCTATATCTCGCCAGCTAAATCATTGTATCCGTTCGTAACAACAGGCTCCGACTTCCTTGACGAAACATTGTCAATCTTATCCAAAATCCCTATATCATCCCAAATCAACCTGATCTTATGTACCGCAACATTACCACCTTCATTGCTCAACCTCTTATCCTCCCACCCTTTATTCTCATCCACCAAATTCACTCATCTCCTCTCACCAGGTCTACACAAATTGCCAACCAAATTGGAGACTCGCTTCGTACCGCCGTCGAGGTCTGGTAACCGACTAGCAGACGTTGCTCACGAGGTCCGAAGGGTATTCGCTGATGATGCTGTTAAGTCGAAATCAAATCTTCAAGCCGGAGGGGAAGGGGACAGGGAGAAAAGCAAGATTATCGTGTTCTGCAATTCCGATAAGAAAGTGGAACAGCTATCGAATACACTGGAAACAAAGGGACTGCATTGTTTGGCTTGGACGAGCGAAAGTCAGTGTCGCCAGCGAGGGAGGAATGGTCCGTTAGATTCTTTCTTGATGAAATCTGTCACGCAACAGCCCAGGAGGAGATTCCAAGAACAACAAGAGCAAGAAGAAGGAACAGAAGATAAATCGACAAGCGGTACTAAGTCCTCTGCATCCTCATCTTCATCCTCATCTTCTACACCTAGGATACTTGTGACTACATCACTACTTTCTCGAGGATTAGATTTCTCACCGTCTGTCTCATCCGTATTCTTACTAGATCCACCAAGGGACGTATTGGATTTCGTCCATCGGGCAGGTAGGGCAGGAAGAGCTGGTAGGGAAGGAAGAGTGGTAGTCTTTGGCCTGGGCGATGGAAGTGGGATAGGTAAATCGACGAAAAAGAAGGGAAAGGAATTACAAGTTGGGGAAGTATTGGGAAAGACACAGATTAGGAGACAGATGTTGGGTGGGAGAGTGAAAAGAGCGAGATTGTAGATTTAAAGATAGATATCACAGGTGCACTATAATTTCACATGCCCATCTATACATCCATATCATATCTGTTGTATTGTTCTATCATATTAGGCTAGACAGGCGAAATAGTCTACCAACTTCTCATGAATAACGCCAGATATCAATCATCATTCACTTTGTTGAATGCATGCATACGCCAGATGAACATGAGAAAAGCCGAAGCGCAGATCAAATATATCGTGCCATACAGTTATCATAGCAACTCAATATCCATCCTTGATTTCCTTAACCCACTAACGCAGCATAATCACAGTCTACATCTCACGCAGCCGAGTAAAAACGAACCCGACATACCGCACTTCGGACACAATCAATACTGCGCTGCGCTGCAAATCTCTTTGGTGATGCCGTAAATCAAGAAAGACCTCTTACCGACAAAAACGGGATTCTCGTTATGAGTTACGTGACCTTGCACGGCAAGCAGCAAGCCGAACTCAGAGAGACGCCCGTATGTAAATCAACGTAACTGGAAGGTTATGGACATACCATTTCCAAGTTTTTTCCATCCGGTTCCGACCAGGTTGCGTTACCATCACAAAGATGACGGATGTCGATCATCAGAGTGACGTTATGAAAGTACAAGTATTTGTATTTGTACTTTTCCATTCGAAAGATGTTTTATTTATTTGTAGAGATGGATCGTACTCTTACAGTATTTGTATTTCATCAATGTGACAATTTTGGATTGCCGAGTTCTGCCATGTCTCGGATAGACAGGTCGGGAGTTGGGAAGAACGGGGATCGATCGAGCGAGTGACTGTTATAGGCTCACGATTGGTCAGTATGTAATTCTGAAATGTGGCGAAGGCCTGTGTTACAGTATCGGTATCATTACCAGTACTTCTCTGTAAGTGAAGAGATTCTGATCGATCTTTGGCGGCATCATAAATCTATGACATGGATCAGCTTACATACGCGTACATGGTTCTAAATTCCTACCAAATCAAACTATGGGAAAGTAAAATTGTGTACTAAAGCTACAATATTATACTATAGATTGCGTGTGCAACGTCTCCTGCAATTCGCTGTGTATCAGATTATATGGAGTGATGTATGTGAGAGTTCTATGATTCCACTACTGAGGCATCTTCCATCCAGGTGGTTTACCCACCCACCCTTCCCTCCTTTTGAGTTTCTCCCCTTTGAGACCCAGGATCATCTCCACAACGGTCGATCCAGTGTGTCCGTCTCTCCTTCTCCATGCACTCAATGAAGCGCAGTAGGCTCTTCCAGGAGGGAACCATCCACCCCATTGGTCCCAGAAGGTATCTGGCATTTCCACGCATCGGGATCAAGTGGATTACCAAATATCCTAGCCTCTCTCAAAGTTGTTGAGATGAAGTGAGTCAGGTTGGACGTCGAAGGATTGGCCTTGTATATTCTGATGGTGGCTGCTCGCAGAATCGCGATGGGGAATAAAACCAGTCGTAAATCGGAATGTAGAGAAGATTGATATTCCAATAACAGTTTGGCATCTTCCGCCGAAAGATCTTTCAACTGCGTGGATCGGAATTGATCTGCCACTTCTGGAGGGGACAAGTTGGATAAAGCAGTGAGGATTATCTGTTGTTGTTCCTTGGACAAGTCAGGTAATAACGGTGGATTATCCAACGAGACAGGTTGAGGTAAGATCGATAAGAGTAATATCCTAGCTGTATAAACGGACGCGTGAGGTATCGAATCCGTCAAAAACCTTTCTTCTCCTCCCTCTCCCTGATTTACCAGTTGGTGAGTGGTGTCTAAGCCGATTTCGGTACTTGACCATCCAATAGCTGATGTTCCTTGACTTTCAATAGGGCGAAGCTGCTCGACCCCAATCGCCGAGGGGATAAGGATAGTCTGGTTTTGGGTGATATCTCCCTCTCCATGTCTTTGCCTCTGCTGGTCATTCGAGAATCCCCATTGGATCGAGGACTCGATTTCAAGATGGGATGATCCTCTTCCTCGGTTTTCGGTCTGAAGAATCTCAAAGGGGGGAGTCTGGTTCCATTCAGAGATGGAACTTCCCTCTCCGTCTCCGGCTATGGATATCCAACCAACGAGAACCCATCAGCTGAACATGCAATGTTGGGTTGTGGGAGAAGCAATATATATCAAGAGATCTTGGTACACGCACTCACCGACAGATCACCTTTCGAGCTCGATCTTCTATTCCAACCTCCTTCCCTGTTCGTCAGCATCTCCAACTGTCTTTTCGATTCGGGTATCGAGGGATGCGTCAATTCGGTGGCTGTCAGGGACGTCGAGAGGCTCGGTAAGATGTGATCGGTGTGTGAAGGTTTTGGCGATACCAGATCGGATATCCTTATCGAACGAGGTGAGACGTTACCGGTTCCAGAAGACGTCGAGGCTGATATGGGTACGGAATGCCTTTCGGACTGATAAGGTGCTGATGTTGGTCGAGCGGATGTGGGTGAAGTCTGTCGGTAAGATTGGATAGGCGGTAACGTGTGGATGTTCGATTCCGATAATCTGCCTGACATGGGATGTAGACCTGGTCTGAGAGTTGAGTGGTGTGGTGGTGGTGGGGGCGGATAATCAGCAGCATAAGGATCTCTCTTACGTTTCTTGTCGGATTCAGACGATGCCAAAGGGGGTGCTTGTACCCATTCGTTCATCTGCGATCCCCATTGTAATTCTGGAGTAGGATAGGGGTTTTCGAACGGAGGACGAGAGAAAGAGGTGGGTCGAGGTAAAGTAGGTCTCGTTTCCCTTGCCGAAGGTGGGGGATAGCTCATCCTGGCTTCGGGATAGCCGGAAGCGGGTTCAGATCCAGGTGGCATGGAAGAGGCTGCTCGGGCTAGGGTCGATAGTGGATCGGCAGAAGGTGGACCAGAGGGAGTAGGAAGTGCATGATGAGGTATCGAAACGTGTTGACTGGAAGATGGTGGGGGAGGAGGAAGCTGAGTGGGTTTGTTGGATTCTCGATCTACCCATATGCGACGTAGAGTATCGACCTCGGCTGCTAGACCATTTCTGAACAAAGCAAATTCCAGATCGTGAACCCATCCTTGTAGATTGTTCTCCCTCTGTTGGAGATGAGCGAAACTACTCTGTAGGGAGGAATGATCTGCTCGTATATTCGTGAGATTCCTTTCGAGCTCAGCTATATGATTCGCTCGACGCACTGCAACGGATCAACAAGATTGAGTCAGCATATGCATGGACAGTCTGGCATGCATGCCATAGGAGTGACAGGCTGGGTTAGGATCGATGGATGGGATGAATGGATGGGTCATTACGTTGATGAGAATGTTTAAGATTATGTTATTGGCAATCAGGAACGAGCCCTTTTATTCCCATCCCAACGATTCACTCAGTACTCACACCGTAGATTCCTCTGTTTCACTCGGTTCTTCTCACGACGTAACTCCAGCTTATCCTTTTCCACTTTACCATCTTCGCCTTCTGATTCAGATTCGCTGTATTCCGCATGATTCGAGTGGGACCGAGTGGACGTGATCGAGTCGTTCCTACTGCCGTGATGATGCGGAGGGGGAGGATGAAGATGACCTATGCTCACGTTCATGTTGATGCTGCTGGGAGTGAAACCATAAGGTGGATGCTGTTTCTGCGGTGACGGTGATGTGATGGAGGGTGTGATGGGTGTTGCGGGTGATAGTGGAGGGTATGGCGATCGAGAAGGATAAGGGTGAGGGTGAGGGTGAGGGTGCATGATGGATGATGACTGGTGAATGGGGTGAATAAATGCCATATAAGTTTGGGTTGATTCGGTTTAATTTGATTCCGGTGACTGATGTGATCTGATCTAGTATGGTAGGTGGATGATAGTCGTTCCTATGTTCCTTATATGTAGGTATATATATATTGTAGGCGAGCGGTTGATGATGATATATACAGCAGAAAGAATCAAAGGTAAGATACAAGGTGAAAGTATATGTATGATCACTTTGGAAGAAAGGTACCGAGTTACTGGATGACTCCCATCTTTCCAGGATGTTATATATGTAGGAAATCAAGGAATGGGTGTTGGTCGATCTGGATCTGTCCGGGTGATATGGAAGAGGAATACAAATAGCAAGCAAAGGATGAGAGAGGCCAATGTGTTGATATTCTAATGTGGGTGTCGTAGGTGGTGGTGACAGTCTGTTGTCTGTTGTCTGTTGTGAGACAAGGGAAAAGTTTTCCACTATTCCCAATAGAATGGTAGGATCACAGAGCTGGGGGATTCCGACGTCCTAGTGACTGATCTGAACCGAGGTCCGAATAGATCCTGAAAGTGGGGTCGATAGAGTAAGGGCAATGATCTAGAGGAGAGAGGAGGGATGAAGAGAGCACCGAAGGAGAGGAAGAGGGTGGGGGGACGGACAAGTTGATGGGTGATGATGTGAAACGACTCAAAGGAATACCTTTGATGAGACGAAAAAGCTGTACACCGAACAACAGGTCAATTGCTTACGGCCTCGGGCGAAGGATGATGAGGACGTCCGTCGAGAATTGATACGTTACAGCAGACGGAGAAGTCGTTCTGACAATGTCTTAAAAGAAAGAGAGCAAGGAAGCAGACGGGTCAAGTTGATCGATTGGGTTGGAGTGGGAGTGGTATATCGGACCAGACCGAAAATGGTCAAATACGAGATGAGATCCGAAGAGATGGTAGTCTTGTTCTGTCCTTGCTTGCTCTCGTCTTCTGGGTTGATTGACGGTGAGACACCAATTGTGAATGGTTGAAAGACGAACAAAAGAAGGTATGATATGTTGATGTTGAGTGTGAGAAAGGCGAAAAGAGAGAAATTTTGACTGTTTGTCCGAGCTGCGTGAAGGAGGGGTGGAAGGAATGTTTCAAAAAGTAAAAGAGCAGGAATGGGTAGTTACTAAGGTTTGTCGTAAGTCGGAGGCCATAAATGTGTGTGTGTGTGTATCTTGTGTGTGACTAACGAGCAAAAGTATATGTGCCGTGCTCTACGAGAGCGAGGAATGCGTATGTTTAAGGGTAATTGACGACCTTATAGTGGAGTACTGACTCTGTACTCGGCTCAATATCATACCAAACCCAGATAAAGCATCGGTTTCGGTAAACCTCTCTGTATTCATTTTCTTTGGGATTGGAAAGGGAGAAGGGCGGGCAAAGTGATCGGATCGGAATGGCGGTGTGACCGGGGTTTGAACATGTTATGCATGGTCAGAGCAGAGGGAGAGGAAGACCCAGAATGTGTCTGTCTAGTATATTATGGTGGAAGTGTGAAAGCAGAGAAGGAACGATAATTTGTATTGATGTGATAATTTCAACAAATTTATTCTGGAAGTCGTCTTTGGGATTTGTATTTTTCCATTGATTTCTACAAATAACTGGATCCATTTCTACAAATACGTGAACGTGATCCACGTGGGCAAAGATAGGTTATTGCCGTAAGCGGGCAGGCATACGGACGATCTCCCGTCCTTCGGCATGCGATTTACGCTACTCCAGTTACATTTCGGAGTATAGCAGAGTTGTAACAAGGATTGTTTCGGACAGTTTTCGGGTAGACAGTGACTGTAACCAAGAAAAAGGGAACTTGATAACGTATCTTCATTTTGTCCTTTTTATCCTTATTTGTCTCGATCCGGATGATTCGCGCAGCGACCAGGCCCGTCGGGCGGTAGTTTGTAAAAATAGAAAGAAGGGTGAGTCGCTAGTTCATTCGTTTCCTCGACGCCACCACACCTTCCATTCACTTGGTTCAACTCACCTCACCTCACCCCGACGTAGCTCGTGGCAACGAGAAAACGAGTTCTGTAAAACAAGCCACATTCGTCATGTTGAACACAAGGGACTTGCACGGACCAGATGTTCTCCGTCTTCCCCTTGCTTTAGCTCAGGTCACGTACAGAGTTTCCGTCTGCGTTGGGTTCGGATGCTAAATTGAATCACGGTGTATCAAGTCACGAAAGACATATTAGTTTGACTGTGCATTGTTGTACAGCGCATATAGCTCTCACGGCGCTTATTTGGTGGATTAGATCGACAGCGAAATCCATTCAAATACATGCATGAATGGCTGGGATTTGCTGCCATGATACCTTTGTCATGATCCTTTGAAGAATACAAGTGAAGAACCACTGTTATTGCTCGTCGCTTACGTTGTTGATTCAGCACTAACAGGACGCTATCTCGATCTCCTCATGATTATTGGCATGGCATCAAGGAACCCGAGAAATGTACGTAAACTCTTGCTCGTTAGCTTTTCGCGTAGTCCAGCTCCATTCCTCAATCCTCAACCTCCATTCTGGATAAGCTCGTTTAAGTATTATCTCGTATACCGCATACAATGGTTGTATTTGGACATGGTACATATCGGGAATCATTCATAGCATAGTAAACAGGGGTTCCAATTCCAGTTCCATCTGAGAAATGATACTCAATCGCTCCGACGGATCTTACTACACCAGGTTTGCTTCGGGTCCTGATTCTGATCCTTGTCTGGGTTCTGAGCCAGCCGGAGTACCTTGATCAGTCACCTCCGACTCTAATGAGCTTATCACTGGATCCACAAATATCCTATCGAGATCGCATGAAGCTGAAGATCAACATACGGTGTGATCAGATCAGATTGGGGCGAATATCGAGTGACTCCAGTATGTTGATCAAGGCGCATACTTCGATGTATGGATCGAAAGAGTGCTGGAATTGGAACGGAGCGCATTTCGATCTCTGATCTGAGATGGCACCCATTCCAATATTGTATGCACCACAAAGCGATAGCGTATATTTTCTTGCTACGCTATTTTCTTTGCTGCGTACACTCCCGCATCTTGAGATTGCTGAGCTGCTCACAATTCAACACATATCCATGATCATTTCAGTAGATCAATCGTTTTCTCAACCGCCAAAGCGGACTCTCATCCCTTCGGTCGATCGGGAGAGGATAATTGACTTTACTGCGTGTACCTGATACTCGGATTCGGCGATGCATGTTCTTTTCAGAACGTCGACCTCACTACGACTTCGAATGTGTGGTCCTCTGAAGGCTAAAGTCGCGGTACATGACAGCAGTCAGATCTCAGGTCAAACTCTGAATGCTTAACACACACAAATCATGCCTGGGACCAATTAGTGGCTTCGCGAACACCATCTACCGCATTGTGCTATATGTATGTACTCTCTGCTTTTGCCTATATATAGCACTATCGTCTGGATAGGCATGCATGGAAATGACCCCTGTGAGTGTGTAATTACGTAGTTTTCGTCTTGCCTCTTCCTCATCTGACAGGACATGTTATATATAAGGTGCTACTAACGACTTGCAGGAATGTCATGTCATTTCCCCACAAATGAAAACAACAACAACAACAACAGCAAAGAAAGAAATCATTCGCGTATGTTCATGCATCGTATACCATCTTCCCTGCTTATTCCGAGTATATTATCAGTATACACAAATAGAATACACAATCGACACCACTTTATACCCCTTTGATCCTCTCTCTCTCTCTCTCTCTCTCTCTCTCTCTCTCTCTCTATCACGCTCTGTGTTACGCTTGCTTACGCTTGTTTACGCTTGTTTACGACTGTTTGTATTGTCATGTTCACGTTTCATCAGATCAGATCAACGCTTTGACCCAATCCCAATCGTATAGTACCCATCCACCTGTATGCCTGTATCATATCACAAAACATAGTATAGTATAGAATCATCATGTCAACGTCAACATCCATATCACTGTCAAACGCACCAAGCACACCGAACAATTATCACAACCGATATACGAACACACCGACAACACAGACCATACCTAGAAACGGACAGGGTCACGACCATGCGAGTGTAAGGAAGATGATGGACAAGAGCACAGATCACCCTTACCCTTCCACTTCAGTACCTGCTCCTGCTCCACCAGCCAATATATCACGATTACAACCACATAACAACCAACAACAACATACCTTGACCTCGGGTAACAATAAAGGCCTTAGACCTTTAGGGATGTCATCAACATCCACACTTAACATTCCTTCATCCTCAACCTCTCCTCAGATAGGCGGCAAGTCTCCTCTGATAGGCTCGTCGACTAAGCAAGGTAGAAGGAGAAGCATGATCATCTCTTCCGAACCTGTCGAAGAGGTAGGCCGAGAAACACAAGAGCAGGAGCAAGATGATTCATCGAAAAATAGTAGTAGGAACAAGCTAAAGAGGTTATCATTATGTTCTAGACCTTCTTTAGAACTCATTGATAACAACACCAACGTCAACACTCACAACAATCCCAATACGTCTACACCGGTCATATCGCCCAATATGACTTCACAGCCTTCCACGCCACTCGGTGGAGGTGGCAGTACGAGAAGACCCGACCGACGGATGGGGGTGCGAGCAAGTATAAGCTATTCGCCTGCCATTCCACCCAAGACGGCTGAGAGGAAAGTTTTTGGAAGAGGTGATGGATGGGGGATGGAAGAGGATTTCAGTGTGGATGGTGACGCACATGGAGAGAGGGAGGATGGGAGTGAGATTGAGCTCGAGAACGTAAATAGGAGAGAGGGACATAGGTTTACGGGTGTACAGACGTTGGCTGAAAAGTAAGTATGAGACATGGCCATATAACGCCACGCTTTGCTCTGGTAGTACGCTGACTGATACCCCTACTGCTTGTTCGCTCAGACACGCTGATCTACTCACCCACATCGCACAGAGGGAAAGAAGGGTAGCAGAGCTGAAGCAGGGTGAGTCATCGCTCTTGAAGACTTCCATTCAAGATCGCAATGCTGATCTTATCTCTGTTTACGAATGGAATAGAACTGCTCACACAGGAGAATGCCCTTGCTCAACTGAAATCCCGTTGGACAACCATCGTCTCTCGATCTGCCTTATCGCCTACTCAACCGGAACCGATCTATCAGACTCACCACACCCCTCCCTCTAGACCATCTCAGTCTCAGTCAAACCGTCGTCGACCAGTCAGTATGATCTCCACTTCGACCTCTACATCATCGGCCTCCTCTCTATCACTCGCAACTATCGACGAGCCCATGCCTCTTTCTGCCTCAGCATTGATCTCATCTACGGGCGGATTGAGTAATACCGGAGCAGCGGTACTCAGTGGGCTGATCAGTCAAACGGAAGGGTACCTCGGTCCAGAGGTCGTGCAAGGTGGGAAGCGGTTTTTGGGTAACTTGTGGAAGACTGTCGGCGCAG
Source organism: Kwoniella mangroviensis CBS 8507 (assembly GCF_000507465.2). Classification (NCBI taxonomy): domain Eukaryota; kingdom Fungi; phylum Basidiomycota; class Tremellomycetes; order Tremellales; family Cryptococcaceae; genus Kwoniella; species Kwoniella mangrovensis. Next base: position 74,495 of record NC_088828.1, on the reverse strand, counting down.
CTGCGGGAGGTACGGTTCCTCTCACCCATCAAGAGCCAGTGATTAGGGAATCAACTGGAAATATAACTCCGGATGGACGAGTGGAGGAAGAAGAGATGCCGAAGAGAGAGGATGGAACGGAATGGAATCACCTGAGTTCAAAGTTGGATCTGTGAGTTTATCACACACTTGCCGTTCGTCCAATCATGACAGTGAATCCCAGAATATCTGGCCGCATTCCTCTTTATGGATATGCAATTTCATATATGTTGTTTTGAGTACTGACATCTGCATTATAGTGCAAACCTGCAGAAACTCATCATTCCCTGGGACACGAACACCAACGTCTCCTCCCTTCGCAACGTCCACCATCGTCGTCCTCTTTATATCCCAGTCGGCGAGGTAAAGACCGTCGTCCAGTTGATCGAAGCGCTACTGTCACACCCACATCTTTCCAACGACGTTGTCCAGCTTCACCACCTGCAACAGTCGGACTGGGATTCGATTTGAACATCAAACCCAGTTCCACCATCTCGACTTCTCAAGTATCACCCAAATTACTTCCTGAGCGCATATCAGCGGACTTGCTAGATGGTTCGGCGTCAATATCAACGTCGAACAGTATGATCATGGGTCTTGACGATAATGTAGGAGATCTAGGTAAAGCCCTTACACCTTCCAAACCTAAACCTAGATCTACCAACAAGAAGATCGCCTCTACTGCTTCCTCATCGACAACGTCGGATGACGGCTGGGATTGGTGACTAGCCGCCCGAGGTCTTGGTATTTGGGCAGGGGTGGTGATCGTCATGGCAAAAGCTGGTGAGACTTATAACATCTAAGTACGGGAAGCGGTGTATCTTATCGAAGTGTACTATGTTTGGTGCGAATTCTTGAACTTGGAATGATTGACTTGACTTGATGATTAGAAATTCAAATAAAGGACATAAATGATACCGGTACGGACATGGGATACGAAAATGGGTTGGGTCAAAGTGATAACGATAATGATTGATTAATCCTCTGTACTATTAGTTAATCATCTTTTCCCTACTCTTATGCAATGAATTTCATGACTTTCATTCTCAATCTCGATAGACTGAGTTCAGCTAGATTAATAAGGGTTATCCCCCGGCAGAGTCGGGCGGGATTCGCGAACCATGGCTCCATGAAAGAACAGCTCACCACATTCTGTCATTCGATCACTGCTCACTACAAGGAGAACAGTTGCTACAGGAATTTCGGAATAAGCGGATACCGCACGGAACTATTTGCATTATATTTTTGTTGTACTGAATTCATTGGTCCAAAATCCAACTGATTATAACTTGTGAATTTTCTTTCACTCCGATTATACTTATCTATAGACTTCACCATCCAGTGTTAGAATCAAGTTGCCATCTTATACTCTGTATCGTCTATCAGTCCCTTTTGTTTATTCCATTTTTTTTCCTCTGCTAATTATTTATCTAATATTCTGAACCCACGGTCCTCTCATAGTACCAAACGGGTTCAGTGGCATTACAGTTGGATTTGGTAGTTTGGTCGATAGGCTTCAAGATTCCATCTTGAGGTCGTCCATACGAATGGGTATAGTACCATACTTCAGCTAAAACCTGTCGAGTAGGTCCAGTACATCCGAGCTGTATGATGGAAGTGTACAATGGGACAGGACGTTTCCACAACAATTAGTCAGTACGAAAATAAATTACTGTGGCTGACCAATACGACAATTCTTGATATCGCATGACATATGGATAACTCACATAAGGTTCAGCTCCCGAGGCATTAGTCAGAACATCTTGAATATCATTAATCTTATAACTGGTTTCGTTGGAAGGTACGATCCCGGCCTCTTCCAACCACTGATAAGTTGGATATTGAATCTGGGCTTTGACGACCGATTCGAGGAAATCGATAATGGAGGCTTCGGTGCTGTTCTCGTACAAGGTGCCATAACAGTCAGGAGAACCGTTGAATCCTACATCGTAGGTCGTGAAGCAAGTCTAGAAAATTGTTCAAAATAAATTGAGCTATCAACTCTTGATGCTACTCTGTTGTTCTATTTTACGAAGTGATACAGGTCCATCTGTGACGGCCCATGTGTGAATAACGACTTACAGCATGTTTGCTAAACTCTGATTAGATGGAAAGGATTCGTAACTATTAGTCTCAAGTGTATAATGCAGACAGATGACCATCAGCAGATTTTTGCTCACCATGTTGCCAGAAAGTCCAATCAGGTGAGTTCTACATACCGCAAAAATCGTCAGTCTTTTTAGACTGACTGTTACTTCGATGGTAAAATCTCACCTGAGATTTCCAGAACTTTTGCATGAAAGCCAACAAATCGTATTTACCGTATTTCTCCAACAGGGGAGTGATCACATCACCACCTTGCCAAGCTGGAACGGGGGTACCATCGGGCTTACCAGTTGTGGTCTTTGGTGAAGGGGCGGGATCGTATTGTCTTGAGAGGTCGCAGTATTGGCCTGAAAATTCATCAGAATGATGGTCAACATAGCCGTGGATAAAGCGAGATAGACGGTCAAAAACCGGTTGATACAGTGATTAGTAAGTCCTACTCGCCATATGACCCATCACACCTATCAGGCCATAAACCATGGATTGTCCATGAATCCTTGGGTAAGACCGAACCTTGGTCCTCGAGTCCTGTATACTACCGGTCATACCAAATGGCAAACATCATCAGTATCAGTGTTGGGCAAGATCGTGTAAATTAAACAATCATTTGGCGAATCACTCACACTGTCCCAGAACTACCATACAGTACAGCTCTTTATCAGCTAGACAAACATCTCTCGCCAAGTCAACTTGCTCGATGCCGACTCACCTGAGTTATCAGCACCAATCCTTCAGTGGGCGTACAGCAAGTATCCACGATGGCCGTCGTGTTCTCACATGAATAGATGGGATTGGTCAATGCACAAGTATGATTATCCGATGACCAAGCTCTCGTCGAGGCGATCAATGGGAGGATAGCAAATAGTGCGATGAGAGGGTACATGATTGTATTGATAGATCTTGGTTTTATGGTCAGTCAAGTACCTTACAGTATCGATGTAAAACATCAACCTTGTTATCAGTTAGGTCGATAAAGTGTAGCACGACTTGCATCTACTGGCGTTTCAACCGTTGTAACATCTTTATACTATGGCCCGTCATTGTCCTGATTTTATGATTTTCATGGAATGCATCATCTTCACCGACATTATCAGATTTGTCTTGTGGTCAGTCAAGGTACGAAAAGACAACTTTCCTCGGGAACAACGTTTGTGTTTCTGTACCAATGATCGAACATCCTGATTCAAGGAAGAAAATGGATCACGTGGTGCTCCATGCACGTTCATGGGACGGGATGGGGCTCGAGAGAAAGTCTTCTTCTGAATGCATATGTCGATGTGAGCAATCATCATAGTTGCGCTAAATCGTGGTAAGGTACATGCTTGTGCCCAGTATCGATAGAGAGTATGTATTTCAGTCATGAGTTTATCTGATTTGAAAGTCCGTCAACTACGTTGGAACACGTTCCGAAGTGTTCTGCAATGGTGTGACACGTTTGCCCTTGACCTTTGAATATTTCAGTGCGTAATAAGGCCAAGGCCACCATTTCTTCTGTGATGCGAGAAGGCATCGAGATTGATACTACCCACCGAAGTACAGAAAGCAATTATCATGGGGGCTGACGAACGCATTGCGAGTCTCTCGCCACTTTCACAGCTTAAGATGCCTCTTCCTTCCTTTGCGACCACATGCACTTCCTGTGCTATGTGCTGGTTCTTTTTATCCGTAAAGGATTCAGTAAGCTGCAATGTGACATGATCGTCTTAGTCAAATCAATCGTAATGAACTTATTTATACCTCGGATCCCTCGACAATGTGCAGACTTCATCTTTCTAGCGAGTTGTTGCTCTGCACGTATATCAGATCATCGGTAGAAGAAGCGTATCTCTACGATCAGCATAAGACAGACATGAGTGCGGCTGATTCCGTAAGTCTTGGTCTCGGCCTGCGATCATACATTGTCAGCTTCAGGATGTGAACGTATAACTCGAGATATTCTCCCATGGTGTTGTTAGTGATATCGTCAAACTTATACATGAATCCCAACGAGATCCAAGAGTCATCACGCCGATCAGGACGTATCGGGCGGGTATGTTCGTCATATATAATGCAATACATCCCCAATTCTCTTCATCCAAGTAAAAACCTAACCCCAATGATCAAATGAAGTTTTTACAAAATCAGAAGATGAACTAAGTGATTTATCGTGAGACAATACCATCGAATCGTTGCTTGAACCAGGCGACAGTGCTATAAGAACAAAGAGAGACATATGATTAGCGTCATTTCATACATCATTGTTTGTTGGTCGATGGTGAAAGACGAAGGCATGACTCACTGTTCGGGTCTAACTCGGTGGGAAGCACCGACCTTGCCGACAGCGTGCTTTCGTCGAGCAACTCTCATACCTGGTCTACCCATGACAACGAAGCTGTGGGAGAGAGGATTGGTCAGCGAGAAGTTCGTGAGAATATATACACTTTTAGGTTGATGAACGTGGGAGAACAAAATCTAAACTCACAAGTCCATACCGAAGATACCAATTCCTGGGTCGTACTTGATACCCAAATCAATGTGTTCTTCGATACCGAAACCGAAGTTTCCGGTTTCAGAGAAGTTCCTATGAGATGGAAACAGGATGAGCATGGATCCCTTCATCGCTACTCAAGCATGGAATTATCTGGCCTCTCCCATCGCACTTGGATAATATATATATTCTTTCGAGTGGTCAACACGCATGTCCCCAAGCATCTCCTGTTTTCTTCCCTTTGCTACGGCTGATAAAATTGACCAAACCCACCTCTTTCTCAACTCGTACTCCTTGACTTTCAAAGCTCTCTCCAAGACTTCCTCGGCCTTTGGACCTCGGATGGTGACGTGCACGGCGATCTTTTCGTTTCTTCGGATTTGGAAAGATCGGATGGTGTATCTGGCCTTTGAGGTGACGGGTGTTTGACCGGTGAGTTGTTCCAACACCTTGGCGGCTCGGGTCAATCTATCACCTGATTCACCGACGGAAATGTCTATTGATCGAAAAAGAGGATAACAATGGATGGAGGCGATGAGGTCACATGAATGGGGATGAAGATGATTGTGGAGAGGAAAGATATCAAGGACAATTGACATTCATCAGCAATCTTCGTTCTACTCTCACCGAGGTCAAACAAGAATGACCCACTGATGACCAATTTGTCGATCTTGAGCTCCTTCATAGGGTTGACGGCGGCGGTTTTGTCGGCCTATTGATATTAATTCTATATCAGTCTTATGTCCTATAGCCTCTTTTCACTATCCCAATCGCGTCTAATCCTCAATCCTGCTCCATCCTTAACACATCGTTCTACGTCGCTTCCTGATATTCTGCTCAATTCTGATCGCTTCCATTCCCTCATAACACCTCTCCACGGTGTCCCTCGTCCAAGTCTTTTGATCCTCCATCTTTCCTAACAGATGTTTGTCTAATCCTTCTCGGACTCCCTTCACAACCGATTGACATGAACGAAACGTACCATTTTGAAGATCTACCGCGATGAGATTGTCAGCGATACTGCTGTCCGTCTGATAGGTGGAAGGTGATATGCACTCACGTATTGTCTTTTGATGGATGAAGAAGGTAGAAGAGGGTGTATGTTGTGCTATGTATTCTTGAATACCTCGAATCGATGATTCCTGAACCGACAGCCAACAGTCAGTCCATCAGTCAGTCACAACCAATGCATCCTATACGAAAAAACTACAACCAGCATACTATCGGTAATTCACATAACTCCGACACCGCGAGACCGCTCGAGGTAAATGTGGCACAGTGTGTGCCCAGGAGGGTACCATCGGTGATAGTTGGTGCACTCGATCTAGCAAAGCCCTTAACACCGACAGCTGCGATTCTGCCGGGCGGACTCTTCCTGATGACGTGTTATCTGTGCAGTTAATTGTCAACACACTCCCTTCTACTTCTCCTTCTTCTTCTTCTTCGACCAACCTCACTCATCCTTATCACCCGTCCCCGCCACCCAGCCAAAATGTCACAAGTAACTTACCTCAACGATACCCGATACCCTGGTCCCAGCATCCACAAAGCTTCAGCAGAGATAGCTGGTTTACCCACTCAAGATGAGCTGGACGCGTATCCTAGGATGTATACTTGGGGCGAGCTGAAAGAGGTCATCGGTGAGTACAATTTCACCACCTGGCGTCAAGATAACTCTCAATCGTCCTGCTGATTTGTCGTGCTCGTTGCCAGTGAGCGGTCGGCTGGAAAAGCTCATGAGGAACAAGCAGATGCAAGTGAGATACAACAGGTGGATGAACGGTATCAGGGAGAAATATGGATCTACAGGTGAGTCACAGCACCGTCCGTCCCAATCAATATAGCTCCAGACACAACTCACTGCCTGATTCCACAATGTATGATCCCTCCAAGTCTCTGAGCTGACGTTATACATTCATGGAATAGAGAACTACTTGAAACAAGGCCGACTCCCATTCCCTCAATCAGCTGCTGAGCCTACATATGATTCGAATGTAACCTCATCTTCCATCCCTCATGACTACCTGACGTATGATGCTGAAAAGGGCTTTGATGAGAGTAAATATGCTGTGTTGACAAACGATTGGCCATATAATGTACCCTACGGCGTTAGACATTTGTGTGTTTGGTCAAAAGTGAGTCATCCTCTTCATCTACATATCCCAAGCTGTCCAGATTGGATAATCACTTCCCTACGTCCTCAGAGAGCTGACACCTCTGTCTTTTATAGCTCCCCATCGCCCACAAATCACTTGTCGATGACGACTTAGCCTTATGGACCAAGATCGAAGAAGAAGGCTTAGGTGGATTCACCGGTGTGATACCATTCACCGCAGCTGAGAAACCTACCCAAACTGCGACGAATTGTACAACACCGCCTCACCCTTTCGCATGGGAAGCAACGCAATTGAGCGATTATCAATCGGATAGTTGGTTGGCTGTCGATCTCATGTTTGGCGGGAAGGAAATGAGGGAGTGGGCAGGTAAGCAATATACTTCGAAAGGTGGTCAGGAAGTCCAGAAGATGGTAGAGGGTCTATGGGATGTGAGAGGTTGGGAATGCTTGTGGTTCGTCAATCCTCCTGTCAGTTGGTACACTGTTCAACATCCATCGTGATTCTCACATCTGCTCCTATACCATAAGACATGTGTGGGTTCTTATCCCGATCGCATTATTGACTGCTTGCTCTTCTTTTATAGCGAATCCAATCTGTTCCTGGCTTATCCCATTTCCACGTCTTCGCTCGACGAAAGGCACCCGAAGAGATCGATGCTGCCGAGATGATATGGGGTAAAGGGGGTAAACCTGAACATCAATAATCAGGTTCATCGTGACTGAAGGTAGGATGGGAATGGGAGATGAAGAAAAAACATAACAAATCCTCAACGAGATATACCAAATGGCATTGGACAATACCATTCTGGATAGGTAGATTGTATATAGATGAAATCACCTTACATACATATATCCTTGCTTGTTACAATTTAAATCAAATACGTGTAATATAGATAAATAAAGTGTTAAATAGAATTAATAGATAGATGTGTATAGATTGTATAGATTCTCCCACTGGATTCGCTGTGCGTTGCAGATAAAATATATGAGTATATACATGACTGTATGAAAGACATCACGACTTAACGGAATAAAGTAACTCATACATCATCAATGATGAATGAGTAGGATGATTGTCGCACCCTTTAACTTGGGCTGATCTAGGTGATAGACTCTGTAGCTAACCAAACGATATAAAAATGCATTATGATCTATAAAGATAATAATGTAAATGATGATGAGTCCAATTTATGCATTGTATTATATAATTTGACATTGAGAATGGATCGAGTTTTGAAGAATGATAGTTGACAAGATGCTCATCCCTTCAACGATCATATTGACCCTTTATCATGTAGTACCCCAGGATGATACGTTTATACAAGCTCTGGCAGGTAATGTCCCTAATGCTGTCTCACTGTTACGTGTTCCTCCCCAAGATGATCCTCACAAATAGCACTTGATAGTTGACAGTCCCTTGTTTCCCCGTACGCAATCTTCCTTTTTGTGCATCCAGCTCGTGAATCATCTTGACTGGCTTATGAGCATGAGAAAGGATGTTTGAAAGTACCGGCAGAGTACTATTAACATCATCAGTCATTGACTTAGCTTTGTCTTATTTGCTATTCAGAAGTGGTCAGACAAGTCACTTACGCCTTCTTTGATACCTTCGATAGCACTGTACAGGCCCAGAGGGGTGATAGCGATACTGAGGATGATCTGAACATAAGAGGGATAAGATCAGCTTCAACCCAAACTTATGTCACATTAAGATCGGGATTGCAAACTTACAGAAAGAATCGCACAACCCATGAAGAACCAACTCGAGAACCCTCTCATTTCCCTCACTTCACCATCTTTAGCGAAATAAGGATGTTTGTTGTAGAACCAAATCACACCGCATAAGCCATATGAGAACCATACGCTGAATAACGAAGAGACAATTGTCAAAAGTTGGTTGAAAAATGGGATCAATTCGGCCAATATGAAAGCGGCGATCCACATGACGAGGATGATAGCCACCCAAGCGAGTCTCGCTCGAAGGCCCTTGGAAGTAAGCAATCTTGATTTTCGGAATGTGTTGACGTAGAGGTACTTGGCACCGACGTTGAGACCTACGATACCTGATATGAGGATTGTAACGAGGGCGAAAGCGTAGGCAGTGATTCGGACGGGTTTGGTGGTCATCGTGAATGCTGGTGAGGTGACGTACTATACAAGATCAAAGAAGGTTAGTCAAAATGTTGATGGGACATTGTCAAAGACTGATGATAACAATACTCACTTGACCTCCGAAAGCATAAATGGTAGCACCGACAATACAGTACACGATAATACCACCAGCTTGAGTGATGAGGAAAGACTTCTTGAAATCATTAGGATTTCGCATCTGATGCAAAACAATGGTCAGTCGAGTTTGTGCTGGTATTTGGTCAGAATGATAGTTGAATCCGGGCTCACCTCCGAACACCAACTGAATACACCCATGTTACCACCGTAAGCGAACACGATATTGGTGAGAGCACCGATGACATCCATCAAGTCTGGATTGGTAGGAGCAGCATGCCATTGGATAGGTACACCGTTCTTCTCGAGGACACTTGGGCTTTGAACCTATTGAAAAGAAAATTAGATGAATCCAGAAATGACTTGTGCAGAGGGATACCACTTACACCAGTAGCAACGATGGTGATCATGCAAGCGATCAAGATACAAGAGACAGATAACCAAGAGAGAGGAGCGAGTTTACCAAATTCTCGATTGGTTGACATCTGCAATCATCATCAGTCTCAGATCATCACAGGACGGGAAATGCACGTCCGAGAGATGATACTCACAAGAACGCTGACGATCATGATGACCAGTGCAAACCAAACACTGCAAATCGCATTGGTACTGAGGGTGTTGAGAGCTTGTTTACCAGCTAAGACGTGTGATCCACCAAGACCGATACTCTGTTCGCGAAGGGGAAAAGACATCGAATCAATATCGGCCAAACCGTCCATATTGCGGTTTGTGATGAACATAGACCTACTTTAGCTACCATACCAGCACCTAGGATTCTTCTACCCCATTTACCGAACAGCAAACCGCCGGCATCCGCGAAATGCATAACACCCATGTGATTCATCTTGAAATCGATCATAATCCAAGCTGTGATATAGGCGAGAACACCCAGACCGATGTTGGCGATGAGACCTCCGACCATACCAAGTCGTAAGAAGATGGAGGGGTATGAAAGAGCACCCAAGGCGATGTTCTATCAATATAAGAGGTTATCGACTGAACGCTCCCAACCATGTCGACAAACAGTCGCGAAGATGGGAGGGAAGCTGACTCACCTCGGCAGTAGCCACCAGACCAGCTTGGACCCAGCCCATCGATCTGAAATCTACATAATCCTCTGCGTTCTCCTCCCGCTGAGCACTGAAGGGATCAACATCGTAAGAGTTCGCTGGGATGTTCGCGACGTCTTTCCCGGAGGGTGGATATTCGTCGTATCCAAATCCAGCTTGAGCTATTTCGGCGTCAACGATATCTTTGTCTTGAACAGGTTGAGGATGGACTTGAGTGATTTCGTTCGACATTTTCAGAAACAGAAATGATTTAAATAACAAGTAAGATGAAAGAAAAGAAGATGGATGAGAGGATATTTGAAGACCAAAACAATGAGCTAGTATCGTGAGTCTAGCTCAGCTGCACGTCAAGTAGTCATTGGATTATATTGAATTGGAGCTTTCTCGCCAAAAATTTCGTTGGTAATCCATAACCCATAACCTATGGCATAATGTACGGCCCCTCTTTGGACGACACATTTTCGGATCGGTCGGACAGAGATACTACTGTAAGCATACCCTAAATCCGGTGGGACCGTATGAGACACCTTGAGCTAGGACGTATGCATATGACCTCTAGTGAGGACTAGATTATAGGGAAATGAGTTGAAAGTCGAAAATTACCAACAAAATGTTCGCTTAACACGATGTCGATGGACTTGATCTCGCTTGGACAGATTCGAAATTATCTTTTACTCACCTGCGTCCGGCATGATCAGGGAAGCAGACAAGACACGAGTGAAACAGAGGATGTAACCTCGGAAATTTCGGAAATCTTCCTTCATAGGTCTGAATCTGCCGTTCGAGACCATGCTATGATGCTTGTTAAAGTCAGACCCTGTGAAAGGATTACTACATCTTCACATCTTCGAGCGATGAATTTCGAACTCCTTGCTTAGTGCATTGCAATCTCTTCTTGCCAGACTCCTTTTGAAGTTTTCGAATCTATGCCCCACTGAGATCTGAGGAGTGCTCGTCCGACATCATGCTGTTCCCCAGATTGAGGTATGATGCAATTTGCGGCCCCCCGTGTTTTCGAATAGGACGTCTATGCATTGTGGTGTCATGGGGAGGCTCCAGAGTATGTTCGGAATGGTGGTCCGTACGTCCGATGATATGTATGCCCAACATTGCCGTGGACGGATGAGAAGTAAACGATGCAGACTGTGTGTCGAAGCTGGTCATTCTAAGAATGAACGCTGTTTGAATCCGCTGCGAGGATCGATGTAAGATCTTGAGCATCAGGGGTCCTATAGCTTGCGATTCAAGATCGCCTAATGGATATGTATGTGAATCGACAACCCTTTGAAACCCATTGACTTCTGCTGGGATGTCGTCGGCAAAGCGACCTGAGAGCAGCAGCAGTAGGTGAGATTACTATACGTCAGAGACCGCTGGCAACAATAATGTGATGGTGTCGCCGAAAGCTCTTGAATAATGTCACTACATGCAAGCAATCCGGCTATGGCATTATCTGAGAGGTACTTCCAGACACCGATGTTTCACCGCTGTCGATACCAAGAGATTAGAGAGAAGGTCACGCTCATGTAGCGCCATCGTAGCAACCTGCGGAACTCGACCGTAGGTCTAACTAATTACTGACCACAACCTTGCTGCCGTCGGTCTAGCATGTGATGAGGTCATAGATGATCTTGCTCGACGAGCAAATACGCGTCTGCCAGTAGTATACGACATCTGAATCGTACTTGGCAGCATCCGGCCAGCGCTTACGAGTAATCATTGCTTGGCACAACTCTTCAGATCAGCGCCCTCTTCCCATGTGCACCGACGGCCAGTCGCACCCTTGGCTTTGTATGTAGTTGCTTAAAAATTACGATATCTACCAGATCTACTTACTAGGTTGCCTGCGGGTATAGGCTAGAGATCGCGGTGGCCGTGGTGTTTGTGAGGGTCTGGCCCTGAATTTCCATCTCCGTCTCAGACCAGTACTTGCACCGGGCCCCGAATATAGAAAGAAAACAAAGAGGATCAACAAACAACCATGCATCGACGGCGTATGATGCTGATATTATCGAACGATAATACTGCTCTCGCCAAGCATACATGCATAGATCTTACCTATATAGATCGATGGCCCCTGAGCCCGATTCACATCTCAGAGTCTCACATTCTTACATAGCTTATTCGCGTGCGACTGATTCTACTCAACAAATCCTTATAATCGATCTCAGATAAAGCACCCCACACGTTCGGTCCACCATGTCTATCGGCATAGGCGATTACAACTTCGTAAACAGAGCAAAGGAACAACCTGAGCTGGCGCGAGCTATGTCCAGAAAACAAACCAACGATGGGACCCACCCACAATTCAACGGCGATGAGGGGCAATCTCATCCATTGACAGCTCACGAGCGCCACCAACAGGTCACTGGGCTCGCCCGTCAGATATCCCGTGCTTCCATCTCCGGAGCAGGAACGGGCAACGACATCTTTGACTACCAACCCGATAGCGATCTCGATCCTTTCTCTGACAATTTCGACGCTCGAAAATGGGTCAAGCAGATGAGCAGGGTCAGTCTGGAATCAGCACCGAGAAGAACTGCCGGTATATCCTACAGTGGTATGAGTGTTCACGGTTTCGGTTCAGATGCAGGTGGGTACTACTGATCTTCCAAAGACATGACCTAGCTGACCTTCTTTGCAGATTACCAGAAGACCGTCAGCAATATTCCCTTATCCCTCGTCAGTTCCGCACGGGATCTCATCAGTAATAGGAAGCGTAAAGTGCATATTCTGAATGATATGGATGGTGTTCTGGAAAGCGGGGAGATGTTGGTAGTGTTGGGTCCTCCAGGAAGGTGAGTAAGGGTAAATCTATCGTGTCATCATGCCTTCGCTCATATCCCTTGTAGTGGATGTACTACTTTGCTGAAGACCATAGCTGGAGAGACAAATGGTATATTCCTTAATGAAGAAGCAGAGATCAACTACCGAGGTGACTTAGAGACCTTTATTCTCCGTGCGCATTCAAGCTGACCCGATGCCAGGTCTTACTCCCAAGCAAATGCATGGCCGATTCAGAGGTGAAGCCATCTACACTGCCGAAGTAGATGTACACTTCCCCAACATGACTGTGGGAGAGACACTTCAGTCAGTCAATCACACGAGTGTCTACATTTTCTGCTCTGACAGTTTTACTCCAGGTTCGCCGCAGAAGCACGAGCGCCTAGAAACCCACCTGGGGGATTGAGCAAAATAGAAGCCGCAACACACTTCAGAGATGTTATCATGTCTGTCTTTGGTATAACTCATACGGTGAACACCAGAGTGGGGAATGATTTCATTCGAGGTGTATCGGGAGGAGAGTGAGTGCAAGATGTTCAATCCTCCGAGCGGCTGTGGGCTAGTCGCTGATGAACCTTGATCTACCTTCTTCCCTTTTTCTTTTCTTCCCTTTCCCTTTCCTCTTCCGTCATCCTGCATCAGACGTAAGCGTGTCACCATCTCTGAAGCGGCTCTTTCAGGTGCACCCCTACAGTGCTGGGACAACTCTACTCGAGGTCTTGACAGTGCGAATGCCATAGAGTTCTGTAAAACCCTTCGATTACAATCAGAATACCTAGGTACGACGGCTGTCGTAGCCATCTATCAATCACCTCAATCGGCATACGACCTTTTCGACAAAGTCTCTGTCTTGTACGAGGGAGAACAAATCTACTTTGGAAAAGCTGGTGAAGCTCGAGCTTTCTTCGAGAGGATGGGTTTCCATTGCCCTGAGCAGCAGACCACTCCCGATTTCCTGACTAGTTTGACGAGTGCTTCGGAGCGTCAAGCAAAACCCGGATTTGAAGACCAGGTACCCAAGACTCCTAAAGAGTTTGTACAAAGATGGAAAGCCAGTGAAGAGTACCAGCAATTACGAGCGGATATCGCTGCTTTCAATGAAAGACATCCCACAGGAGGTGAGAGGTATGAAGAATTTTGGCTTCAAGAAGAGCTCAACAATCGAAGAGAACGTGAGTGAACTTTGATGCCCATCTCAGTGAGCCATACTGATTTGGGTACTTCAGTCGTCCTTCCTCGCCTTACACTCTCTCATACGGTCAACAGGTCAAGCTTTGTGTCGCTCGAGGATTCTGGCGTCTGCGTGCCGATCCAAGTCTTACGTTGACACAGTTGTTCGGTAACTTTGTTACAGGTCTTATTATCAGTTCGGTCTTCTTCAATCTTCGTGAGTAATCTCAGTGATCGACTTGACCCTCGCTAAATAACTCATGCAGAGGACACCACGGGAAGTTTTTACTCACGGGGGTCTCTACTGTTCTTTGCTGTCTTGTTGAACGCTTTCGGTGCTGCCTTAGAAGCGAGTGTATTTCGTCTCTACCTCCTTGAGCAACAAGGAACGCTAATAGGATGCATAGATTCTTACACTGTATGCTCAACGTCCCATCGTTGAGAAACACGCTCGTTACGCTTTGTAAGTCTAGACCCGGCAGTAGAACCAAAGACTAAGCCCATTATTCTAGCTATCATCCATCTGCAGAAGCCTTCGCTTCCATACTTGTCGACATGCCTTACAAAGTCCTAAACTGTATAATCTTCAATTTGGTACTGTATTTTATGACAAATCTCCGTCGTGATCCTGGTGAGTTTACTATTTCAGTCCATGTCGTTCACTTATTGACTCAGTTCTAGGTTCATTCTTCTTCTACCTTTTGATCAACTTCTTCTCAACTCTTACCATGTCAATGATCTTTCGAACTATCGGTTCCGTTTCTCGACAGTTTGTCAGCGCCATGACACCTGCCAGTATCATCATGATTGGTCTTGTCGTCTACACCGGTTTTGCCATTCCTGTGACATACATGCGAGGCTGGTCAAGATGGATCAACTACATCGACCCAATTGCTTACGCTTTCGAATCGCTCATGATTAACGAATTCCACGGTCGAGAATTTTCCTGTTCCTCATTTGTACCTTCGCCGATGCTTCCATCCTACGCCGACGTCGGAGCTACCAACCGAGTTTGTAGTACTGTCGGAGCCACTGCTGGGTCCAGCGTTGTCAGTGGTGATACGTACCTCGCTCTGTCCTATGAGTACTTCCACGCTCACAAGTGGAGAAATTTTGGGATCCTTTTGGCGTTCATGTTCTTCTTCTTCGCTACATACATTGGTGCTACTGAGGTTATCACCGAGAAACAATCGAAAGGAGAAATCTTGGTTTATCCCAAGGGTCAAATCCCTCAAGAGCTTCAACCGTCCAAAGAAGGCGATACCGAATCTAATAGATCAGATGAGAAAATCAAACCTTCAGATGCCAAAACTTCCTCGGGTGGAGGTGATGTAGCGATCATCCAAAGACAAACCAGTATCTTCTCCTGGAAAGACGTCGTGTATGATATCAAGATAAAGAAGGAGACTAGACGTATCTTGGATCATGTTGATGGTTGGGTCAAACCTGGTACTCTTACTGCTCTTATGGTAAGTCGAATTGCCCTCTCCAGAAATCTGGCTAATCACATGTTGTAGGGTGTATCTGGTGCTGGTAAAACAACACTTCTCGATGTGCTAGCTACTCGAGTCACTATGGGTGTCGTCACCGGTGAAATGCTGGTTGATGGTAACCAGAGAGATGTTTCGTTCCAACGAAAGACGGGTTACGTACAACAACAAGATCTACATCTACAGACCAGTACTGTTCGAGAGGCCTTACGATTCAGTGCGTTGCTCCGACAACCTAAACATGTCACTAAGAAGGAGAAGCATGAGTATGTCGAGGAAGTGCTCAAACTCTTGGAAATGGATGGTTATGCCAATGCAGTCGTTGGTGTACCTGGTGAAGGTAAGTCTTAGATTCATCTAGCTGTTGTTCTCTAAGCTTATCATTACCCTTTCCCAATAGGTCTCAACGTCGAGCAAAGAAAACGGTTGACTATCGGTGTTGAACTCGTGGCAAAGCCAGAATTGCTTCTTTTCCTTGACGAACCTACTTCCGGCTTAGACTCTCAGACTTCTTGGAATATCCTTCAGCTCTTACGAAAACTCACGGAAAACGGTCAAGCTATCTTATGTACCATCCACCAACCTTCAGCCATCCTTTTTGAGAACTTCGATCGACTCCTTTTCTTAGCCAAGGGGGGTAAGACTGTATATTTCGGAGAAGTAGGTAAAGGGTCTCACATCCTGATCGACTACTTTACAAGAAATGGTGCACCTGAATGCCCTCCTGGCGAGAACCCGGCAGAATGGATGTTGGCGGCTATCGGTGCAGCTCCCGGAAGTCATACTGCAGTGGACTGGCATCAGACATGGGTAGATAGCCCCGAGCGTGCACGAGTTCGGGAAGAGCTCGAATTACTGAAGACTGAAGGTGCTTCCAAAGATCGATCCAAGGACACCAAGCTGGACAAAGCGGCGTATTCGGAGTTTGCTGCTCCATTCGGTATTCAGTTCATGGTGGTTCTCAAGCGAGTTTTCGAACAATACTGGCGAACTCCTTCTTATATCTATTCCAAGTTCTTCTTGGCTGTCTCTTCGGTGAGTAATCGCTTTTTTCGTGCATCTGGTGATTCAGCTGACTGCTCTTCAAAGGCTCTGTTTATCGGTTTCTCGTTCTTCAAAGCAGACACCTCTCAACAGGGTCTCCAAAGTCAGCTGTTCTCGGCCTTCATGGTGAGTTACATGTCAATTTGATCTAACGACGACGACGCTGATCACATCGTCTGTGCAGTCCTTTCTTATTTTTGGTCAGCTTGTACAACAGATCATGCCAAACTTTGTAGTCCAACGAAGTCTGTACGAGTCTAGAGAGAGACCGTCCAAGACATACAGCTGGAAAGTTTTTATTTTAAGTAATATCGTTGTCGAGATTCCCTGGTCAAGTAAGTCTTATGCATTTGTCCCAATTTTCGAGCTAACAGTTTGACTCAGTGCTTGTTGGTACCCTGTTCTTCCTCTGTTGGTATTACCCAATTGGATATTATCGGAATGCCATTCCGACCGACACTGTGAATGTTCGAGGTGCTCTTATGTGGTTGTACCTACAGGTGTTCTTCCTGTTCACCTCTACCTTTGCTACCGCAATTGTCGCTGGTATGGAGTTGGCAGAGACAGCAGGTAACGTAGCTCAGTTGATGTTCTCCTTATGTTTGATCTTTAACGGGTGGGTCAGGTCCACCATTTACACACCACTCATAGCTAATCGATTGACGCAGTGTCTTGGTCGTGTACGACTCTCTACCCGGTTTCTGGACGTTCATGTATCGAGTCTCACCATTTACCTATCTGGTCGAAGGTCTGCTCAGTGTGGCTGTCGCCAATACAGATGTGCGATGCTCGGATATTGAGTACCTCAAATTCGATCCACCATCAGGCGAAACCTGTTCCGCATATCTTGCCGAGTACATTGGTGCATTCGGAGGATATCTCCTTGATGAGAATGCTAGTAGTAATTGTCAATTTTGTACAATCTCCAAAACAAATACTTTCCTGGCAGCGTTCAATCTTAGTTATGGGAACAGGTGAGTTTATACAACAAATCCTTTCACAATCGCTGACTTCTTTGTATAGATGGAGAGATTTCGGCTTGATGTGGGTGTATATCATCGTCAATATCATCGCCGCTATCAGTCTCTACTGGCTTGTGCGAGTGGTAAGTGCAACCTTTGATGGAAGTATGAGGACTTGACTGACATGATGCCGTATACGTAGCCCAAAAACACCGGGAAGGAGAAACCTACCACCGATCAAGAGGGTATGAGAACGGTTTCTCGACAGAAATCGCAGAGGACCGAAAAAACCACGGCATAGAAGAGTGCTTTGATGACTCGAGCTGCAAGAACATTATAGATTTCATGAAGACCACATATATATTATTATAGTATTTTAATGTTCATGATTCTCTCCCTATTATCCAGGTACCTCATGCTCTCTTTTCCTCCTTTTTCCTTATATACCATTTGGCATTCAGCTTGGATGAAGTTCATGGCTTTCATCCCCACTGGTGCACTTCGTCTTCGGGCCAAGCAAAGGCTTCACGCAAGCTTTTGGCTACGTCCATCGTCGTCTTGACCTTCATTGGCAGTATAGTATTCGAAGACTCTAAGTGTCTTGTAGAAGAACGAAGCCAAAAGTGACCCGAGAAAAGGTCCAATCCCTACTGAATTCGTTAATGATTGAGGAGCCGAGAAGATATGCTCGGCGTACTCACAGTAAATCCAGTGATAGCCTGGGAAAGTCTTCTCGACGACTGCTGGTCCAAGCGATCGAGCAGGATTGAGACCAGCTCCAGTGTAATATATGCCTACCATATGGCCCATAAATAGCGCGATGCCGATACCAAGTGGGGCAAGGAATGTGCCCCCATGTTTCTCCACCGCGAGCTATTCATGCCACAAATCAGTGTGTCGCACATCTCACCGTTCTGATGGCAACTTACCATAAAGATTGCAAGAACCAGTTCCGCCGTGAGGAACATCTCCATGAACAGTCCTTGAGATACAGATACGTTCGCTGCGGCTTGTCAGCTTTCTCCCTCTTTGGGGTCGCACTCGCGTCCTAGAGCGTTATCCACGCTCAATGATCCAGGTGTGAGTGCATCTACCACAGCGGCGGCACATATGCCAGCTATAAGCTGCGTTATGATGATAAATACTCCTCTGAGGAGATGGATTAGCACCCATCTTTCTTTGTGAGCGTTGAATTTACCTGATAGGATGGGTCAAACCGCACAGCATAAAAGCGGCAGTGACCTGGATTCCCGTCAGTCTCGCATCACTCATCCCGTGCCATGAATTGACTCACAGCGGGATTGAAAAGACCACCGGAGACTCGGAAGAATATCCAGACATTGATTGCCTAACTTGCACCGAAGCTGGTCGCTCCGAATAGTAGGAACACTAGGAATTCACTGGTTGTAGATGGAGTTCCTCCCAAAGAGCTTTTGCCTACCATGACCCCCGCATATGCGAAAAATAGGAAGAGGAAGGTGCCAGCAAACTCTCCTAGCTAAGGAGTGTACCGGCAATCGGTTAATCACAATGGCCATCAACAAGCTGATTGGCTCACCAAGGTCACATGAACTAGATCATGAATTAATCGATTCAGTACGAGTCATCAAGCGATCCAAAAGTGTCGTCAGAATGTCCACTCACGGTGCTCCCAGCAACACACTGGGCTAGGGTGTCGGAGCTTATACCAAAGACCTCGCACTTCAACTGCTGCTGGAGGACCTTCAGCCAGAGGAGACTCCTGAGGAAGAGAGGTGACCGCTCCTGGGCCAGCTGATCTGGAAGAGCCGTTCATTATGTATATGAAAAGATACAGAATATCCTTACGCAATATATACGTTGGAGATCGTCATTGAGAAGATGCTATCTACACAGCTTGGTCTTTATATCTTACAGGCAAAAACATCCCAATTCTTCCAGACTTTCATACGCAACCCAGAGCCACTTGCATTTTCCCATGCTATCAAAAGATATCGGAAACTCAGTTTCACTGACCGGCCGCAACCCTAGATCCACAGTTCGTACGCCAAGAAGTGCGACAAGATTGAGCCAAACGTCTCGTGTTTACATTTACATACAAGTCTTCCTACTAAGGGAATACGTAGTACTCTCGCTCGCAATTCACCTTTACTCTGCTACATGCCCAGGAGAGTCCAGTTTGGACAAAACCGCGACTGCGACTATATCTGAGTGTGGCTGATTTACTCGTGCCTGGTCAAGATGCCCCATCTCGTCTTCTCGAAGCTATTGCAGATGTAAGGAAACACAGACACTCGTATGGAGTCGCAATCCACTCAGATGTCTAATCATTTAGCCTGAATGGTACTTTTATAGAATAGGAAATTGTGATACCGATTGGCTGTTAGTTGACGCCGCCAGAAGTTCCTCTATATCAGAGACAACCGATCTGGGATCATACCCAAAGCCTGACAACGATTCTAGATGGCCATCACTTTCGACACTAGGGAAAGTTTCGGAAGCAAACCCAAATAGGGAGAGAATGTTGGACTCCTCCATGTTCAGCATATCGCTATATGGATTGACTTCGGCCAGTGTGCGCGACGGGCCGGTGGAAATAGCAGGGAATACTCGTCGTAACCTGCCAGCGAGATATCCCGCAACATGCTCATCATCTACACTGGCCGTTGACAGGGCTTCGATCAGAGAGCACTGCAGGTTGACTGTATCTTGTTCCGGCTGACCGACAGCACCGAATGATACCGCCTGATTGCTCATTAGCACTAGCTTCTGTGTGTGAACTCGCACACTCACTTTCATCAGGAAGACACTTGCAAAGACCTACGCATCGACACATCAGCGACCTTCCTATGTGACTTGCAAAATGATTCACCAGTTTGAGAAAGACTCGACTAGGACAATATCGCAACAACCCCTTTTTATGCAAAGCGATACCGTATTTCACAAGTGAGACAGCAGCATCCACAGCCTCAATGATGAAGGGTCCCTCGGTTGAGTTGATCACGCTGGCCTGGAACACTCGATCGTTCTGGTTTCTAGTCTACCATATGACATCAGCGACCATCCCACATGTGTCCCGTGCTATTCACCTTATGACGTCTCATGACCCGAGTCTGAGCCGCCCGCATCGCTATTGCATTGCTGTAGAGCCTGAACATGGAGAGGTCAGCACGCTTGTGATCATAACGATTGATGTATCCATCCCTGAATCATTCACTCACCGGATATAATCCAGGTCCAAACGCCATCTCAGTTCTCTCAGTTCATCCTCCGTGAATGCAGGGCCATCGTGGTCAAATAGGTCGTAAGTAGGGAGGTCACCAGCTTTGAGATACCATGCCATGTCTAATTCGGGCTTTAACCTGTGCAAGGTGTTCTCGAACTTGCCTGTTCTTATGAGCTCCGAGGTGATATCTGCAGAGTCGTAGAACTGCTCTTGTATCAAGCCGATCATCTGCAGCAGGATGAGAAATGTCCAAGGCTCAGATCGCGATCAGCACTTACATGTGTAAATTGGGCTACGAGCATGATCTCTTTCCACTTCACTTGCACACGGGGAAAAGGGAAGGTCTCATCTCCTGACAAACGGCTATATTCTCCGAGAACATCCCACCAGCCAGTGGGCATTTCTTCCAGGTCCGTCAGCCCCATCATCAATGGCCGCCGGTATGCGACTCACTGGCTTTGGGGAGATACAAGCGCAAAGTCAGTTGGATAGTTATAGAATGGAGAAAGACGCATACCTTGGATCAACGAATCTCTACCCAGTCGTACCGAAGCACTGTATCCATGTCAGACGGGAATTTGCTAAGCCACCACTCACTGTCGATCGGCCGCCTGACAGACTTTCAATAGTCTCTTTAGCCATCGTGATGTGTTTCTTTCTCCACAAATATCCTTACTCACATATCCAAGTCCTATGCCGCCGGTGTACTGACCACTCTGATTGCGCTTCTGATGGGTACGCCTTCTCATCATGCAGGCCTAATTCCTGGGCTATACGAGTTGCCTATAATCAAGCACGTCAAGAGTACTGACAGACCCAAGACCATGTTCACGACCTACCAATCCAATCATTGTCCATGACAAATCATCGTAAACTTTGCAAGGATTGGCTGGTCCACGATGAGAGTTGGGTTCCGAAATAACATTGCTATCCGATAACAACATGGCACGAGGTGGCCACTCACTGAGGATGAGAAGCGCTTCCACTGTGCCGATAGTGCGTGATGTAGTCCTAAGTGCGTTGTCTGAGCGACGATCTTCTTTTTTACTTGTACGATAAAAGCTGAGACCGACTCACTCTCCCATGGCTATATACCCGATTCTTTCTCTTATCCAGCCTGATATCTTATTCTGTACTATCCTTGAGCGGCGAGGCTCAAGAGGGTCATATGATTCACCCATATCCATATACCTGGAAGCGGTACAGACCATAGCGGCGAGTAGGAGCGATTCTTGTAGCAGGATAGGAAAGTTTTCGGGTTGGAATAGCTGCAGAGGGATGAGAGGGAGCATCTTGTTGATGTAGGTGCCGAAGCTAGAATGCGCCATGCAGTGATGATTAAGATGGTAGGAATAGCAGTGGACAAGCAACTCACTGAGCCAAAAGAGCGGTCGCTTCGTCTGCAGTCATCAGTCCATCTCTAACCGGTACCCATTGATTCCATAATCCTGATCCAACATTGTACTGTATAGTGGGTCGAGGCTCCTCCCCATCTACCGCATCTTCTTCAGCGGCCGCGCACAATATTCTCAGAGCGTCTGCAGGGTTTTCCAGTGCTTCTGCCCTGACGAATTTGAAGTCTCCATGTTCATCCGAGGCAAAAGACTGTGATGGTATACCGGTTAACGGGTGATATTGGAATGGAATGTTTGCACTCTGAGAGGTTTCTGCCGAAGCTGGAGGTGCATTCGCCCCAGATATATTGCTCATAGAGGTCGTCTTCCTCTGATATGACTTGGTGAACTTACACTGACGTCCTGTTCGTAGGCAGCGACGACATGGTGGATCACGAGGTGCGTCAGGACTTCCTAAATCGCATCTCAACTTGGCTGCCCGACAGGATTCGCATGCTTGGTATGTCCTGACATGGACTGTTTTCTTCGGAGTAGAGCTTCCTGAAGGAGTCGATCGCTGAGCAGGCATGGTCAATATGTGTATTGAGTAATGGTATAGATGACACAGATATAAAGTGGACGATGAAAGGTGTTTTCGACGGTACCCATCGGATCATGCTAAAAACAGTCGCTGGTCGAGGCTATAGATCCGACAAGAACCGACGACAACCGATCAAGAAGACGCGCTTCAAATACAGACAGATTTGCAGTAATATCCGGGTGATGGTAGGCTCTGGAACGCAATATCTATGGACACTGCTAGAATGCAGGAGGTCGACATTATTATGTGCATGATGCCAATACATCGGCATGCTCAGAACACTACTGTAAGGGTTAATGGATTTCCATACCTATACCTCTCCCCGCTTAGCGAGCCTCTAGCGATGATACGTTCACATTTTGAGTTCCAGGCGCCTTCTTCTCCCCCTCCTCGCCTTCGGAATCAGCTCGCTCGTTTACTGGCGTCTCGTTGAGCCCGATATCAACGACATATCCACTCTGATCTTGAACCGGTATTCTATATTCACTCGACGAACCTAATTTATACCACAGTACACCAGTGAGCAGAACTGCTGTGCCAAGCATGGCGAACAGAGTCCATAAGCCAGGATAGCTGCGTAACACATGTCAGCAAGGGTCCTCTATACATGTAAAACCAACTCACTAGTGAGGTGAATCCTTCGACCTGAACAAGTAAGGGGCAACGATACCCGCGCAATTCGCAATGGCAATCATCGCACCAGTCGCAATAGCTGTACTTGTGGCTCCGGCTACGGTAGCTGTGCGATATGCGACGAAAGGAATTACGGCAGCGTTGGTACAAGCAATCAAGCAAGTTCCAACGTATCTACCGCCTACGCCTTTCACAGTAGCCAGGAGTATGTAGCCGATGGCGACTAGAATGAGAGCTCCTATGACATGTCGTGGTCGCTCCTTTCGCCTATCAGACCACCAGGAGTTGCCAATGATCACGAAAAAGGCGAATGCGTTAGGTGGAACTGTCAAAAGTTGTGCTTTGTCTGTTGTTGCTGACTGTTAGCATAGGCTAAACTCTGAGAAGAGAGAACAGTCACTTACATCCTTTGAAGCCCATAGCAGAAATGATAGTCGGGGCAAAATAGCCAAACGCATTCAGAGAGTTTGTCATCAAGAAGTAGTGCAATGAGAATATCCAGAAGTGCCAGGATTTGATAGTGGCGATGAAGTCGGCTTTGTCAAAGTGCTTGTCCGTACCTGCATGATCCGGTTAACACAAAACTAGGCCCAATAATGGTATATCTCACCTTTGGGTGCGAAAGGTCCCATACGTTCTGACGCAACGATTCTCTCCTCCTCGGTCAGGAATCGGGCTGTCTCGGGGTAGTCGGGAAGGAAAAAGTAAATCAAGACTCCCACGATGACGGCGGGGATACCCTCAAGGACGAAGAGCCACTGCCATCCATAGAGCGATGCCTTCCCGGACATGAATGAGACTCCAGTAGCAATCAAGCCACCGAATGCTCCGGCGACAGCGATGGAAGCGGAGAATATGGCCATTCTGGTACCCCTCTCGGATGGAGTATACCAGAAACAAAGGTACATCATGACACCGGGCTAGGAAAGGCGAGATTCTCTGCATCAGCCATCAATCGATACGATATGTGTTGCGGTATCCGAATATGAAAAATAAAAATAAAAACAAAAACAAACTCACGAAAAACCCGGCCTCGCAAATACCCAGGAATACACGACAGACCATGAGACCCGCATAATTCGATATAGCAGCAGTACAGATGGTCACGATACCCCACGAGATCATGATCCGGGCAATCCACTTGCTTGGGGTGAAGTATTTAAGGGCAATGTTACTGGGGAACTCGAATATGACATAGGGTCTGCAGCGAGTATGAGAAGTTAGCGAGAACTCGAAGCTGACGATGTGTAAAGGTTAGCATGGAGCGGAAAACTTACACGAAAAATATCGCGACAACCAAGTTGTATCTGTCTCCCGAAAGCTTAAGCACCTCTACCAACGATTCACCAGGTTTATCATTGTTAAGAGTTCGTCTGATCACTACCCGTAAGCAGACTGGTTATTGAGAGGAGCGGGCTGTTGTGAAACTCACGCGTTACCCAAATTTGTTCTGTCAAGATAACTGTTATATCCTATGTAAGCTCCTGACATGGACGATGAAGGAATAGAACCCCCACTTCAGCAAATATGCGATGATGACCCATGGCATGATATGCCTATCGATTTTCCTCACAATCCTTTTCTCCACAAGATCAGACATGTTGGACTGTCCGCGCTATAACCAAAGTTACCTGCTTTCTCAAAATGTACAGACGGCGAAGGAAGGAGTGGAGAATTTGCGAGGCTTAAATGATCTCGAGCGTCTGAGTGCATGCTTGAGTCGACCTTTGCAAAGTAGTCTGACTATATTTCGATATGATGCTTTTTGGCGTCGCCAAGTGACATTGCTGACTGTCTCTGATAAAGATAAGAAAACTGTAAACCAATGAGACTGAACCTCGCGATTGACAGGAACGGAGTGGATCTCGATTCACGTACGACTCGTTGCGCTAAGAGTGAGAAACGGATCTGTTGTATCGACTAATTAACCGATTAAAACGGCAGCTGCAGATATATTCCACCCTCTCGTTCGATGCCGTCACTAACCGTTGAGGAAAGGGTGGTTGTTTTAGCGAGGCATGCGGTCAACCCAGGACATGTCGTCACAGCTGACCTATGTTCGTCATGCAAATTTACTGCTGCGATTCTGTTCCTGGTGTATAACTACTAGCTTACTTATCCGTAGCCTACTCGTACTGCACGAGTAGGAAAAGAAATAGGTCAGATACTTCTGATCCCGGTCTAGGGATTTGGGTCCTTATCATCGCAATCTTGTATCCTCACGCCAAAGCTCCGTTCGTAGATAACAGCGACATGGCGCGAGGTGCGTCAACACATTGTGTCTCCACCTCAACTTAGCTGCCTAAAATGGATTGCATGCTTGGTATGTTCTGACCCAATTCGCTTTATTTGGTGTAAAGTTTCTCGAAGGAGTCACCGACTTTCTCCCCCATTGGATCAAATGGCAATACGATACTTGCATTCAATATTGTGGGGGCATTCATGGATACTCCAGTATTCCAAAGCATCTCTGGGGTTATTCCCATTCTTGTTGTTGCTTCTTCCTACTTGACATCTAAAATCATGCTTAACCCATGCATAACAGAATGAGCTCAGACGGACGCAGCGCCTGCTCAGCGGTCCTTGTTTTAATCTTCAAAGAGTAACAGCGATTCATCATACAGCTCAATTCGGCCACAAGGGGGAGCTCCTCTGCCCTAAGCTTCAGTATGAAGCATCTATCAGAATGCCTCAACGCAATATATACTGTTAAAATGATTCAACGAGTTGAACATGCATCTCCTCTTATGGGGTTTACTCCTCTGCACTGGAACCAGCCACCAGGAACGAACGATCGGCATTTTCTCGTTATCCCGTCAAAAACCTTAAGCTGTGTCACCGATCATCTACGACGAGAATGGCAATTATCGTACAAGGCATCACTCAAAACGGAATGTTGTGGGATTCGCTACACGAAGAAGCTGTGCTGTATGATCCATCTGATCAGCTATAAAAACAATACTCCGCGAACGAACGATTAAGCTCTCCTCATCAAATGGATCGACGTCCTGACAAGATGGTCTATCCTGCGGTCTTATTGACCGCGCTCCTCTCTGCCCAAGCTGTACTGGCTTCCGATAAATCCGTAGGTTCTCTCATTCCAGGTCTTTCTCTCTTACCATGACTTACTTGATCGGCATGGCAGAAATCGACAACGGAATCGAACACTTGCTCTCCCTCAACCGTCACACAAACGGTAACATCTACAGTGACCGTCTATGCCGCATCCACCTCATCGATCAAGCAAACCACATCTTCAGGCTCTTTGCCATCTTCGTCGTCTAAAAAGGAAGACAAGAAGTTGACGAGCACCAGTTCCTCTGTGAATACTGCAAAAGCTTTGGACAGTAACAAGTCAAAATCCTCAACGTCTACGGTATCATCTGTCGCTACAACTTTGAAAGTAGCTTCAAGTACTAGCACGAGCAGATTGGCCGACAACAAATCGAAGAGCAGTTCTTCGACCACTTCTTCGACGTTGATCACTTCAGCCATAACGAGTGCCGATGCTAGCAACAAGCCTTCTGCTTCTACTTCGATAAGTGGGCTCACGACCTCAAAAGTTGACGATCGCAAATCTTCAGGCTCTAGCAATGCCTCCAGTATTTCAACTGTCGCATTATCCTCGAAAATTGAAAATAAGACCAAGACTTCCACCTCCGCCTCCGCCTCCATCTCACCCTCCGGCTCTACCGCTTCAGCTGTCCAAGCTAAGTCGACGGTATCCCTGTCCACTTCGTTCATTTACGATCTCGATAATCAACCAATCGATGCACCAGTCATCAGGACCGCAACTGGCCTTTCTCTGAGTAAGACCATGTATGTTGTGGATATGGCTCAAAGTACTGCCGAACAAATGTAAGCTTCGTCTCTTCATTGTGGTTGATACCAGATCAAAGGCTGACTGGAAATGCAGTGCCAACTACCATGCGAAGGGAAAGACCGTGGGGTGTTACTTCAGTGCAGGTACTTGGGAACCGTACAGGTGAGGTCTCCTTTCTCAGCTCGACTCCTTTGCATACTGTGCGGTTTTGACATTGTGGCTCACTACTCCTCAGAACCGACGCCAAGCAATTCTTGCCTGAGTGCTACTGTGGACCCAACGTTACGATCGACTCTACCGGTCGATGTACGGGCTCAGGATCCGACGCCAATCTGCTGGGAGAATGGGAGAATGGTGGCTAAATATACGTTCTGAAAAATGTTTGAACAATATTAAAAGCATCATGACGGATCGGATCAAAGCTGGCAAACAGAAGGGATGTGATTCCGTCGATCCTGATAATGTCGATGCTGTACGTTCAAGCTCTCGTTTAAGTCACTGTGGTAAAGAGTAGTCCAACTGACGATGAGTATCCTTGAATGCTCAGTGGACAAACCATCAAAACTTTGGAATAACCCAGCAAGACCAAGTAAATTATCTTCTGTGGCTATCATCTACCGCTCGATCCAATGGACTAGGTATAGATTTGAAGAATTCAGGTGATCTAATCACTGATCCTGACACTGGCACATCTACCAACTGGACCACGTCTCTTATCAATGCTTTTGATTTCAACGTGATTGAGTCATGTGTAAGTGGATATCCCACTGTCCCAACCTGTTCATCCCAGACATCCCACTATTCTCAATGGTGCTGATGGCGATCTTCTTACCGTCGTAGTATCAATACAACGAATGTGAGAAATACGATCCATTCCTCGAAGCTGGTAAACCTCAAATCCGAATCGAGTACGAAAGTTCCATCAAGAGATGTCCTTCATTGAAGCAAGGTCAACAGTTGTTGGTTTATAGTGATACTGTCGTCAATTCGACCCAAATCACTTTGAGCTGTCCATAGAGTCTGACTGTTGGTTGCCCGGAGAATTATTTCAGGCAGGACATTGTGAAGAGATCTTTGCATACACATCATATAGACATGGGGTGGATTAGTAGTGTATGCATCGTCTCATGCTTCGGCTGTCGGGTAGTGCAAAGTATTGCATGCTATGACGCCAGAGCTTTCACATGTCCTCGAGCAAGTATGAGTCACGATCTGTGGAGGAAGTACGTCAATCCACCTCGATTCAGTCAACGTAATTGACGTCACACATCACTCCCAAACCAGCTTAGAGTGCATGTATGCATCGTGTGCTGAGTTGGGATATAAGTATATATGAGTTGAATTGTGATGTATGCGGCTCACTCTTTGTTCTAACATAATTGAATCAAATAGAATATTTCCACGCAATGTCGGCTCAAGAAGATATCCAAAAAGCTGAAGCTTCCATCAACTCGTACCAAGCTAAGACGGGTCTTGGTGAAACCCAAAGTGATTCCAGTGAGTATCTGGTGCATAGGTACGACAGGGAAATGATCCTGTACTGAAGTCTGATTTGACGATTGTAGCTATCGATTCAGGTGTGAACGAGAACGTCACTTCTCAATTCCCCGGATCAACAGTCCAAATTGGAGGTACGAAGAGAGGTGAGAATCCACTTATTCCAGATGAAGAAGGTGGCGAGCAAAGTAAATTGACTGGAAGGTGGGTCTTCTTTCAAACAGTCTATCGATGTTCTGTACGAGAAAGTCAGGCTAATCACGATATGCTGCAGACAAACCCACGCAAATGATTTCGAAGGTGATGGAGGACCTGAGGACAAGGTCAAAGTTGCCGAGGCTCAAAGACCAGGAGATCAAGATGTTAGTGGTAACATCAGAGGTTAGGTTGAGGAGAAGATCCAGATAATATGAGAGAAGAGAAAGTGGCCAAGAAGTTTAAAGACGTAGTGCATGCATTGGAAACATGCGCACAATAGTTGGATCATACATCGAGGTAATCCAGTTGAGATTATTCGTTATCACCCCATACTGATTACTATGCTGCATATCCAATGAACGTGAAGATGGTATCTATAATCTTTATACACAGAGAATGATAAGGGACAGAGCACTATTGAAATAGGTGTTGATACAGTAAAAGTAAGTAGTTGACAAAAGAAAGACATAAACAAAAAACGTAAACGAAAATATCCCCCTTCTCGATTTAGCGTCGCGTCCCATCATGATACACAAGTAGCTCATTACAGCTCATTCTCCCTCTCTTTGGCTTTAGCATCTAATCTTGCCATTTCTGATTCTATAGCTTTCTTACCCTCGGCTGATAATGTCGGACGTCCGTCTTCCCAATCAGGTTCGAAGAATCTCGATTGATGACTGGTGCATGAAAGTATCAGCAATAGCACGTCTGACCAATTAGACCGGCCATGTGATCATCACTCACTCTTCCCCTTTAGCTTTCCTAGCAGCAGCTTTATCCCTCTGTGCCTGTTCGATAGCTTGTTTCTGCCTTGTCGCTTCACCCCAATTCTTACCTACGAGATGTTGAGTGACGGGGTCCCATAATCGACGAGATTCCTGCTCGTCCTGCTCTTCGATGGGCCGTACGTCTTTGGGGATGAGGGCGAGGAGATCGAGATCAAGGAGGACTTTCCATTCCTATAAACGGATGTCGATCAGCCCAAGCTACGGTCTACTGATGAATACGGTTACTTATCACTCACCTTCTCACCCTTTAGCCTGTATTTCACCTCCTTCATCCAGCTTCCTTCTATATTAGCGACAATCTTATCCGCTGGTACTTGTTTGGGTTTAGTCCAACTCTCTTCCGCCTCATTGCCGACTGTATATCTGTAGACGATACCTTCCAAGAGGAATTTGGGTTTACCGATCCAAGACTGATGCGTGATCCGGGATTAATAAAATGTAACGGGGAATGTCAATCAGCTGGAATGGGATAGACTTACCTCATCCTTGTAGTCGATCAAAGCACGTAGCTTGGTCTTTCCTTCTTCACCACCTCTACATGTTATCTGTATTTGATCGCTGATTGTGCCGTAATATGATCCTTTCAAGATACCGTTGACGGAAGCGGAAGGGTGGGTGATTTGGTATTCCTATGGACGGCCATGATCAGTATCACTCTGAATGATGTCAGCAGATATGTAGATACACTCACTTCTCCTTTACCTGGACCTTCTCTCGCTATCCGTATGAAGATTCCTCGGTTGCTTGATCCAGGCCCGACTTTGACAGCTGCGTCAGATGATGATCAGCATAGGGTCACACATCTTCTGGATCAAATTGAACCCAAACTCACACATCCCCGACACCCTGGCTGAGATCTGATCCATTCCGTATCCTTCTATACCTCTTTCCGGACAGGTGTAGTAGTAGGCGGATATAGGTGGATGATGTGATACTTGTTCGCACTGAAGAAGTGTAATCAGTCAGCTATGATTGGCAGACACGAGAACATGGCTACTCACCAAGAAGACCACTGTCACCTTCTCTGACTCCACCACACCGGCATCAGGATCCGATTCGATCTCATCACCCGGACCGGGAATAGCTCGATTGATACTGATGGTATCGGTAGATTTGTTACCTTGCTTCAAACCAAGACCGGTAGACTGTTTTTTGGATGCTTTGGACGAACTTGAGATGATTGAACTACGCAGTGACGAACAATGAGTTGGGGAGCTTCTCGGCGATATAACCATGAGACGGACTCACCTCGCCTCGCTATTTGGTTTACCACCATGTTCGGGTCCTAAGATGGGTGTGGTCCACCCACTACCTCCCTGCCCACCATATGCGGGTTCTCCAGGTATAGGGACGTGAATGTGGGTACGAATGACAGGTTCGCCAGTCTCTCTATCTATCACTATCGGAGGAAGTCTCCATGAACATCGGAAGTGCTCGCCTAGGTACAATAAGAACGAAATTGTCAGTAAGAGGTACAAAAAAGCCCATGTCGGTGAAGAGAGATGCGACCAAGCTTACCTAGGGCCGAGTTGTAGGGTTTACCTAATCTAGCTCTGATGAATTTGAGTTCTTTACTGAACGAAAATCTCAATACTGCTAACATCCGTTCTACCTCATCATCCGAATCGCCGATGCTGTGTGACAGGATGGTATCAGCTTGTGTTTTAGTTTTCCCCATTCAAGCGAGAGATAGCTTACGCAGCAAAGATGTCGGCACGATCAGCGTATTGCCAGTACTCCAAGTTTGGTATAGGTTCTAACAAAGATGCAGGAAGGGATATTCGACTATCAAGGTTGGGTCTCTGTCAGCTGCATTGCTATCCATGACGTGGAGAATAGACATACAGATTGGCAACATCCTTTACGCCCATCAACCTGGAGTACAAACAGATCAGTGTTGACATTTTACGATTAAGAAGATCTATTTCAAATGATTCGACACTCACTTCTTCATCAGCCCTAACAACACCTTGACTTTGCTTTCTTCCCCTCCGTTTCCAACTTCAGGTAAAGTAGCTGGTGCTCCGCTCTCATCGGTGAAGGGTTGGAGGGCTGTGAATGGGATGCAGTAGAGGTTCGGTAGGAGACGACGTTGAATGTAATATGTTGTTGAACCGAAGTTGAATGATAGATGTTGAAATATGAAACAAGGGTACGACGATAGGTCAAGAACGTTCGTCCGTTAGCGATTGTTATCTTTTCGTATGTGGGGTAGGAGGTGTATGCAGATATGCATATCAGATGGACCAATTGATCGCCCGTATCCTGTAGAGTCTCCATATGCCTCCTATGATCATAGTCGAGGAAGACTCGTCAAGTGAACTGTCCCAAAAACCATCGCACAGCCCAACGTGACATCCCTTTTCAATCCTGCAAGATTCCAGCAACAACGATAGTGATATCCAGCCTGTTCTTTCATGATTACCTATGTGAAAGCATCACAGCTATGTCCAAGGCGCTTTCTACACCATACCACATGATGGAATCTATCCCGTCCATCCTGCCATCTTCTGATTTCATATCTCACACCGTCCACCGTCCAATTACCTCCACCCAGAGATGGGGAAGACGAGACTGTCACTCACTTGTATCGTCATCGGTGGGTACGTCCACAGCTTTACCCTTCTTGTTTAAACTCATATTGGTGCTGCTGAGGACGTGAGGGATGGGCCGTGGGTGACTATGAAGTGACCTTGATATGTGGATGAGGTGGTATATGCGAGACGAGTGGCCAGATGAGAGAGAAGGATCTGTACAATCAATCTCTGTGTCTAATCCATCCCATCTAAAGTGACGTCTATCGACACACACACACACACAATTGAATCAAATGGGTAACTCATTTAAAGCTGAACCCAGATACAGAGGGCGGTGTTTCGGCCATATGATGAGTGTGGCACTTCCTATCGAGTGGAGGACGATCACCTACTTGGGTGTTGATTGAATTTTGAACTCTTGTTGCTTGTTACTTGATACATGACTCATACTCATACTTGATCAGTCAATAGCTTGCAAGATCACACAACCAAGGCCTCAGAGGCTGTCCATTTACTACCGCAAGACTCACTTCTACGCTTGCAACGCATGTCTCGAGGTGGATTCAGAGGGAGAGGGAGAGGGGGAGGACCAGGGGGGGACAGGGGGATGCCACCGGGAGGGTATGGATCGTTTTCGAGGCAAGAATGGACGGATGCGATGGAGAAGTTGAAGGGGGACCCGAGGCAGAGGGGTGTGCTGTATCCGGTAAGTTTTATTGGTAGTTTGGGGTCGGATGGGGGCGTAGTTCATACTGGTAGCTTGGGGTGGGATGGGGGCGATGTTTATACAAGGGCGGGAGGGCCGGACATATCATATATATACTATATATATATATATGTATGAGATAGACTATAGCTGATACACTTCCTCATAGCCCCTGGGCAACTCATCAACAGCGTATCTATCTGGATCAGATGATCACGAATCGTTGATCATGTCACACACGGTATCACTCAATTCGACGTTGTTATCTGGAAAGCACATCAACACGAGTAGTGAACTCATACCTCCTGGGAGTATACCACCATGGAGAATAGTAGGAGAGAGGAAAGTGGTGGGGATAGGTAAGTATAGTGTGTCTCAACGTTTGGGAATTTACGACTCTAACGTCCATGTTGATCACAGAAATCGAATCTTACTCTGATCGATTCAACACAACCGTACAAGCTGGACCATCCAGGTTGAATCCGATAGCATTGAAATTAGATCCTCAGATGTTCCCACCGGTGTTATGGCAAGAATACTTCGAAGGGGTAGGGGATAGACCAAAAACTAGTGAGTGACGCTGCCGGTGAAATTTCAATTGAACCAATCCGATGTCTTCTGAAACGATATGGACCAAGGCAACGATCAGAGACCGTTACTAACAATTCATTGTCAATACAGAACTGAAGAGGAAGCGAAAGATTGAAGATCTGGATAAAGAAGGTGACGATAACGCGGAAGAAGAGGTGAGCATGTGTTTCTTTCCATCTTCATGATTTCTCTTCGCTTCTTTACCCTTACCCAAATTCCCTAATACTGACGGCAATCACTCTCACAGGAAACACCACCGCCCTCTTCCGACGAAGATTTCGATTTCGACGATGAAGAGGAGGAAGACCACCAGGATTACGATGCGAATTACTTTGATAATGGTGAAGGTGACGATGATAGTGGTGGTGATGATGGTGAGTGGTGTTCACGGAACTAACATGGTCAGGTCGATCCATACTTACAAATATCTGCGCTTTTCTGTAGATGAGGGCGGCGGTGGTAATTACGATGATTAAACCCTCTTCAACGATCAAACTGT
This sequence comes from Kwoniella mangroviensis CBS 8507, assembly GCF_000507465.2. NCBI lineage: Eukaryota > Fungi > Basidiomycota > Tremellomycetes > Tremellales > Cryptococcaceae > Kwoniella > Kwoniella mangrovensis. The sequence continues at coordinate 40,630 of NC_088828.1, read as the reverse complement.
CACGACTAACGATACGTAATGAATCACATTGAATATAATATGCATTTGGTTTCTTATCAGAAGTGCCGTGTGAACAGATGGTTACACATGAGAGGTATTTGATTAGATGCAGGTATACGAAATCATTGATGGCCCTCACTGTACGAGCTATTCACTTCCAATATGAATTGTTAACCCTACAAATCCACATCCCAATCATCCTCGCCATCTCCCACTTTCATTTCCACAGGTCTAGACTGTTCTCTCAACACCGGAGCTACAGGGGTAGGTATTCTGGAAGGTCTATTGGATGACGAACCACTGGTATTTCTCCACATCGACGAGGAGGATCCGGTGGTAGTAGCACCAGCAACGACACTAGCAGCGGTACTTCCAGATGATTTGCCCCATGCCCCACCTAAATTAGTCACCAATCTAGTCTGAGCAGGTGCGGAAGTGGTTGATGCGACGGCCGAGCTCAGTAATGGGTTTGGTAGACGAGTATCGACTCTACGTCGAATCTGGACAGATCGATTAGGTTCTTGATCGATCAATTCACGAGTGAGCCGATAATGTTCCGCTAAAGACATGACAAAGACTCGCTTGGCGGGAGGCACTGGAAGGAATAGCCAATTTGTCAGCAAGATGCACCACGTTACGAATTGCAGTCTGTAAAGGGCAGTTCGAACTCACTATGAGGTAGGACCATACTCTGTCTTGTACCTTTGATAAATTCCTCAAAAGTGTTCTCCACCATTTTCACAAATCCGTGGTTCTGAATGGCAAAAGTCTTCAACTCATCTCCGTACGATTCCAATCCTCTTTCAGACTGTTTGATCCCCAAGGCATCCGCCAGCCTCGCGTTCCTCTGTCTGACCGCACACTCTGAATTACATTTCAACTGTTCTACCTCTCTCGATCTAGGATTTGACGTCGATGCACCACAGGAAGTTCTCGATTGAAGATGTCCACATGCACACGATTGAGTGACGATAGCTTGACAGGGGTCATTCTCGGGACATTTGGCTGGAGCATGACATGTAGTGGTACATGGGTGTTTACAGATCCGTTTGGGTTTCCCACAGACTTGTGTACATGATTCACATTCTCCAGGTCGATGACATAATTTCGCACATTTGTGATAACCACATCTGAGCAGTTCACCACATTGTTGACCGCACGAGACTCGATCTTGAGAACATCGAACGTTCTTGACTGCCGGATCTTTACCACAGGCGCATGGCTTGTTGGTAAGATATGGACATGGTGGACATTCGGGATTCTCGTGGCATGAATGAGGTGATTTGGGGTGCCCGCAGGCTGGTGCGGGCCGATCACATGGGTAGATACATTTGATAATGGTCCCGCTGAGGAGATCGTCAGTATCACCAAAGCAAGAGTCAGATGGGTGACTTACCATGCTACTGGTGGGTATACAACAGTGTTCCCACAATGACAAATCAACTGATTGTATAGCAACATCAGCATCAGTCTCCCGTACGGTGAGAGAAAAAAGAACTTGCTCACCTCATCGTAAGACGCCTGGAGGCATCGTCCACATGGACCTTTGTGATCAGGTTTGGGGCAAGTATGTGTTCCACAGCTGAGCAGTTTCCGCAGGTGAGATGGCATTTGTGTAAATCGTCTTCGGTATATGGATTATAGTCTTCGTTCCTCTGCTTCTTGCTTCGGAAAGCTTGTTCCCACAGAGGGCAACATAATCTACCACATTCATGACGACCGCAGCTACGATAGGTACATCAGTATCAACAGGATTTCATGGGAACACTTGAAACTCACCTTCGCAAAGCCTTGCATACCCTCTCACATGTCACTTCTCCTTCACCTCTTTCCGCCCGTTCTCTCAGTTCGTCACATGGTACTAACAACTGACTCTGACCACACCTACAAGTCCGTATGACCTCTTCGTGACATGGTGGACAGGGCCCGGTATGACATTTCTTCGGACAGGCATGACCACACGGTCGACTCTTGGGACACTTGGCGCTACAGGTGGGAATCGGAGCGAGACAATCTTTTCTCGCTGCACCGAGCGAGGAGAGAGTGGTTGTACCGCATGCACAGTGGGTAATGACATCGGGAGATAGTGGGCAGTGAAGGGGATGAATAGGATGAGGGTGACATGCCTGTAGAAAGACCGTTCGATCAGGACAACAGCTCAAGGTTGAAATGAGACTTCTACTACTCACCTCTTTGCATGGGTGTACACCACAGTCGAACAACCTATCACAAGGTCTACTGCAGTCGTATTTCCCCCACCAAGTTCCTTCTTCTCCTATATCATCTAACCTCTTACATACTTTATCGTTCTCCCTACCCCAACCACACTCGACGTCCTTTTCGTCCTGACCGCAGTAACACCTAGCGACTTCTCTTGCCTCACAAGGTTTGCAGGGACCATAATGACAAAGCTGTTCACATTCGTGATCCTTGTTACCGCAGTTGAGCTGTCGGGCGCAGGGTTCATCACATACTGGCGAAAGAGCAGAGTTGTTGGTGGTAGCGGCAGAACATTTGACTGTAAGTGGAGTATGATGGGAAGGGCATGGAACCACAAGAGCGACTTGACATGGTGGACAAGGACCGGGATGACAAGCTCTGATCATCAAAGGGAATAAGGCGTTAGCGTACAAACTTGATGAAAATTACACAACTGCATAGTATGCACTCACAAGGGACAAGGATGAGAACACTTGGGTCTTTTACGAGCACATGTGTCATTGCATGAATGAGGAGCTGAAGTTGATGTGGGAGGGTGAGATAAGCGCCCACAAAAACACCTGCACACGAATGTCAGCCAATAGAGCTCATGCGATGATGTTCATCAGATGATGTTGCTGACCTGTACCCAGCTACACGCTCCGCCCTCCTCTTCTGACAACCAGGACACCTCCAAGCAATATCTTCATCTTCTCTACCGGCGTTTCTAGCTTTCTTCTCCTCCTCTTCTAAACTTCTATTGGCCCAGTCTTGGATACAGTCTAAATGGAACGGCGTATAGCATGCGGAGTAGTAGTTGGAAGTAGATGTAGATCCAGTGATGGGGTTTGGTTGCAGTGTGAGTGACGAAGAGGCTTCTGGTGCGTGATCTGGTGGAAGACACGACCAGGTCTGTTGGCTCGGGGTAATAGAATTAAAACACTAGAGCGAAGTTAGCCATCGATGCATGTTTGTTCACTCGTGAATGTAATGATCGGATACTCACAATAGGACACTCCAAGAACGGTCTCTGCTTCAGACCTCTAGTCAACCTAGATACCAAATCATCCGGCTCATCCTTCTTCCTCTTCTCTCGAGGTGGGGCGTTAATAAGTGGAGATGGTTTGGCTCCTTCCACTGAACTTCTAGATCTCGTCTTTGTGAGCTTATTAGATTGCTGGAACGCAGCTTTACGGCTTGATACTGCAGCTTGAACAGATCCTTCTGTTTGACCATCCTTCTCGTCCTTCTTCTGCTTCTGTCTCTGATTATTACGGTCGTTCTTCTTTTTAAATATTGATGCAGGTTGATCAGTCGGTGTATTGTTCACCCGTTCTCCAAAGGATCAAGTTCAGAGACTAGGAATACCGCACCAGGAGTGAACGAAGGAGCTTCGGCATCTAAGGAAGCGGCCTGTTGAAGCTGAGGACGTTTGACAGATGCGGCAGGCTTGCTCAGACCATCCTGCTGATTGTCATTAGGGCGGTTGTGGTTCATTGGTCGTGATACAGAATGATTAGGCCGGAGACGATGACTGAGATAAGAGACAGAGCCGTTTGACTGAGACGCACCATTGTTGACAGGTCCATCACCATTCTGTCGAGATCGATTGAAAGGGCGATGTTGGGCTTGCGATGGGTGATTGTGCTTGATACCACCAACATTCCCACTGTATCGACTCGGTCCGCCATGGCTAATACTTTGCCACTCTTTCTTCCTATATCCATTACTGCCATTGCCGTTGATCTGACCTTGCTGATTCATGCCATTTTGTCGATTCTGATGTTGAGCGGCAAGGTACGCTCCATCGCCTGGCTGAGGGGTGGTCGAAGCTGGCTTGAAAGGTCTCTTTTTGTTGGCGGAAGCAGACGCTGGATCCGTGACTGGTAATGTAAAGGTGGATGCATCGGTCATGGTAGATAGGGGGTAGGGTTGAACGTTGGTGACAACGGGTGGCAAGATGATCGGAAAGAATTGAGTGGTGGAGATGTCGGACAAGGACAAGGGAGGTGAGTAGCTGAGTACAGTTCCGACGATGGTCGCGAATACTAATATCAGCTAGAGGTGTTTAGGCGAGCCCAAAAGGACTACTTGAGAGATGATCTGAGGAGGTGATGAGGAGACGACAGAGAGATAGATGGATGTACAGATTAGAAATGAAGTTGAAGGTAAAATCTCAAATATTCGGATCCGAGTGAGTGGAAAACAGGAGTGAGTGGCAAAACCCAAAAAATCAGTGGCAATTTCATACCACCCTCCTCATTTCATCTTCCACCTTCTTTTCATCCTCGTTTGAAACGGAATGATGCACAGCTACATTCATGTGACTTCTCCATTTCTTTCCGATCGCTCGGGACTACTGATGTCCTTGATCACCGAATCGAAAGCTTGGGGCAGTCCCGATGATCCAATGTATAGATGCTCATGCTGGGTATCAACCAAGAACCGATCGATGTACAAGAGCAATGCGATGGTGAAGCTGGATAAGTAGTGGGTATACTGATTCTTGGGCTGTGTGTATCGGATTGTACTCCGTTAGGCAATTGAGAAGGCAAATTCCCTCTCCTCAGGACCAAAGTACCTCTCTTCGTCTGAAAAACACCACCACAATACCATAAAGTTTTATCCCAACGAGCAGCTGGAGACGAGACGGAGGCGAAACGGAAGAACAAGAGGCGGAAAGGGGCCGGGGATGAGGCGGAGACTGGGAAGGGCCAGTAGGGGACAGACTGGGAGACAGAGCGAAGGAAAAGGTGAAGGATACTGGTGGAAGGTGGAGTGGACGAGTGAGAGGGGGAAGGATAGGGCGAGAGGCCGGTCAAAGGACCAAGGAGGGAGTGGGCCAGTCGATACGGGAGAGAGGCGGAAGGAATCGGCAGATTCCGGGACTAAACAGGGAAGAAAGCAGTGCGGAATTTCAGATCTCCTAGCTTAATGACAGTTTTTGTTGATAGAGCAAAGCTGGGCATGCATTGATCCCCTTGTTTCTGTCTCGTTTGGTCCGTTGGGTGCTGACGTCTTAATTTCGCACTTATCTTTATTGGGAACTCTGGCTCAAGTACTGATCTACTCGAAGTTATGCTTCATCCAGATGTACTCACTGTGTCATGGATACCCTACGCTTCTCTCGATGCTGTCTCCTTATGAGCAGACTGTTCACCACTGGCTACTTGAGAAGCAGCAGTATATCCAGGAAACAGACTAAGATTTGTCTTCAACGGATCGTGTCTCGTGCTCAATATCTCAAAACAAGCCTCCAAACCTCTGTAACACCTGAAGCGGTGCTGGACTACTCCTCGGCGTTGGGCCTCGACAGTCATCTCGCCTTTCTATATGATAGAATTGCACTGGTTGTAAAGAGCTCACAGGTCTTTAGATCAACGTCCCACCGAAAAAGTCTTCCTAATGAGGACTGCTGTGGCACGCATTTCACTCAATGATCTTGCTTATCATTGGAATAAGAGCTAAATGCCCACTATCCACCTAGCCCAATGTGAAATTTATCCGAATAGATCCATAGCTCACCTTTACAAAGTGAGAAATAATGAGCCCATATCCCTTTCAGGATACTGGAGATCCCCGTGGTCATGGAAATATCTTCATCGCTGACATACTTTCTGATTTACTCGAGTTTGAATAGGATGTGTTACACCCCTTGCATGCATTTCTCGTAATTACAATCGTTTGTTCAAAGCCCTATATATATATATAGACAAACTAAAAGGAGTATCTGAAGTTGTGGTTTTTACCATCGGTGTCACCGGTTGAGTAGGCTTCGTCGATGATCTGTTGGGTATCTTGAGAAGATTTGCCGTACAATCGATCTCTTCGGCTGTTCTCGTATATGACCAGAGCCCAATACATCCCACCACAAGCACACATGACTAATAGAAACCGTGATCAATGACGGACGAAGCGCTCTAGCAAGAAGGATGACTCACTAGCGAAGCACGCCATCATAGGGATATACCCAGATGATAAGTGGGTGCTTGCGATGATCTGAAGAACTGGGGACCAATGATGTTACCCCTGTGAGACATCTCGTGAGTACACGATCAAGGGAAAGAGAAGTTTTGAAAGAGGTGGTTTGCAGCACTCACACGGCATAAGCAGTAGCAACGCTGACCGAAGCGAAAGTCTTTTTAGTGGTTCCCGCATTATTACTTGTGACCAAAGACAAACATAACACCCATGGCACATCTAGGAGTCCATGAGCCTCGTGCAGATCAGTCCAAGGTGCCAAAACACTCACTATAGAATCCCATGAGATAGACGCCCGTTAACGCAGCGTGACGATGCGCTACTCGATCGATGGCTGTGGTGAAACAAACATTAGACGCACATTGCTGGGTTCACCTGGTGCGAAGCCAAACCCACTGTGAACCATGATGGCACCAGCCAGCGCTGGGAGACAGGAGAGCATCCAAAGGAGACAGCGAATGTTTGGGACGAACAGAACAATGGAGGAAAGAACCACCTGAGCTACAAAAGCTACGGCGGCTTGAGGAGTAGCCATCAAGGTTGTCTTGCTCTGACTATATCCAAAACCCGATATAATGAGGGGGTTGAAATTAGTGATACCAGCGTTAGTGATTGATTGGGCGACCACGAACAATCTAGAGCAGTGACAGGATCGGATTGATCAGCGTGCTGACTCTTTCTTTGGTCACACCACAAGGTCCAATTTTGAACGCTACTCACATGACGACCCAGTATTTGGGGTCTTTAGCTGCCTCCAGACATTGTGACAGATCAAACTTTTTCCTTTCTTGACCTTGCTGATTTTCAGCTAAACGCGCCGCACCTCTCAATTTTTCGTCGCTCTAGAGATGAAAAACACGGAAGATTCAGCTTCGTCTGGGTCCAGCTGTTACATTGCTCATCAAAACGCACCTTGAGAAACCAAGCTGTAGCTGGGGAATCTGGTAACGCGATGAAGACAATCACTCCTACAAGGATGGTGACGGAGCCATAAATGAGGAAGATGTATTTCCAGACGGCGAGTTTGCCATTGATGTGACCGATTGCGAAGGACAGAATACCTCCGAATATACCCGCAAACGTGTTGTACCACAAGGCAGTTCGGAGCGCTTGTTCGGATCTCTGTTACAGGAGGAGATATCAGACATCAGCAAATATTTCTTTAGCGGCGGACCATAGTTAGCTACTTACTCTCCACCATTTAGCTTGCAAAACCATGAAACAAGGCAAAATTCCTGACTCAAAAATACCTAGGAAGAATCTTACAGTCGCAAGACCGGCAAAGTTGTGACATGCGGCCATACACATGATCGTGATACCCCAAAGCGTTGTTAGAGCCCCTATGAACCGACCTGTGTGAACCACGTTGACAAGATACAGGCATGGAAGGAGGGCTCCCAAATATCCGAAATAGAAAATGCTACGCCAAGGTTTCAGTATGCTTCCACTATGGCTACATAGTTGTGCATAGCCATAGCGGACCTACCTTCCAAGCCAAGAGTATTGTTGACCAACGAGTTTCGTGTCTGTCCTTAACCCGAAGACGGCAGCATACGCCAAACCCTGCGAGGCCACAGAGTGTTAGGCAAACAGGCAGGTTCATGCGATCCTCATGATGCTCACGTTTTGTCAAAGAATTCGAGTGTGGCGACCAGAGTGACCATGGTGAGTACGATAGAATCAATCTTGAACAGAACCCGTCTATCGAGGCTTTCATCCGTCATGTCTGCTGCTGTGTTCACGGTCGTTTCAGCATCTACCTCGGCCGGAAACTTTTCTTGTTCTGGTGAAGACATTGTGTAGAGATTGATCAGTTGGTCGTCAGCTGGGATGGCTTTGAAGATCCTTTGACATGACTCCTTTTATATTTTCTATCGCTGATAACGGATACGGGTAAGAGTAATGTTGAACATGAGATGTGACTGATTTAATCTGTCCAATGGCGATAACCAAAGATTTGGTGCATTGCTGTATTCGTGCTCTCGGCAGCACCGCTTTGCCCTGAAAACCCCCGGCCTCGCCGACCTATCGAAAACAGATCTACCCAATTGGTATAGGCGATCTGAATCGGCGCGACCGAGTGAATCCTTTCGTTATCTCCCGATTCGCTTTTTCCTGCTATCGTTGTGACTCATGCATGACTCGGCAGTCCCGCTTCAATGATGAAAGGACGAATTTTGTGATGGTTCAGGACATCCCTGTATCAATGTTAGTGGGCAACATTTCGTTACTCGACCTGATCAGTATATAGGCCGCCTATCTTCACCGGCAGGTATCCTTTTCTGATAAATTGTTTCTTCACGGCTCTACACCTCAACCAACATCGTTTTCCGTCAACCTGTAGATACACTCAAGATGCCCGCTACCCATGCTGTCGTTCCAGATCCGAGAAACGCATCCATCCTTGTTGGTATGCGTGATGGTGTGACCAAAGAATTCCGGCTGATTCCCAAGGCTCAAGCTACCGTTTCTGTGCTTGATTCTGCTTTTATGCTGGGTGATGGGATCTGGGAAGGGATCCGTTGCAAAAAAGGCGTCATCCAATTTGCAAAGGAGCATATCGACCGTTTGTTTGAAAGTGCTAAAGCAATGTGTGAGCATTTTTTATTTCAGGCTGCTTTCGCCATCAAGGCTGACGAATTTGATTGTGCCCGTCAGTCATGAACCTAGAACTGTCTAGAGTTCAACTCCTCCAATACTTGTACGAAACTATTGACGCCAATGTAGGTAGTGATGTCTATCTCTTCGCACGATCGAGAAGTTGATCAACGAGTTTCCACCTTAGAACATGAATATGTCGGATGATGTACATATAAGGCTCATGGTGTCACGAGGGTAAGTCTCAGAGGTGACATGATATCTACAGAGTCGCTGATCGCGTTGAGTAGCTTAAAGGATACCCTCATCAGAACCCACGCTCTACCATCGGGGTCAGTCCTCTTTCACCTCAATCAATAAGCTTCAACGTTGATTGTTCTTCTTGTCGCTACAGGCACCTCTCATCGTCATTATTCCCGAATTCAAGAAAGCCGATCCAAGTATACAACACAGAGGATTGAAGCTAGCAACGGTGCATGTACGACGGGGTCCACCAGATGTTAAGGACGAAATGTACGTTACGATTCGACCTGGTGTCTGTACTGCAAATTGGCTGACAGAGGTGGTCAGGTGGAATCATATGTCGAAAGCCACTGACATCCAAGCTTGCATTCAAGCTAATTATCTGGGAGTGGATGAGGCGTTGATGCTGGATGATCGCGGGTGGGTTAAGACATGCAATTCAACGAACTTCATGATCGTAAGAGAAGGGATGGGTGAAGACGAAGGCAAGTTGGTGGTATGGAGTCCTACGAAAAATAATCAGATGCAAGGAATTACTCGAAGGAAGACAATTGAAGCCTGTAGAGCCGCTGGTGTACCCGTTTACGAACAAGACTTTTCCTTGACAGAGGTTTACGGGGCTGTGGAAGTGAGTATCACCGAGTCCATTCTCAGTGGTTTCAGCAAGCACGGATCGTATCTGACAGAAATTGGGGACAGGCTTTCTGCTGCGGCACATTCCCGGCGCAAATCTCAGTGATCGAGGTGGACGGAAGAAAAGTCGGCGGTCAGTACAGTTTGATCTTACTTTGCTGCATCTAACAACTCGCGCATTTTTCAGACGGTCAATCCCCAGGTCCGATGGTACAATATATCAACACGTTATATAATGAGCTGGTCGCTCATGACATTGCACGAGGCCGTGCAGCTACTCTCGAAGATGCTCGGCTGTCTGACTTACCGTATTCAATCCGTTATCAGATGCAGTCGATGCAAAGAAAGCCCGAAACACCGAAGTTGAATGGGTCGACGAGTTGAAGGGACGGGGAAATGTCATTTCAGTGCATTTCATCCAGGTGCTTGTGACTGAATATCCATTTGTAGTAGACTATTTATATACTCGACTGCTTGTTGGTCGAGCTGTATATCCTGATGCAGATCTAGACCTATGGCTTCTGCTACGGTGTATAGAGGGTCCACAGGTGCAGTCGTCGCTTGCAGAACGTCCAATATCGATATTCTTGATATTCGGTTGAAAGCATTCATGAGGCGTTCGAAAAGCATACCATAACGTTGAGCAGGCTTTACGACTGCTAAGCTCTTCAAAGTCGCTCTGCATAGCTCAATGTCGGGATCCGGAAGATTGGTGTCAACCCCTTGAATAGCATTTGCACACCCCGGACTGGACCTGCAAAAGAAATTCGTGAGTCTTCTAAGACTCGTCCAGTGATGGCTCACCATGAACAGTACAGCAATGTGATACCGGAAGAGAAGACGATGGAGAAGCCTTGCCAGCCAGGTAAGACCTGATGAACAAGTTGATGTTCTACCGCCCGCGCGCCAATACGAATACTCGCTCGAGCTGCTCCCATGCACACGTTGAGGACCTGGTCAGGGGGGCAAGGAAAGCTTGGACTGGGACGATGCAGGAAAAGGGTCATCTGATGGAACGCCAATTGCAGGACATCGTGAGTCACTGAGTTTGGGTCAGCAAGCTCGAGTAATTGCCTTGCCCAGTTCACGATCTTGCTTTGTATAATTTCCACATGAGCGGATGTGTCCTCGATGCTCATGCGGGGGCCTACCCGAGGTCGTCTGTAAGATTATCAATCGGTGTGTTCACCCGTCGTTCTGTTGACGTACGTTATATAAACGGTCCCAAGGACATCTCCTAGTAGTCTACGTTGCTCGATGAGGTGAACAAATGGTCGATAATCGACTGCGGTCAACGATTTTGGCAAGAATGCCAACAATCTATCAGGTAATGTCTCGTATAACGTCTGAGGCATCAGAGCATCTATACCTGCATGGGTCGCTTAGTGTTCCGTTGCCAGCTGGATAAAGCGAAAAGCGCACTCACCTTCGTTCCGGATACTCAGAATTCTACCCGTCATGATCGCTATGTATCTTTCCATGGAGTATAGAGACCTTTCAGGCTATCTCAGCAACTGCCTGAATCTTGTAGAACGATAGTGTACTCACCACCACACTTTTCGCCTGTGTTCTACTTCGGCGAGTGTAAATGACCATTTCTCATTGTTCCTCGTCAGACCGATACTGACAGCCAGACGCATCGCCATACCAATCAATTCCCAAGTGTTCACGTCTTGCGCTGCACTGCATTGCCACGACCGCATACCGTAAATACACAGGAGGAGGAGAACTTTGATGCCATCCAAAGTTTTGCTTGCCAGCAGAGACGGGACAAGGGTTATCGCGAATCGGAAATAATCGGCTGGATCGTTCATATCGTCCGGATTGGGTGGCGCTAATGCCGCGACCATCAGGATTACAAAGCGAGGGAAAAGATCCATATGCTCTCTAGACTGATACATGGCGTGTAAACTGTCGCCTAACAGATTGAGATCGATAATGGGGTACCACTGGTGGACACTGGTCAGATAGCCGGTGATGTACGAAGACAGGAGATCAACGGGAGGGAAACATGCTATGATCGGTGGACGGCCAGTAGGGTGTTGGGTTTGAGAATCCACAGCATCGCCCATTACGACTTCTCCATATAAGCTGAGACTTGAACTGACCAGAGCCGCAATAGTGATCCCGGACATACTTCCCACTATATGACCAACTTCAGCACATCTCTCTAAGTCATTGGACGGGGTAAACATACTGTATGATCCGCAAGCTCTCAGACTGAGCATTCCTACCTCCTCTGCAAGCTCGTCCACCGCGAATTCGTTTCTGGTAGATAGAAACTCGTGCACGAGTGATCCTGTAGGTATGCTTTGGATAAAGTCCCCTTTCTGACATTCGCGATTAATCAACTGTTCTAGCCAATGAATTCTTGCTTCTAGTTCGGTCACCCGAGAATTCGACCATAGAATGCAGTCCTTTACGTTGCACTCGTTGTTATCGTTTTTGGCACATGAACCGCATCGAGGTAGCCCACCGTCGCATTTTATCTTTCGTTCATGGCACCTATTGCAAGCTTTGGCAAGGGTTGCTCCCTCTGGAAGGGATCGACGACTAGCCTGATATGATCAGAGGATATGTGAGCTTTCGCATTCGCTCAGGAATCACTCACTATGCGGCTCGATTGCTTGCGATGATTGGGCATGAGGGGTGAGGCAGAGCACAGTGCGGCATGCATTTGCCGTATTAATCGTGCTACATCGTCCAGATAGAAGAGAGGATTCTGCGGCAAGCAGTACTGAAGAGTGAGAGTACTGGCGTGGGAGCGAGCCATCGCTGATCTTGTGCCTCCACCACGAATACGCGCGGCACATATGGAGAGCGATTTCTACCATATGACCAGTGAGTGGTTCAGGTTTCATCTCCTTATAATCAAGAGGTCCACCCCATGAGGAACGATCCTCCCAAGGCAGAGCATGATATTCGTGGGCTACTACACTCCCGTTCAATCTCGGGCCGCTGTCAAGATGAACCATGAAACAACTTTTGAAAGCCCAAAGTCTAAGGAGGAGATCAGCAGAAAGGAAGTTATCAACAAGCAAGGTACCATATCTCATCGTGTGTCAATGCAAGATGAGTCAAGAGCAAAGGGATATCCTGTGAAAGGCGTTTAGTCCGAGGAACAATGCAAGGAAAGACACACCCCAACCGGTAATCCCAAAGCTTCGCTGATCCACCGTTGCTCCGATCGACCAGTTCATACCCAGGTGAGTTCGGAGATCTAATCGTCCCTTTGTTCAATGTTAGCGACTGCTAAGCTTGTCATTAGGACAGAAATTTCATCTTCGTCGTCCTCCTAAAAGCTGCTCATCTATTTAGGCTGTCTGCTATATGGTTTAAACCGTCTACCGACGTTCTTGTCAGAATTTCGTGGCAATAACCCATACTCGGTCGTGGAGGTAGCCGACGCGTCATTACGAACAAATCGCTGTCGTAACAGGCTTTTCGTGAATTCGACGCATCGCGTCTATCGCAAGGGCAAAGACTCGTCCACTCACCTCGCCGTACCTACAACAAATAATCATTAAGTAGTCGGTCTCGAAATGCTACGACGAGACGAATCCCTTCTGAAGGACACCCCGGTGCCGCCTTCTGCTTCTGCGCTATCTCTGCGAGGCATTGATACCGCCTGCACTGCCGATGTGGTCTACAGCATTGGGCGGCATCGAGGTACACGGCGTTCAGATTCGCTCCCCTCATTCCTCCCTGGCTACCGCTCATTTGCGGCCGAAGTTATCTCTTGGGTCCTTCGAAACTCGCAGGATAGAAGGACACTGTACACCGGCTTCATAATTCTCACATGGGCATAGTAATCGCACTAAAGAGCCTTCTTAACTCTCTTCTTCGATACCTCACTACGTCACATTTGGTTGTTGTTTGCACAACCCCCAAGTCTGACAAGGATGATCAAGAACATGCCCATGTGAACCAAGCGCGGTCCATGCTGCTCAATATACGAGAACGGACGGACATTTATGTGACGTCTGAAACGAGCGAGTGAGAACGGTGCGTATGTGGTTGAGAGGTATCAGACTAGTTTCAGTCGGGTTTCGGAATCCTGAGTCCGCGGACCTCTGCCCTATTTGAAAACCATGTCTAATTACCGAGGTAGGCGTTAGCACGAGTTCGTTCACTCCGTGTGAAGTGTTCACATGTGACATGTCGGCACGAGCAAATGAGTGCGTCCTGTACTGCAACATGGGTATGAGGCTTGTCGAACTCTTGTGGCGCAACCCCACTTCCTTTGGTCGATGGTGAGGACAACGCTCGAGGTCGAGTGTTCTTGCTCTCTTCAGCCGACTTTTTTAGATGTCGCTGAGGTTGCTGGCAGGCAAGAAGATATAAAGCTTGGTCAAGCTCGTCCGGAAACCCTCATCATCGTCGACTCAACAGCTCCCAACTCTTCTTCAGCTCTCTCACCGCTTCTCTGTGAGACTTTCTATCTTGTCTGCCTCTTCAATGTCTTTCCCAGCTGATCATAAGCAGGCCTACAACACCACTGAGACTCTTCAGCAAACTGCTCCCCTTCGCCAAGCTCTTCATGCTCGCCTCGGCCCTCGCCGCTACCAGCGTATCCACAGCCTCACCCGTCGATTCCGGGGCCGTCGACACTTGCGGTTTGACGACCTTGACGGACGGAGAAATCGAGCGGATCATCGGTTAAGGCGGCTGTATCAGCTTTGAGACCAACTCCCTAGACACTTATCGAGCTTGTGGGTTATTCACTGAGCCTTTGTCCGAGTGGGATTGTCAAAAGTGGCAGGCGATCGGGGACCTACACAAGGACGAGCTCGAGGCTACAACAGCTGGGAATGCGACAATCGAAGGAGAGACATTGGAGAAACGATACCCTTGCTCGCAGTGTCCATCGTTCTGCGCCTTTGCAAGAGGTACCGAAATAGGTTCCATTGGCCTATGGTCGGCTTGCATAGGTACCTGTTACGTCACCTGCTATTAGACTAATATACTCGTGATAAATCGAATCATATGGATCCTGTGAATACCTATGCATGCATGCACGGCGCTATCAACTAGACTGAGCAGATACTTGCGTTGAAGGGCTAGGATACTTGATGGGATGACGCATGGAACAGAAGCACAAAGAAACAGGGAGGAACGCAATTCGCTGCCAGGCACAAAATATAAGGTTCGCGCTAGCAATGGTTTCTCGGCCGATTGTCCAGAGACTCAGTGATGTCCATGAGATCATACATGCATCCATGCATCAGCAGCAGTGTGCCGAGTGAACGATAAAGCTTCAACGTCGATGGCATATAGCATTATATGCTACAAACAAGCAGTTCAATTCACCAGCGTCTCAGCCCTCAAAAACAGAACAATCCTCACCAAACGTCCTTCATCTCAGCATCGTGCTCGAGCACACTATCAACCATGGAAAGCATGACGACTTCGTCTCAGTCCTCTTCATCACCCTCATTATTTCCCCCAGCCGCACCCACAGCTGAGAATCCCAAATTCCTGTAAAGCTCCGCGGCACCGAGAGACACTGCGACGCCAACGGCGATCTCATGCCTCCAGTCTTATTCCGACAATACACATGGTCTCAGATGCCCGCTACTGTCCTCACTTTCCCATTGACAATGTACAGATTCGGTCAATGGTGTGTCGATAATCAACGCAATACGTACGAACCGGATGTTCTGGTCCCAAGGGGAGAGGTCAAGACAGGTTTCGTGATCAAGGGGGAATGTGATGAGTCTTTCATAGCCCCTGATCCCGTCAAGCGGTTTGAGGTGGATTATAGCGGGCCTTGGAAGCCACGGGAGGAGAGGGATAAGAGTAAAGAATAGATGGGGGAGCGCCTGATAGGATGACAAGTAATGTATCACCTTGTTCTGCTTGTCAAGTTGGGAGTCGCGGGGTTATAACCAGGTGGATCTGTTCTCACCTTCTTTGCCTTTTCTGAGCAATATGCATCATGTCGGCTCCATCCACGACTAGTATCAATTTGGGCAACCATTGAGTAGACCACCGCTTAGCTCACGAAGACCGCGTTGTTTCGTTGTCCTATACCCAATCCGGTACTCTCTCCCCATTTTCCTTCGTCTCTCCTCGTGTGCTCGCCTTTTTAGTTTGTCTCCTGGATCTATTGAGGTCACTGTCAGATCTTTGTGATCGCAACCCATACTTGGCCGTGTATTGATGAATCGACCTGACGGTACATTAGAAATCGCAATAACAACAGACTCTCCGGCATCACGCGAACTCGACCAGTCGTGAATTCCACGAGTCGCGTCTGTCGCAGGGACAAAGAATCGTCCACTCACCACATCCTGGTCAAAGTTCGTCGTTGACGTATGATCAGCTTTGTCTTGCTTGCGAACGATAGATAGACAATGCTCACAGTGCCCAAAGCAGCACCGTATCTCGTTCTCATCGTGCTGCTCTGCTGGCTGCTGAACTATCACTCTCGGGATACATCAACATCGTCCTTCTCGTCGAATTCCCAAATCAATCTTGATCAGTACAAATATCATCGCGGGAAGACTGAATTGATCAACACAACGGCTCTATTCGACCAAGGCAACGTAGAACCCTCGATTTGATCGCTTTTCAAGGTAGCTTTCAGTCACAATCAGTATGGATCACGCGTGATACCGTATTTCAGGAGGAGGTCGGGCAGCTTTTCGGCGGGAGACGTGACTTTAGTCACTTGGTTAACATCTGATCGATTGGGGAGGCTGGTCAGTCTGGCAGAGAAGAGGCGAGGTGAGTGCTGTGTCGTGGGTTTGACTTCCAACTAACGATACTGGCCCAGCTCCGATGTCGGTCGCTTACTATGTACCCCCAAACGACAAACTTGCATCCCGAGACCTGATCCTCCTAGACAAACTCTACCACACCCATCCCGCATTATCCCAAAATGTAGACATCCACTTGGTCACATCCCCTCACTTGCTTCAACTCAACACATGGAGAACCGTTGCTCGCACCTTTGCCAGTACGGATTGGATATTACTATGGGATGCGGACTTTGAGGCTCGCACGGATTATCAGAAAGGATTGGAGCGGTTCTTAGTGGAAACCAGGTCCAGAGGGTGGGCGAACAAGTTGGAACAGGGAACGGCGGCTCTGGTTATTGCTCCCTTTCAGTGGACGGACCCTGTGGTTGAGCGAACGAGAGATTTGTGTCCCGTGGATAGAGATGTGAGTTCTGCGGTCATGTTGATTTTTGCCATGCCTCCGCTGAGTTATCAAATAGGAACTTATCACCATGTACCGCAACCTATCGATGGATGCTTTTGAGACGAATACTCCCATCCTATCCCATGCAACAGAATACGACCGCTGGATTGGTGTAGGCGAAACGGACTTTTACGAAGTGACAGAATATGAGTTGGGATACGAAGCATACCCTTTGATCAGAAAAGACGCAGAAGTGTGGTTTGATCAGCGCTTTGCCGTGAGTTGTTGTTCGGAAGAAACTGATGATGCCCGTGCTGATCCAGCTGGACATTCACCTATGCACTTTTTCAAAAAGGGTTATGGCTATGAGAGAAGTGCTCTAACGGCTCAGATGTATCTCTCGGGGATGGATCTGTACATCCTGCCAGGGGAGTATGGCGTTCATCAAGAACATTCCGCGGCTGCTGTTATCAATACGCATGATGATATTGCAGCTGCAAAAGTGCCGTGGATGACGTTCAAGATGGACCTCTGTCACACGTGAGTCTCAGGAGTGTTGGACTGGGGGCATTGCTGTCAGTTACCATTGAATCCAGCTGACCATTTGGCATCCAGACTTGGTGAAGTTCTCGCTGAGCGACGGGTATTGCACCTACCTCTTGGAGAACGGCTTGTCTCAACGTGCAAGGCTATGTCGATACCACCAATCGATCGAGACATCTCGGGTCAGCTGGAATACTCACGTAGGGCTTTGTATTAAGCGTATCCAAGCGTGATGAATACAACGATATACATGCTATCAATGACAATCTATTCCTTTGTGTCCCCGTTGTTTCCGTAACATCGACTCGAACCCTAACGCGCACCAATCATCCTTCACGACGCTCAGGATGTGAGATCGGACTTCAGGAGTAAAGTGGTTCCAGGAATAGAACGGTTCGGCTTTTCTGGACTGATACGCTACCGCTCTATCATCATCTGCACAGATGAGCCGCTCTATCGGAGGTAACTCGTCGGCGGGGAGTAGTACCTCTAACACTCTAGCGAGATGCTGTACCTGATCATCGCTCCTAAGATCTTCATAACGTAGCATCACTCTGGGTCTGTCCACAGACATCCAGTAATCTGTATGCTGTACCCAATTCTGTGCCATACGATCTAGCTCTGACAGGTTCTTCAGGCCTAAGACATCGATGCCTTCGATTCGTTTTGCATGGTTCATCTGACTTCTCATCAAATGCCAGTAACTCCAAAGAGCATCAAGAGGATTGCGAATGACCTGCACCACCCTATCATAGCTTTCGGCGCGTTCCTTCCACTCTCCGTCGTCTTGAGCGTAGATAGTGTATTCCTATTGTACTGTCAGATCGTACATGACGTCGGGCCGGAGAGAATTACTCACAGGGACATGGTCTTTGACGAGGAAATTGTTATCAGGGTATTTACAACCCTCCGCAAAGTAACTCATCTCCAACACAAGATCGCACCTCGCGTGAACAGTGTGAAAGCCAGTGCTATGCTCCACCACTTCCCGGGTGAGCGTGTTGCCTGATCTAAGAAAGCTAGCCAAAACAGTTCGTGGGATAGGCGATCCGTAAGCCGTTCTGTGAGTACATCAGCTATTGGTACTAACGACTGTACAAGGCAGGATTTACCTTTTCACCGCAGAATGATCAGGACAGTCAACCTCCTTGGAGAGGCTCCGAATGCGTTCTCGTGAATATGTCTGATTTCGATAGACAAATGATGGACCCGCGGGGAATACCTCTGATGCCAGTACTCCGTCGGCCGCGTTGCGAGGTGTTAGTCCTGTCGAGAGGATATGCGCTACGAGGCCCCCAACTATAGGGAATGCAAAATGACGTATAACGGTTTTTGTCACTACGCAAAGTCAACAAATGATTCCCACATAGAAGATCACTCGTCTAATCGGCTGACTCACAGTATCGCTCACCACTGCTCTTGGGACTTTTCGTCGATGATAGTTCAAGGGTCTTTTCCTCCTTTGCCTGATGTTTGTTCGACAACACAAGATCGACTCCACTGGCTACAAAGCCAATCCCGAGCCAGCCTCCTATACCAAAGTTCCTGCCTGTCTTGAACGCAGCGCCGTTGAGAACAATGGATAAGAACTGCTTTCCGGTCATCAGAGTGCTGCAGTGGAGAGGTCCATACGTCGCAATCGTCGTCAGGAGGAAGATGAGACCTATCGAGGCGGACAGCGACAGAAAGCTGACATCGAAAAGGAGAAGAGGTCCAGACGGTGTTTTCAAAACGTCAAGAAAATTTCCGAAAGACCGTTTGCGATCGGCAAGAACGACTGATGGAGCGGGCACATCAGCGGGTGAAGTAATCAGGCAATAGACAAGTGACATACCCAAGCTCGACACACCCAAAGAGCATACGTTCGTCCACAGCATCTGATCAAAAACTAATTCATTCCGCGACAAAGTTCTTGTGCCGTTGCTTGACCCATAGTCTTTGGACGTAGACCGGCGGTGGCTTGGCTGGAAAAGTTTGGCTTCTGTGGTACTCGCCAGGCCGTCGAAGAGCAAGTACCCAGCCAACAAAAGTATCCCACGTGGAGCGGAAGACCGACTGTCAGCGGTGGGGCCGTTCTGTGATCCTGATGAGATGAGCGCGCCTCTATAATCCATGTCGTCACAACCCAACTCACGTGAGAAGTCGTCATGTACAACATAGAACCCAAAGTTACCAAGAGAACGGCCAAGTAACTGCGCCAGTTGTACCGTTTGCCGTGGACCAGCCGTCCGAGCAATAACACCGGGACCATTTTTGAGGTTTTGCCCAATGTTTGCGTTGTGAAGCTGACATGCTTCAGAGCTTCGTACTGACACAGAGTAGACGCAAAGTTGAACAGCGAAATGGCGGCATAAGCGTAGACAGGCTGATGGGGTTTGAGAGAATTCCCAAGATGATACTGTTGCATGTACACCGCTACAGCTATGCCTGCTATGCGGTTGAAGGCGACCAGAATCACTGTGGACCGAAACCTCACCCCATCTGCAACAATCTTGTCAGCCAGATGAATGTCCTCTCGCAAAGAGGATCCTACTCACCGTAAGTCCATGACATGATCTTCTCTTGAAGGTAGCCATACAGCGTATAGGAAGCCAGCAAGCCCACAGCCAGGGGGCTCAAAGACGGCCTCATCGTGCTGATGTGAATGATATGGGACGATCGATGGTGAACGGGGGTTCCATCCGATAAACAAGTATGGTAAACATGCATACACTCTTCACTGTTGGATGTTTTAAATCAACATGTCGCTCCAGCTTTACTCAGACGCGTCCGAGTTCACCCAAGCTGGTAAAACCGACGATCAACGTAACTTCTTAAACCTATGTGCCAAGAGTGAGGAAACAAGATTTGACGAGTGCCTGAGTCATCGGGCAGTCACTTGTCTGGGTCATTAAGCATTCCTGCGGATCTACAGACATTCGGCCCATCATTTTGGCTTCGAGGTAATCATTGTAAATATATATCTATGTCATGCCTGACAGACACCTTACCGGCGTAAGGCGTTCACACGAACTTGACAAGCTCCAGCCTTTGTCCCTCTAGCACTTGATGGATTCACTCGGATGATCGTCAGCAAGTCTCGGACGTCAAATAGACCCAGTTGCTCACACGTTACGATATCACCCAAACAACAAACCAGTCGAGTATGGAACGAGTCTTTTCAAATATATAGAAGCGATTCGTGTGTCAACAAATCTTTCCTTTCCCCTCAACTCAACATCCAGATCTGTTCACCTTTCTTTGCCAACTACCCTACGCTCTTTTAACGATTCTCTACGATGTCGACCGCCCTTCGAACCATCTCCTTCTTCCTCGTTCTCTCCAGCCTTTCTGGTCTTGCTTCGGCTTTCACATATACACCTACTGAAACCCAGATGAGAGCACGAAATGTACCAAGTGCCGGTGGTTATCAATGTTTCTGTGAGTGGACCATTTGCCAGCTGCTGATCGAGTCGTGAATGATAGTCACATGTCCTCAGAAAGCATCGGGGGACTTCAGTTACGTTTATGGCACAAATGATGAGTATGGACCTAACGGGAATACCCATGTCAATGTTTGCAAGTAAGTGCACGTCCCATACTTGGCCGTGAGCAATGCCCAAGGGCGCCATTCGCTGACGAGGTCTCGTGCCCACTAGTTATGACGACTATTTCAATTCTTCCGTCTGCTACTACACAGACGATGGCCAGCTTTACTCGGACGACAGTCAGGGCTTCACAAATGCCGAAGATTGTCCAGCAACGGTGAGCTCTTTATCCGACATGGCGGCTCCGAGGTCTCGCTGACATGCATGACTGATATTTCCAGGCTACAACCGGACCTTGTGCTCAAGAGAACCCCGATGAAAACACTTATTTCAGGAAAAGAGCAATGCCTAAGAGAATGTCTCCTGCGGAGAGACGACTCGCAGCCCGGCAATACAAACCCAACTTTGAGTAGGCCAGAAGCGTTGCAGCCTCCGCATAATGGGTGGCAGCGCGTTATGGCATGTCTTCCCTAGACGCATCCCCCTTCTTCTATACATATGTAGGAATGTTAGATGCTACTTGTGACCGAGTTCTCGCCCCCTGCTCCAAATTTGAAAAACCTGTAATGACCACCATTCTAAGCTCGTGAAACCTGGATAGAGCTCAGAGCAGTGAGACGATCCTACCAAATGAGTGGAACGATAACAAATGCAACAAAGACCATCGGGAGCCCGTAGGACAGGACCGTACTGTCACGTACTTCCGTGACCCAACCTCCTTTGGCCTCTTACTCATATATGAATAGCGCTATCCCCAACATAAGCTCCTTAGCTTGAAGAGAAGCATACATGGGAGGATCAGTATATTGCGTGGTCAAACAGTAAGCGCGATCTTCTTCCCCATCGATTTGACTGAGAGAACAGGACGCTGTAGTGCCGCTCAAGCATCGTGCTCGTTACCGCCCAAGCAAGTTCGACTATCATCGCACGGATGTAATGATTTTGATCTATGGTTGAGAACGTCAAAGACGTGACGGTACATGGTCGTTACCATGCTACTTATCACGTGTATTCTCAAGATCTACATAATTGTCCTTTCATTTCTGTAAACGCTGGTAGTAGAAAAGTTCATTACACCCTAAAAAAGGATCTTTCAATGAAAGATGATTGTAACACCTTTCCACTTCCATTCATCGACATTTACAACACGCCGCTCATTCAACATTCTGCTGATATCCATAAGCCAGTGCTACGTCATCGTCCACCACATTGAAATAACTCGAGTCGCTCTGATCCCCTGGGTAAGCATATATATAAGCCATGCAGGTCCATTCGTCGGTCGAGCGCCTATAATAAACTTGGAATGCGAAATAACCCTGGTCCCAGGCGAAGTCGGCACAGGTTTGAACTGCTTCTTCACCATCTTGAGAACCTGGAATTGTCGTGTCGAGAGGAGGGAAAATGTCGACATCATTGCCTATTTCCGGCGCGCAATCAGCATAAACAGAAGAATCGTGCCCAATCCTCATATGACATGGACAAACAATCGCTCACTTGGATTTGCATCAGTCTCATAAGCACCCGTACTAACGTGGAAGAAGAAGTAGGTCACTGTGTCGTCCGTGGAGGGAGATACATCCGCTGGTCCAGGTATATTCGAAGGAACCGCTCGTTTCATACCTAAAGCCCGTCTCTGCTGTCGCCGGATGACCTATGGGAGTTGGTCAATATTCAATTTTGTTCCGATCACAACGACGTAAGATCACGATTACAGAGATACATACCTCACTTCGAGTCGTCTGCTTATATGGGTAAGGCTTGGGCTTCGTGGCTTTGGCACCGGGTTGTTGAGGTATCGCTCCAATGGCTGAGGTCGCGAGCAGCGTTATGTAGAATAGGTTGAGAAAAGGGTTTTGGAGTACATCGTATACGTGGATTTTCCGATTTTCAAAATAACGGAGCAAGGAGAATCTGATATTGGGATGAGTGAAAGAAGGAGGGATGAACGATTGAACCATTCCTTAACATCCTTTTAATACCTTGTGGGGTTGATATTGCAGATAACCTTTCCTCGTCATGACATAACTACGATTCTGACATTCCATTCAAACGTAAACCGCCTATCTTTGGTCCATTGTCTGTGAATACCAGCCATATCCTGCCAGCGTCATTTTTACGGATGGGATAAGATACAATAACACTCATTCTCAGTTACCAATGTGTCGAGTCTTGGCAAAGGTATCGGAAGACGTGTGTCGCTGCACCTCAAGCTCGATCGGCTGGATCTCTTGCAAATCGACCAAGCAAGTAATGTAAATATAGCATTTCAATCAAGCTGGCATTGATTCCAATCTCCGCGTTGAGACAAGGTATGCCATGTCGAGTCCGAACGGTGGATGCTGATGATGAAACGAAATGTCCCTCAGATGTGTACACCAGCACGTTCCATTGAGAAAGAGATGGGCATGTTGAATGCTGAGCATCGTCTTAACTCTGATTGAATCGCTGAAGAGATGGCAGACACACGTTCCTGTATGACCCCGAATTTTCACCTTGAATCGATCTGTCTAGAATGCTAATGTTCCAATTCCAATTTCGACTCTCCGTGGAATGTGTGACCGTCCGATTGTGAGTGGTGTTCGAGAGGCTGAGCGTTCTTCCCAAGCGATTCCGGTCAATCTGAAGAATCGTACCATGTTGATACTGTATGATACCAAGAGCTCAATCTAATACGGTCACAAACCTGTCAACTGAGACAGGTTGAGAAGTATGTACAACTCATGTGACGATTCAATCCATCATTTTGAGACATTGATCAGAATGGCGAAGGAATCGTCAAGATGATGACTTATCTGTTAACCCATTCATACGTCAGTTATCGTTATGTACGTCGTCGTTCCCCTTTCAAATCTGGTCAGCAGCATTGTTCAACAATCTGTTCTGCGATTCAGGCCATGATCTTATATTTCTATGGGGAAAATCAGATTGTGATGCAGAACGCATGCATTATACTTTTATGAATAATCTATACTGTGATTAGTAGATTATAAGTATTCTTCGCACACAGCGCCAACCTGGCCACGTCCGGCTGCGCTAAATGGAAAGCGATTCCCTCGTTTACTCCGGAGATACAGCTGAACGGAAGTCTATGTAGAACAAATGAGCATCAGCGCATAGGCCACCAGTCTTTCGTAGCACTTTTCATCACTCACATCACCAAGACAGCCCTCCCCAGGCAAGAGAATGTCAGAGGCGTAGACGTCCAGAGCGTAGTACTGGATCGAGTGGATGTTTTTGATAGATTGGGTAGCCTAAGAGGAGTTATTTAGCATTAAGCTATACAACTGTAGGAGCCGGAACTATTAGGACTCACGTTGACACCTTGAGCAAGATCGACAGCGTCGTGAGCTGAGTCGACAACATCCTTGAGACCACCGCCGGTCGTTTGGGGAAGATGCAAGAGTCGGTGAAGGAACCACGAACCATCGGTGGCTACAGATCGAGCGAGTGAGTGGGTTGACTCCTTTGGTCCGGATGACAAATATAGATAACTTACACTCCGATCCTTGAGATGCGATAGTCTTCCCAGCAGTACATAATTCATCCAAAGGGCCTTTGGAGAGGTAATAGGTGGGACACACAACCGTAAGTCTATAATGAGCGAGATGAGTCAGTTTCTGCTAGTATAGTTGCGCATTCGTTGAGCCGGAAGCTTACTCTGGGGTAGATGAGCTGAAGTAGCCTGGGATTACCCCGTATTTACCATTACAGGTGCTGTCGATATCGTCACAAGTGAATGAGACGTTGCCTCTGTCACCGCTGACGATTCTGTCGAATAGACCCTCGAGGATGTTGGGGTTGTTGTCATTGCCAAACCATCTCTGGAAGCTGAAATATGGATATGTGTTAGCTTTGTTTCCGACACTCGTCTGGTCGTGTGGAACGTCTGAGCAACGTCGAGCTACTCACTAGCTATCATTACCGAATCTTCTCAAGTGATCTCTACCATGAAAAACCAGCTTCATGGTTTTAGCGAGTCCTTCACCGATCAGCTCGAGCTGAGTGGTGTTACACGAGTTCCCCCACACAGAGTAGGAGTCGGAAGCGCCAGCTGACCAGGCGGTGGTATTAGGCTCAAAAGCTGACAGGAGCTCGTCGGTGGACTCCTCAGAAGATGAGCGTTTGACCACAGGAGAAGCACTGGCGAAGAGAGGAAGAGTAAGGACCAGAGCCGATGTGAGCTTGACCATGGTGGAAAAATTTTCCTGGGAGTTGTAGTGTGAGATGGGGAACAGAGGTAGCAAAGGGAATTTTGTTGCGACCGGTTTTATAGAGATTCCAGAGAACGAGAGTTGTTCGAATTCGGGGTTTATCATCCAGCTTCGGACGATCTCTCCCGTGAATGAGGACCGGTGGATCGTATAGAAGCCATCTTGAGGTGAGTAAGATCGGGTGATCCGAATTCAGTGGACAATTTGTGCAGATCATCAAGGTTGGGTTAATGTTGGTCCTAAATCCGGGACGCTAGCCTTGATCAGGACTTCTGTGGACTCTTGTGCGACTCGAAAACCCGGTCAGAAATGAGGGTATAGTTGGTTATTAGATTTCAAGGGATTCTCGACACGTTGGAGGAGCATGATAATCCCGAAGTTACTTGAGATCAAGATCCTGTTGGCTTGATGCTCGTCTGAGGGATATCGAGGAACCAAAAATAGAAATCCATCTTCTTGGCCACCGAAAGAGTTACTCCCTTGTAACCTCTTGGGTCCCCTCATCATTGGTACCTTGACCTGTTGATGTTTTCGGAATACCTCGTCCCGATTGCTCTCTGACCAAGGCCTTGCTTTCACACCAGATCGGTCGATGAAGAGTACAGGAGCCATATACCATACAATAAGAACTTTGCGGTTGATAACCGCCTGGGTGAGATGAGACGAAGGAATTAGTTTGTTCTGTGAGGCTTGGATTTGCTCACTTCGCTCCATGGACTTGATTCCTCCATCAATATATGTATGAGTGATCTTCCACAGCTTGTACACTGCTATGTTACGGTAGCGGAAAATAAATCCAAGTCCCCATGTAGGTAGGTACAAGCGTCCACGTCCAAGATCAAATTGATATACGAAGCCTGACGATTCTGCTGAAGTCTGAACACGATTACATCATACCTAGTCGTCAAGTAGGGTGATACAGCATCATTATGCTTGTCTTGCATACCTCTGCCGGCCAGGCGCGTTTGATGGACGAAGAGGATGTAATTGGATCATGATAGGATGAATTGTGGAGTGGACAACGTTATTGAGAGGAAGAGGAAGATGAAGATGGAGATGAAATGGCGTGATGGGATGGTTCCGGATTAGGGAGATCCCTGATTGCTCGACCTCATAACCCATTCCTTCATTCCTTACTTCATGCATCCGTCACCATAACCAATACCCTCTGTGTATAGGTGAACACCTCAGGGCCAAGTTCAACCGTACAACACGGTCAAGCTCAGTGCCCTTCATGCACTCCTAGCGCTTCCAGCGCTGACACTCGTATCCTCCTCCCCTCTGGTTGAATCAACCAATTCTGCCCAACTTCCACTTGACAATCTGCTATCCTCCTCAGCATCTACTCAGCATGAGGTGCACCGTTCGATACTATCTACCCTGGGGCAACATGAGGACCCGGTAGATGCCTTGCTTTTTCACAAGTCGGAACTGGAGAATATGATGAGCCAGCGTAGATCGTTAAGGATATTCGGTCAAGGACCACGAGAAGGTGTCTGGATGACAGAGGGAGACAAGCTGCGTCTTAGGAGAGAGGGGAAGAAGTTTATGGGTCCCACAGAAAGTCAGGATCAGTTGAAGAGCAGACTGTTAACAGGCAAAGCGCGTGAGCTATAAATAATCGAAGTGTACACGACAACGTTGTCAGCTAATCTCATCTGTAGACACACCTGAACCCACCCATCAGCGATACATCCGTCCTATCTTCTCTGATCTCACTGTTGAAAGCTACCTCTTTCTTCAATCGCTACTATCATGCCGAGACTGGTGTCCAATCCGCTCGATGGTTACATGATCTATCGCTTCCATCATCGCCCAGTCTCCCGTTGGCGAGTTCCTCTCGTTGGAATACCATACCCACCGCTTCCCACAGCCCAGTATCGTAGCTAGATTTGAACCGCCAATTCGGAACGCTTCTCTCCCATTGACCATCATCGGGGCGCACCAAGATTCAGCCAACTACCTGTTCCCTCATCTTCCTGCTCCCGGTGCAGACGATGACATGTCGGGATCGACCAGCATCTTAGAGGCGTTCAGAGCTTTGGCAAACAGGGATATATCCTTCAAAGGGGACCAGTAGAATTCCACTGATACGCGGCGGAAGAAGCTGGTCTGCTGGGTAGTCAAGAGATTGTAGCGTACAAAAGGGGACTGAACGCTAAAGTAGGAGCTATGATTGAGTTTGTGAGTTTATGACAGCATCATCTCTCATCTTTCACTCTGGCAACGACTAATAGGCTCTCCTAGGACATGACTGCTTTCGTCGCTCGGAATACCACACCTCACGTCTTCCTACTTGAGAACGACGCGGATGATAACCTGACGAAATGGGTGGTGAACTAGCGAAAGAATATGTCGATATCCCAGTCAACACATCTTCGCTAGGGTGAGTACGCGGATTGCATCATCATCAACTATCAAAGGACAGATCAGCTGATGTGGAACTACAGTGCCGGCACAAGATCGGATTACATGTCATGGACTCAAGGTGGCAATCCCGCAGCTTTTGCAGCAGATCGTGATCCCTTAACGGGTGTATTCCCAGGAGATTTTGATGGGTACATTCATACAAATAAGGATAAGATGGACATTGATGATGAGACTGGGTATTTCTCGTTAGAGGTGAGTTATCTTGCTATGTCTCACGGTTCATCTTTCTCGGATAGTGGAAGAACTAAAGATCTATTGTGATGCCTAGCACATGCTCGAATTTTCCAAACTCGCCGTAGCATTCGCCGTCGAACAAGCCGGCTGGTCTGACAAGCATACACGGGGCGATGACAATAAGAAGCTTGCATGGTAGATCCGATGTGATTTATACTGTTACATACCATCAGAAGCGAAGTGACCATCAGTCAGTGTACAAATACCGTGCTATGCGGAAACGGGTGTACGTCGCTATGTCACCCATATCCTTCCTCCTTCTACCACCAATCCAATAACCCAGAAGAAACAACTGCGAGGATCCCAGTGTTCATTACATGCAGCCAAGTGTTGACAACCTTTGGCTTGGTTAAGCAGATCCGTGTGTCGATGAAACCAACTACCATCCAGGAGAGTAAGAATGTGCCGAGTGGTTTGTACTGTTTTTGGTGGGTAAGGGATAGATAGGACTGCGATACCAGCTGCAAGATTTTGACCCGCTAAACCCGGGTAGAAGAGTACCTCAGGTTGACCAGCGTTAACAATACCAAAGATGTGGGCCACTATTAATCAACGGAGGTCAGCTACACGCGAGTATAGATAGTGTGTGCAAGACCTCACCATTCAATGGCTTGAGAATACCATAAATTCCACTTCCTCAGCAAAGCGAGTCCTATAACGGGAAGGAATTCTTGGATTACAGATTTCAATGAGAACATGGCGCTTGTGAGCTTACGATGAGGTGTTGTGCTTTGGTGCGGTAAGACAGACGAAACAGGAGGACAGTATGAAGCTGCAATCATGCGTTTATATACATGTATCTCCTCTTAGAGCTATCACAATCTATGCCTGATCCTCCCAAGCAATGCCATCACTGGCCGAGCTAGTCTGACGCCGACTCCTTAGACGAAAAGACGACGAACGGAGATGGAATGTTAGATCCGGTTGAAGGAGTTGATCACTTCGGCGTGTAGAAACCGGACTTGGCTGTGGGTGTTGTTATACACTGTATTACGCTGCATCTTCTCCTGGTCAGTGCCAGTCGAATGGTCGAGTCCGTGGGACAGGGACAGACCTCTGAAAAAGCATGTTTCGAGCATATAGACACCTCTCGGTCAGATCTGATGGCTGGATCCAAAATACATAGCGTGGGTCCACTCGGACTGTAAAGCCGGATTTTCGGGATAACCTGAAGGATGCCCCACTGGAATCGTGGAGACTCGTTCCCCTGATCACGTCGGTGGAGATCCCACAAACTGACTGCCATCAATCGGTTTTACTGGGTTTACTCGTCGCATCATTTTCGCAACTGGGGTGTTTGCAGTATCCACTGCAGACACATTGATGCTCATGCGGATAGACGGATATGATGACTGACTCATATCGATGAGGACGCGAGATATAAGAAGGGGAGGAGTGTGAAGGAGCAGAGGTTGAGGAAAGCAAATTCGAAATCATAGTCATCTCTACTCGTTACCGATGACAAACAGTGAGTTGATGAAGTCTTCAAATGAATGAGCAATAAGGTCACTGACGTCTCGTATAGTGCCGATTGCAATCAGTGAACAGTCTACTCTCCCAAGAGTGGGTATCAATGGATTCGGTCGAATTGGTACGTGTTTATCCCAAATCGACTATGAGCGAAACTCACGCGTATGTCCACTTTCACCGTAGGTCGAACCGTAGGTCGAGCACTCTTCCGGCTCCTCCTTGAACGTGATGATCTACTGCTCGTCGCCGTCAATCACACCGGCCACTCATTGGAGCATCTCATGACGGCTATAATGCATGATTCCACCCATGGCAAGTTCAAGCTTGGCGCTGAGTTATCCATTTGCCCACCCGATCATTCCGGCTTGTTGCAGCCTACTCCCAACAATCCTAATCCCTCAGCACTAGTCTTCCGAGGAAGGCTCATCCATCTTTCCTCGGAGCGAGACACAACGAGACTAAACTGGTCTTTAGCCGAAGCTGAGTATACCATGAAATCTACCGGTAGATACACCACCAAAGAGAAAGCGGATTTGCACATCAAGTATGGAAAAGCGAAGGTGTTGATCTCTGCTCCAAGCAAGGACACGCTCAACTGTGTGTATGGAGTGAATCATCATGTATATGAGGGAGTAGAGGATGTCTTGAGCAATGCATCTTGCACTGTGAGTCATCTCTGAAGCTGCTGCTTACAGTATGATGTATTGCTAACGTCTGGCCGACTCGTACAGACCCATTGCCTGGCACCAGTAGCACTAGTATTGCAAAGAGCTTTCGGTGTGGAGACAGGAATGATGACGACTATTCATGCGAGTACATCCAGCCAGAAGGTTTTAGACGGTTTCAGTACAAAGGATATCAGGCAAGGTGCGTCTGTCTGTCTTGGTCTCTTACTTTCATGTTACGTCCCATTAACAGCTAACGTCGGGCAATAGGACGTTCGGCGATGGGTAATATCATACCCGCTACTACAGGTGCTGCTCAAGCGGTAGTCAAGGTGTTACCGGAACTAGCAGGGAAATCCATGGTGAGTGAACTCGCCACTGCGTCTTCCAACTTCAAGCGTTGTTGTTGACACATTGACTATAGGTATCTCCGTCAGAGTACCCGTTACCAACGTCTCTCTTGTCGATCTCACTGTCACCTTATCCACACCCTTCTCATCGAAAGAGGAACTCATCAGACCATTCAGAGAAGCGGCAGCTAGAAGACCAATACAGTCGAGTACACCCCATCCGGACGGTCCAGCTTTAGCAGGCATGCTTGGCGTATCGGACGAAAAGCTAGTCTCATCGGATTACCTCTTCGACTCAGAGTAGTATTGTAGATGTCGACGCCACAGTGATGCTCAAAGAAAGAACGGCGAAGATTGTAGCCTGGTATGACAACGAATGGGGGTTCTCGTCTCAAAGTAAGTGGAATAGAGACATGCAGAGAGCCATGCTGACTTCAATCCCAAAGTGTGCGATCTTGTAGCGTGTATTGCCAAACGAAACGATTGAGACAGTCATGCGTGTGGACCCGAATCTAGCTTTCGGAACTATGAAAGGTTGTAGACTCGGTGGACATCGTGTCCAAACATGAAACATCATTTGGAATGTATTTGTTGTTGTCGTCCGTCGAAAGATCAGCAGGAGATCGTGCAGAGCGGTGGTGAAGGGATATAGGCTACGATTTAGTGCGTCAGCTTATCCTGCAGAGATTATGTGGCAACTTCGAGGGGGAATGCGTATATGGCACCGAGGCCGATATCTGTACTATCACACGCCGACTTTTCTCATCCCATCAATTGAGCCTTTGATCAACTCAAAATGACCCCAAGACTGCCTTGGTATCTTCCATGAATCGATGGCAACGAGTATACATTGATGAATACGCGAATGCTGATCGAATATATAATGAAATATAAAATGTACATATTTCGCCCCGTTTTGGCCCAGTGAAGCAGAAAGATCCTCCTAAATCTTCCCTCTACTGAACAGATCACATAACTACATACATAGATATCCTTTCCTTTCCGTCTTGTGTTTAAGTTCGTGCCTCTTGCCCCTCAATCTGTCGTTGTAAGGCTGTTTTCGTCTTGTGGAATCGCCAGGGCTTGACTCCCGCCTCGAACAACTCATCGAGCTCCGCAGCCGTGAGACTATCTCAACGTGAGCTCAAGAAAAGGTCGATCAATGACTGTTCAGCACTCACCCTTTAGGTTCAGGGATGATGAACCAAGCGCCAATGGCGGCTGGAGCACCGAGACCAGTGTAGAAGAACGCGGTCTTCAAGCCCCAATTCCAAGCGGTGGTGTTCAGCATGTAGGGAACTAGAACATTCATGATAACACCTCCAACACATGAGATGGCGGCAGCGAATCCTGCTGTGTAGGCACGAAGGCGCTGTGAAGACAGTTCGCCGACAAATCCCCATCCTGTCGATCCGGAACATTGCAGACCAACAACTATACGCGAGGGTCAGCTGAGCACAAAGACGACTGACTAATACTCACTGAAGATACAAGAGAAGAATACCAGAAGCTTGTCGGATGCATTACTTTTCGGGGTGACGCCGAGGACACCAATTAGCGTGACAGCGATAAGCATAGTAGTTAAACCACCGCAACAGATGTTCCTTCTTCCAACGTAGTCAACGGAAACAGCAACGATTAGTATAATGGCAAGTTGTAAACCATTGGTGATGCAGGTGATAGCGAAGGGATCGGAAAGTCCAGCCGTCTTGAAGAAGTAACTCGAATATGTGTAGAATAGGGTCAAACCGAGGACCTGTTGAGCACTCAAAGCCCAGGTACTAGCCAACGTTCGACGCTGCAACACGAAATATGAATCAGTGCTTTCGTGTCACTGATAAGAATGACTCACGAGGTTATGTCCTTGGAAAATGGCATACCACTTATCCTTTCCGGTGGCCATGGCTACTTCTTTTTCGTGAGCGATTGTCAAAGCGAGGGCTTGATATTGCTCGTCAACGTCGAAACCTTCTACACCCCGATAGATTCGACGCATGGTGTTTTTGGCTCGCTCCTCAAGTCCTCGGGAAGCACACCACATTGGGGACTCGGGAAGGAAGATATAAATGATGAGCATGATTCCGATTTGAGACCACTGAGTGAGACTTTCGAGATCAGCGACAGGCAAAGAGTTCGACAGCGTAGTTTGATCACTTACCTGTGTATAGATTGGAGTTCTAAAGTTCTCGGGGGCATAGGTAGACATGACTTGCAAAGCGACCGGAGCGAAGAAGCCTCCGACAGAGAACCAGAAGTTGTACATCATCAAAAGGAAACCCCGGACTCTAGTCGGGGCGACCTCGGACACGTAGGTGGGAGTGATGAACTGAAGACTGCCCACTCCAATACCAGACAAGAGCTTGGCAACGAGCTATAACAGGTATCTCAGCAAGATCTATTTCTCGGGGCGGGTTTTGCTTACCCAGACCTGCCATTTTTTGGCAGTGGATTCGCAGATGACGGAGCAGGCCAGGACAAACCACAGCAGAAACATTGCAGGCTTTCTACCATATCTCGAGGCAAGGCTGTATTAAAATTTTTAGCTTGGAGGATTGAAACACCAGAAAGTCATAAACTCACAAGGGCACCGAAGTCATACCTATAATTTGACCTACGGACTGGATCGTACCAATCGCAGAAAGGACCGGGGCTGACAATGCGGGATCCCCATTGCTATCTATCACAGTAGCAAATTGCTTGATAAAACCCGGGTTTGCGATGATATTACCGTTGATACCGACTTCCCAGGTGTCAGCTCATCCCGATACCACACAATGGGATAACGCTTACTTTGATAACCGTCAGTAGCACCGGCAAATGTCGCCATGAAGCAAAGCGCAAAGGCCCATTTGAACTTGCGGATCGTTTGCGGGATGGTCAAGGTCTCGTATCCTGTAGCAAGCTGACCTTTGCTATAAGCATCATCTCGAGGGTCTGCACGGCCGGCTTCCGCGGCGGGCTGTCCTCGTGGAGGATATCGGGTTTCTCATCGTAAGGAGAGAGGGACATGGCGAAAGTCGTTTCGGTTACAGGTGTGTGTCAATGGGCAGGACACTAGGTGTAGCTGGAGCAACGAGAGGGCGGTGACGGGATGATTTCTTGTTGCTTGACTTTTATACTTTGCAGATGGATGATTTGAAGATCAAATGCAGATTCGAAAAGCAGATCATCATCGAAGTGAAAAGGAGCTCTGCGGGTATCATTGCTGCGAACGGGGGTCACATGGAGTCCAGGCGGAGAAATTAGCCTAGTCTCCGTTCGCACCCGGTTATTTCAAGTGACGAGCTTAGCCGTTGGCTCCGCACAATCGCGATATAAGGGGTCCTGGGTAAGGATCAGCGCAGCGAAGTGTGTTGCGGCCAATGAATGGTGCATACCGTAATATCGCAGAAGTGTGTTGCGGCCAATGAATGGTACACACCGTAATATCGCAGAATCGAATTACCAAACGTTGACACCAGGAACGGATTGCCCGACCAAGTCTGCTCTTCTCTGCTGACAGAGATCTTGACTCAAGGCACGATTGCACTTCACGCTCAGGAATACTAACGCTATAGATACGATGCGATCGATGCCAGGTAATAACATCACTGGGTCGCGCATAGATACAAACCTCTGCAGCGATACGCCAACTTCATAGGTGAAATCCAATATCATACATGTACTTAACATATGAGCAAATGACCATAAAATATATCATGCTGCCCAGTCATTGGGTCTAACAGGCGCAAAGTGAGGTATATACGGAGGAGGAGGGAATGACGGCAGACTGTACTGAGACGAATAGTGACGGACTCCACTTCCAATCACCTCTCGCTGCTGAGATCCAGGTACAGTCACCGTTGCGGTACAGTTCGGGGGTACCTCCACAGTCATCTGGAAGATTCCCTCTCGTATCTCCCATTCTATAGCAATTTTGCCATAAGGACTTTGATGACTGGTTTTGGCAGATGTGATTGTTCCTCCTGGTCGCGGGTGGATTGAAAAAGTTTTCCAGCCAGGCGAAAGAAGGCTGAGACCACCAATGTACCCATGCATAAAGCTTGCAACACTGCCGAGCGCGTAATGGTTGAAGCTCGTCATCTCCCCAGGATTGATACTCCCGTCAGCCAACATACTATCCCATCGTTCCCAAATAGTGGTTGCACCCAAAAGGACCGGCGAGAGCCAAGAAGGACATTCGGTCGCTTGAATCATCCGGTATGCGTGAGACAGATGACCGTTTTCAGCCAAAGTGGGGAGGACAATAGGAGTCCCAGCGAAACCGGTATCAATAAGCCAATTAGCTTTCGTCACTAGATGAACTAGGCGTTCGGCGAAAAGAGATCGATAGTCGAGACTGCCCTTGCATTGAGGGGGGAAGATCTCGTAGCGCAGAAGTAGACACAAAGCTGTCTGAGTCTCGCTGACTAGGCGACCGGATCTAGTGACATACTCGTTGTAGAACTCCTCGGTCAGCTCTTTGGCTTGAGTTTCGTACCTAGTAGCATCTTCTATTCGCCCAATCGCATGTGAAATCTTGCTGGCCGTTCGAGTTGAATATATGAGCCAGGCATCCGCGACCAGGAGATTGTCGGTAGGCCCCATGTTCGGAGTTTCAGGAGGAGCCTTAGGAGCGAGCCAATCACCCAACTGATCACAATCACGACTCCAAAGACCTGTCGAGGGATTTCTCTTGATTCCTTCGTCCAGCCACATCTTGATAGAATCGAATTGTCGTTCAAGCACAGCCAAGTCCCCACTTGATAGATAGACATTGTGGGGGACAAGGACTGCAGCATCCCCCCATATAGCTTCGGGAGTGGATACGTCGGTTCCAGTGTCTGGTACGAAGATTGGCACCACACCATTTAGCTTGCGCTGATCGTGCCAGAGATCTTGTAGCCATTCAGAAAGGAATCCAGAGGCGTTGTACAAATACAACATGGTAGGGGAGTAAACGCATACGTCTCCGGTCCAGCCCAGCCGCTCATCACGCTGAGGACAGTCACTGGGGATACCGATGGTATTGGCCCTGGTGGACCACACCGCATTTTCGTGTAGTCGGTTGAGCAGCGCATGAGAGCACGTGAATGTCCCAGATGGGTCCATGGAGGATTGAAATACCACCGCCTCGATATCCTCTAGACAGATGGTTGGCCATCCCGTAACCTCCGCATATCGGAATCCATGAAAAGTAAATCTCGGATGGTAACCAGAAATATTTTTACCACCGAGAGCGATCCTGTCGGTCGCAGTCGCGAATCGCAAAGGTCTGGTTCCGAGTTCGCCATGTTCGAGCACTTCGGCATGTCGAATGATGAGTTGAGATTCGGAGTTGGATGGTGGATTGGAAACCAGTCGTACGACACCGGCAAGATTCTGACCGAAATCCAATATGATCTTTCCAGAAGGACTGGTAATGAATTTGATAGGCTTGACAGTCTCAATGATACGGATTGGTGGACTCTGGGAGCTGAACAGCTTGGACGTGGGCGTCGGCAAAGTATCTGCCATATGCCATTCCCCTTGCAAGGGTTCAGATGCGTCTGGAAGGTTGGTGTCGTACGTTTCTCCCTCATAGATACCAGCGGATGTAATAGCCCCGAACGACCATTCCCAGTCTCCCTCAACAGGTTCCCCGTCGACCTCTAATTGAGCAAGTAGTCCAGTTCTATGCCCAAAGATGTTTCGTGATCCTCCTTGATAGCCTAAAAGTCCTGAATACCAGCCTTCTCCCACCCATGCGCTCAACACATTGGCTCCCTCGCGCAGAAGAGCAGTCACATCGTATGTTTGGTAGGGAAGTCGAGCAGAATAACTCGTCCACCCAGGGCTAAGCACGTCCGGACCTATTCTAATCCCATTGAGGTACGACTCGTAAACTCCCAAAGCAGTGATATACAGTCGAGCCGTGTGAGACTTGGATAGCTGAACGGGGAAAGATTGACGAAGACGATAGGGTCGTTTGGCTATGCCCAGAGGTTGCGTAAAGGATGAGGAGACGAATGAACTTGACCAATCGGTTTCATGAAGAAGACCTGCCTCGACCTCGGTTGTCAGCGGCTTGGTCCATACACCATTGCTCGATCTGGCCCGAATACTAAGCTGTACTCGCTGTCTACTCTTGAGGGGAGGAGCCGGCCAGGGGACCAAGACTGAGTTTTCCGATGCGACGCTGTATGTTTGCGAAGTGCCATTGTCGAGCTTGGTCAGAAACATTGTCAGTGAGAGGGATGCTACACTTGACAGCAACTCACCTCTCTGATCCCGATCTCATACTCTGTTTGATACCAATCTCTCACGCCTGCAGCAAACTTCCATGAGATTCTGGGAGAAGCAATGCCGATGCCTAGTGAACTTGGGTATTGCTCAAAAGTGACGCTATCGATTTCTGCTGTGAGTGCGATGGTCATCTTGGTGTTGTAGCAATTGTATCAGGAGTATTTGATTGGAGATTGTAGTCCTATTGATCACTTGCTATAGCAGCAGGAAGAGATGTATCTGCAAAAGCAAGCGTAACTCGGATCTGTTGATGGTTGATATTCTACCACTTTATCGTCAGAGGGTATCCGCTCTGAGGAACTTTGTTGACTGTCGGTAGCCGGGTAATCGGGCCGGAAAGGTTGCCGGCGATCTTAGCCTACAGCTCCGACCGAGGTCACAAGACTAACGAGTAAATCATCTCAACGTCGAACCCTGGAGGAGTTGCCTGCTCCGATCTAGCCTATTCGCTCCATCTTACCACAGTCAGATTCACTCAGTCTTTCAAACCCTTTCTCGCTTTATGGGCCGCAAATCATTCTAATCGTCGCCGTCGTAGACTATGCCGTCCGCTTCCCCAATGCTGATCACATCAGGGAAAAGGAGTAAACATGGCTGCCTCCAGTGTCGGTACAGCAGGGTAAGTGGGTCACCATGGGGGAGGTTCATACCCCAATTCAAACGATTTGCCGCCCGGGTCAGATACTGATGTGCAAAGACAGATCAAATGCGATGAGATACATCCTATATGCACACGATGTAGAGATCGCTCACTGTCATGCCAGTGGCCAAACAATGACCTGATGTCTAGGAGACATCGCAATCCTCGAGTGCAGGTCAGTTGTGATGGTTGTAGACGACGTAAGGTGAGTTGGCTCCCCGCGTGTATCAAGACAATCACCGATGAGTGATTGCATAGACACGATGCGAAAGTTCAAGCACTGGCCCATCATGTAAACAATGTATCCACCGAGGAGAAGTCTGTAGTCGTACAACAAATCCCATCGTTCAGAGCGATACTCCCGAAATTTTCACAGAACAATTGCCAGGCTTGCCATTACACGTGGAAAATCATCGGAACTCGTTGTTACAGACTACTATGGGCCCAGAATTGGTCTCAGGTGGTCAGCCCGACCGTCCTAGTGACCTTTCAGAGGCGACTCCTAGCTCATCTATGACATTGGTAGGAAACAGTGCGGGTGGACTGAACGATCTTATCAAGTTGTATTTTAGGACAGTTCATCGTGAGTTTCCATCTGGTCGAGTGGTGCCCCAAATCGCTAAGCCCGATTTTCTGAAGACTTTGGATACCTATCATTCGTCCACGAGGCGGATTATTGGGAACTGAAAGAACGAAATTGCGCACCGGAGGATTTGAGCTTGTTGATGGCTGCTCATGCGGTCCGGTGAGCAGACCTCTTTCTTTCCCCAAAACCATTCCGCTGACAACAAGCATCAGATTTGGAGGGCGAAGTAGAGATCTTTGGCAGCTGGAACTGGCAGATAGGACGGTGGTGGATGTGGGAGAGCGGTTGACCTCAAAGGTTCTAGACGAATTTGGAGCGGTTGAGTTGATGGTGAGTAAACTACGGTAGCTATCTTGAGGCAGATCATTCAAATCACTGAATCGGACCCCAAGGAGGTTGTTCTGTGCCAAACGTACGACTTTCTCAACGGACGTTATCAAAGGGGTATGGTGATGGCCGGAATGGCGGTGAGGTCAGTGATGAAATCTTTGGAAAAAGGGAACAAAGCATTTCTCAATTACTAATTTTGGGGAATACCACAGGATGATGACATTCCTACGTCTACACGAGCTCGACGAGTGGCCTCGACAGACAGCCAAGCCCTTGCTCAGTAAAGAGAGCCTGAGAAGGCTGGCGTGGTCCGTCTGGTACTTAGATGCTACTCTGGACGGCGGAGTATTTGGAGCTTCCAACATACATGAAGATGCTTTCACCATCCAGCTCCCATGCGAAGATCGGCCTTTCCTCCTTCATAGACAGGTGGTGACCGAGCATCTAGTGCCTAGACATCCTTTCGTCACACACCCCGGTAATCTGCCTCGACTGGAACCAGTAGACCTATCAGGACACCTGATCAGAGCCATGGCTGCCAGACAATGCCTCGCACAAGCCTATTCGCGGATTCGACGGCGACTACTGACCCATGGATCCGTTAGCGAGATGAGTCGAGAAGCCCAAGCTAAGGCAAACCGATTGCTTGATTCTCTGACCCTGACCTTGTGTATTCTCGGGCTCTGTATCATATCTACCACGACAGACGACCAGCCCTGGTTTCGTTGCACGTAGTACGCAACAATTGCATACGGCACACCTCCCTTCTCCGATTAATGGTTGCTCAGCTCACTTTGGATCCAGATACGGATCAAGACAAGGAGCGTCAGAAGTTGATATCAAACGCGATCAAGTTAAGTCAGATATTGGGAGACGCCATCGCCCACGACGTATCTCTCGATCCCCAGATAGCCATGCATGCCTACAACGCCATCGAGATATTCCTCTTCCAACCTCTTCGTTTACCCATCGAGTCGATAGACCCTCAAGGATTATCGAGAGAAAGGATTGTTGCGGCCATAAAGCCCCTGTTGCACGTGATGAGAGCAGCCTCCACAATCTGTCCTCTGGTGAACTTGATCGTGAGTCCTGTATCGCTCAAACCTTCTGAAGTCAATGGCTTATCCGGCTTTAGTATCCCGAAGCCATCAATCGTATGGTGCAGATGGGCTACCTCGAAGATCTGACAAATGAAGATATTCTGGCAGTATTGCAGTGAGTCTCCCGCGACATATCCTGGAATCGTTTGCCTTTGCTGAGATACTGTTCAGGAAAGTGCACTGTTTGACCAACGCCGACAAAGAGTTCGATTGGACCGAGTCATTCTGGCGATATGAGGTCCTCCTCTCGAGACGATCACGCATCGGGGCAACGGGAATGGCTGATCCTGAAGGCCCTACAGATAATGGGTTAGCGGAATCCCCGGAAGACACCCTGTTGGAAGTCCCACCTGCTTTGCCAACATCAAGAGCAGTCCATGTTGATTCACCCAGTTCTACGAACCAACAGATCGTCAATATGGCGAACACTCCACAGAGCTTGGCTAATGACGCCAGCTTAGCTCCGTTTGGACCCGGGTCACCTGTTTACGAAGACGGTCGTAACCTGCAGTTGGCTGCGGATCCTATATCTCGGCTTCAAGATCTGTTTGCCACCCGTGGACCAGAAACCAACGCCGGCAGCCCCGCTCCTTATGTCGCTATTTCAGATCTCACCTCGAATGCGACTGTACCATGGCCATTCTTATCGATGACAGGTTCCAGTGAACCGCAGACCATGTACGGAGCAGATACTCGGCGGAATCTCTTCCGAAGTTCATGCAATTCCGACGGCACAACTGGGACAAGAAGACGCTCCTATTCCGTTCCCATGGAAATGAAAGCCAACTTCAGGATTTTGTACAGCGTTGCGGATTAGAATGAATCGTCTGATCTCTGAAAGGCTTGTGCATATAGGAGCTTGCAGCGATTGCTAGATGACGGCGGAGTCGTGTCGCAACACCTGCCTCACTGCACCTGAAACAGTATTCTCATGTCTGCTGTGATCACACCAGCTACAGTCTGCTCTCGACTACGGTGCGATGCACTAACCACCAAGACCTGGTATCAAAGCCTTTGCTACCAAATCACATTCAGCAATATTGCATGGTAGTCAAAAGTGATGATACCGTTTTACCAAATGGCATTCTTACAAGTCTGTTTGAATACACAGACGCACCATACGTATACCCTTGTAACTTAGGCAACTTAACTTAGGCAACTTAACTTAGGCAACTTAACTTACATGCCCGTCTGGTGAGGGGGGGCCGATCTGGGGTCCAATTTCATGCATGCATATTATCATCCTAATAGGCAGAGCGCTCGGAAACCGTGCCGTTTCCGACCTCTTCCCGTCGGCAACCGCCGATCCGTCCAAGCCACCTGTTTTACCCTGGAGACGCGCCTCGGAACTATTTTTTTACCGGTTACATACCGATTCTATGGGGGGCGGATTTTGGGTTGGGGGGTTAGGGGTTAGGGGGGTTAGGGGTTAGGGGTTAGGGGTTAGGGGTTAGGGGTTAGGGGTTAGGGGGTTGGGGTT